>NC_074724.1:15506983-16156983 GCF_947242115.1 Biomphalaria glabrata
CAATGAAAAATGTATTTTTACTAATTTTTTTTTACCTTAGTTAGAGCCTTATTCTTTCTCTGATGGATTGGTACAATGACCCTAACATTTGTGAGCTTATAAAATGAGACTCTGAATGTATAATCTACCAAGAAAAGTGAACGGATCTTTACTTTTTAGTAAAACATGATAATAAACCAACATTACTTGATTTGTAAAGAAAAATTAACTGTTTTCAAAAAGAACAGCATATAAACGACAAATATTCCAGCATTCTTTGTTTGAGAAGCGAATAAAAGGTAGTTAAACCACGCCTAGAGATAGGTGGATTGATGGAAATATTTACCAAAAAGTGACAAGAAAATGAGTCGGTTATAAAGCTAGCTACAGTGTTGCTCATATTTTAAGTATAGATAAAATATAAATTTCAAGCATCCCATTAATTAAAGAAGTACAGGATCTACTGGTTTTTAATAACATCGTTTCAGGTTAATTTCATTTCGTTTTTTGTACCCAAATAGCATTATAGTCTTTGATTATTTCTCAATGCAATTGTGTGCCTTTTGACACTAAGAAGATAAAAATGTAAACTTCCTTACCATCAGTTGGATAAATTACTAGCTATGCGATCTTACTAGCTGTAACTAAATCCTATGTTAAATACTTTAATTGGAAATAGTGTGCGATCTTTTAATGTACTTAACTGATGTCGACTCTTATTTTGTATTTATAGATAGCACATAATGAGATCTAAACGTCATCACATTGTAGCACTTATAATCTTTGGTAAGACATAATGAGATCTAGACGTCATCACATTGTAGCACTGATAATCTTTGGTAAGACATAATGAGATCTACACGTCATCACATTGTAGCACTGATAATCTTTGGTAAGACATAATGAGATCTAGATGTCATCACATTGTAGCACTGATAATCTTTGGTAAGACATAATGAGATCTAGACGTCATCACATTGTAGCACTGATAATCTTTGGTAAGACATAATGAGATCTAGACGTCCTCACATTGCAGCACTGATAATCTTTGGTAAGACATAATGAGATCTAGACGTCCTCACATTGTAGCACTGATAATCTTTGGTAAGACATAATGAGATCTAGACGTCATCACATTGTAGCACTGATAATCTTTGGATAGACATAATGAGATCTAGACGTCATCACATTGTAGCACTGATAATCTTTGGTAAGACATAATGAGATCTAGACGTCATCACATTGTAGCACTGATAATCTTTGGTAAGACATAATGAAATCTAGACGTCATCACATTGTAGCACTGATAATCTTTTGTAAGACAAAAACAAAACGAAAATAGTACTGTATGAATTTCAATTCATTTAGATTTCTTAAAATTTCTTTTTATCATTATACACAAAAACATAAGTACTTATTTTATTTTAAATATGTCATATAATGTGTCATAACTTGCAGTAATTTTATATTTTTTAAGAAAATCAATCATATTATTTTGCATTTAATGTACAACTTACACAAATATAGAAAATATGGGAAGAAAATAAAAGAAAGAAAATGTGATCATCTAAACCTTAGTAACAGTTTTATATATCACTAATTATATATATATATATATATATATATATATATATATATATATATATATATATATATATATATATATATACATATATATATATATGTATGTATATATATGTATATATATATATATATATGTATCATATTTTTCATAACTAATATTTTAATTGTAAACGTATTTATTGACCTACAGCTGTAAAAGCAGTTACAGTACCAGATGTTTGTTCTCCTGCTTTAAAGAGAAAAGAATACAGCTTCCAAGGCAACTTTCATCACACAATCAACGAGCCCCTGGAGATTGTATGGTTAAGAAACAAAACTCCAGTTTCAATGTGTCAGTCCAGAATGGCTTGCTACGACTATTCGGACATTAAAACCTCCACGACCATAACGATGTCTGGTGATGGCAGTGTCCAGTACAAACTAATTATAAGAAACGTAACCGATGTGGATGAAACAATTTGGTCTATGAAGTATCTTGGCCTGGCCAGCCTGAGAAAACAAGAACCTTTGTTTTCTTGCAAATTATTTGTTTACGGTAGGATCATTGTTTACTATTTTTCTTGCAGTCTCTCTAAATGAGTTGTCATTGCCTTTAAGTCACTTTTATTGAGATTCAGTTTTGGATCATTTAAAACGTATTTTAACGCTATGTTGATGTATTTGTAACAACCTTCAGTATAAAGAGTTTCCTATTAAAGTTAAAAATTATTTCTTCATGCTAAATCATATGATGTATCGTGATGTATGATGTACGTGAAGTTGAATGTACACAAATATGAGATTTGTATATGTATTTATTACGTTACAAAATGTGTGTTAAAAATTGATTGAAATTGTGAAAAAATAATTAGATAATATCAATCTTAAAATTATCTACAAATTTCCAACTGTTTTGTTTTCTTACAGTTTAAAATCATAGGCTGCAAAAGATAAAAATGTGTAGCATAAATGTTACCGGCAAAGTGCAAAACTCGACAATGCTATAGAATACCTAGTCCTAGAATGACTAGAAATGCTCCAGACAAAGTGTGAAGTGTTGATTTAAAAAAAAAGTTCCCCTTTCAGACCTTGTGGTCTATAGGGCAGATGATGTAAAAGATTTGTTGATACAGAAGATGTATGAAAGATAACAGAATAGAATAGTATGTAATCAAGGCAAATACGACTACTAAGAAGGAACCTCTTGACTGGATCTTGATTTTTAAGCTGATCAAAAGTTTTATTGTAAAAATTGTGGAAACTATTAGTCTACTTCTCATGTTAAACAAAGCTTCAGTGAAACTCATATTTTTGTCTGAAATGTTTACACTAATTTAGCCACTAAAAAAAGGAGCCTGTTTTGTAAAATGGTTTGCAAGTTTCGAATGTTCCTTCAGATTTATTCTAGCCCAAACCTATCGCAGAACGACGGTGGATGGCAACGGGAAGGATTCAAACTGGGGACCATTGAAACTCCTGAATGACAGTCTAGATCGTATGCCGCAGTTACACTGGCTGTGAGCTTGTAACCGTATCACTTTACTCCTCATAAAATAGTACTCTGTGGTGTGGACTAAGTTAGAAAAATAGAAATGATGTTTCAAATAATTCAAATAAGCTGTTTTCTCGTTTTGGTTCCTGTTGACGGTTTAAAAGTCACTTGGTTCATAAAAAAAAATTATATGCAATTTAACAGCTTAGGATCCTAACTTTCACTTTGTCTAGTGTTTTTTTTTTGTGCTCCTTTGTAAGGCTTTATCTTATTTTATCCATCCTATACTGTTGAAGGTGTCTGGTAAGCCTCAGAGTTCCTCACAGCGTCTCCTCCGAAAATATGATAACTTACAAAAAGCAAAGAGGTACAATAAAAAAAAAACTGTTGTAAACGAGACTTACGCCAATATCAATTATAACATTATTACATAGTAGACGGTCGTTTATCCGGACATCAAATATCCGGACTGCCTTTTTTTCTTACAGTACGGTATCTAAGAGATCTTGCTATTGCTCTCAAAAATGGTAGGCCACTACGTATAACGCTTTGTTCTCCTGTATATTTGACTTGAATAATATGTTCACGTACGGCTCGATACTCCCAGAGGATTATTTTTTTGTTATATTGTATGTGAAATGAACCATTTATAATATTCCGCCTTCGGTTATCTGGACGATCGATTATTCGAACAGAACCCTTTCTTAAATAATTCGGAATATTTTAGATATTTTAAAACATTAGTGTTTGTATTTTGTGTGTGTGTGTTGTTTTTTTAGACTAGATAACTAAATATTAATGTTTTCCTTAGAGTACCCAGCACCTACACTCGTAGACTGCCCCATGATGTTGGAAGAAAATACAATGCTTAATTGCACGTGTGCTAAAAACAATGAAACTGAAGTAGACTTGAAATATTCTTGGTTCCAAACAAATGGATCTTTGATCAACAACGGTGGAAATGTACTGTCATTACCTGCGTCCAAACAGAATAGTGGTGAGAACACATATGTTGATGTTGTTGTCAAGGATTATTGCATAGACATTGATTTGTTGATACATTATCTTTTGTAGATATAAGATTATAATAGAAAATTAGGGAGAGTTCTATCTGGTGTAGGAATAAAATTAATAATCAATTAATCACAGAATAATTATGATAATAATAATAATATTATTAATAATAAAGATTGTTTTCAAGTTCGAAGATTAAAGATGATTACGGTATTTCATTTGACTATGAACTATGCTACATTATAAAGAAATCAAAAATGTAAACCGCTGACTGCAAAGCTAGTAAATAATTCCTTGCAATGGAACTGAGATGCTACAGAAAGATCCTAGGAATCACATTTAAAGACCGCATCACAAACGAAGAGATTAGAGACAGCATTACTACAGATATAAATATTGAAAGTTTAGACCTGAAACAATGTTATGTGCATCACCATTCTGTGAATATTAATAAAGCATTGTCTTTACTATTTTAATTAATTAAATAAATATCTATGCTGTCGTTATGTATATGCGACAGTTTGCAAGAATTTTTTTCTCAGATGTGAACCTTGGAACCATTGGCCTATCTGTAATTTGTATACGACTTTCTTCAAACCATTAAATAACACATGAAATCATTACTTTAATTTGTCCATTCACATTTGTAATACTTATTACTAACCTTTAATATATACACAGATAGATAGGACCTACATAGTTTTTAGTCTTTTTATATAGCGCAATGTAAAAGTAATTTCGAATTTTAATCTATTAAAACAAAACGTGTGAGGTGTAGGTAATACAACATATTAATTTGTATTTCAGGTCAAGAATGTCGAGGTCAAACCTCTACAGGAGAAGAGTCCGTTCCAGTGGTGTATGATCCGTTGATTATAGGTTTGTAATTTTATATTTATTCTGAATAAATTTCTTAAAAGTAAGCTTAAATCTGCATGTCAAATATTGAATTGTATTTAGTGGAAAAAAATTAAACAAATGTACTACTGGCAGTATTGAGGATTTACAACATTCATTACAATTAAAAGCTAGTTCAGTATTTCTTTTACGTTGCTTAAGATTAAAAAAAAAATCCGACATTTCGTTTGGCTCTGTGGTAGGGCTAAGTAGTGATATCATAGTAAATAGAATTAGTAATATATTTTATTTTATCTATTTATTAACCTAAGCTGTGCAGTAAATGTATTAGTCGAATGTTACTAAGAAATAATTGTATTACAACTGTATGTTGTTTTTGTGGATTCTTTTTTTGCTATAGCAAGAGCTAAGCTACTAGACTGTGTATTGAATTCTACTGAAAGTGGCTTGACTTTAATTTGTGTCGCTCAGAAAGTGTATCCTTCCGCTAACTGTGACTTTACTGTTGGAGGAAACAACGTAAGAAAGAGAGAGAGAGAGAGAGAGTGTGTGTGTGTGTGTGTGTGTGTTTGTGTGTGTGTGTGAGCGTGCTTGTGTGTGTGTTGGTGTGCGCGGGATGTTGATTTTTTAAAATTATTATTTAATATTGATAACTCACTTTATTTTTACAATAATTAAATGAAATTGAAAATGGATAACGTGTATTTTTGATTGGACAACAGTGAAACTGATTAATACATTTTAATGGTATAAACCTTATATAGTTTCAATGTGTTTAACTATATTTCGGGCAGGAAGGGCTCGTTAGCCTATCAACTATGGAGAAGACTACTTTGAACTCAGATTTCCTGCGGCTCTACCTAAACAGCAAACAAAAAGGCTTCAAGAATCAACCTTGAGGAAAATCGGGAGCCTTGGGTAGCGTGCAGCAATATTGCTAAACTCTGGCTGAGCTTGCGACGCCGCTGATCTCGGATTCTATCGGTACTTAACGTGCCTTTTGATCGATCCGCTGTGTAAAGAGGAGGGGGGTAACTGCAGTAGAAGTAACTTCCTTCAGACCATAGCTAATGCTGAAGCGTTCATCTCAATCTTTGAGATGAGCCATATATGCTTCGTTACTGTAGGAGAACAAACAAACTAAGATAATATATATATATTGTGCTTTTTATGTAAAAACAAAATAGGTACCGGTACTCAGTGATTATAGGTGCCGGTACTCAGTTATGGATTGCCTAACTTTTAACTACTAACAACTTAATAATAAACGTTAAAATACAAGAAAAATAAGAATTATTTTTTTCCCCACGTTGATAAAGGTTCTGGTACGCCGTACAGTGGCGTATCGTCACAAAAAAAGCACTATATATATATATAGATATACTACACATTATCCATATAACTTTTTAGCTCCCATTAGATCCTGTGTACATACATCTACCAAGAATCACTGAGCCTCTCTATTACAATACACAGTGCAGTGTCACGTTAACAGACCTGACACCTGGTTATTATGACATTGTTGTCAGTGTCTACCCCAACGTCACAGGTAGTGACTCTGACAAAATATATTCAGTGAAAGACCATTTTATCTACAGTAAGTATCGCTTCTGTTATAACTGTGTAATAAGAGAATATATATCAGGCTTTAAAAGTTCAAATCATATCGTGCGCATCACTGAGAGATTACTAGACTGCCTGATGAATATCTTTAATTGACAGACATTAAGAGTAAAGAACAACTACAGGTTAACTAACTTTCCGAATCTTCAGAATCATTACGTATTTGATTTAAGAATTGCATTCTAAGTGTTCTAATTTTAAGCAGTAGGTTATTTTAGGATGAATGTCTTTAATGTGTTAAGGCTTAATTTGATCGATGGTTCTGAATATTATGACAATTTCTAGTCAAATGTGTATGTTAATTGTGTTTGTGATGCACAGTTGAGTAAGTGTCACTTTGTTTTTTTATCAACTTATATTAGTTTAAATTAATGCTTATCCTAGAAATCGAAAGTGATGAAGAAAGTAGGCACGAGACAAATGTGATCTTCAATGAAGTGATAATATGTCTAACACTTTGTCTATTGATTTTAATTGTGATACTTCACACAACAATCTTGATAAGGCGTTCTATAAATAGTAAGTATTACTAGTTGAATTATTTTACATTAGAATTATTAGAATATTTTAGACAAATACGCTTTTAAACCCTTTTTTTCTTAAATACAAATTATATGTAAATATAGTCTATAAATATATTTAATAATTCCATAATTAAAAAAAAAACCTGTTAGATTCTGTATTTTGTTCATTTCATTTTTCTTTTGTAGACAGCAAACAAACTGTACCTGGACTCATGAAAGGAAAGAATGAAGTAGAGAAAAAGAATGTTGACCATAACTTCAACGATGTTGACCACATCATTTCTGATAAAGAAAACATAGAAACTTTGATCAATTTGGTTCTAGCAGAACCAGATTTGAATGAGATGGGTCCGTTGTTAAAAATAAAACAGAAAGAGATGTTTGAAAAACTTTAAAGCGCAAGACTTTCTTTCAGAAATTGAATTTTGAAAAACATATTTCTAACAAACAAGTTGTTTGTACCTTTTATCAGCATGATGTTTTACTTGTAACTAATTTACAATCTAATATTTGTTATTTTAATATTTATTTTTATGTAATGGCAAGATGATATATTTATCAAACATAATAGGTAGACTAATATAGAAATAATTCTAAAGTAAAAAAAAATGTTGATTTAAAATTAAACTATAAACTTAATCCACCACATACACTCTAAGAATTAACCACACGTGGATGAGCATACATTAAAGATCTAGACCTGTAAAGAAATAGACGTAAATTACAAAATGGAACGAAAGAAAGTTACACACCAAAAAAGTGTCAATAAATGCTCAAGCGGAAGAATATTATTGTTTTTGTACTTAAGACATTCAAATGTCGGTTTTCAAAGACGTTGTTGGTAGAATTGTGAATGTAGAAAAAAAATCATTTTTGGTCAAAAAAAAATTCGATCTTGAAGATGACTTAGCTCTCCTAGGATTAAGTTCATTAAGAATATATGCTAAATTGTTCTTATTGGAGAAATAAACATCATGAGTGAAACAAATAAATGAATGAGTGGTCAGGACAAAGATTTTTATATTGTAGGTCTGATTGTTTCACATTGTTGTTCTTGTAGTTGAATTTTTTTTTATCTATTTATGTTTATATTGTAATATCGTTACAAGTTCCATTTCATTAAGCTATTGAGGCCTATACCAAATGTACAGAAAATGTAAACCTGTTTTGTTGATAAGTATAAAAAGATAACCATTCAATTTAGTGTTATTTCAGTACCTGTATTCTCCGATTTTAAAAACCATAGCCTATTAATTTCATTTTTGTAATATTTTTTTAAATGCTAAAATTACATTGATTGAATATATAACTCTAGAGAAACAAATGATACACTAACGGTCTAAATGTGAATATGTTTAGGCTTTTGAAGAAAGAAATAAAATTCATTAGTACATTTGTTTAAAAAAAAGACTTAGTGTGTGTGTGTGTCTAAACATTGTCTATTGTTTTCAAATATTTTTTTAAAAATTCAACCTTTATTAAATAAAGTGAATGAATGACCATCAAAGAAATCAGACATATTCAAGATCTGTTCAGAAATATTCATGTTATTAATCAAGACAGAAAAAAATAAAAAGCATCACTACAACAACAAAAAATAAAAAAGATTTTCCTTAACATTTGCTAAATTTTAGTCTTAGGTTGTTTATATATATATATATATATATATATATATATATATATATATATATATATATATATATATATATAACAAAAATATAAATATTACTATATATATATATATATATATATATATATATATATATATACATATAGATAGATAGATAGATAGATAGACAGATAGATAGATAGATAGATAGATAGATAGATAGATAGATAGATAGATAGATAGATAGATAGATAGATAGATAGATAGATAGATAGATGGATAGATGGATGGATGGATGGATGGATGGATGGATGGATGGATAGATAGATAGATAGATAGATAGATAGATAGATAGATAGATAGATAGATAGATAGATAGATAGATAGATAGATAGATAGATAGATAGATAGATAGATAGATAGATAGATACAGTGCTTGTTTTGATAAATCGCCTACCTTTTAACTAGTAATAAATTAATAATAAACGTTAAATGCAATAAAAGTAAAAAAATATTTCCACACATTGAAAAAGGTGCCGGTACGCCTTACCGGTGCCAACCGTCACAAAAAAGCACTGCTATATGCCTACATTATTCATTATTCAGATAAGTAACAAATAATTTAGGTCTGAGTATAATTATTGTTACCAAAAATATAAATATTTAAACACTAGTGCACTTATCTAGGCCTACATTGATAAGTATTAAATCATATAGGTCCGTGTATAATTAGTGGTAACACAAATCTAAATAAAGTTTTCTGGGTAGTTACGTTGCATCTACATCTAGATCTACGTGCCTTGTGTTCGTCTTGTATGTCTTGTTTTAAAACTTTATTATTTTTTTATGAATAGACGAATGTACAAGTGTTTGGGAAATAAAATACATACATAAACTTGTTCCGAAACTTAGACGTAGCCATGCAATTAGACATCATTAAACTTCAAATTATTGTCAAACCAGAAATAGTTTTTCTAATATTTTGTTAGATCTAATAGTGAAATGCGACACACACACCACAGAAAAATCATATCGGCTTTTCCTTCAGAGAGTGTCGCTAAAAATAAATTACAACACTAATGTGATATACCCGTTATGACGCATCCGCGATCATCTAGGAACGGTGGTTAGTAGGTTAGTTAGACATTGATAACAATAAATCGTATTTTCTTTTATTCGATTTAATGTTTTTTATTTATAATATTCAGAGGCCCATCTGAATATTTAATAAAATGTGTTGACTATAACTATGTAAACTACAGTCTTAGTCTAGAAATATTTGGGTCTATTTATTTTCTAGTTATGCTAAACTATGTTTTCTGATATGTAATCGAAGAACTATAAATCTGTTGACGAAATGTTATGTTATCCCCATTATGTTACATTACATAACTGTCGCCAGCTGGATCAAAGCCATATCAAATATCTCTATGGGTCATTATTTTGTTAAAGATATAAATAGGTTGGACTCGAAATAATTTTCCCTTAGCAACATACAGATAGTCCCCATGGCGACGGGGAAAGTGTTCACCTCATATTTAGGCTATTAGATACATCTATAAATCTTTCATCAACTAATATATGTATACTAATTAGGCCTATGATTGACACTAGTTGCTTCTGTTTGGCTTTGAAAGAACACTTGATATTATGCTCTACGAATAATGATAATAAGTCTAATAATTATAATAATAGCAATGCTGTATGTTTTATGAACGCAAAACAAAAAATAAATAAAACATAACCAAAAAAAAAAAAAACACCGATTTCAATTTGTATATGCAAGTATTTCTCTTTATTTTGTATATTTCATATCATTATCATCCTTAATGTAATCTAGAATTCCTTATTCCTAATAGTTCCATTCAACATTGTCTAACTTGTATATCTCTTGCTCGCTAGAGAGAAAATAATAAAAATAATGTGTAGAGTTATAGAGTTAGCGTTACATTTCTTTTCATTCCAGACTCAGACTCATGCAGCTCTTACAAATAGCGAACCAACAAAATAGACGATATTCCAATCTTTAATTATTTTTTTTTTACTTTGCAGCATTTTGTAAAATTATTTTCTTGTAACTAAAACTATTCGTTACTAGTGCGAAGAGAGGCCACTTAACTCTTTCTCTCCTAATCGACGATACCATAGTTGATTTTGACCTCATTTAATTAAATTAATGTTTAATTTTTAAACATGACTTTGTGTTACATAAAAAGAGCATGCCTTTCCCTTTAATTCTAGACCAAATACAACATTTTCTGATAACAAAAAAAAGCTATTGAAGCCCAATCATAACAGGGGAGTGAAATAGTAATGAGCAAACTGAAGAATTCCTTCCAAAACGTGGAGAAATAATTACGGAGAGAAAGAGTTAATTAAAGAAAAAATAAGACTAATGAACGACACGTAATTAATATGAAAACCCGACAACTACTTATTGAAGTTCATGCGATACAGTCCAGCAGTCAAGAAACCATTGTGTTGTGTGTTGCCTTTAATTAGCAAAACGTCCAGAAGTTTCCGGGTTGTGCATAGTTCGATAACTTTTTATTAACATAACTGGCTCCTTATCAGAGCATTCCTTGAGATTGGAATAAAAATAGATATTCAAGTAAAGTTTTAATTGTTTTTTTTAAGTTGGTTTAAAAGATATTACACAAATATATATCATCAGAGTGCACTGAATTGTATACTAGTATTTGAGATGGCCGTACATGACGGCATATCCTGAAATAATTTCGGTTTGTCAGACATACAGAATAAGTATTGATAAGTATTGATAAGTATTGATAAGTATTGATAAGTGATGTATTTTATTAAGCCATATAATAATTTGTGTGCAATTTTCAGCACTGTAGAATCAAATTTTATAAACAATTACTCTTGCAGAACAAATATAGACTTTTAACTTTAAGATTTTGTCACGGGCTTACTTTTATCTAATAATACAACTGTTACCAGCAGCAAAAAAAAAAGGTGTCCCAAAAGTAGGTTTACAGTTATTAAACTACCTTTAATATGGTTCGTTCGTTGAATGGCCATCACGTTCACACCTGACCTAACACCTATGGATTTATTTTTCTCTGGTGTTGGTAACAATAAGGTTTATCAGACGAAACCCAAAACAATAAATTCATCAGCCATTCACAGAAATTGTTGAAGATCGGAATGTTTGCCGCCGTGTGTTTTAGAGTGTACTGAAGAGCTTTGAAGAGTGTTGCATTGTTGAAGGATGAGATTTTGATAATCTGAGAAATTCAATTGTTAATTTTACGTTTAAAAATACTGCCAAATTTGGGAATAAATATTCTATAGGATGACTGTAGACCTACTTTTGGGCCACCCTGCATGAAAGGCGCAATATTTAATACTTTTTTTTTGTAATATTATAACATATACTAGGAAACATTTGTACACATGCTCCTTCTTCCCTAGCGCTATTAGAGCATGTAGTGGGTTTGGGTTGCCTGAGCTAGCCAGGAAAACCAGTGACTTAGCAGAATTTAGATAATTGGTAAATATGCATGACTAAATGCATTGCGCGTAGGACGTAATCTGCTTCTTTTTTTTTGAAGTAACGTCTGTATTATATAAGAAGAAGAAGATATTATAGATTTAAGTGTTCTTATTATCGCAGGTAGCTATTATGATCACTTATTTTTGAGCAACGATTATTTGGGCGTTCTGATAAAAAAATATCTTGAAACTAACCGAACTCTAAATAATCTGTAGCTATGAGAAGTCGGCCATAGATTAACCAAAATAGATCTACATTGGGTGGAAAATTGTATTTTAAAAATTGAAGATCACAGTTTTCATACGCATAAAAATGTATTTTCCCAAATGAAACCAATTTCTGTTGAAGAGTCTAGATATTTCTGACAAAGTTGTACTAATGCTCTTTCTTTCCTAGTGCTATTAAAACATGGAATGGGTTGCCTGAGCTAGTCAGGAAAACCAATGACAGAATTTAGGTCATTGGTTAACATGCATGACTAGATGCATGAAGCGTAGGACGTAATCATCTTTTTTTTTTTAAGTAACGTCTGTATTTTATAACATAAGATAAGTTAATTTGTATTATTTAGTTACCAACAATGATGTTTTAATATGGCATCATTGACATTTTTTAGTTTGCTATTTTATTTTTTTTTACAAAATCTCTCTTATTTTTCTCTATTGATTTTTAAAGTTCTTCAAAAGGTTTTTATTCTTTTTGGCAACTTTTTTCCCTTCTTTTACTGAATTTATTGCTTAAAGAACATGTAAAGTAAGACCAAATTTCAGTGATTAAATTTTAGTGTAAAAATCCACCAATCAATCCTTTCTATAAATTAATGAAATATCTCGGTTAAATGCTTATAAAACAATATGCTCGGGATAAACGTAGATAATCGATATTGAATTATAAATATTCGAGGGTTTAATCTATTTGAGAAACTATTGGATTGTGTCTCTGAAGATTTTGCGAAGTAAATACAGCATAATATTTTTTAAGGTTACCATTTAGTTCAACATTTGTTTTACAGATTGTAACTTATGACATTTCCTACATGTAGTCAAGATCATGGACTGGCCCTACCTTAGATGTAGTCTTATTATTTTTCATTTCAAACTGTGTTTACTTTGCATAGGATGCGTGCATTTAAGTAAGTCCTCGTGGTATTTTGTTTAGATTTTCTTTAGACACAAATAAAGTGCTTTAATTAGTTATGCGAAATAGATTAATCAGATATGTTTATTATTGAAGTAATAAATACTTGTTTGTAAAAAATAAAAATTTGATTTTCTTCTATATTATTACCTTGGGAATCGGTATAATTGAGTTTCGAAACGAAAGTTATTTTATTGTTTTCCTAATTATGTGGGAGGTCAGAGTCGTGCTCTTTGCCACGTATGTGAACTTATGGGTCATTAATAATTTTAGAAAGTACCAGAACTATGTGTCTGAGTGTAACAGACAAAGGAAAATGTCTTTATGTCTATATAATAATGTTTTAAATAGAGTTATTGGTATTCGAACTAGGCTACAAACACAAAGAAGTCCAATGGATAACGCGACATTTTGACCTTCTTTACTAATAACAAAATGTCATTTGCTTATACTAAAAAGACAGGATGCTATAAGATTCTCATTTTGGATTCGTCCTCGTCATTTTAGGTTGTTTTTTTTTTATTAACTGAAGCGTAGTGATTTGTCTTCAAGCTTACATGTTAGAATAAGATTTGCACTAACACAGCTTAGACGTAACAGAAATAAGCTTAGAACAATTGCGCTAACTTAATAACAAAGAAAAAATTCAATTTACCAAATATCTTCATGTCTCATTTTATTTCCAAAGGTAACTCGAATGAATTCAGGGTCGTGTTAAATCCATTTAAGCAAACAGATTGTATAACCAAGTGCCAGAATGGCTTGCTGGCCAATGTTGATCGCTTAGTTTTATCTGGTAAAATTTACGTTCAAGCCCCAGCTCCACCCATGGGAACTGTTGCATCAATACAGTTAAAACTCGAGGAAAGCAATGATCCCTCTAATGTAAGTCTAAATTAATGTTAATCTGAATGTATTCTTTAGAACGATGAGTTATTATTTCTATAGTAGTTTGTTTTTGGAATCTTTTTCAACGTACAGTCTGCTTTTTTTTATATTTTACTTCAATCAAGGGCTACGTCCAGGGGCGCACTGGGTGTCGTAATCGGCCCAGGCGTCACCATAAGAGCCAACCCACTAATTGATTGCCAAATGATGTTCATAATAATTAAAGTTTTAATAGATCATCGAAAACTAAACGCAATCATGCAAACGTGACTTCTCATAGGCCTATTATTACGTACCATATTCCAACATCGAGCTATAATCTAAATTAGTTTGGATAGAATAATTTATTAAATGATTTGCGAACTATTTCATATAATAAAAAGAGGTGAAGCCTAACACCTGAGAAGCAACATAAAAGTTCTTGCAATGCATTCATTTATGAAGAATAAAAAGGTCCTTCATCAACAAAACTTTAGCTACAGCCTGAAACAAGAAACCTTGCAAGTGTTTTTGTGTCGAGATGCTTTTCAGCTTTTTCTTTAAACATTTGGACGTGCAGAAACTTCTGTCAATAGAAAGGGACTCTGAAAGACACAAAGATAAAGGCACATTCCTCATCCCATATGCTAGGACAAATTTGTACAAATACTCCTTCTTCCCTAGTGCTGGTAGAGCATGGAATGGGTTGCCTGAGCTAGCCAGGAAAACCAGTGACTTGGCAGAATTTAATTCATTGGTTAATATGCATGACTAAATGCATGACGCGTTGAACGTAATCATCTTCTTTTTTGAAGTAACGTCTGTATTATATAAAATAAGATAATATTACAGAGTATAAACACTAATTCAATAGTCAAGCTTATGATCTCAAAGCACGCTCCTGTCAATGACTGTATATCTTTAAACATTGTTTTACTATTAGAACGGCTATTACAACTCTCTTTGTTCTAACCTCCATCGTATACAATAGTCACCATCCTCTTCATATTTTATGCTTCTCATAATTTCCTAAATCTATTCACCAATTCATTATGTAATTATCTCAACCTATCTCATAAAATACTTTAGAAAAGAAGATGATTACGCTCAACGCGTGTCCCCAGGTCAAATCTAGTCATGCATGTTAATCATTGACTTAAATTCCGCCAAGTCATTGTTTTTTTATGGCTTTTGAAGCTGACTGGAGTAAGTGAAAGTTAAAAATTCCTTTATGGTCTTAAGACACTACTTACATTTTTTCCTTAACTGTGTACAATTGTGATTTGTAAAAGATTTCATAGCCTGGAAATTCGTGGATTTTGCGACAAAACAATACAATAATATAATGCATATTAGACTGGACACGCTATCTTTGACTCAATTTTCATGACAGAGGATCTATAGATAATTACATACAATACCCTCCCTAGCCCTAACCATTATAACGGAAAATTCCTTATTAAATTATAAGATCGAAGTCTCAGTATAGATTCAGTCTAGAATGTTCACACTAATGAAACTATACAAAATATAAATATAATCTTCTTTGTTAAAATCGCTTAGATTATGTAGAGGATTGTAAATCACCATGATCATAGTATATTAAAATATGTTTAGGTGATTCCATTACTACGAGACTGTGTTTAGTATTACACAGTAAAACCTGTAAAGTTCTTTTATAAAAAGTACAAAAATTTCAATTACATTACGGTACGGGTACTTATTGTCCTTTAAAGTGGCCCATTCGGCGACCCGATTCTATCATTATTTTTTTTTAATTGAGAAATTTGTATTAGGAAAACTGAAGCAGAGATTAATTTATGCAAAGAGAGAGAGGGGGGTAATCAGAGTTTAATAAGGGGGGCGAAGGGTAGAGATAGATTATTGAAATGAGAGGGGGGATATGTAAATAGAGAGAATTTTTTTAAATATCAAATATTAATTCAATGAGGGGTGATGAATAGAGATTAACTCAAAGATGGAGGGGTCTAAGCAGAGAATAAAACATGCTAGCAGTAAAAATGTAAAAGATGATAAACGGACAATTATTATATCGGGACTGTATAGCATTTTATAGCACCCATCATTTACTTAAGAGCAAAACAATTTACAAAATAATATACAAAACCATAATAAGACCAGCAGCAATGTATGCAAGTGATACCTGGACACCGACTAAGACATCTGAAAATTTACTTAGGAAAATCTATGGTGCCATACTGGATGAAATAGGGTGGAGGACACGCACTAACCAAGAGTTATATCAATTGTATGAAGACCCACCAATAGTGAACGAAATAAAAAAGAACAGACTACGTTGGGCAGGTAACCTTGAAAGAATGTCAGATAACAGAGGAGCGAAAATCATATACAGGCAAAAACCAAAAGGCAAGCGACCCAAAGGCAGACCCAGAATGCGATGGATTGATGATGAGAAAGCAGATCTGCAACAGCTTGGGGTTAGGACGTGGAGAGGAAAGGCCCAGGAGAGATCTGAATGGAGGGATGTGTTGAAGCAGGCAAGAGTCCTCCATGGGCTGTTTCGCCACTGGGATGGATGGATGTGGCTTGAACAAATTAGCCATTTCTAAACATTATTGTGTGTGTGTCAAAGCACTTTCATAAAGTCTTTATTTGTATCATACTCAGCTCTATATTGCACCTTTAGACAGTTGCTTTGGTCATGGATCGCACACAGAATCATTTTACTGTGAAAAAACAGACAGCGCTAATGTCTTTCACGTGTATCTGAATATGTCAGCGGATGTTTCGCTCAGCGAGAAGGAAGTCGTAATACGAGTATTTACTGATGAAAACTCGCAGTTAGGAAACTTTGTCAAACTACCCAAAATATACAGTAAGTGTTCTTTTCTTAGCTTATCTTGATTTTTATACATGATTCAACAATTTAGCTGTGAGGAATTTTAAAAGTAATTAATTTTAATGATGTGTTTTGGGGGTATTGGTTAGAATTCTGTTCCAATGACAAATACAGAAAACAAAGTAGGCAGTGGCGTAGCCACTAGTGCGCGAAAGGATTCATTGCGCCTCTAACAAATGACTGATAGGAGCGTACAGATGTTTATGAAATAGAGTTGTTTCTTTCTTTTCACAGGACGAACATACATTGGGTGTCATGAGAATTAGAAATCGTTACTGGGTGTATGAACACTATTACTTATAGAAGGTTGTAGCCACAGTTGGAATGTCTTTTTGTAAATGTACTGATTCATTCTGAATGACTACCGGTGCTATAGTGAGTGTGTATATGGGGTATCATCACATAAACCTGAAACCATGGGAAGTGGACATGTTGTGTGTTTGCGTGTGTGTTCGTGTGTGTGTGTGTGTGCGCGCGTGTGTATGTATGTGTGTGTTATGTCCAGTGGGAGCTGTTAGTTTATTGAAGATGTTAATAGGAGCTAAGTATTGGCTGAATCTGGGAAACAAAGCTATGTAGGCGCCCCCGTGCTGTGTCTTGTGTAGACAACTGAAGTACCCAAACAACAAAGGTGAAAGGCCAACAATGAAACAACTGGACCCCGATGAACGAAGTCAAATAATACTTGAATACATGGAACCTTCACACGCCGTACAACTACCAATCAGAAATCTAAAAAATGTCTTCTCTCTAAAGCCGTAGTGTGTGTTTACATTTGTGCCCACCTCGTCCTAGTCTAGTTCACATCATTGTCCATAAGCCAAGACTTGATCCTTTCCAAGAAACAGATAACGTGTCGCGACAAAACTTCTCAACATGTCCTAAAAAATTATTTTCATTATATAATGAAACAATTCTTGAAAATCTTTTTGAAAACAAACACAAATGAAAAGCTAAAGAGAAAGTTTATTTCTAGACATCTCCTGGTTGTATCTTCTATCTTCCTAATCCTCAATTCTTAATTCCTAGATTGGTGGAATGCAACTTTAACCCTCAACGGTCACTCATTGACAAACGGTTGTTCGGGTATTGAACTGGAGAAAGACACTTCAGAAATAACGCTTTGCTGTAAGAACATTGCATCTCCTTGTGACGCTATCATACATCACATGGGCGTGACCCAAGTCAAAGCCAAGGACTGCGTCAGATATACGATACCTGAAGGGGCCATAAAGGACTTCACCTTTACCTCCGAGGCATGCGGCCAACCTAACTTGGCTCATTCATATAGATGCCAATTAACACCATTACAAACTGGTAAGTGTAAACAAATTTAATGAGAGCATTTCTTTAAAAAGTCAAAGAGGGTTTTAATTTTGGGTAAACTATTCTAATACTTTTATTTGTGGGCAACATTTCTTATCGATGTTTAAAGAAAAACAAATGTTCATAAGTGTCGCTACACTTTTAGAAAATAGGAGATTTTCACAGTGAACTAAACAACGACACAACTTCACTGTTGCCAACTATATAAAGAATTGATGTATACCTTTAAAATTTTCTCAGTGCGGGACAGTTGACTGTTGTCTTGTGCCACATTGTGCAGTTGGTAGTTGTAAGTTTGTTTTTAAATAATTTTTTATGTCATAAAATGAGTCTATTTTTTATGCATATTTGGTAGTGAAATGATTTGATGCTAAAAACGGAAGAGCTATCAGAATTGTTTTCTGCAGGACTAAATAATGCACACAATTTATCACATTTCTTTTTAAAATAAGGCTTAACAATTTTTCTTTATTTTGTACATCGGATAAATTAAAAAGTTAGCTAGGTAAAAACATTTCGCCATGTATGAAAATCAACAAATGCGAAAACCTCTATTTTGTAGTCCGCCATTTTAGCGAAAAACATTTGAATAATTATAAAGATCGTATTGTAGTAAAATTAGCATCTATCCGTATTTTTCAAGTTAAAATGACTGGTGATTAAAAATGACCAACCTGTGACCGTAGCTGTCTATCAATGATGGGTCTTTTTAGTCACATGAGAAGTTACACATACAGTGGCGTAGCTATGGTGGGGGATGGGGGAGCATTAGAAAATCCCCCAGGCTCCTACTTAAAGGGGGGGGGGCACAAATGAGTGTTCAAATTTTTTTTTACATTTAATATTAAGTAGCCATTACGCCATTTTTTATGTCGTGATGTCGAATGTCTAAATGAAGGGGCCACTAAAGAGGTTAAGCTCCCCAGGCCCCCAAATGATGGCAAATTTCTAGCTACGCCACTGTACAAATGGAAAAGAATGTCTTTCGAGAGGTAAAATGTCACAGAAAATGCTATTGATTTAAATTACACTCTAATTTTTTTATTTAAACGTTTAATTTCTAATTTATTGCAACTTAACCCAAGACTTCACTAATGTTAGTAAACTGGTTGAAATGTTTCTTTCTGTCTTCATTCTAATAGGGATGGATAAAGAGTCCGGCAGTAATGACATAACATTAAAACTCATTGTCCCTGTCAGCGGCGTTGTGCTTTTTATCATCATGTGTATATACTGGATATACAAGCATTTTTTTGCTGGTACTTGAACACTTTACATTTCTAGATACAATTTCCATTAGGAATTCACTTTAAAATGTAATGATGCTAGTGAGACTATATGTTGATCATATATTGGCTGCTTACTAACTGTAGTGTAAAACAAAATAAGATTACAAGAAGTCATTAACCAACTTATTTGTGTTTTAACTAAATTTGTAAAAATAACTTTTATTTTTCAGGCAAAAAGAACAATGATATGTAAGTACATAGTTTACAATTCTACACATATTGTTTAACTTTACCTATCCCTAAGTCTGTTGGACCGTTGGTGCACCATGCAAGATTTGTCGACCGACTTTCTCCATTCCTTTCTGTCTTTTGCCTTTCATTTATGTTTGTTTTATAAAGGATTTTCAAGAACTGTTTCATTATATTATGAAAAAAAAGTTCAATCCTGGATCCATGAAACCTATTTCAATGGCAGGCCCGTCCATTCTTTTATGTTGTCTTCCCCAGGCTTGCTCTGTCTTTTCTTCTTCTTTTTCCTGGTACTGTTCTCTGAAGCAATGTCCTTGGAGCCTCGAAGACCTTCAAATATGGCCATAGATTTTTAGCTTGCGTTTTTCTACGAGTTAGCAGGTCATCGTGGGCTCCAATCTTACATATTATCAATAAATAAAGAAATTATTATTTGTTATAACAGGAGTCGCATACACATAAGTAAGTTATTCAGTTTATTAGGTTGGATATTAAATTTAGACAAATAATTAAATTATATACTTTTATATTTAATTTCTTATACGGTACAACTTATATTATTTTTAATAAACAGACTCTATGAAAGTGACAGAACTAAATTCAAACAGTATTGATCAAAGTGCCCCAGTCAAGTAGGCTTAACATTGATGACAGTTATATCATCAATAGCTCTTTTATACTTAACAATTCATTGTAAAAGAATACATCAAAATGTTTAGTGATTCCTTTTTAATCAAGGAACATTTAGTCACTACTTCTTATACAGGTTGGTGGGAGAAGCATTTTGTAACAATAATGTATTCAAGCAATGTTTGGTTACGATATACAATTGAAACTGCTGAGAATGTTTGAACACATGATTGCAATCAGCGTGTATATAAGTTAAAAAGTGAAATTGTCAGTATGTTTAATAACCAATACTAGTAGTATTAGTACCAGTATATGTAACTTAATTTAACGGTACATTGAACGGTTTTATAAATTGTGTATACATGCACGATTATATCAGTAATGTATATGAATGATACTGATAGTGTATGTATGATAAATGTGTTTATAAATATTTATTTAAACGTATATATGATGATTGAATCACCAGTTTGTGTATGATAGTATTAAGTATCATCATGTTTAAAGTTGTATTATTGGAGGATTATGTATGCTAAATGATTGGGTATTTATTTTACTATAAATTATTGTATTGTGTACATGATAACATTTCTATGATAATCACAAGATTATGCATGATAAATGATTGCATTAGCAGTGAATGAATTAATGATGGTATCGCATGTATGTGTATATATATAATTAATGATTGCATTACCGATGTGTGTGTGTGCAAAATTAATGAATAAATAATTTGAATATCTTGTCCACCTTGATGGACAAGACGTGGGGACTGTGAGAGAGACTCGCCCAGAACCGAGATGCGTGGTGGAAGCTGGTTGGTGGCTTATGTCCAAGAAGGGACCGCGGACAGAGATGAGATGAATATTTAATGATTGAGTGATTGGAATGTGTAGCTTTGATAGAATCTGACTGAACTGAAAACAGGAAGTATAAAAAGTGTAATCTTATTTGCAATTACAACAAAAGATAAGATACAACTAATATTTGGTTGTCTTTGTCCACATTATTATATTCCTTTGCTGTTTATAACAAATGTTACTAGTTTAATAAACTTTCTTTTATTCTAAGATTGTGTTACTTAAACATGAGCAGCTTTTGGATGAAATGATCTATGTTACACAAATTTTTTTAAAAATATTTTTTTTACTGGCATACTAGAATCATCTGCTCCTAAGGCTGCAAGATTCACCAGGTGAAGGGGATTGAAACACGTTTTCAAGACCTATCTTTATCTAAGTACAATTAAAGTAGCTGGTTGTCGTTCTAGCAACATAACAAAACTTCTGTTTAATCCTTAGGCCACAAAAAGGCAGCCTGCACCCTGTTTATTGTTTATGATATGTCAAAACTAATTATGTAACAATATATAGTAATCATGTTTGTTTACTTATTTTGTATATCTCAAAATTTTGAAAGACAAGTATCATGTCAATACACAACATCGATAGAGAAAATAAGTTTTATGTTTCATTTTATTCACTAAAATTTTTTTTAAAAAGTCATCTCATCAAATGTAAAAGGTAATATAATATAATTAAAAAAAGGTCTAACTGTAATTATAACAGAAAACTATGAAAAAAAATGGCATTGAATATGAAACCTTAAATATTATAACAATATGCCGAATTGTAAATCTCTGACCAGAAATGAAGAAGTGTTCAATATACTTGTAAAACGTTCCACTGTGAACAGAATACTATCAAAATAAAAATGTAAAAGCACTTATAAAATCATAAGGGTATTAATGAACTTAAAAACATAAATACTGCATGTATATTAGGAAATGAGCACCTGAAATTTATTGAACTTATAGGATTAATTACTAACAACTTTTGATGTCACATAATCTTGTCATTCATCAAAAAAAACAGAATAAATAACATTGTTATGACATTGAGTGAAAATAAGTTTTGAAGTTATTTTTTTATTTAATGCTATATAGGAAATTTCCCCTTCGGCAGTTCAAAATGAAATACACTTGTGCTCTAAAAGCTAAAAATTATACCATAGCAAAACAAAAAAGTAATGTGCAATATTATGGTGCATTCGGCAATAAATTATTACAGTTTTTAAACTTTCTGATTTAGGGGATATATCAAGATTTAGAAGTGTTCATTTATGTCATTCCATATATTTTTTTCTTTATATTGGTGACATATCACATCGGTTTAGTCTAGGTCCAACTAGGTAAAAGTTTAGACAGGTGATTAGAAAGAATGAAAAGGTATACACAAAGTTTTTAAAAACATTGTCAACAGTAATATTTATGCATATTTAGACTTTTATACAAGTATTAATTCCTTGTGTATAATGAATGTTTATTGATAGATTTCACATGTCTTACTTTTTAATAAGACATGAGCTTCTTAATATTATGTTTGGTAACTTTAAAGGGTAATTTTGAATTACGTTAAATAAACTTGTTTTTTTTTACATTTTCATTGTATATTATTTTATTGTATGATTTTATGGTAAATATAAAATAATATAGTTTGAAATAAAGTTCATTAATTAAGTCATCGTTGACACAACAATGTTTCTTTTGATACCTCAATAGATGGGGGGGGTGGGTGTCAAGATGAGCATCATGCCCAGGGTGTGACTGGCAAAGGGCTGCAAAATGGTTTCCAAGAAAAGTTAATTATCCTAAGAAATCGTATTATCTTGATCTCTTTCAGGAATAAACAAAAATTATAATAATTTGACTTAATTTTTTTTGTATTTGTCTAAAAAAAAATAAGAGTTTTAGTTTTATAGAAGATTAGCACAGTACCATGCACAGTGGACACTATACTATTTCTGATGTAATCGTCATGTGCTGTTTTCTGTGATAATGGTAGTGTCATTACAATAATCTAGTTGTGTTTTCAGTCTTAGCATTAGTTACACAATGGATTCAACTCCTGATATTGCTCATTAGATAAGCAAATGTTGATTTTATCAATTAAGTTTACCAACTATTAAGTTAAAAACAGAGCCTTAATGAATATGCACCAAACATCATTTATTACAAAGAGAAGGCGTGTTGATATAAATAGAAATGAAACTTTACATTATAAATGCTCTTTACATACAGGGCAGCAATGGGTGGCATTTTCATTTTGTCTTGACCTTTTAGTAGGTTAGTTAACTGGTTAAAAGTTATATTCCTTGACTACGTCACGCCGACCAGACGTCTGTCTAGCTGTGCGGGTATATTTCCAGAGGTAGAGATGAACCAACTCCCCCCCCCCCCCATTTTATTTGTTTAGCTCATCACGTTGAGTTTATTGATAGACAGATGACCACAAGTCAAATACGATGGACGTAGGTTTAATGTCGGCATATAGACATTCTCTAAAGGTCACACATTACGACTGAACTGTTTGTTTACTTGGTAGTAAATCTTTTAATTCTTTAGTAGGGAGCTGGACTTCAAGCCACAACTCTATACGGTAATACAGGTAACCAAGTATATCTAAAGGAGTGGAGATGAACAACTCCCACCCCTTTTTATTTGTTTAGGTCATCACATTGAGTTCATTGATTGTAAAAAAAAAATGTTTGTTTTACATGTTTCGGATGTTCCTTCAGAGTTGAAGATAGTTTACTTCCTAGTCCAAACCTCCCGCAGGACGACGGGGGATGGGAGCGGGCAGGGTTTGAACCCTCGACCGTCGATGAATCCGAACGACAGTCCAGCGCACAAACCGCACGACCACGACAGGGGCACACGAGGGAACTGAGTTTGTTTACTTGGTAGTAAATCTTAATTAGGAGGTGGACTTCAAGCCAAACCTTTACATGGGTAACCGGACAATGAGTTTTCTCAATCACGTGGCTGGACTAGAGGCCGCACATCTTCCCGTATGCTGAGCTACATGGATATAAATCTCAATTAGTAAGCTGAACTAAAGATCACACACGAGTGAACTTTTGCTACACAGAACAAACACAAATCAGTAACTAATTATTTTGTTTGCTACACTTTTGTAGAAAAAAGTACAAGGCTCAGGTTTGTATATATTAGCGTAAAAGACACGACTAGGCTTATCTTGAAAGGAAGAGCTAAACATCTCCTTTAGTTTATTTAGTTAGGCCTTGTCACTCCATTTACTGATAGACATTGACCATTTTTTAAACACAACGTGCTAAGGAAGCACACTACACTGAAATAAATACTACGGTTGATTGACTTTTCCTAACAACCATAGGCTTATTACCGTGCCCTTTTGTTACAGTTACAGAAATGACGATAAAATCAGTAACAATTACAGAAGATTTTTTTTTTTTACATAGGTCTACGTTCTTTGTATTTAATGTTTCTTACATACGTTTTGCACAATAAAATTAAACAAAGATGTGCGTGTGTGTGTTTTTGCCTTGTTTAAAAGGCTTTAGAAAGAAAGCTAATTTTATTGTTTAATTCTATTGACTTATTATGTAACGGAAAACCTTATAGTAAAGTTTAAAATCGCATAAAGGGAATTGATCCACAGTACTATCGCAACTATTGAATTAGTTGCATAGTTAAAATGTTCTTTTTTTTAATAGCGCCGCTTTCATCAATATTGATGACGTCATTTTCAGTATAATTTTTCTTGTGCAGTATAGTGATCTCCCCTTGAGCTTCTTCATAATTATTTTGTATGACGTAAAATTGTCTTCTTGATCGTTTGGTTCTTTTCACTCCATCTTGAGCTGTAGAGCTAAAAGTGTATCCTTGAGTTCTTGAATTCTCCTTGTGCTTATGTTACTGGACAGCCATAGCGTTTTGCCTTGGATATATTCTAGAAGGAATATTTGACCCCTGTTTAGGATTAGTTTTATTTCACATTGTATATTTATTTTTAATATTGTACAAATTTGTCCTAGCATATGGAACGAAGAAGAATCTGTTATTTGTTTTTCTTAAGGGTCTCAGGTTTCAAGAGTGAGATTTCCAGTTTTCGTCTCAGTTTTCAAGTCTGATGGTTTTAGGTTCGAGTCTCAGTCTTCAGATTGAAGGTTCCAGATTCCAGATTGCGGGTTTTCTATATCCAGACATGGTGTACATTGTGGAGTTAAGAGCTTTGGTGCTACTCTTAACTTGGATTATGTATCGTCGGTGAACAGTATCTTGGCTGGAAGATAGATCTACTTGTATTATAGAATCTTTGTCTTGAAATTAACAATTGTGAGAAATATTGTTGTGGACAATGTTACTGAACCTTATAAGTAATTCTTGTTTTTTAAATCCTAATTAAGTATTTATTGGAATCCTACTATAAGTACTGAAATTTTCACATCATACTATATATACTTTTTATTTGTTTTTCCTTATCATTGATCATATGTCATTGTCATTGTATAAATATCATTTTGATTAAATTTTATATTTTAATTTAAATCATCATTTACCTTTTTTACCTTTACCTTTACCTATCCCTTAGTATGTTGGACCGTTGGGGCACCAGGCAAGACTTTCTCCATTCCTCCCTTTTTTTTTTTTTGCCTTGTTTAGAACCTCTCTCAATGACAGGCCCATCCATTCTTTAATGTTGTCCTCCCATCGCTTTTTCTGTCTGCCTCTTCTTCTTATTCCTGGCACTATTCCCTGAAGGAAGGTCTTTGCGAGCCTCGTAGATCTTGTAATGTGGCCAAAGGTTTTAAGTTTTCGTCTTTTTACAATAGTTAGCAGGTCGTCATGGGCTCCGATCGCTACAGTAACCCTGTCTGATTTCTTGGTTTGTGATGCGGTCTTTGAATGTGATTCCTAGGATCCTTCTGTAGCGTCTCAATTCCATTGCTAGGATCCTCCTCTCAAGCTCTGCATTCAACGTCCACGACTCGCAAGCATATAAAAATGTGGCCATGACCAGAGAGCGCATCGGTCTAATTTTGGTGCCGAGGGCTAAGCCCTTATCTTTCCTTATTATTTTAAGTTTTGAAAGGGCTGTTGTGGACTGCGCTATTCGGGCCAATAGTTCGGGTTTTGTTCCCTCATCTGAGACAATAGCTCCGAGGTATTTGAAGCTGTTAACACTAGTTAGCTTTTCACCTCCAATACTGATGCCTCTTTAAAGCCCTGATGGCTATTGGTCATAATTTGAGTTTTTTCGGCATTTATTTGCATGCCATATGCTGCGGAAGTCTTGTCAATGCGCATCACCAGGTCAGCTAGTTATTCTTCTGTCCCTGCTAGGCCGTCAATATCATCTGCGAAGCGCAAGTTAGTAATTCTTCTTCCTCCAATGCTAACAGTACCTTCATAGCCCTCGAGGGCATCTTCCATTATTCTTTCATCATACACATCATTTATTAGTTTATGTACAACTGAGTGTGTATGGTGTGTCTGTTGGGCTGAGCTTGGGACTAAAAGTAATATAGGCTATAAAGTAATTATAACACATACACACATTGCAAATTATCTTATCCAGACGTTACTTCAAAAAGAAGATGATTACGTCCTACGCGTCACGCATTCAGTCATGCATATTAACCAAAGACCTAAATTCTGCTAAGTCACTGGTTTTCCTGGCTAGCTCAGGCAACACATTCCATGCTCTGATAGCGCAAGGAAAGAAAGAGCCTTTGTACAAATTTGTCCTAGCACCCATTAACTACCAAAACTTTATTACTGCATTAAATATAAATTTTCTATTAAAAATCAATTTCTATTGGTCAAACTAAGACACTGCAAAAAGAATTTTTGAAAAATTCCATATAGTAACGATTCTGTGAGATGTACACTGGCAGTGTACGTAGCAGGAAGTGGCCCCGTGAGGAACATTATATTTTTTTTTTTTACAATCTTTAAGTGAAAACAGATTAGTTAATAACATTGAAAAACACACAAATAAGCATTTTAATGCAAAAAAAAGTATATTTTAATGCTTTTTTTTTTACTAAAACTTATAACAATATAGTAAAAAAATAGGCATCAAATGTACAACATTATATGGTACTAACCAGTACTATCCAGCTACATTTTTTACAACAACAAATAATACTACAATAGTGAGATATTCAAAGATCATGTCCATAAGCAAAGATTTTAATATTAAGTGCGGTTGAACCAAACATACCTTATATATTGGTATATTCGTATATTCGTATATTCATATGCTTATCAGTTATGTAATAATCATAAATTCCATTTTTTTCGAATTCTTTTCATTGGGTCGCAGTCATAATTTTGTCATGTTCAAGTTTGTTAGCTTTGATAAAGTCTAAAGACTCCATTCCCTTGTGATATGAGCTCTGCTAATTAGCTATACTAAATTGTGACTAAATTGTAAAAATAAGTATACATAATAAATAATGGTGTCTTAGAGGTAAACATATTATGTTTTGATATAACACAAGGACCTAATAACAAATTATAAGATTCTAATGTCATTGAAACTCAATCATGCTTTTGTCTAATTCATTTATTTACTATTAGATATCAGGTTCTCATCTTGATTCTTAATGATGACATTGTGAACTGTTAATATTTACTTGAGACCCTAAAAAAATATTATAAATATCTATAATTATTATTATAATTTTTTTTTTCAAAAAAACATACATTAATAGAATTATAATTTGCTAATGGGACAAATATTTTTCTAAGTAGTCAGTTAAAATACTATAGCCTAGGAGAACTGCATGAAGTAAAATAAAACAAAACAAAGAAAATATATAAAAGGAATTATTATATTATTGTTTATATGTTTTCAAATAATAACCTTATAATCATCATTATTAGTTCTAAAATTTGCAATTATAAGGGTATCTATTATGTATAGCAATAATATATGATAATATTGGTTAAAACAAACAAATCTATGTTCTAAATGAAGTCTTGATTTATTTCGATTCATATATCAGTAATTGATTCCTACAGTGGCATATCCTGCCTTGTACACTGGGAGTGTACGTTACATAAAATTAAAATTTGAAAAGACCATGCTTTAAATGTTAAATCTATTAATTAATTATAATACTAGGATACTTTATGTTTCTAAATCAAGTAGTTTTATTTGAAAATATTTATATAAATGTGTTATTACTTACATTTTCCGAAAAGGTTTCATTTTTTTCAATTTTTGACAATGTTGTCACTTTCAAGCGCAATAAAATACTAAAACGCAATTGTAAAAGTCAAACAGCACGTGGCAAAACGTAGACAAACATGTTCTTAAACGAAAACAAAAGAAAAAATAGAAAAAACTTTAATAGTTTTTTTTATATAAGTTTTTGAAAAACGTACACTGCCAGTGTACAAAGTAGGATATGGGATATGGAACGAGGAATATGCCTTTGTGTCTATCTGAGTATTTTATTAATTTTTGTTTTTGTATTTGAAGATTATGGTTCAGTGTTTTATGTATAATTGCTACTTTACTTTGTAACTTTACTTTTGAGTCTTCTGTCCTGCAGGCTTTCTAAATTTAGTGATTTTACTAAAGGTGTTACTCTAGTCAAATGTGAATATTCGTTTGTTATGAATCCCACTGCTCTATTTTGTATCTGTTCCAGTTTCTTAATGTTTTCCTGAGTTGAGGGTCCCAAACAGAGAATGCATATTCTATTATTGGCCTAACCAAGGTTAAATAACATTTTAGTTTTATGTTCTTATTTGATTTATAGAAATTTCTTTTAATAAACCCAATGCTTTGTTTGATTTTATGATAGTTTCATCAATATCGGGATTTCATTTATTAGAAGAATCTGTTCTTTATCTTTCTATTGGGTCTCAGGTGTCAGGAGTGAGAACTCAGTTTTAGGTTACAGGACTGAGGTTTTCATCTCAGTTTGTCTGTCTGGGGTTTTCGTCTCAAGTTTCGGGACTGAGGTTAGAGTCTTAAGTTCAAGATTCCAGAATGCGAGTTGCTATATCCAGACCTGGTGGTGCTTTGTGAAGTTGTGAGCTTTGGATGCGACTATAAACTTTTACTTGTGGATCGTCGTCGGTGAACAGTTTCTTGGCTGGAATATAGATCTACGTGTATTGCCAGTTGTTGTCTTGAAAGATTGTCACTGTGTGGACAATATTATGGAACCTTATAAGTTAAGGTGATTGTATTGATTTTAAAATATTAATTAAATATTAATTGTAATACTATTCCATTACTGAATTTTCACATCATTTTGGATCTATATGCATTTATATTTTCTTTATCATTATTATTTATCATATATCATTTTCATTGTAGTAAAAGTACATCCTTGTTGTACAATGAGACTGGAATGCCAGAGATTATAAAAAAGGATTGATACTGTGATTGGACCCCATACAATAGACAGAGAGGAATGGAGAAAGATGGTGAACATATCATGTGTGGTGCCCCAACAGACTAAGGGATAGGTGAAGGTGAATGATAATTTTGGTGCCTGAAATTTTCCTAAGTGCAAATATTTTAGACATGGTAAAATGAACATAAAATTCAGAAAAGGCATAGTAACTGAAGAGTTAAAAATTGTTTTAATTTAACCATAGGAATATTTACATAAAGAAAAAATTATAAATAGTGCCATGTTTTTAAACTACAAAAATACCAACAAATTTTACATGGCAGCCTACTACTGAGTTCAATATCTTTGTACATTCATGACAGTAATAGAATTTATATTCAAAGGTGATAATGTACATAATACACATGTTTACTGTAAGCATATTGCATTCATAAACCTTCTCAAGAGAACATATACAAATGTACATTCAAATCATAAATATGTATTTGATATTGTGTATTTTACATCTATCTAAAAATCAAGTGATAGTGATCAAACCAATAACACAATTACTTAGCTATTCATCAGAGATACTGATGGAATCAAAAGAGCTTAGTGGGACACCCACTGACAAGAGAGGAAAGCTTTGCCAGTTTCATTGTGTGTCAGTAACATAGAATCCAGAGTTATATGTGCATTGAAATGTTACAATCATTATTGTAATCAATTTCTGTATCAAAATCAAGACATTCAACTGAGCACCACTCAAGGCAAAATGAATAATTAACAAGCACTTTTCCCCTAGATTTTAGTTACTATCTGACAGTTTCGCATTTAGAACAATGCGGTTTTAGTTACAAAACAAAATTTGAAGAAACTTCAACAAAACATTATAAAGTAACTTTTTTAAATTGACAGATTATCTAAATCTATTAAACAAAAGATGAAATATTTTGTCTGTGACATTTAAATAACACTCTCAGTCTAGAGAGCAACCTGAAAAGTGTAAGAGTGTAGTTTTCAAGGAGATGGATTCCAAAAAACAAAAAATTTTCTTGACAAACTCAATGTTTCTATGCTAGACCATTACACAGTTGTTTTTTCTTTTATCTCCTCAAGTTTTCAACACAAAAAAAAAAAAAAAAAAAAAAACTATTTCATGACATTAAAAACTCATTGACATTTATGCTGCTGACTTAATAATATATGACTCCTGCTAATGTTGAGCCAAAGATGTAGTCATACAGAGTTGTACTGCTGCTAGGAGCTGAGTGAAATACTGATCTCCTCCAGGTATACTTTCAATGGCTTTATGAACAGCTTCCAATCTGAGAAATGTAAGTTAATGATTACAAACTCTAGAGCAAACAGAAATATAATTTGAAGAATATTAGTTTTAATTGAAAATATATATATATATATATATATTTAAGAACTAAGATATGAGAAAGAAAAACTTTCTTATCAAAAGATTATTTCCTGTTACATTTCCTCTCTACAGAAGATTGATAATAAAACATTCTTGTGTGCAACAATCACTTGCAACAAAACAATACATTTCCTACTGTATGAGGAAAAGTTATTTTAAAATATAAAGGAATGCATTTTTTCCATTGCTGATGCTAGTTACTATAAAAGAAAAAACAACTTACGATGTATGACCTATTAATGGTGTAATGATCCAATTTAATGGTTGATAAGGATAACTATTAGGAACCAAGGATGCTGTCATGCTTATCTTCTGACACGTCAATCTGTCCGATAAAACTACTGTCAAGCTGTTGAATATGTGATAAGATTGATTAGACATATATCAAATTATGGGTCTAAATATTAAAATAAGCTGAAAGTATTACACAACCTATAGACTAAATACATTTCAGGTTTTAATAGCAGCTTAAAAATACCTTTAAAAAATAAAACAAATTTGCAATATGTATGATGTTATCAAGCTAAGATTTAGTTTGGCGATGATGTAATAATGCAGTTATGCTATAATGTATTTTGACTATGACATAATGATGTAGTTATGCTATAATGTATTTTGACTATGACATAATGATGTAGTTATGCTATAATGTATTTTGACTATGACATAATGATGCAGTTATGCTATAATGTATTTTGACTATGACATAATGATGTAGTTATGCTATAATGTATTTTGACTATAACATAATGATGTAGTTATGCTATAATGTATTTTGACTATGACATAATGATGTAGTTATGCTATAATGTATTTTGACTATGACATAATGATGTAGTTATGCTATAATGTATTTTGGCGATGATGTAATAATGCAGTTATGCTATAATGTATTTTGACTATGACATAATGATGTAGTTATGCTATAATGTATTTTGACTATGACATAATGATGTTATGCTATAATGTATTTTGACTATGACATAATGATGTTATGCTATAATGTATTTTGACTATGACATAATGATGTAGTTATGCTATAATGTATTTTGACGATGATATAATGATGTAGTTATGCTATAATGTATTTTGGCAATGATGTAATGATGTAGTTATGCTATAATGTATTTTGACTATGACATAATGATGTAGTTATGCTATAATGTATTTTGACTATGACATAATGATGTAGTTATGCTATAATGTATTTTGACGATGATATAATGATGCAGTTATGCTATAATGTATTTTGGCGATGATATAATGATGTAGTTATGCTATAATGTATTTTGGCGATGATATAATGATGTAGTTATGCTATAATGTATTTTGACTATGACATAATGATGTAGTTAAGCTATAATGTATTTTGACTATGATATAAAGATGTAGTTATGCTATAATGTATTTTGACTATGACATAATGATGTAGTTATGCTATAATGTATTTTGACTATGATATAATGATGTAGTTATGCTATAATGTATTTTGACTATGACATAATGATGTAGTTATGCTATAATGTATTTTGACTATGACATAATGATGTAGTTATGCTATAATGTATTTTGACGATGATATAATGATGCAGTTATGCTATAATGTATTTTGGCGATGATATAATGATGTAGTTATGCTATAATGTATTTTGACTATGATATAATGATGTAGTTATGCTATAATGTATTTTGGCGATGATATAATGATGTAGTTATGCTATAATGTATTTTGGCGATGATATAATGATGTAGTTATGCTATAATGTATTTTGGCGATCATGTAATAATGCAGTTATGCTATTTATAATGTATTTTGACTATGATATAATGATGTAGTTATGCTATAATGTATTTTGGCGATGATGTAATGATGTAGTTATGCTATAATGTATTTTGACGATGATATAATGATGCAGTTATGCTATAATGTATTTTGGCGATGATATAATGATGTAGTTATGCTATAATGTATTTTGACTATGATATAATGATGTAGTTATGCTATAATGTATTTTGGCGATGATATAATGATGTAGTTATGCTATAATGTATTTTGACTATGACATAATGATGTAGTTATGCTATAATGTATTTTGGCAATCATGTAATAATGCAGTTATGCTATTTATAATGTATTTTGACTATGATATAATGATGTAGTTATGCTATAATGTATTTTGGCGATGATGTAATGATGTAGTTATGCTATAATGTATTTTGGCGATGATATAATGATGTAGTTATGCTATAATGTATTTTGACTATGATATAATGATGTAGTTATGCTATAATGTATTTTGACTATGATGTAATGATGTAGTTATGCTATAATGTATTTTGGCGATGATGTAATGATGTAGTTATGCTATAATGTATTTTGGCTATGATGTTATAATGTAGTTATGCTATAATGTATTTTGGCGATGATATAATGATGTAGTTATGCTATAATGTATTTTGGCGATGATGTAATGATGTAGTTATGCTATAATGTATTTTGGCGATGATGTAATGATGTAGTTATGCTGTAATGTATTTTGGCTATGATGTTATAATGTAGTTAGGCTATAATGTATTTTGGCGATGATATAATGATGTAGTTATGCTATAATGTATTTTGACAATGATATAATGATGTAGTTATGCTATAATGTATTTTGGCAATGATGTAATGATGTAGTTATGCTATAATGTATTTTGGCGATGATGTAATGATGTAGTTATGCTGTAATGTATTTTGGCTATGATGTTATAATGTAGTTAGGCTATAATGTATTTTGGCGATGATATAATGATGTAGTTATGCTATAATGTATTTTGACAATGATATAATGATGTAGTTATGCTATAATGTATTTTGGCAATGATGTAATGATGTAGTTATGCTATAATGTATTTTGGCAATGATGTAATGATGTAGTTATGCTATAATGTATTTTGGCGATGATGTTAGGATGTAGTTAGGCTATAATGTATTTTGGCTATGATGTAATGATGTAGTTATGCTATAATGTATTTTGGCGATGATGTTAGGATGTAGTTAGGCTATGGCAACAAAGAATGCTGTGAATAATACATTGGGGCACACTGATTTATGTTTAACCCAGAGATACCTACATGCCCAAATGGGAATTTGTATTTTTCTAAATATAAAGAAATATACTCAGGAAAGACTAAAAATCATTCAAGCACATAACATACAATGCAGCAATCTTAAAGTTAACACAGTAAAATGTTATTTAAGACAGTTTAGTTATTTTGTGCATTTGTCAAAATATTTAACTTTTAGTTTTTGTCATAGACTTTTCTAGAATATGTTAGAATAATGCCGTTCTTTTCACTTGGGAATGATTTTATGATCATTCCATAATAGAGAACAGAAAATGCATTCAAAGGAATGGGAATTTTTGTTGCAAGTGAAATTAGATTTAAACCAGATGTAAAGGTTTGCTTATCTAGCTCAGTGACACATAATTCTATAAAAGTAGTTTTGTTTATAGGCAATTTCGATAAAATGTATCCTGACACTGGAAATGTTTTATCACAATTTGAAATAGTTCAGATTTACTTCTTATCAGACCATTCTTTGCAGAGTTAGCAATGAAAGCTTTAGCTTCCTCAACAATCACTAGCAACAATCATTTTAAAGAATTTTTTTTGTTTTTCATGCAAATAATCTTAATTAGTCATTGGACTTATTTCTAATATAAAAACTGGGCTATTGAGTCTGCTAAATAGATGTTGCTATTGTAAGATAATTCTGGTTTCTGATGCTTGGAGTTGTTTTATTAAACAAACAGATGTGTTGAAGGAGGGCACAACGAATCAAGAATTTAATAACTTTTGTCAGCATAATTAAAGATTTTCTTTTGCAAACACACTCAGCCTTGAATGTCAAAGATTTCATTATTTGAATTTAGGTCTTCATAAGTAATGGAACCTAGCTATTTATTTGCTAGTAACTATAACAGTAAATTTTGATCTACCACAGATAATACGTTCTGCGAGTTAGGAAACATCAGTTTGATTCCCTTTATCGTGCAAGACAGAGGTTAAGCTCAACCAATATTCCTTGCACTTTTTTCTCAAAAGAACTCTCTCCTGAATTTAGTGGTTTATAAAAAAATCGAATCTAGATCTACGGTCTACAATAGATCTAGATCAGAAGGCAGCTTCATTAACAATTCATTGGCATAGGACTATTTAAAGGTATTTTAACACCACGGAATTATAGGCTCTTCTATCATGAAAGTGAAATACTAGAGCGAGACCTATGCAAAGCTAGAAAGGCCCCTTGTTTTATTTTAGATTCCATAAAGGATAAGAAATGAAATCAATAAATCTTTATAAGATAGCAGAAATTGCTGCTTTTGAGTAGAACTAAATTTTAGTTACAGATATCTAGAGCTTTTAACTACTAAACCTAGATCTACTCAGTAGTTTAAATCTATAATTAAATGTACTTTGATCTAGATTAGTTCTAAATCTAATACTGGTACATACAGACATTCATGATCACATCTAGATCTAGACTAGAATTAGATCTAGACTAGAATTATCTTATATAATACAGACGTTTCTTCAAAAAAGAAGATGATTACGTCCTACGCGTCATGCATTTAGTCATGCATATTAACCAATGACTTAAATTCTGCCAAGTCACTGGTTTTCCTGGCTAGCTCAGGCAAGCCATTCCATGCTCTAATAGCACTAGGGAAGAAGGAGTATTTGTACAAATTTGTCCTAGCATATGGGACGAGGAATGTGCCTTTAATTAGATCTAGAATAATTGAAATCTATATTTACATAAATTCTAGGTGCCTGTGAGTGACATTGTATAATATCAATAGTTCTAGATCCAGTCTAGATGAATTAAACTAATCAATCAATTCCAAATCAGTTTGAAGACTTCATAGACTATATAAAACTGATACATTGAAAGGAACTCGGCTTTAATTTAGATCAGTAAGATCTAAAATGTGCAGCAAACCATACTCGAGTATTTTGTGTCCATTTGCGTATGCAAGATGCATACTTGTAGGCAACTCTGTTAACCATATCAATGTCTTTATTTCATACAAAACTGAAGAGCTAATGTGATTTTATTTTCGACACCTAACCATTTCTCAAAAGCTATTAATACAATAACAATAAAATGGTACTGAAAACTGAGGTGCAGAAGTAAAACATTGGATCAACTAAGCCAGGTATGATTTTATTAAAGTAAAGACCATCTGGCAGTGTCTTCAACACAAATGTGAATGCAGTTCTTTTATATGGCACAGGGGGAGTAACAACTAACAATACAGACAAGCTCCAGGCATCCACCAACAAATGCTTGCAACATATAACTGATGCTAGATTGCTGACCAAAATCTCAAATTACAGCCTGTGGGTAACGCTCAGCAAACACGAAAAGAACAAGAAATCAAATTATGTTAATGGGGTTGGATTTGGCACAAAATGCAAAACACAACAGAAAGAAATTGCAAAACAATATGCAAGAGAAAGGCTGGAGGATCAAAGCAAACATGAAGGAGACTGGCAGGATGGACATGGACCCAACTGAAGGGAATTTCCAAGAACAGAATCCAATGGCGAAGTATTGTTGCAGCCCATTATTTCACTGGGACTCAAAAGGATTAAAACTAGTAAGTCAATTATATGCAATATTTTTCCTATGGGCTGAAAATAAAATGAATAATACATTTTGGCCAACATCACCTTCTTATGGCACTGAAGTGCTTTCAATCTGAACAACAAATATAAAAATTAGACTTTCAAATCTCCATGTAGTCTGCAAGCATTACCTAAGGGACACAAGTCAGTCCACAAAAATGATTTCATTAAATTTATAATTTACAATTTATAAGAAAAATGAACTAAAACTCTAAAATGTTATCATGAAATCCCCATGTTGAAATTATTAAAAAAATCAAAAGCATTAAAATTTATTCAAAGAAAGTTTTACAAATCAAACAGGAACATAAAACTAAAAACTAGTTAACCTTGATTAAGCCAATATTAAAATAACTAGAACAAAAGCCAAATAGATAATAAGAAGAAGGTAATATTCACATTTGATCAGAGTAACACCAAAAAATCCCTAAATTTAGCGACTCATTAGATCAGCAGACTAAAAAGTAGAGTAGCAATAAAAGACTGAACTAAAAAACAAAGCTTCTCTATTAAGTGTGCTTGAATCAATGAGTTTGGATCAGTCATGTTATTCAATATGTAAGAGCTCTGGACTTACAAGAAAAAAGCATTTATAAAAAGTTTTTCAAAGAGGAGGAACGACCTGAATGGCTCAAGGCTTTTCCAGCCAACATGATAATCACTCTGCTTGTGGAGAGTCTATAAACATAGAAGATTGTATAGTTATCTATTGTTTCTATACCTGTACTCTATAGTCTTGTCCTATTTTTTCATGTTGTGTTCTGTTGTTTGTGATACCAAACAAAATAATGAATTACCAATAATTAATTAGCTAATTGTTTGTTTATATTTATTGATTCTTGTGTTGTCAGGTAAAATACTGAGGTTGTCAATTGTAGTCAAACTGAATTTCCATTGGATTGGATCCATAAAATTATCTTTTCTTAAACGAAATAATTGTGTAAAATTTCAGCTTGATCTGAGACAGTGTGGGGGAAATAACATTTACAAGCTTTTTACCAGACAGAGTGAATTGATATAAGCGTTGTAAAAAGCCATGTTGTATGTGATATATGTACAGGTATTAAAAACATTAAAATGAATTGTATGTCAAAATTTACATTCATTAATAAGAATAAAAAATCATTTTATACCTATTTTTGTCAATAGTCACATAATGGTTCAAGAAAGCATACTTTAACTCTGTAGAAAGTTGTCGGCTTAAAAACATCACAGTTGACACATCCTGAAGTAGCTAAACAAAAGTGCAAAATAGATTCAAATAATTGTTTCTTTAACCTTTTATTAAAATTGTTTGCACTAAAAAAAATAAAAAAGGAAAAAATATTCATGATTAAGTATTTTATCAATGAGAAAGAGAAAAAGAAGAATAACATATGCATGTTAGAACCCACATATGTATTATTAATAGATTGAAAGCGTAACCAATATTTTTAAAAATATTTTTTTTGAGGCTTATGTAGCAAAAGTATAGATCTGAATTATAATAGGTTTTTATTTCTCTTTGAGAATATCTTCTATCATAAGTAAAGGTATTCTTTTTTTTTTTCATTCTTTTCCGGTTTCTCATAACTCAACTCTATTTGTACTAATAACAATAGTATGGAATACTTTCTCAACCTCAAAGATGGCAGTATTTCATATATCTATGCAGGTCCAACTAACTCATATTTATCAAAGCTAATATAGCAAATGGGTCTAGCCCAGTCTATTTTTTCTCATATTAATAAGTGTATTGATCTTTCTCAGGACTGGACTGAATAAATGAGAATTTGGGAAATGCCAGGTAAATAAATTATGGCTTTTATATAGCGCTAATTTCAAGCTTATAGCATGCTCAGAGCGCTTTGTTCCAATCTCAGTTGTGGACCAGTGGGGGGGGAGGGGGTATCTAGAAGAAGGTTTTTCCGTGCTACCTTCTGGCGCTAAGTAAACACAACTCTGCCTGAGTCGGATGTCGAACCTCGAGCCCCCTTAATGGGTAGCCAAGCCAAGCCAAGTTCAAGCGCACTTCGCCTCTTAACCACGCTTTTGTCAGTTAGGCTGACACCTAAATGGGCAGCTGTCAAAGAGTGGTGTTTATAAATTAAATTTAGCTTGTAAAACAGTAAAAAATTGTATAATATACAATATCACAAAAAATCTTTTACAGACTTAAGTGTAATAATAGGCAATACATTTTCTGAAAAAATTTAATAGCCTTTATCCATTATACCATGGTGAGTTTCAATCCTTTATACATAGATAGCTCATAATGATTAACTTACAATATAAGGCTTCTTTGTAACGCCCATTAGAATCTACTGGTGTGAACATAGTCCAATAATATTAAGTCATTTAACCTAACTAAGGTTTGGCCAGTATGCATTGAGATTACATATAATTCAAATGCAAGTTATTATGAGGACAGGTAGAAATGGGTTTCCATCATTACTATATAGCACACAATTTGAAGGTCAGAGAGTATAGTAATGCCATGGCCAATTAGATGCCAAGTCAGCCCCTGTTGTCTATCATCCTAACAACAACAAAAATGGTGATAAGAAAAAGAAAATTGCAACGAAATTCCAACCTGACAAACAAGCATAGCAATTTAAGCCAAGGTGTGTCAAAATAAGATAAAAATAGCATTGAACCTGATTCATCTGGCTAATGTTGGGATAGGTCTCCAGTAACTGTTGACAGTTGATGCTTGATACTGCATATGTGACAGCCAGTTTAGCCCAAGGTTTGCTGCTCTCTAAAGAAAGAATAACATAAGGAGTCTCATTCCTGCATACAAAGAACTAAACTGATAGATGCTTTCTGTAGTAATGTAGGTCACAGCTGCGTAGCCATGGAAATACTGCATTTCTCAATCTTCTGACTCGAAGACAAGCCTTATTATTATTAAACTTAAATTAACAAATTAGAATTTTCTGCCTAATTAGCCAGTACACTGAGATGAATAAAGTTCTGAGCCAGACTAAAAATGTGACCAGAATAATTGACATTTGTATCTTGCTGTTTCTCCTCATCTATGTTTTTTTGTACTATTTTGATCCTGAAATATACTTATGACCCTGAAAAATGTTTTATTTTCTAAAAACTATTGTCATGTAAGCAATATAAGTGTATTCAAATGAGAAAAGAAAAGTTCTAATGAGCATAACAGAACTATTAAAAAAAAAAACTGAAACATTGAAGTATTACCTGACAAATGTTGTCTTATAGAAACTTGTACAATTCTTCTGCTAGACTGTGAATAGTCAATATGTAATACAACTGTCTGCCACAAAAAGCCAAATTCCAACTCATTCTCTGTACTTTTCAATAAACTCCATTCTGTCATTCTAAAATATTATTAATAGAAGACAAATTTTGTATATTAATTTATTTTCAACTTTGTATAACATTCTCTGAAAAAATCCTAAGCAACATATTCAATTGCAAAATGTGTCTCACTATTGTGTGTATAAAACAACTAACTGATTCCTTTATGTTTAAATAGTTGATATATATATATATTTAAATTTGAATGCATCTCCCCACAATTTTATTTTTACATCTACTTGCATATTTGATATTCACTCCCCCAGCACACACCTTTTGGCCCTTGAGTTCTTGAAGTGCTTTTACTCTTGTCAATTTGCACCTTTTAATCAAATGGCAAGCATCCCACCAATGCACCCCCTCCCCCCCCCACCTTCAGTTGTCCACAAGAAAAAAGACAACTCCTTTCCATAATTTAGTACACACCCACTTTTCTTTATTTTATCACTAATTGATTCTTTCATTATCTAGACAACTCTAAAACACAGTCATATTAATTTCCCAATTCAGTTGTAACCCATAAAGATAAAATACCACTTCCACACATGATCCTTATAATATAAAAATACCAAATAATCTCTAGTTGAATTGCCCATTGGACTCCTGCTGCAGGACTACAATCAGTAGTGGGCCTAAGACTGTTCCTTGAGGTGCACTGAGTTTATTGTTATTGGTATTGATTTGAAGCCATTTATTATTACAGTTTGTTCTTTATATATCAGGAAATCCTGAATCCATTCCATTGGTGTAATGGACCAGTAATGTAAAATGCATATTTTGCTTGAGCTGGCCATGATATTTCTGAAGTATGAGCTATTGTTGTTGTACAGTAGTTACGCTGAGGTTGTCAATTGTAGTCTAACTGAATTTCCATTTGATTGGATCAATAACAATGATTTTATCTTATCTTATACTACTACTTGTTTCACTAGCTATTGAACTGAATAAAACAAAGCCACTTAAAAATGTTTAAACTGAGAGAAAGCTTTTGAATCTCTGCAAGAACAACAATAAGACAAGCAATGCTTTTGAGATGGACAATGTTCAGTAATATTATGTAAGCCTACAGATCTAAGTTTTGCCTCCAGAAGTTTTCAAGGGTTTTTAATTAATTAAATTTTATTTTATCATTTGTTGTCAATATCTATAAGATCATCTAGATCCAATTATTCCAATCTATTCTAGATATTTCTAGATCTAATCCAAATTAGTAGATTTAGACTAGGTTTTGATCTAGACCAGTGTTGACCAAACTATGACCCGCAGCCCGATTGGGGCTACCAGAAAAGTTTAATCTGGCCCACCTCATGTTTTGCAATAATAATTAAAATAATTTTACTCACAATGTGAAAATTCAAGATATAATACCAATAATATTGGGACATTTTACTTTTACAATTCACATATTAAAATTTGCAGCAATGGTATCATTGACCTGATTCAGAATGTCATAGAATGTATCTTGCCTCCTTCAGCTGTAAAGTGACTTTAGTTCATCTTGAAAACTTTTTCATGTGGCTGTGGAGCCCTATTTTGGAGAGACACTCCTGTTCACAAATATCACAGGTTAAGGTGGCTTTTGCTTTGGTGGTAGAGAAGCTGGCCTTTTGACGCATGGTACACTTTTCTTCCAGAGCTGAGGCCCATGTTTTTTTGCTGTTGATAGCTTTCTAGGTCACTGTCTCTCTCTATCTAGTGCGGTCTAGAGATAGGTATTTCCAATTGTCAGTATCGATTTTCACTGATTTGAGGTCCCGTTTTATTACATCCATTAACAGATGTGGGGGCGACCAGTTTTTCTTGAGCCAGTTGCAAGTTGTCTGTAGTGAATGACTTTCGGGATGCGATTGATCTGATGCAACAAGACATACTAGTAATACTAACTTAATATAAAATTATTTCTTGATGTAATAAATAAAGCTTTTAATAATCACCTTTGAAGACAACTCAATGTGTCTCATTTGCAATGTTTTTTTCCTACACAGCACTATACAAGACATCACCAGTAATACTATCTTAATATAAAATTATTTCTTAATGTAATAAGTAAAGGTTGTAAATAATATTCACTTCTGTGAGCTTACAGACATTTTTTCAAGATTTTCTTCCCTCTGTGCAAAGAACTACTGAAACATGTTGAATAAATGAAAGCAAGTTGTAGGAGTAGAAAAACAAAACACTGTCTTTCTTCCAGGAAAAAACATGTGAAATAATTGAACCAGCATTGGGCTACAGAGGAATCTAAAAAAATGACATCTTATTTGATGAGGTTCATTGAAATGATTGTTATGAAAGAAGACCATTTTAGGGATTATGAAACTTGATACAAGATTGCAAGACTTCAATGATATTAAAAAGAAAAGATGTAAATAAATTCAAAATACCTTTTTTAAACTGTGGGTTGTAAAGTAGAGAAAATAGATTTACAGTTTGAATTAATAATAGTTGAAAGGTAGCATTTTCACTCATGATATAAAATTATATAAAATCAAGAGTTAAAACATTGGAGAAATGATAATATTGCGCATTTCAATTTATGAGTCACAACTGGTTGCGTCAGATAATTCATAATTTAGTCAATTGCTGTAGACAAAGTTTTGGCGTATGTTAAATAAAATTCAGAAAAAATAGCTGCTGTTGCAAGTATATTTACTGTTGTAAGTAAGAAACTTTTCCATTTGATTAAATGTTGAAGTGTACTATATGTACTCTGCATTTAAGCTTCACTTGTAAAATATAGAACACTGCTTATTATTGTTGTTTGAATATTTTATTTTTCAGTTGGCCCATAACTAGTCTAGACTATAAGATCTAGATGTATTCTTAAATATTTTATTTCTATCTATGAAATGTAAATTTAAAAAAAAAAAGGGGGGGGGGAGGATTTTTTTCCCCATAAAAAAAGGGGAAATGAAACACGAAAAAAAAATTCCCATCCCTCCCCATCTATCTAACCATTGTACTTTCTCAGCTGAGGTCTGGTACATAGTTCAACTGAGAAAGCAGTATATTTAATCAATTGAAAGCTTGACATTGAACTTAAATAATTAAGAGAAAAAAAAGAAAAAAAAAGCCCCATTTTATCAAGTACCTGTTCATCCATTGTAGTATTCCTGATATAGAATGAACTCTTTGAAGAGAATCAGATGATCTTCTCAAAGAGCAATCATTTTCAGCTTGGAGACGTTCAACAGAGTTTGTTAATTCAAGACATCGCAATCTAAGTTCAGCATTTTCACTGAAGAGAGAGTAGATCATTTGCTTTTTAATTCAAAGATATGATTCAAGATTCAAAATAAAAAACAAACCACTAAAAAAATGTGTACAAATCAAACTAGTTTAGCAAGAGCACAGAAATACTTACTTTTCACAGGATGTTAGTTCAGTGGTTTCTAGAATAGGAAATAAATGTAAAGCCTTTAAGACATTTGACTTCAATGAAACAGGATCAACATTATCAATTAATAACTACAGATGAAAAAATATATGAAGATGTACAATCTAGTTAAAAGTCTAATTTAAATAGTAAAGAATTACCTTTGTGATCTTGCAATAGAAAGTCAATTTCATTTAAACCTGGAGAGAAAAAAAATGGAATATTTTGAGCTTTAGTAAACTGCTTCCATTTGATCTGATTTATTTGTTCTCATAGTTTCAGTTATGCTGAGACTTAAAAAGATATTGCCTGAATTGTGCAGTTTTTTTGTTTTTTTTTCTAGAATTTGATATTGGCGCCCTATTTCCTAACCAAATAACTCCCACCATATGTAGGATATATAATGATACATGTATTTGATCTAATCTGAATGTCTCAGTGTCACACTTAGGGTTGACAGAATTAGACAAAATGGTCATCACATTCTTTATCCCCTAATACATTTGGCAAGCTCTTTCATTTGTTCCACTTGCCAATGTAAATATTGCCTTCAAAGAATTAAAATAATGCTCTGCCAGATGTAGAGAATTACTATAACAACTGGGAATACGATTATATATATAAATAGCCAAAGACATGGTAAGTCACAGATTTTCAGAAACATAGTGGAACATTCAAGATTGAGGATAATATGCCTGAACAAACTATTCAGTGGATGGATCCCATCAGGTGTTTCAGTTTTGTATTGATGGTTAACACCCTATTGTATACAAGCTGATCAAACAGCAGGAGTACACTGAGAAAAGTATTCTTCAATAAAATGATGGAGAAAGAAGCAAATAATGTCCAACTTTTAGCAGATGAGTTATACAAAAAGCCACTGAAAGAGTTTCTATGTGACATTGTATACCACTTGACCATTTTTTCAACCTGACAAGAAATTGAACTTGTATACTCTATGTTATTAAGCTAGCGCATAGTTCAAGAATACTGTAGAAATATAAATGAACATGATTTATACTTACGTTTTTGCTTATTTGGGAATAGCGTTCTATTAAATTTGCATATTTGAGTAAAATATATAAAATAATTGCAGAAAAATGAATAAAAAAAAAGAGATAACAAATAACTTTTTTGTCATAACAATCATTTTGGCTACACGAGAATGCCATTATTATATACTTACGTTTGTCAATGTCTGATGTTACTGCTAGAATGGATTCTGTAGCTGCTAGAACATCCCTAACCTCTACATTGAAAGCCTCATGAACAGCCTGAAACAAATCTGATACTGAAGCAAGTGCTATCATTGCATGTACTATTTTACACATTAAATTAAATAATTTTATGAAATGAACACATTACCTCTCTGTCAGTGTAATATTTCAGTAAATGATTGGCTTTCATTTTTTTCCACTTGCTACGTGCTAGCAACTTACTGGCCTCTATCATTTCCAACAATTTTTTTTTGTTTATAGGCTTAAAAAAAAAAGAAACAAGAAAAAAAAAACAGCATAAGCCACAAGTCACTCTCTGAAATAGTTAGCACATTTTGTAATCTTTTTCAGAATGTGGGGGAGAGCATTTTTTTTACCTTTATAAACCCAATTGGGTCAGCAGTATTCCTAGCAATGAATATTATTGAGTCCAAATTAAAAAAATATTTTTGGAATCAACATATATTATGACATGTTCTATAGTTTAATCAGGACATATAAAGAAAATAGATTTTCTTTTTGATAATCATTCAATATAGGCTTTAAAATGATCTTTTCATAAAGGGGTCATAGTGGATGTTAGACTTGTTTGCTGCAAAGTATTGGGGCTGGTTCCTGGTTCTATCAAACAGGCTGTGAGTTTTCATCATGTTCTGGCTATAATTAAAAAAAACAGAAATGGAAAAGTGGTTTAAGTGCTGAGACAAGTCACAAAAAGCCTGTGGAGTCTGGGAGCACATAAGATGCCCTGACCGCACTTTCCAAGCCTGAGCAAGCTATTATGGCACAATGCAGGACAGGCCACTGTCTTGTTGACTCTTATTTCTCACGGCTAAGGCCAAATTTTCATTCATGGTGTCCCTGCTGCAAGTAAGGAGAGGAAACTGTGTCTCATATTCTTTTCGACTGCCCCACACTTGCTGATCTCCATAGGTCTGGGAAACCAATAAATTCTCAACCTCTATGCACTATGCAAAACAGGAGGGTTTCTGTCCAGGGCTTTTGCAAGAGAGGATTTGAGCCTCTCAAGCCCTCACTCAAATGGAGTTTGATGATGTAGATGACAATGGTAACAAAAAATATAAACTTAGGAAAAGCAGACATGTAATAGGAATTCATAAAAATTAGGAACAGTCCTAGGGAGTGTAAGAGGCAGGCAAATGAAATAGAAATCAATGGGTCTTAGGATATATAAATAATATAAGATGTTAGGGATGATAGAAGAGAGATGAAGTCAATTGGTTGTGGACAGGTGAAAGTGAAACTTTTGAGACCTAAGAGGCTAATGTTTAGTTGAGCTAAAATGAACATGTCATGTGGTGAACAAAAGACTAACTACTGTTACAGTTATCAATCAATTAGAAAACAAGTTATTGATTCAATACATTTTTAGAAATAGCAAGGATAATTTATAAATACTAAATGAGCTAGTGATCTACACAAAAAACAATCCACTAGATCAGTGGTTCCCAAACTTTTTTATCTTGCTATGTTTTCTGGTTTTCGGTAGACGCCCTGCTTAACTTACACATTTTTGAAAATTCATCAACATTTTTTAAAAACTATTTCTAACTGTATTGAGTTAAAAAGTAAAAAGGTAATTCAAAGCTACATATTAGGTTATAGAGCTCTATCTTTTGATTGATAAAATTCAAATTTAAACCAATTAAAATAACAATATGTATCACCAAATACACTAGGAATGTTGTTTTTTATGGATATTATGTTTCATATAGGAATCTGTTATTCTTTGAAGTAGTTCTTCAAAAGTAAATATTAATGAATTAATTCATTTGTAAGTATCATTGTAATATTTTTTCAAAGAGCAGTTTGGATCAGATATTTGTCGGCTGGAACTGTTTTCACTAACAGAAGGGGCAAAGGTGAGTAACTGTCACCTAAACCAGTAAGCTTCGAGTAGATAGTGCTCATTAGCATTGGCTTTCTACCTTCCTACTAGAAGGAAAACTGAATTCAAAACACTGCTGCTTAGCAACTAAAGCCAAGCCTGAGGAAAAAAAAGGAGCCGGCGATCATTAGGCAGTTTGCTTTCAGAGCCTGTGCTGCTGCTGATCAAACTTGTTTGCAAAGATTTACAAAAGAAGCTTTAAATTTTATAGCTCATACCACCGATAATGCTTTGAATTGTATTATTGCTTAAAGAAATTCAGTTGTAGGTTTGTGTAAAACAGTTTTTAAAACTACAACGGCTGGTAAAATCAATGTTTTCTCTATAGTGTTTTCAGTATTTTGCTATAAGTGAAGAGATATTGTAAGACGTTCACAAAACAACAATCTTCTCTATATGATGTCGAAGATAGATTTTGTGGGTCTATTCTATACTTTATCTTTGAGGGTTCAAAGGTTTTTCAAATCTTTATTTTGTCAGGGTGACTTTGTTCTCCAGCATAAATGGTTTTATTTTGTCATAAGAAAGGCTCTTGGCGACCGCTTGTTTGACAAGGAAGGAATGACGATACCAGCGTTGATTCCACCAGAATGTGGTAAATAATTACGGAGAGAAAGAGTTAAGCTATTTCAATCAGTATTGAAATTAAATACAAATTTTTGATTGAATAGCAGAATAACTATTTAAAGGATTATCAAAAGTACAAAATACCAATCAAATATTAGTGAATAAAATAATGATATTATTGGGATGTAAAAATTAAAGTTAAGACCTGCTTAAATGAATTCTATTATCATAGACCCCCATGGACATCTCATAGACCCCCAATTTATTATTTCACTTTCGTAGACCCCTGGGGGGTCTATATAGACCACTTTGGGAATCACTGCCCTAGATAGTAGTTCAATAAGCAACAAACTAGTCATTTGTAAAATAAATGTTTTTAAAAAACAATCACCAATTAAAAAATGAAACAAAACATGGTTACATACATCATTTGTAGAAAAGTAAGTGTAAGCTGCTGGTTCTTCAACACATTCTGCTAGTTTTTGTTTACTTTCTTGGTGACATCTGAAAATGAAATATAAAACTTCATTGAAAGATTTTTATTTTACCCATTTATTTCCTCAGTATGGAACCAGATGTGCCATAAACTAAAAAAAAACTCATTTATTTTGCAGTGATCTTCAGTCCACAATTTCCAAAAATCCATTTTTTTCAATCAATTAATAACAATTACATGTTTATAGAGATGGGAGGGGTATAAAAATTTGCTACGATTCGTTACATGGGAAAGGAGGATTCTGAAGATTAGTTACGCAACAAAACAAAAAATATTCAAATAAAATAAGACATACAGTAGTCCTTGACTTTTGTTGAAGGGCTATATCACTGGTTTTATAAAAATATTAATTGAATAAATACTCCCACAGGTTTTCCAGAAGATGGCGGATGTATTTGTACAGTCATGGGTGGGAAAAATAGGATATGAAAGGCCAAAAGAAGTTGATACTTTTCCCATCATTTCTCTCAATACCATGATGTAAAATGTGATTAGGGAAAATGATAATTAATAAATCTCGTGTAAAATTCTAATTTTCTATGGGGAGGGGGATTACAGACTTAAATAAAACTTTATTAAAAAAACAACTAACTAGAACAGAAATGGAACACAACTTTCAATTCATGGATGAAAGTGGATTCAGGCATAGTGCTACAAGGAAAGGAAAATGACATAAAAACAATGCAATGTTAAAGTTAGTGGCACATCAATGAATTTATTGTTTTGTTTTGTAATCACAGGCAACAAATGTAACCCACACCTGAATATAAGACCATTCAAAAATGGTAAAAAAAAAAAAAAAAAAAAAGGGTTTAGCTCAAATTCAATATCCAACATGATAAAGGCAGTAGTAAAAACAAATTTACAAGTGCGCTTTTGTTTTTAAAAATTGAGAACCAAATGTGACAGAGTATAAGACAAAAATGGAGACCTTAAAAACCCTACAAATGCACAAAATGATGTAATTAGATTAAAACCTTATTCAGTTCAATGTTTGTACTCACAGCTCTTTGGAAGATTCAATATTAGCAAGATAATGACTTAGCACCTCTGCCTTTGGAACAAATGTGAGTAGTGTCTTCAGTTGATCTTGGACACTTGATAATGGAATATTCTGTCAAAAGACAAAAAATGGTGTATCCAAAACAGCCCAATGGAAAACTTCATAAGTTCACATTAATATTCTGGTTTTTAGATTTAGACATTTATTATACAATGACACAATATTCTGATAACCACTGGGTGACCCTGGATAGAAAACTGTCAATGCTCCAGCACATCCAGGAAGTTGAAAGGAAAGCCTCGGAGAAGTTAGCGTTACTAAGAAAGCTGGCCAGCAAAAAGTGGGGTGCCAAAGCTGACATGCTACGCACATTGTACTTAGGGGAAGTAAGATCACAAATAGAGTACAGCTATACATTTCAAGTATACGCTAGTAAACTGCCCTCGAATCACTCAACCGAGTACAAGCACAGGCACTAAGGTTCATTTGTAGCACCATTCGGACAAGCCCAACAAACGCTGCTGAAATCTTATAAAAAACATTTTAATTCAAGGAGGGAGAGGGCGGTACTGACAGCCTACGAACACTACATAAGGGGCGACTCTAGGCTACCCACTTCTGTGGTACCGGCACTAGTCACTGACTCTCGCTCCAGTCTCCTAGCTATGGGTGGCAGCAAAAGAGGGTCGCCCGTAATAGAAGAAGCAGTCGGCACCAAAGATAATATCTGCCAAGCCATTGAAGCTGTCGTTTTTAAGCAGTGGGCGCCCCCTCACATTGCGGCGCGAGGGGCAATGAAACGGCAGACGCCCTCGCGATGGAGGGTGCTTTGGCAGCCACACACCTCAAAGCACCAAGCACGTTTTAACAAGCAACGGCACAAATCCGAGCATTCATTCATGAGAAGTTGCGTAAGTCCTGGTAGGAATCCGATAGAGCACGTAGTGTCTGGCAGCATGTGCGTCATCCAGATCGCCACGATCCGTGGTGGCAGTTGAAGAGGTCAGAACAATCTATCATTGAGCAGTGTAGGATGGAACACTGTCCTATTGGGGCATACTTTGCCCGGTTCCGTCCGAACTATGATCCCCGATGCCACTTTCATATCAATTAACTTCTGCTAGGAAGCAACTTAACATGTAGTGCTTCCATTAAAATAAAGTTAATAAGGATAAGCTATTGTTGTAATAAACTGTAACAAGTTAATCTGTAGCCCAACCATGTACGCTAGCAATTCAATTTTCAATAGCACAATAGTCCTAACGATTTGTTTTCATTTTATTTAGTAAAGACCTAGAATATGATAAAAGTATTTTTTTATGTCTTGGAGTAATAAAAAAAAATATATAAAAAATAATTAAAATTTTAAAAGTTTTTCCAATACCACCCGTGTCAAAATGTTGCTTTGTATAGACGGAGCACTGGAAGCAAAAGCAATCAAAATATACAAGCAGCATGAATTAACTTCATTTTCTTGGTATTTTGTTAATAAAAATACAGATATCTCAGGTACTGAACAGATGTGTTTGAGTGTTGGATTTTTTGATGGCAATACATACTGGCAGTTCTGCTGTCCAACTTGTAGTGTTCTACTCCAGTTCAAGCTTGTTTACTTTTGGGCAGAGATGGAGGGGGTGGATGAAAGTGTTACTTTTTTTTTCTAGTGTTGGTTACCCGAATGCTAAGAACTTAACTGCAAGTGTGGTCAGTGTAGATCAAGAAATCTATATCTCAGTATGGTAGACTATAGGGCAACGCTTCCATAGCTTCTATCAAAGTATTAACTGTTTTAGTTGAAACTATTTAAAAATGGATCTCTAGATTCTCCTGTTATTAACAAACTAGAGTTTGAATAAATTAAAACCACTAAATATTGACTTAAAACGCTTCAGGTTCCCACTATAAACTAACTGTAAACACATCGCGTGATGTCAACACAACTGCCACGTGACTTGGAAGAAACCTGGAACAACCCCATTAATAGTCTACAGTTGAAATAAAATGAATTTTTCAGAAGAGATAAAGCAAAAATTTTACCACAAAAGATATCACTTTATTGGGCACATTTCTTGTATGCTTGATGCCTAAAGATACCAGGAGATCACTTACAGAAGTAGCACTCTAAAAAATAAAAAAAATATTAAAAAAAACATACATAAACATTTAATGTTATATATATATATATATATATATATATATATATATATATACACTAGCATTACCCACTGGCCTAGCCTGTTGATTTATTCCCAGCTATGGACCACTCCCATTTTTTTGTTACTTATAACTATATAATGATATCTTATAGATTGCAGATGTTACTTTAAATGCTACCCTCCTTTGGTCAACTAATTCTAGTATCTTTTATGTTGAATTGGACCAGCCATGAATTTCACTTGATTCCTTAATTTTTTTGCACTTTTAATAAAACTTCCCGCATTTTAACAACACCACTTTTGGCCTGTGTATTTTAGTATATTGTAACGTTTCTTGACCATTCTGGTTAATCACAAAACCAAATCCTACGTGCCTGGCCTGAGTATATCCACTCTAGATGTCAGTATTGGCTAGTCATGATTGACCGCTCACCTAGTGCTGGCCAGGAGGGATTTGTGTCGGCTGTCTATACACACACACACACCACTATCCCCATATGTGCCACCATCAGGTTTCTTACAATATGTTAAGTTTTACTTGGAATGGCCTACTTTACCCCTCCCAAAGACATATTTTTTTGTCAGAGAATTGGATAATATTATTTGACATACCCTCCCTCAACTCTCTACACCTTAGAAAATAGTCCTACATACAGGAGTATTCTTAACTTTTCAGCTTTTATGTAGGAAAAATTATTAAAATTAAATTGTGCAAAAATGCTATCTAAAAATTGTTTTTCAAAAGTTATTGCATAATAAGGTACATGACATCGTAATTTAAATTAACATCTTATATTCAAATAATATTCAACTTACTTTAAACTTTTCTAAATTATGTTGTTGATTCAAATTTGAAGTAGGCAACTTATATAATGACTGTGTACTTTCTGGAATCGATATAAACACACAAATTAATATTTATTTGGTTTATTATTTCAGCATTGTTAATGTCATGTTAATAGGGACTTTTTTTTGGGGACTTGGGTATAAGAGAATGATATGTTGATGCCACTTAGAGGTAACATTATGTTGTTTTTTTCAACAGAAAAAGCATTATAAGACAAAGATAGCAGATTTATATTACAAAATGTATAAAAAATAAATTAAATATGGCAATAATTAATTTTAACACTAATTAAAAGAAAGTAAATACATTGCAAATCCTATTTAAGGTAGTGTCCAAAAATGGTCATATTCAAAACAAAAAATGGAGAAAAAAAAACAAAAAAACTTCAGACTAAAAGTTGCTGTATAAAATTGAGCAACACATAATGTTGATTGTAAATCAGAAATCCATCAGTAAAAACAAACAATAGTAAAAAGAAAATTTTTTAAAAAGAAAACTTATCTAAGGGAAGGAACCCCTAAGTACTGCCCATAGACTTATATATACTATATCTAGACTGGACATGGAGATTTTTTAACACTACAAAAAATGTGAAATTGTTTTAGAAAGTTGGAACAAGGCGTTGTTTTGTAAAGCAGTTAAAAGAAGTAAAAAGTTGTTTTTTTCAACCCTAACCTATGTAACAATAATTTAATTTTTAGATATACATCTAGAAATTGAACATCAAAAATAAGAGTACTCTGTCTCATAATTATTATTTTGCAATGTATAGATACATAATCTAGAAAGATCTAGGTAATCAATCTATTTAAATGCACATAAGATGATTAATATCAACATGAATTATTTTGATCTAGGATTTTTGAATCATTATCTCAATGGAAACAAACAGGAAATGGCTTTGTTTCATATATATTTGTGTGAATATCAGAGAAATGATTTTGCATTATTTCTAAACTTTGAAAACAAAAGATCATTACTTTTCTAAGACAGAAAAGATTGGGGCAACTCCCCTTAGAGCTTTAAAAAGAGTTTACATACATAAAAATCTATTTATATATAGGTCTGTGAATGGATCAATCGCGGATAAGAATTTATTTCTGGTTTCCAGTCTAGTATAATATATATTTCTATGGTACTGCCATTTATCTGAAAAGTATGGGGGTTTATCTCCCTTTCAGCTATAAGGACAAAATGAATTAATCAGTACTAAATGATTTACTAATTGGTTAATTTTTGGATTGATTCGTGTATTGTTATTGACTAAGAATAATTATGCAAAATTTCAACTTGATCTTAGAATGGGAAGCAGCCTTTAATCTCATTATTTCCACACACAAAAATTATAATAATTAATCACCAACAATTAATTAACTAAATGTTAACAGTGATGGGAACAGACTTTGAAAAAATTTTTAGGAAATTTTGTACAGCCCCGTTTTTTAACTGGCCTGTCGCTGTGACTTAAAAAAAGATGTTGCTGAATTTTTTAGAATTATGTAGAATCATTTTATTTAATATTTTCTTTAAATAATGTTGTATTACATAATTACACTATATAAGCTTTACTGCACACAAAATGCATGCAAGGCACTATTGTTTGTACATAAAGATGAGAGGAGAAAGCTTAGATGCTTTATGTCTGGGTCCAGGCAGTCTGAGCATTCTGTAATAGATAACTGCTTTACAGGTATTGTAACAACTTATCTCTCTCAAACAACTCTGTAAAGAATTAATGTGTTTGAAAATCAAAAAAATAATTGGAAATACTTCAAAAGTATGAGCTACACTTCTGTTTGTGTCACTGATTATTAAATTTTATACAGGAGAAACTATTAATTAAACTTTGTACATGAAGTCCACCAAATAATGCTTGAAAAGCAATTGAGAGAAAGCTGCTGAATTCTTAAGCAAGACAATACAAGAACAACCAGATAAGGAGCAATGCTTAGATGAAGAGAATGTTTAGCAATAAAACTGCATTCACTGTAAAGTGAAGTGGCAATTGTGCATGAAACACTGAGCCATAGTTTTTGGGTGTAAAAACAAAATTTAATGGGGTACTCAGAGAGACACAAAGATAAAGGCACATTCCTCGTTCCATATGCTAGGACAAATGTGTACAAATGCTCCTTCTTCCCTAGTGCTATTAGAGCATGGAATGGGTTGTCTGAGCTAGCCAGGAAAACCAGTGATTTGGCAGGAAGAATTTAGGTTGTTGGTTGATATGCATGACTAAATGCATGACGCATAGGACGTAATCATCTTCTTTTTTGAAGTAACATTCTGTATTATATAAGATAAGATAGAATATGGTACTACAAAATTTTCTGAAAACTCCCATCACTGTGTTAAATTTTTTTTTTTATTTATTCATGTCTTGTCAGGTTTAAAAAATAATTAAGCAAAGTTTAACTTGATCTGAAAATGGGAAATGGGAGAAAAAACAAGTTCAAACTAGACAGACAGAGTAAGTTGATATAAGCATTGTAAAAAGACTGAAATGTACATTTCAAGATATTACCTGTGAAAGAATTATCATCACTGTTGGCTAACTCTGGCATTTCCTGGTTTCCTAACAGTTCTAGGTCATCATAGTCTTCAATAGGTTCTCTAATTTTACTTTTGGCTTCACTCGTTGTAATAGTTGGAGTCTGACCAAATATATCTGGTAATGGTGACATGCCTTCATCAAAGTTACTTATTTGGAATGGCCTTTCTGGACTTATAAAATTCAGGTTAGTTGTTATGTTATCAAATGACTTTGGACTTTCACAGTTAGATGACTGAAGGCCACTTATTGTGGTAACAGGAGCTAATCGTTTTTTCTTGTTGCCTAGAATAAGATTAAAGTTGGTGGATTTTCTTTTACCAAGGTTTAATGGCTGTGTGAGGGATAACTGATGACTTAAGTCTTTCAAAACTGATTTTCTCATGCTTTCTTTTTCTGAACAAGTTACTGCATGCTGAGCTAGATCTGAAATAGTATTTTGTATTTGGAGTTCTACATTAGAAACTGTTTGATTAGACATCTTTGAAACAGCTACTTTGCTATCTTTATCAATGGATAATATGGACGAGGTGTTTAGATCTTCATTGATGAGTTGACCATCATGTAGTTTACCAACAGATTGAACACCCAAGTCAACATGTTGTAAGTCTGTAGTTTGATTTGATTCTTTGGGTTTAATAGATAGCACTGGGTAATTCTCTTTCTCACAAGCATGAATACTAATTTCTTTTGTAGCAATCGACCTATCAACAACTTTATCTAATTTCAAGCCAATTTGACTTAGCTGCAATGCCTGAGAACTGATTGGCATGACACTTAGACCTTTCCGAGGTTCACTTAATGAATGATTAGTTGAAGTTAAAGAAATTTCTTTTATAGGAGTCATGTCAAATTTGGAGATGGTACTTAGTGGCATTCCAGAGATTCTATTTTGTGCTGGCATTACAGTACTCGAAACATCTTCAATAGGTTGATCTTTTTTAATTAAGGCAAATAAATTATCTAAGATTCTCGGCTTTACAGCTTCTGAAATATTAGTTGTTGCTTGTGTAGTTTCCTGTATGTCTTTAAAAAAAACTGAATCTATGGCAGGTTCTTTAAGTGAAGTTGAAAGTTGTGAAATGTTAGCTGTGGTTTCCATCATGCATTCTGTCTCATCAACAGATTCATCTTTTTTAATCAAGGTAAACGAATTATCTAAGAATTTTGGCTTTTTAGCTTCTGATATATTAGTTCTTTCTGCTGTGGTTTCCTGCACATCTTTATCAAAAGCTGTCATTTCCATCATGCATTCTACCTCATCAACAGATTCATCGTTTTTAATCAAGGCAAACAAATTATTTAAGATTTTTGGCTTTGTAGCTTCTGATATATAAGCTGTTTCTTGTGTGATTTCCTGCATATCTTCAACCACAAATACCGAATCTAAAGCAGGCTCTTCCGGTAAAGTTGAAAGTTGTGAGATGTTAGCTGTGGTTTCCATCATGCATTCTGTCTCATCAACATATTCATCTTTTTTAATCAAGGCAAACAAATTATCTAAGATTTTTGGCTTTTTAGCTTCTGATATATTAGTTCTTTCTACTGTGGTTTCATGCACATCTTTATCAAAAGCTGTCCTTTCCTTCATGCATTCCACCTCATCAACAGATTCATCTTTTTTAATCAAGGCAAACAAATTATCTAAGATTTTTGGCTTTGTAGCTTCTGATATATAAGCTGTTTCTTGGGTGATTTCCTGCATATCTTCAACCACAAATACTGAATCTAAAGCAGGCTGTTCCAGTAAAGTTGAAAGTTGTGAGATGTTAGCTGTGGTTTCCATCAAGCATTCTGTCTCATCAACAGATTGACCTTTTTTAATCAAGGCAAACAAATTATCTAAGATTTTTGGCTTTTTAGCTTCAGATATATTAGTTGATTCTGCTGCGGTTTCTTGCAAATCTTTATGAAAAAAAACTGAATCTATGTCAGGGTCATCAAGTGAGGCAGAAAGTTGTGAGATATTAGCTGTGGTTTCCATCATGCATCCTGTCTCATCTTTGTCACTAAAGACAATTGTACAGTTAATATGAGGTTGACGATCTGATTCCTTCACACAGCTGGAATAAACAATAAGCTCATTCTAGAAAGAATCATCATAAATAATTTAAAATGTACACCATATAGCTAGAAATACATTTTTCACATTAATTTCAATGAAAACAAACAAAAAATATTTTTAAAAAAAACATTTATCCATTATAGATAATTTAGATGAAACAAAGCAAATCATCAGACCAAATAAATGCTGACAATATTAAGTTATTAAAACTGCAATCAAATAGTAAGTTTAGTTCAAAAGATTTATAAGCTGATACTTATCTTTCCTAAGTTGAAACAGTTGGTATATATGTTTATTTTTTTTTACAGGAACATTTTTTGTATCCTGAAATAGAACAGCCAGCCCATTCTATTTCCCTCTCGCCATACACAAACACTTACAATTGGTCCATGAATTCTAGTAGATCTTAAGGAGGACATTTCTTTCACTTTGATATAGACACAGTTGCAGTTGTTATAAGTCCAATGCAATATTGAAAACGTTGGTAAACATTCATCTTCACTAAAAACCTTTATTTTAAATCCTATATAATGATCCACGTTATAATGCCCCAACCACATACTGAATGTTTGCCCTGTGGATTCTAGTAGTCCTAATAATAAAAGACACTTGCTTTGTTCCTCTCAAAAGGCAAAAAGGATGCTCCTATACACATTAACAGACTTTTCTTAGGCCCCTAAAATTAAAGCTGATGAGAATAAAATACTCTTATTCACAATGAAGTCTTCACCTAAAATGCACCCCAAAAGACATTTCTTTGTTTCATCATCAGTTCTAGATTTATTTTGAAGATGCAACACTTTAACTGAAATTAACATCCCACCAGTTGTAAAGAAAGTTAACAAAACCTTTGCCTTATACTCATCTCCCTTAACAAAGTACTTTAAAAAAACAACAACATAATTTCTTCCCTACCCAAATTTAATAAAAAGGTCCAGCATACACATTCTTTTGTCCTATATTCTTGACATAGACTTAATAAAACAACCTTTCCCACTATAGTAATATATAGTAAACATGCTTGTGTTCATGAAGCAATCCCAAATTTAGAAATATATATAAACTTAAGAGAAAAAAAAATTTAAGTGTTGTTTGCTTCCTTAGTTTCAAAGCATCCACACAATCCTGATGCAGTCCCAGCTGCGATGGGCAGGTCACGTCTATAGAATGGAAGACCACCGGATCCCTAAACGACTCTTGTATGGCCAACTAAGCGAAGGAAAGCGCTCGCAAGGTGGGCAAAGAAAGCGCTTCAGGGACACCCTCAAAGCTTCTCTGAAGGCGTTCAGCATAGACCAGACCTGCCTACCAAAAAAAGTCCAAATGCGTAACGCTGATGTTCAAAATGCGTATTTTGGCACCAGAATGCGTAACACTTACGCGATCCACTATTTTGTCATATATATATAATATTAGATCTAGATATCATGATTAGATTGATTAGATCTACAATCTAAATCTAGATCAATACGAAAATAGAGATGATATCTAGCCTAGATCTGGATCTGTCTATATAATGAATATAATCTACTCTAGATCTGGGCTCAAGAGTGTTACCGATGCCGTGGATCCGCTACAAACGTAGGTCTACTCCAAACTTTTGTAGGCCTACCTTCATTCTTGATCTATTCTATACTAAGACTAAGAATCTAGTCTAGATCTAGACTAGATGGTAGTAGATGTTATCGATCTAGATCTAGTCAATCTAAATCATACTACAACTAAATTGGATCTAGATTGTAGAGTATAGTAATGACTAATGTTGAGAATCATGACATAACGTAATGACTAGCTGCTAGCTAGACTCTAGCTAGATCTATTCCTGTATAACAAGTTATCTAGATTCTAGATCTAGACAAGATATCTACAATGTCACTCAATGTGTTTTGAATGGATAGTACTTCGATATTTTTTTCTATACAAATGAATACGGGAATCAGGGATTCAACATAATTAATTTCTACTAATGAACTTACAAAAAAAAAAAAAAAAAAAAAAAAAGTCACGTTGGTGTATCAGCTAACTGACGGTACCAACCTAGTACCAACCCGCCACTCCCTCACTCTCGCTTTCTTCATTTCTTGACTAAATCTAATTGCTATTAAGAACCAATCAACGTATAGATCTGGTCACAATGTGTTCCCCCACCTTTTCTCTCCCCCCCCCCCCAACAGAACGGCTTAGCGTGACCTCCGTGACAGCTCGTAAGGTAGTCAAGAGAGGAAAAAAAAAAGGATACGAAATGCGTAACGCGACGGGTTAAATGCGTATTTGCGTACTGACGGTCATTTTTGGGAGATTTTGCGTAACGAATACGCATTTTGCGTAACGGTAGGCAGGTCTGATAGACCCTGGCACCTGGGAGACAGAGGCACATGACAGAGCATCATGGCCTCGCGCTGTGAAAACTGGCGCACAGGTTGCTGAGGAAAAAAGAACAACGCTGGCAGAAGAAAAACGCCACAAAAGAAAAGCAAGACAAACGACACTAGCTCCAGCTGGAATAACCTGCCCAGTGTGCGGCCGAACATTCCGGGCTCACATAGGTCTCACCAGCCACATGAGGAGGCATAAAACCCCAGTGCAAAGCCCTCAGCCCCCTGGATGACAAAGTGGTCATCATCGAACCACGATGGACGAACTATATATAGTTTCAAAAGAAGGAAACAGAATTTTCTATTTGGTTCATATAAGCATGAAGATCAATAATGCCCTAACTATGTTTAATATTTCCCCAAAAAAAAGAGACTGCTACAACAGAAGAGCTTTAAAATTTAATTTTATAGAGCTAAATTAAGCATAAATTTTTATTATGTACACCACATAAACAAAGATTTGCCTCCAAATATAAGGATCCCCCATGATAAAGCTCATGTCTCTCTTGTAGCAGAGACTTTAAAATCTGAGTATGCTTCTATAGGTCATAATGAACTGGATTGTGGGGAAAAAAAAATTTTTTGATGCTAATTTACTTTATTAAATGTACTTTATGAGATTCAATATATATATATATATTTATGACTTACTCTGTCAATCTTACATCCAAATTCTGGAAACCATTTTCTTCTAGTTGGTGACAAGTATCTTGATTTACACAAGCTGTAGTATTTATCTTTTGAAAAGTTTCATTGCTTTCCTAAGAATAGGTCAATTTAAAAACAAAAATTAATCCAATAACTCTGTCTTTGTGACATATCTATTTATATAAACTTCTGTAGTGAACTGAAATAGGTAATTAAACACCATTGAAAACTTCGGGAAAAAAAAGAAAAATTGTTTGCTTAATGCTTACTAATTTTCTTTTTGAATTAATGTCAATAGACAAAACGATGTATGGTACAAAAAGTAAACCTGTAGGTAAAGTTATGTGAATCACAAAAGAACATTAGAACGTTATAGAAATGTAAAATTTACTATTTTAAATGTTTTAAATTATTTATTGACAAGATGGCAGAGAATTATTTCAATAGTTACCAGAGCAGATGTAAAAGTTTCATGGTTAGTTCCACTGCTGCTAGAACTTTCATCACTCACACTGTTGTGCCAAGGTACTGGGTTGAAATGCCTTCAATAGAAATTGTTTGGAAAAAATCTAATTATAGCTAACAGTGATTGTGTGTAGGGAAGGGCATCTAAATAAGCTAAAGTATCAAAGACAAATAAATTATTTTTAAAATTTAGCTTATTAAAGATATTGTCAAATAGGTCAAGTTCCTTTAAGACCAAGACATACATAGAGCAAATGATGTCAAGTTGACTTATTTCATGGCCAATAATTCACAAGGATATTGTATGTTCAGCACTATGAGATAGCCAAAGCCAGATTTGGAACTGGGTGAACTAAGAGACTTGAATCCATTTTTACAGTGCCAATGAAACACCACAGTGCCTCCATCTAGATTTAATCCCAAGATCATCTAATTGGTAAGGGGGAACCAAAATACATTGATTTTTTTATTTTTATAAAAAATACAATAGCAATAAGAAATAGACAACAGATTAATGTATTAAAAGAAAACAATTTCAGGGATCTTACTTTATAGTGTAGGTGCTGGCAAAACTAACACGCCTAGGAGTTCGAGGCCCATCACTAATTCCTTCAGTATTCTGTTGTAAATGTAAGAGAAAAATTGAGTTATCTAGTCATATATGGAAATGGGTGTAAAAAGAAATCAGAAATATTATGAAATACAAACATTTTACAGTCTACACAATTCCACGATTTCATAAAAGTAAGTTGCAAATAAAAGATCTGACTTTATAAAAACAAAGAATTATCAAATAATTGTTGCTAAATTGAGTTGATATTACAATGGTTCTAATTCTGTTATGCACACCACTGTCACCACCACAAGATAAAGAAGGATAGGCTCTTTAGAGAAAAAGAGGCAACAGTGTAATAGTAACTGTTCTAATCCCCAGTGTTTGCTATTAAGAAGTTTTATAATAGTGAAATCTAGAATGGATTTTCACAGTGTTTTAGTAGAAAACTTGTTCAAAATGTGGAACAAAAGCTCTGTTAATGAAGAAGTGGTTGAAGCACTCAGAAACTTCTGTTAGATCTACTTGAGGAACAGAAAGAGCACTTGACAGCAGTACATGATGTAGCAGCTAAGAACTATGAAACCTCAGAACTGTTTGGCAAAGATGATTCCAAGACCTGATTTCCACTGTTTGATGTCCAATATTTAATCAATGCATAGTTCATCATTGTAAATAAACAATAAGCATCCATTGGATTCCCTTTCACTGAATCAATTTTTACAAGCTTATAACAATATTCACTATAGCATAATAAAAATAAATTCTTACAATATGAATTTGAAATATTATTTTTTTTTGTATATATATTACAATATTGAATATTTCAAATTTTAAATAAATTGAGTATGCATTTTATTGAATTAATAAATATTTTTGTGTCTTATAAGAACTTAGGAAAAAAAATTAAATTTAGATTTCATCTAATTTTTAATCTAAAATCTTTAAGTGGTGATGTTTTTATTTATTTATTTTTACATTAAGCCAATTATTTAGATTCTTTTTTTTACATTTTTTTAATGGGAATAGATTGAGCTTCAACAATATTGATTTTTTCTTCAAAGTTTTATAAGTTAACTAATCAAAGTTATTTACTGGACACTTTTTTTGTTTTTTAAAAATGCATACCTTGTTTGACCATTGCACTAGTATGAGTTGAGACTAAAATAAGGACATTGATAAAAAAAATGATGCATAAGACAGAACTAATACAAAATGGCACTTGAAACAACAAGACAAAAGGAGAGAGTACAGAATCTCTATCATTTACTAACTACCAGGTTTCTTTTGTCCACGTAGTTCGCAATCTTGGAGTTTTCTTTGACTCAATTCTGTAAGGGTCTCTATCTGCAGCTGCGCAGATTAGACCACATCCTATCTTAATTGACAACTGAGTCAACAAAAAAGCTAGAAATGGCATTTATACTCTCCCGCCTTGACAATTTCAATGCCGTGCTCACAAGTATAACATGATTCAAAACAATGCTGCATGAATAGTCCTAAGAAAAACATGACATGATTCTGCTACACATGTTGTTGTGTGTAGTAGTAAATGTTGAAATGTAGATTACTTGATATAAACTATTAATTACTCAGTCTGGATTGCGGTTCATTCACCCAACATATATTGAGTCCAGAAATAGCTTGATAAACGATTCTTCAACATTAAAATACGTTTAATCCAAAAAGAAGGGGCACAGTCCAGATGTCAACAGTTTTTAAATCCAAAATCATGTCTTGCCAAAATTAAGGTGAGCCATTACTTGCCCGTGTTTAATCCCATAATTCCTACTCCGTCCAAATAAGAGGAAATCCCCAATAAAACTAAACATATAACACAACTATCCTGTGTACATTTCAATGGCTTTCTGTGAATGCAAGAATTGACTACAAAGTGGCAACACTTTGTCATCAGTGCATCTAAAAAAATAAAGAAATGCCCTATTACCTTAACCCACTGATCATTCCATATGTTCCTCAGAGAGCTCTGAGCTCATTGAACTCAATGCTTCTAGTCATGCCACGATTCTCCCTCAAAAGTTATAGTTCATGGACTTTTTCAGTGCATGGACAAAAGGTTTGTAACTCTCTCCCAATTGATATCAGACAAAAAACATGCTTCACTACATTCAAGAAAAACATTAAGACCTATCTGTTCAAAATCTTTTTAGATTAGTTTGTCATCTTAACTCGTGTTAATGTCTGTTATTTTAATGTGCGCAGCATAGTGTGAATGTTAGATGGTGTGATTGCAAATTGAAAGAGGAAGATAGAGAAGAATCCAAAAATGGACTAATGTAAATGAGGTTATTATTGACATATTATTATTTGTTGAAAGAATCCAAAAATGGACTAATGTAAATGAGGTTATTATTGACATTATTATTTGTTGAATCAAGATTTAAGTTCTCATAATCTACAATAGATGAGTCTGTTTGGTGTATAATTAAGAGTCTCATCTGCTCGTAACAGTTATTAGAGAGCCTTTAGCCTACATTATGTTTGTTAACAACGTTTTATAAATGAAATTATTATTATTATAAGTATTATTAATATAGCCAAAAAGTAATTACATAACACATCATGAACGCTCACCTCAAACCTAAAAGTATCTTGCTTTTTGAGAATCTAGAAATAGATAGAATGGATAAAATTATGTTCTGCAAAAAACAAAAATTCTAAAATGCAAAAGTCATTAGGATTTTGAGGAAATTCAAAAGGAACTTCTATTATATCTTCTATATAAGAAAGAATTAATAATGAAAAATTGTTTACATTTGTCATTGTTCAAACTCTAAGGCTCATAAAATAGAAAAATATCAGATTAAATATTTTTTTCAAGAAAAATGTTCTAATTTCTGTATTGTCCTAATACAGCGAGTAACCGCTAAATGACATGGTTAGTGACCAGAAAGTCTGTCATTAAGTATGTTTCAATGTTAAGTGTGACCCTAGATTTGGGTTAGGTATTAACTGTAGTAACTTATTTCTTTTAATAAAGTACTGGATACATACACTTGACATTACATTGCACATATAGTACATATATTATAAAGCTGACAAACATCATTTATTGAGAAAAATATAAATAAAGTTTTACAGAAATATGTTTGAAAATGAAATTACCCTGTAAAGAAAGAAAACATTCAAACATAATTCTACTCCACCATAGAGAACACATACTATGAGCAAAACAATAAAATTCAACTTAAAAGCATTCAAATACAAAAGAAAGTAGAACATCTTGTATGAGCCATGTTGATGGGATACCAATTTGATAGTAAAATTTTTTTTTTAAAAGTTATAGTGGGATCGCATTGCTGAGATGAGCTGTCTCAGGCCAGCCTAAGGTACACAACACACCACTGTGTTGCCACTGCTCCGTGCACTGGCAAAAATTTGAAGCATTGTTCCCAATCTACCATATCTTAGAAATTTGGTTGTATATCAGTATTAAGGAGAATTAATGGTTATTCGTGAAAGTCTATCTCTCGTAACTTTGATTAGTTGTTAAACAGACCCATTGTTAAGTGAGGAGTCACTGTATTAGCATTCTTCGTGTGATAAGCATACATTTTCTTTAACAATAGTATTTTTGAGATATAGAAATACATCCTTAATAACAAAAAATTCTCTACAGAAAGCCAGAAGGTTGATTAAATGTTTTATCAATTCAACTATTCCAACCAAAAAAAGATGACCTTTTAGAATCCTCATAACAAGAAATTGAACTCTTTTTTTTAATTATTTATTCATTTTATTTACAAAAATAAAACAACAGACATTCAAGTATACTTACAGATGATCTTCTGTTTTCAGACTTCCTGAAAAACAAATATTTCAACAAAAATAAAGTGACTTTAAAACAATTTATTTTACAACTATAGATCTATAGCTCTAAAAAGAAATCTCTGTTATATTTTGTTTATAGTTGTGATTTTTTGAGATTATACTTACTTTTTTCTTTCATTACTTGACTTGTCGGTATACATTTGTGAATCTATAAACTAGAAGTTTTATGACTTTAAAAAAAAGAATAGAAACTTGAGCAATCCGATAAACAATAATAAGTCTACAAAAGATGAGCAAAAAATATATATATTAAATAGTGTAACCTATATATATCTATTATAGTGGGTCCTAAGGGAATTCATCATTTGAAAAACAAAAAAAATTTAGATAATCTAGAAATAGTCAAGATTCTGCCTTAGGAGTCTTATTTTTTAGTATTTTTAGGACAGGACAGTATGCAACAGAATAAGACATGAGTTTCAGAAACTAAAATTAAAAAATTGGTACTACTAGTAAATCTAGTGAAAACTGCCCTTGTGGAGTGTCACCAGAAAATGCTGAGCCTGAGTATGTCCTTAAAAACTGCATTCTTTATCAATAGTTCAAGAGGCACAAACAAAACACTTTAACACTGCCCTCACCCCTATAAATATATATTTTTAGTATAAGTAAATCTTTACTAGATCTATATATATAACATAGATCTAGACATAGATCTATAGATCTAGCCTTGATCTAGAGTAGTTTCTATTCGGACACCTATCTATAGGCCAAAATTTCAAAGTTTGACTTTGACAGCGCATTATTTGATAATGGTTTGACATTTTGTAGTATAGTACAGGTTAGGATAGTCATTCTTGCCTAAATAGCTGAATCCTCTTCTATATTCTCTCTATTAGATATAAATCTAGATCTATCTAGCAGGTCTAGATCTAGGGCTAGCCTCTAGAGGCATTTAACTTATGTACCAAGCGTACTCCAAACATTAGCCCATTTATTCTCTATAAAAAACAACAACAAAAAACAAATATAAATATATAAGATCATTAACATCAATGGTTTAGAAAATCGATTTAATTCAAACACCCTTGACCCTAGTATTAATTAATTTTTTTTTATGGAATCAAACAACTTGGCTTGTAATTCGTAAATCAAATAAAACAGCTCCAAAAACAGAAAAAATATTGCCAGGCTCATTAGCATAGGCTGTAGACGTAGATAGACTTAGCCAACCAAAAAATATAGATAGATCTATATTAGAACCTAGGCCTAGGAAGAGGTAAACTTTCAACTTTAGTAAAGTCATCCGGGTTACAGGAAAAAACAACAACCTGACTTAGAAATGACTTAAATCTAGACCTAGAGGCTAGACCGTACTAGACGATCTATAGGCTAGACATTTGTTTTGAAATTGTTTGTTTTTTCTTACATAAAATTTTATTAAAATCATAAAAAGACAGCTAAGTAAATGGAAAGAAATTGGGTCAGAATCGTTGGAAAATGGCCTCTAGAGCACATTATACAGTACAATAGTTTCATATTAATTAAATAGATCTAGATCTAGATCAAAATAAAGATTAGTTTTTTATTTCACCTCCCTAACTACATAGCTAGATATCTAGATTCTAGATCTAGACATACTTATGATATTACTAGACTTAGACTATATACTATACTAGATCTATATAGATCTAGATCTAATATTATTTGAGTATATAGACTATATTATATATAGACTATAACTATAGTCACTAGTGTCTATACTAGTTAACTAATCTAGACCCTATAGAGTAGTATTATAAAATAGAGAGTCTAAACTCTAAATTCTAACTCTAAAAACAAAAGATAAGTAAGTATTATGATGAGAATCATTAGATAAGTCTAAGATTAAATTTATAAACTAGATCTCTGAGTACGCTGACTCGCTGAGGCTGCTGGTCAATTACTAAATTAGTGATTAGTCTATCAATAGAATTATAGTAGTTTATTTATTTCGGACATTACATGAATTCGGACATTCGCTGTTTTTTGTGGTCATTAAATAATTATTTTAATATTTATTATAAAACTAGCGCGCTGTATAATGTGCTTGTCCATTTTCCAATGACTTTCACACAATTTCCTTCCATTTAGCTGTCTTTTTATGTAAGAAAAACGAATTTCAAATTTGTTAGTCAGATTGTTGTTTTTTCCTATGTTACCCGGATGATTTTACCTCTTCCTAGAGTTAAGACTATATTTTTTGATTGGCTAAGTCTATACTAATGAGCCTGGCAATATTTATTCTGTTTTTGGAGCTAATTTATTTGATTCATAAGCCAAGTTTTCTAATTCTATTAAAAAAAAAAATTAATACGGTGTCCGAATTAAATACGATTTTCTTACCAAAATTTATTTCGGACAGCCAGTTTTGGACATCAATAAAAATGATCTTATATTATATTTGTTCGTTTGTTGTTGTTTTTTTAAATAGAGAATAAATGGGTAAATGTTTGGAGTGAGCTTGGTACATTGAATTAACGTTAAATGCTTAGATCTAGACCTACTAGATAGATCTAGATTTATATAGAGAGAATATAGAGGATTCAGTTAGGCAAGAATGGCTATCGTAACCTGTAGGGGCCTACTATACTACAAAAGATCATCTGTATTAGAAATTTATTAAATTAATAAACAAAAAAAAACACAAACAATCAACACACATCTAATCATGCAAACCCCAAACATTCAACACACATAAAATAAACAAACATAAAATAAGTCTAAAAGTCGGTGCAGAAATCACTATTCCAGTGACCTAATTTTGGTAGAATAAGTGTGTTCATATTTTTATTTTTTGTGTTCGTATTTATGCATAGTTTGAAAACATCGTAATGATTTCATGTGAGGGGCTATGCCTGGGGATCTTAAAATTTAGTTAATGTTAATATAGAATTAAAATCTGAGTTTATTGATGCCTAAATATAGTGACTGTCCGAAATAAATTATGGTGTCCGGAATCAAATAATGTGGGTCAAATGTGTCCGAATTAAATGAAAACACACAGCCTCTTTGACCTTAAATATAATAACAAATATAGGTGAGGGGTACAAATATAAGTAGTCATCCTTATTCTCCTTTAACTAAAGAAGATTTTGATATGTCATTTTCTTTTCTATGTCAAACCATTGTTAAATAATGCGCTGTCAAAGTCAAACTTTCAAATTTGGGCCTATAGGTGTCCGAATAGCATAAACTACTCTAGAATAGATCTAGAAATAATCTAGATCCTAGATCTATATCTAAATTTATCAAATTAGATATTTAATTTGTAGATCTATTTAGAAGGGAGTCTATATCTTGAATATACATCTAAATTAACTATAGATCTAATCTAGATCTTTCTAATATATTATAATCTAGATCTATCTATTTAGAATTTAGACATCATTTTTGTTTACCTTCTAACAAAACAACATATTTTAAAATTTCCGCTCGCTTTTGCGCATGCGTTCAACTTTTGTTGTGCTTGTAGATCTAAAACACAGACCTATATAGGTCTAGATTTCGGGTGTTCCGAAAAGTTGAAAATTTAATTCCTAAATTTATATAGATCAAGAATTCTAGATCAAATCCAGTCGTCTCAAAATGCGGTTCTCAAGCTGCATACGGCTATTTAGATCTAGGCATTCTAGATCTAACTCGAGATCCATATCTGCTAAATGTTTAGTGCAAGCACGGAATACTATTTTGTAATAAACGAGTACGGAAGTGTCTCTCCAAAATAGGGCTCCAAAGCCACACGAAAAAAGTGTTCGAGATGAACAATAGTCGCTCTACGGCCAGGGGTTCTCAACCTGTGGGTCGCGACCCCCTTGGGGGTCGATTGACCATTTGCCAGGGGTCGCCTAAGACCATCGAAAATATGGATTGTTATTGTCTACTCTTAAATTGCCGTGTGTGTATGGGGTGGGGTCGCGGCAGAGTGGGGGATTGTAAAAAGGGTCGACGAGCTTAAAAGGTTGAGAACCGCCGCTGCTCTACGACTAAGGAGGCCAGCAATGATGGAATAGACGAGTAAAAAAAATGTTAAACGCGCAAAAAAAAAAAGTCACATTTCTAGAAATTCTAGTAGAAGAGAGGAACAACAGCTAATCTTTAGATAACAAATCGTCAAACTATCAAACAAAGCATATGACATATGATATGTAGGCTACATTTGGTAGGCCTACACTTTTTTAGAAATAAATCTAAGAATATTTCTAATTGAGGTAGCGCCTAGTCTGCAGATGATTTCACTGTTTACCGAAAGATAAGTATTTCTTCTTGTGAAGAGTGTTCACTATGCATATTATAGCTAACGAATGATGTTTCCAGAAATTTTATTTCATGGCAACGTTGCTTAAATTCTCATCTAGGCCTAAATCAGCTTAATTGTAAGTTACAACAACAAAAAAAAAAAAGGAACACATTTTTAGCGGCCCCAGAGGGGAAAAGACGCTATTAGTTTTGTGTGGAATGTCTGTTCGTCCGCAAATCGTTTTTTTTACTTTGTATAATAAAGATTTTGGCAGTGTTCACTTCATTTTAGCTTGATATTTATAGTAGTAGGCCTACCTAGGTATTTAGATTCTTGCACTTGGTCTACGGTTTGGTTGTTGATCTGAATTTCTGCAAGATTTTTTTTTTTATGTTTAGTAAATGTACAATAATTTCTTTATTTTTTTTTTTAACATTTACAATTAGAAAGTTGTCTATTCATTCATCATCATTGTCCTCCTTCAGTCGTAGAACGACTATGGTTCATCTCAGAGCACACTTCCTCGTGTGGCTGTGGAGCAAGTGAGATGAAAGACTGGGCATTGTTTATGGTCGGAACGATGTCGCCCGCACAGCAGTTCCCCCCCTCTCCGCGCAGCTGATATGACCAAAGGAACGGAATATCCAATACAGTTTGGGATCAGTAGCGCCGCAGGATCTGCCATGCTGTAGCACGGTGTGCCACAGTCTGCCTAAGGGTCACCAGCTCCTGATTTTTCCTCAGGGTTGTCTCCCGAAGCCTTTCTCGTGTTAGGGTATAGCCGCAGGGCAGCGGAGGTTTGGATTCAGAGTTTTCCTTCTCCTAGATGGGTAGCCAACCAAAGGTAACGAGCCCCTCCTGCCCGAAGCTTACTGGTTTAGGCGCCAGTTGCTCGCCTTTGCCCCTTCTCCTTTCTGTGGTAACGGTTCCGCCAGGCTCAGTAACTGAGCCACACGTGAAGGCTAGGAGTTGGACTGGTTGTCAGAGGCTATTTGTCTATACTCCATTGGTAAATGGTGTCGACTGTTGAACGGTACAAACTTTCGTAAACTGCGACAAGGCCGATCATGGCTGTGTCATCTGCGAATTTGATGATGGCTTTATCAACTGATAGGCTTCGAGATAATAGTGAGCAAATAGATGATATCTTATTAGATTTTTCCAAGTCTTTTGACAAAGTTCACCACCATAGTTTGGTTAAAAAATTAAAATATTTTGGCATTCATGGTCCATTGCATCAGTGGATTAAAGATTTTCTGATAGGGAGAGAACAAATTGTAATAATAAATGGTTCTAAACTCTAAACCAACACCAATAAAAGTAAACTCATTTGTACCTCAAGGAACAGTCTTAGGTCCACTATTTTTTTAATTTGCATAAATGATTTACCAAATTGCATAGTTTAGGAACAAAAGTTGGATTATTTTGAGGACGATTGCATAATATATATAGGCCTATATATACAGATATAGGCTATATACAGAAAGTATTTTTTTAAACGAATTTCGTATCAAAATTCTTTTTTAAATATAATATTTATTTCAGTATTCTATTCAATGGGTTAGATAATTAATGGAAAATATATTTTACTAGTCGACCGGCGGCGTAGCATACGCCGCTATTTTGCAGGGCGGCCTTTGGCTACTGCAACCTATAAGACCGCCGTGGGCCCCTCACTTTCCTAGGACCCGCGCTAATTCAAGGTGTATAAGTTATTAAATTAAACCATTTTATAACTTAAAACATTTCCCGCGCCCTCCTGTCGATTTACCAGGAGCTCCTGGAAATCTCCCGAAATCGCAAAATATACGAAAAAATCCTTAAAATATACTAAATATATAGACAAAAATTGTCATTTTGGGGTGTCAATCAATATGGAAAACTCAGTCTTACGCACGGCATTATGCATCAGCCGTAATTGTGTAATCTGGTGAAAGAAGCTTCTCGCGCCTCAAACTAATGAAGAATTACTTGCTGTCAACAATTCCCAAAGATAGATTGAAAAATTTGGTAATTCTTGCTATTGAGCGTGATCTATGTGGGAAACAGAGTTATTATGATATACTGTATATACACGCAAGGCTCGTAAAGTAATTCTGTACGTAGTAAAAATGAATGCATAGACGAATTTATTTTCGAATACAAACTTAAATTTATCCGCTTCCCTACCCAAACTTGGCCCCGCGAAACGTTTCGCATAGGGCCCCACAATGGTTAAGTTCGGCCCTGCTATTTAGTGACCTGTAAATATACATAGTAGATTAGTTGTTCTATTTCCATGACGTCTTGGTCACAATGGTTAAGTCCGACGTTGCTATTTAGTGTTTGAAAAATGTTTTACATGTTTATGATGTTCCTTCAGAGTAGACGATAGTTTACTTCCTAGTCCAAACCTCCCGCCGGACGAAGTGCTGGGGGGTGGGGGAGGAGCGGGCAGAGTTTGACAGTCCAGCGCGCAGCCATCCGTAGCGAGCTGTGAAAACGTGTTCTCCCCTCACCCCTTCTTGTTTTCTCGTGGACTATCAGCAGAAATAAGAGAGTGATCTTTCCTTTGCTTCTTATCGTTTAAACTGTTGAGGGAAGAAGATAATTATATTTATAGATAATGATCCGTTGACACTTTTACCATTGTGACCTTAGATGCAAATGTTTTGTACACCAATGCGCGAATCTATGAATGAAGTTGTTTTATTAATGAAAAAGCTTGTGAACTTTTTAATAGGACTTACTTCCCCTGAAGTTTTTTTTATTGAAAAGTGGTGTAATTTTTTTAAAAATCTGCTTGCATAGATAATTTTAAAAATTAGATGGTTCACTTTTGGAAAAGAAAAAAGTAGCCGTTGCATCAGAACTTCGAATGATCTAAAATATCATGATGTCCAATTTTCATTTCTCTTCTAGTTTCTGAGATCTAAACGGGACAGTCACACAAAACTAATATCGTCTTTTCCCCCTTTCGGGGCCGCTAATAACACATAAGTTACAACTAAAATTGGTTGTCTTTTTCCACATTATTATATCCTTGTTTATAACAAATGTTACTAGTTTAATAAACATTTTTTTATTCTAAGATTGTGTTACTTAAACATAAGCAGCTTTAGGATGAAATGATCTATGTTACAAATTGTTTTAACAATTATCTTTGATACTGACACACTAGGACTACCTGCTTTTAAGGCTGCAAGATTCACCAGGTGAAGGGGATTAAAACACATGTTTTCAAGACCTATCTTTATCTAAGTACAATTAAAGTAGTTTATTGTCCTTCTGGCAACATAACAAAACTTCTGTTTAATCCTTAGGCCACAGTAAGGCAGCTACCATTCTATTTATGGTTTATGATGTGTAAAAACAAATTATCTAATAATATATTGTAAACATGTTTGTTTACTTATTTTGTATATCTCAAAACTTAGAAAGACAAGTATCATGTCAATACACAACAACATCCATAGAGAAAACAAGAAAACAAGTTTTATGTTTCACTTTATTCACAAAACAAACAAAAAACCATCTCATCAAATGTAAAAGGTTATATAATGTTATTAATAAAAAGGTCTTATGTTATTATAACAGAAAACTATGAAGAAAAAAAAAGGCATTGAATAAGAAACCCTAATTATCACAATATGCAGAATTGTAATTCTCTGACCACAATTTAAGGAAATGAAAAAGTATGCAATATTCTTGTAAAACATTCCACTGTGAAGAAAATACTATCAAAATAAAAATGTAAAAGAACTTATTATAAAATCATAACGGGATTAATGAACTTAAAAACATAGATACTTCATGTAGAACTAGGAAATGAGCACCTGAAATTTACTGAACTTGTGGGATTAATTGATAACATCTTTTGATGCCACTGCATCATGCATAAAAAACAAACAAAAAAATACATGGCTGAATAAATAACATTGTTATGACATTGAGTGAAAATAAGTTGAAGGCATTTTTTCATTTAATGCTTTGTTAGATGGTACATATAAACCAACTCTAAAAACAAATTGACGATATGCAGCTATCTTTGTTAGATAGTACATACTTTCAGAGAAGAAATGAATTGTGACTCAACTAATAAAGTTATACAAAACCTACACCTTAATAATTCTCCTAGTTACGAAAGACAATCAATGCAATTTCTTAGAGTTTAATAACTAAAAGAAGTTCAGATACTTCATTTCAGAGCCCAGAACATAACAAGATAAAATGTAATTATGGAGACGGATCAAATGCCACCCTGCAATCTAAAGATTTGACTTTGATTTGATTACCAAACTGTGTTGCCAACACATGATCATTGTTCTTTAAATGTTGCTGGTGAACTGTGCAATGAAGACTTCAATAAATCTGATTTAATGGATATATCAAGATTTAGAACTGATCATTTATGTTATTCTATATATGTTTTCTTTATAATGGTGACAAGATCACATCATTTTAGTCTGGGTCCAACTAGGTACAAGTTTAGACAGGTGATTAGAAAGAATGAACATTTTTAAAAACATTGTCAACAGTAATATTTGTGCACATTTAGACTGTTATACAAAAATTAATTCCTAGTGAATGTTTATTGATAGATTTCACATGTCTTACTTTTTAATAAGACATGAGCTTCTTAATATTATGTTTGCTAGCTTTAAAGGGTAAATTTGAATTACATTATATTAACTAGTTTTTTTGCATTACTATTGTATATTATTTTATTGTATGATCTTATGGTAAATATAAAATAATATAGTTTGTAATGAAGTTCATTAAGTTATTGTTGACACAACAATGTTTCTTGTGATACCTCAATAGGTGTGTGTGTGTGTGGGGGGGGGGGGGGGTTAAGGTGAGCATTATGCCCAGAGTGTGACTGGCAAAGGGCAACAAAACTGTTTCCAAGAAAAGTTAATTATTCTGAGAAATCATATTATCTTGATCTCTCTCAGGAATAAACAAAAATGATAATAATTTGACATAATTTTTTTTTGTCCTTTGTCTAAACAAAATATGATAGTTTTAGTTTTGTAGAAGACTTGCACAGTACCATGCACAGTGGACTATACTATTTCTGATGTAATCGCCATGTGCTGTTCTCTGAGGTAATGGTAGTGTCCTTACAATAATCTTAATTTAACTTTTTTTTTTTTTTTTTTTTTTTTTTCATTTGTCTAAAACAAAATATGGGTAATTCTGAAGTTCACGGGTCAGCTATCTTTATTACTATTTTGTTATTGTTTATGTTTCAAAGAAATCCCAAGATACTTCCTGTTTTCAAAAGCAATGCTATTTTCTTTTAATTTTGACTTGGTGTCAATACAATACAAAAATGACGAGAAATCAGAGAAATAGAAGAATGGCAATGGAAATGGAAAGAATACGAAAGAAAAATGATGTATACAATCTTTACGAGTCACAACTAGAAGTACTTTCACGCATAAAAGATGAAGTAGACAGGAATAAGATGAAGGCATTTTTCAGAGATATGTGTTTATTTCCAGTGGTCAAGCTGGTAACTCAGGAGCAAGTGGCAACTAAGCACAGTTTGCAAGGCCTTATATAAACTTCCTAAGGGGAATCGCTCCAGTCTTTACAATAGCTGAAAGTAATTAACTCCCCATTATGTCACACTGCCTAAATATTAACATCTTCAATTAATACTATTTACTATTATTTGATAAAAAAATAAGTATATCTTTAATTATCTAGGACTAGGTCTAGATCTAGAAGTAGATCTTTAGACTATAGTCAGTAGTTTATTCTTAGTAACTTAGATGATGATCTCTAGTTTAAGTAGTCTCTTCTCTACGTTATATGTAGTTCTAGACTCTAGATCTAATCTAGACTAGATTCTGTAAAAAATTATCTACTATCTTATTATCTTAGTTTCTAGATCCAGTTATTGAGTTAACTTAGTAATTCAGTAATTGAGTAATAAACTTTAAAAAGATCTATCATTAAACTAATCACCTTATTAGTAATTAATCAATCGATTTCAAGCTTATCTCACATTCATTTTACTCAGTTGACTCAAATTAGTGATTAATATAATAAAATAATATTTAATTATAAATATAAGTCTGTCTGAAAGTAACACATGCCTAAGCACAAGAAAAACCAAAACAAAACAAAATACTATCATGAGTAAGCATCTTACAGAATTGTACCATGATCAGCCTAATCCTAGATGGGTGATTCAAGTAGATTATGTCTGATTCGGCATGTATTATATATATATATATATTTTATCTTCAAAATAGTTCTCTTACTCTCACCCCAGAAGCAGTAAGTTCCAGATTCAGACTACCAATAAAACCTCAAATTTTGATGGTTTAATTTGTTTAATGCAAAATTGAAAAAGATGATTGGTCAGAATTTTCCTCAGTTTAAAAACTATGTAGTTAAATATTTTGTCATGTACCAACTGTCACGTCCTTAGTGACACCTCATTGTTCACAAAATGAGGACATTGTACCTATCTCAAATCAGGTCAGCGTACCCAGGCTTAAATGCCAGAAAGATGCTGATTAAAACTTAGTTCAAGGCTACAGATGGGAAACATAATTAACATAGGTAAAATTACAAAAACAATTAAAAAGAAAATTAAATGTAAACAGGTTAAGGAGTCAAGGATGGGTATTGAGATGTTATGGTTCTTTATTCTAAAGAAAGATATACAAGGCGGAGTGTTAGCTTGAGACGAGAGGGAAAGCTAGAAAGTTAGACTTAGGGGTCGCTAGTTTTAAAGTAAACAGTTACTCAGTTTATCAATCATTTTTACTGAATCCTGTGTGTTTTATATATTTTTGTACATACATTTATTGTTTCACGTTCAAGTTTTAAATAATTAAAACTCAAGAAAAACCTATCAGTACTTTGTTACTTCATTGATTATTAAAGTGTTTGAAACATAATCAAGGCACCTCCGGACCCGCATATGTCACAAGTTTATATCATCAAGATCTTCAAGTCAAATAAACATAATAAGCATGTGACATAAATTGACACCTCCGACGGCTGTATGTACAACAAATTTATTCACCAAAGTGATACTACAGGATCAATACTTTCATCTGGCAACCTTTGACGTCTGCCATGATAATCAGCCTGCAACAATCGAAACAACTCTTTGACAGTTGTGTTGCAACAAACTAGAACTACAGACGATAGTTCTACGTCACTACTCAGCCTCTCACTACGAAGAAAACTTCTCGTTCAAGTCTACTTCATGTCTTTATGACAAGATCAGTACAACCTTACATCATTTTACAGTCTTGATCTATCAACTTAGATTGCTTTGTATATTTAATTACTAGCGACAAGTAATTTTTTCAAATTGCCTAATCAAGTGGCAACTACTATTTACTATCACTTACAAGTGATCACAATGATCATCTTATAACGACGATTTATAAGGTGAAACATTGAACTATAGTGCATCTTCTAAATAAAGAAAAGCCAAGTACATATTACTTGGAATATATTCAAGTCTACTATTGAGTTACGACAATCATTTATATTCAATCATCAATTTAACAAGTACAAGACTATTAGCAAATAATTTACCATGGCAGCTAAAATGTTAACACTACAAGTTTTTCTTGAGATGGCCAAAGAATTAGCCATGCCTAAACCAGAAAGACTACAATGGGCAAAGCAAGAGCTTGAAGAACATGAAAAGAAAGTATTAGCACAACGAAAAGAAGAGATGGAACATGAACGCCGAATGAAAGAGGAAGAACGCCTTATCAAAGAAAAAGACATACAATTAGCTCAGGTACAAAAAGAAGCAGCGAATGCCCAACAAAAGTCTGCAGGTTTTGACTGATGCCAAACATGGTGAGCCTATTACAAGTGGATAAAGGAATGAAACTGTTACTGATTCTTTTGCTTTGTCATCTGAATCAATGATATATGATACTGATGATACACTGACATATATAACTTAAGACAAGAGGAATGCACTCCCAGGAAGAAGAAATTTAGAAAAAAAAAATTGTTTTTTGTCACAGTCCTGGAAAAAAGATGAAGAATATTACAGAAAAAATATTGCTGGCTATGAAGCCAAGCTAAAACATTGACCTAACTTGGTCAGAGTGTTAACGCATTCTTTAAAGAGAAGAAAAACTTAACAGTTGCTCTACTCAGGCAAGAAATGAAAAATGAAAAGACAACATCTGGCAAGAATTATTATTTAAAAATGAAAAGTTTATATAATAGAGAAAAAAAAGAGAATTGTTGAGCAAATCCAGTTCTATTTGAGATTGTGTTGCGCCATCTTCTTCCATTTCCAAGAACATGGTTTCCCAGCTTGTAATAACTTAATTCCCAATTCAGAAATAGACTTGATCCAGAAGATGACATTCGTTGTGCTACTGAATTCCTGATATAGTGGAATAGAAACAAGCTCAACTTTCACACCACCATTGGCGTGTTTGTAGACGAGAAAAAAAAATTACGGTTGGGCCACCACTTAGTGAGAAATTACATTAGGGAGTTGCAGAATGAAAAAAGGTTCAGAACCGCTGCCGTAGATAGTGAAGTTTCCACAGGTTATATATCAGCTATAATTGCAAACTATGCTAAGATTATGAAGATAACAGCTGGCTCTATAACCCAGAGGAGTTCTGCAGAGGAAATAAGGTGTGATTGCGCAATCATTTGTATAGTCAATATCTCAAAGCTTTTAAGGAGGGAGATGTGATAGTAAGTGTATGTGTTTTGCGTGGCTGGTAGTGCAGTGTGTGTGCCTGTGTATGAAATGACCAGTGGACATTGAGTGGACATGCTTGAGTGAACAGCAGTGTGTCTGGAATAGACATTTCTTTGCCTGGCTTGTATTCCAGCAGTATTTCATATTTCATTAGTCGAAGAAGCATCCGCTGAAGCCTAGGTGGTGTAGATGCCAAAGGCTTTTTGATAATCGCTTCCAAAGGTTTGTGATCTGTTTCAACCTTTATTGGACGTCCATACACATAGTAATGGAAATGTTCAACTCCGAAGACAATGGCAAGCATTTCTTTTTCTATTTGTGCATATCGTTTTTCACAGTCTGTAAGAGATCTTGAGGCGTAAGCCACTGGCCTTTCATTCTGCATTAATACTGCTCCAAGTCCCTCCTGTGAAGCATCCACAGACAACTTGACTGGCTGTGAAACATCATAAAAAGCTAAAACTGGGGCGGTTGTGATCAAACTCTTTAAATAATCAACAGCCATCTGATGTTAAAGGTGTGTTAAAAGTTGTTAGATCTGTACAGCTCTTGTCTAATTTAATTTGCCAAAAGGCAGAGTTGGCATCTAATACCGTGAACACTGCAGGGCTGCTCATGGGCTGCCGTCTGAGGACAAATCTTCCGACAACGGAGGCCTATCTCAGACCTCAAATCCCAGACAAAAAAGAAAATGCTTGGAAAACAAGAAAAAGTAATCAAGCAAAATATTACACAACAAAACAGCGAGGCACACCGAGCGACCACACATTCAGCCTGGGAGCAAAGTGTGGATGCAAAAGAAGACTGGCGATTTATGGGAACCAGCAGTGGTCATCTCAGAAGCAGAGACCCCGAGATCATACTGGGTAAAAACACTGAATGGGATAACTTACCGAAGAAATAGAAGGATGTTAAGAGACGCATATACAAAATCAAGGGTCATGCCTGATATTTTTGAAATGGACACCCCAGAGACAGTCATTAATGGTCAACCCACACAGCCAGTAAACGTGAGCAATACAAATGTGCAACAGGAACAGACTAACACTACCAATCCGCTGCCTGTAATAACTCGATATGGTAGGCAAGTTCGGCCACCAGTACGTTACCCTGACGCAGATAATTAGATACATGTATATCTTTTTATTATTATGCAATTTGTATATAATTAATGTCTATTTGTAAACCTAGACTGTTGTTGTTTTTTTTTACTACACATTTTATAATTTATATTGTTACTATTGATAATATTAACAATTGAACATTCTGTTGTGTTAAACATGTATTCAGTTTACTCATTTGTTTATAGTGAGACAGAGAAATCATTTGTATAGTCAATTGATATCTCAAAGCTTTTAAGGAGGGAGATGTGATAGTAAGTGTATGTGTTTTGCGTGGCTGGTAGTGCAGTGTGTGTGTCTGTGTATGAAATGACCAGTGGACCTTGAGTGGACATGCTTGAGTGAACAGCAGTGTGTCAAGGAAGTCAGAGTATAGAGAACAAGTGGCTGGAGTAAAGAGCATAAATAAGGACGAATAAAATCATTGTGTTTATTGAAGCTCGTGTTGTTTTAGTCTATTACAGGCAGCATAAGTAGCAATGTCGACACAAAATTTAACTCTTGGATTTGATGCCACTACACAGGAAGATGTTCATGTCAATGCCGTACACATTACTACCAAAAATGATTGTTATGTTTTTGCACTGGATGCCTTAAGTGGTGGGACGGTAGAAGATTATGAGCAGCATATTACTTATGCAATTGATGATTTAGCACACCTATATGCTGACTACTGAAGTTAGATCATGAATATGATGAATCATGCAGAGAAACAATTATAATTAAAAACATCTCCAACACACTGAGTGATAGTGCAGCAGTCAACCATGCAACAATAAGAAGAGTGGGTGATGTATTATGGCAGAAACCTTTGAATGAGCTGAAATGCTATCTTCACCCATTGGACAAGTAGATGCAAAACTGAACTCAAAACTATGGAGACCAAGAAAGGATATTTATATGACAATGAATGTATAGCAAAATAGTATTACAAATTAATAAACTACGTTTCATAAACAGTAAAGCTGACTCCAAAGGAATTGTATGTTTTCTAATAAAAGATAATTAACTTAAGGTCTTATACCTCGCTATAGAATCAAAAATGCCCTGGACGTATTAAGAAGTCTGTTGCTGATTCCCTGTTCTTTATTTTCAATGAAGCAAGACTTTTTAAATAAAACTATAGATACAGATGATCCTGTTTGGAATTCATTAGCAAAATTAGCTAAACAACTATTGTCTCAAGAAGTAGCAACACCAGGGATGGCAGGACAACAACAAGGAGGATTTAGTGACACTGTAGAAGCAGACATTCCAGTTCGAGAGTCTGCATCTAAAAGAAAGCTGAACTTTTTTGAAACTGCAAAACAAGAGCAAGCTAATATACCATCCTCATCTTCGGTTGCACTTATAGACCTTAGTGATCTTGTCTTCCTTAATTGGCCAGATCGGCTGTCAAAACTGTAACAGCAAACTTATTTAGGGTCTTGAAAAAAGGACTGGCCCCTGTTTATATGCTTAAAGTGTCACTTTTTGTGACACTCTTCATGCCACTACTTTTTTCGTCACTTCAAGAGTCTAAGCATTACAAAATAAAAGGACGCTTCGTGGGATTGTTTTGAAACATAGGTTTAGGATATGCTGGCATGGAGTCATTTTGTGAAGCCATGGGAATGGATTCCATGAGCAGAAAGACCTACAATGCTCATTTAAAATACATAGGAAATAAAAACGAAGCATTTATAGATCACATACGCCTGAAATCTATTCAGAAAATAAGACAATTTTATGGCACTAAAAGCAATGAGGATACTGTTGACCCCTTACTGTAAGCTTTGATGGCTCTTGGCAAAAAAAGGGCAAAATGTGTTATTTTGATAGGCTACTATTTTTAGCATCATGATACATTTTAATACATAATAAGATATCATCTAATGAATGATAACTTCTGTTTACAGTTTCTTTAATGAACATAACATGTACTTTAATTTTATATCAGAAGTGTACTAATTGTGCAAGTTTGGATTTACTCTAGAGGTAAGATATTTTACATCATTTAATATTATCACCTAAAAAAATTATTAAAATATTTTTTTTTATAATGTAATGATATTAAATTAATACCTAAGCTAAAGAAATATCACTGTTATTATCAACGATATTATTTCAAACGCATTTGAAGAACTGTTGTAAATTTGCTACATGGTGCATAAAGAGTAAAATTTTTCAATGTATTAGTGGCAATGGTTGATCTAGACATCTAGCAATTTACTTAGATCTAGCTCTTTTTGATTGTACAATTGGCTTTCAAATAATTAATTTAATTTTCTACGAGTTTTTTTTTAAACTAACTAGTTAATTGTAATACTGTAACGTAAACACAATGATGAACAGTGCTCAAGACTATCTAGTCTGGCTGGCGCCTCAAAACCATTTTAAGCTCAGATGGAGAAATCGGCATCTCTGATTGAAAGGCTGATGGCATGGATCAGAGTCTAGAGGGTGAAAATCTGTTACATACAGCGCATGCGCCACTTATCGTTTGTTGAAAATAATGAAAAGTAACCATACAAAATTCAGAAAGGTAAAATACCAACATCTCCACTGATGAACAGAATGACACTTGAGGAGCATCAAAGTTCTATTAAAATTTCATTTTTAACTTTGAATAAATATAATTGTATGCAGCTGAAACCGAGAAGGTAAGTTTATTTCTTTAACACTTTTAATTATAAGAAAAAGATATAAGTGTTTATCGTATTATTATGATAAAATCGTTTGCCTTTTTTTTTCATTTTTATTTAATTATTAGATACTTATTTACTTTATTTAGTTCCAGATTACAAAAAGCCGAAGATTAGTGTAAAGCATTTTTAGTTTATATTCTGTTACATTTTTTAAAAATTATTTTTTCTCTCTTTGAACAAGTGCTCTGTAAAAAAAAAAAAATAAACTAAAATATAATTTTTATAGATGAAAAGACAACAACCAAGCGGAGCTGAAAAGAGGACGAAGAAAAAAGCAAGAAAAGAAGAACAAAAGAAACAGGATATTTACAATCTAAAATGTCAAGAGTAATTGTCTTTCCATCCTATGTGAATTCTATTGAGGTCAAGGCCATGCGTGACAGTGGAGCAACTGCTTCCATTGTACAATCTAAATTAGTCAAACCAGAACAATAGCTAGAAAATATTGTAAAAGTAACTTATGCCAATGTTGAAAAGTTTGATATTTGTAAGACTGCAAAGGTATGGATAGAATCTCCCTGGATTACAGGAGAAATAGAAGTAATTATTATGGATACTCCTGCTCAAGACCTTATCATAGGAAACATACATGGAGTCAAAGATTTAACTATAAAAGAACTTGACTTTTGGGTAAAAAAATAGACAAAAAAATGTGTTCTTAGGGCAACATGAAATACTAGCAGTGCAAACAAGGTCCTATAAAAATACAATATCAGAAGTAGAATTCCCAAGAGTTTTGTTTAATGAGGTAGGAATTACTAGACAGGAGTTGATTAACATGCAAAAGGCAGACCCTACTATACAAGAATTATTAAATAAGAGTTATAACAAAATAAACCTGAACAACCTGAATCATTTAGTAATCAATGAGCTAGCCATAAGATGTAACAGAAATAAAAATGATATTAGGCTGCAAATCATAATTCCTGAGGTACTACAATAAAAAATACTCAAAATGGCACATGATGGCCCAACAGCAGGTCACTTTGGCAAGAAAAAGACATATTCTAAAATAGCTGAAAAATTCTTTTGGCCCAAAATGAGAGCACAAATTAAAAATTACATTAACAATTGTCCAGAATGTGCCAAACAAAAGATTATAAATAAATGACCATTAGAAAGATCAGACAAATCATATTATTTTTGGGATAAGATAGCAATTGACATAATGGGCCCACTAAACACCAGTACTAAAGGAAATGACGTTTTACGCACTTTTCCAACGGTAACTGGGAACGCGACCGAAACCATGAGGACCAGCTTTTAAGCACACTTCCGGCGCACAAAAATAGAGATGTTGAAGTACCTAGATATTGACATTCCATTGGAGTCGTTTGGGTCAGATACTTGTGATTTTGAAGATAAAACTAGCCTAGATCTAGTAGATCTAAACAATGAAAGTGGAGATTAGAGTGCTACTACCACTTATGTTGTGGTAGTGAATTTTACTGAAATATTTGCTACTCCTTAAAACTTGTATGGCAATTATCGTGAACAAAAAGAAGGCAAAGTTGACAGGGAATAGCAGCCTACAACTGCTTCTGAAATCAAGCTGCTGTTTCATATCTACATTACTTTGGGAATTCATGTTTTACCTGAATACAAAATGTACTGGGCATCAGATAAATAGCTGAGAGTTGATGGGGTGGCTGGTTCTATGGGGAAAAACAAGATTCAAAAAACGGACAGTATTTTCACCTCAACCATGCAACAACATTTGTACCTCGAGCTCACCTTGGCCATGATCCCTTATACAAAGTGAGACCTTTTTTTTTAGACCTAATTAGGGCTAATATTGCTACAAGATTTGCTGCTGGTAAAATTATTAGTATAGATAAGGCAATGATACCTTTCAATGGGAAACTCATGTGGAAGCAGAACATCAAAGGGAAACCTAACCCTTGGGGCATCAAGGTCAGGTGCACATGAGATGCATCTACAGGGTATTTGTTAAATTTCAAAATTTTATACTGGTAAAGTTGAGGATCCTATGCCACATGGAAATGGACATTATATAGTGAGTAAAGTAGGTGAAAGGTTTTTAGCAAAGAGACATCTTTTTTTTTGACAATTATTTTAGCTCTGTTCAGTTGGCTGAGGACCTTTGGAGGCAGCAAACCTATTGCTGCTCCACAATAAGGCCTAACAGAAAAGGTTAGCCTCTTTTTCTCAAACCCAAAGCATAAAAAAAAACTTTTGGTGATGTCATGGTTAGGCAGAAAGGGAATCTTGATACTGTCTGGAAGGCTTAAAAAATACATTTCAAATGTCTCATATCTCTTGAGAATAAACTTTTAAACCCATTTTTTTCATGACATACAAATTCTTTTTTATTATGTTTAAAAAATCTACATGTACTATTGTATTGTAATTGTATATATATGTGTTAAAATGCTTATACTAGATAGTAATAGAGCCATTTATAAATAAAATTAAAAAATTGAGATATTAACTATTAATGAAGCAGTTTTCATAAACTTTGCCATCCACAGTAATTTTTTTTTTTCAAAAAAACTTCTGTTACTATAAAATATAACATTTTTCTTATCTATACTTTTTTTTGAAGGTAGACTACCCCACCCCCATTAAACCAACAGTCCCTAATTAAAAAAAAACAACTTCATATAGGACTATTTGACTTATGGTCAATGACAGTAATGGCGGTACCCATGATTGTTGTATTTTTAAAATGGTAAATTGATTTACAAAATGAAAAGACACGTAATCATAAAAAAGATTCACGTAATCATAATGCAAAAAGATTAACTTTGCATGAAGCAGTGAACTATATCCTCAATGATTCTGAGAAAAATGAACTAGATCTAGAAAATAATTACAATGATAGTGAAATGGAGATTGAGTCTGAAGATCATCTAGATCTAGACAAAATCAGTAAAGTAAATGAAGACAATAGATCTACACCTGTACCAGCACCAGGTTCATCAAAGGAAAGTGGGCGTGGAAAGGGGCATTGCCCCAAAAATGAATCTACATCCAAATTTGATTCTGGCTGGTCAGAAGTGAACACTTTTATTATTCAACCTAGATTCAAAGAAACAGCCGGTACTAAAAACATGCTTCGTCATATTTCAGCTCAAAGCACAGCTATTGATTTTCTAGACCTGTTTCTAGATGACAATTTTTTGGCAACCGTTTTGTGAGGTAACAAACAGACATGCTTCTCAGGTGAAACAACAAAAGCCAAACAGTTATTATGCTAAGGACTTCATCCCAGTAACTGTCCCAGAACTCAAGGCTTTTTTTGGATTGCGACTTCCAATAGAGCAATGTATAAAACCTAGGTACGAAGAATACTTAGCTAGTTTGAGTAAATCATTTGTGACTGAAACATCAGGTTTTTGTAGTGTCATGCAGAGAGATCTCTTTTTCTCTGAATGGACACATCTTCATTTTATTGATGAGCTGAATCCTACTGTAGATAAAACAGACTGTAAATCTACAAAGTTAGACCAATGCTGGACGTGCTGCTTAACAATTCTCAACACTACCATTCACCATTCCCAATGCCTCAGCTTGGACCAAGGAACAACTCCTTGCAAAGGCTGACTTGCTATAAAGTAATACATAAAATCAAAACCCATCAAATGGGGAATCAAAGCTTATATGGCTTGTGAATCAAACACAGGTTATATAATCAACATGGAAATTTAAACCGGCAAAAATATGACAATGTCATTCCTGAACTTGGGGTAGATGGCAACATTGTTGTAAGAGTTTTATTAACTGGCCACTAGATAAAAAAAAACATATTGTATGCATGAACAGATTCTACAACAGTGTCACACTTTGCTAGACATTTTATTCAATGTTTATGGTACATTTGCTGTTGTTCTATCATCCATATCCCAACATGGCAGAAGGCACTAGATCTAAGGCTGAATCTGAGATGTATCAAGGTGCGCGAACTCAATGAGTTGGCGGACCAGATGGGTATCAGTCCAGAAGATAGACCAACATTCGTCCAGTCGAAGTTTGATGAGAGGGGAAAACTAAGCACAGAAAAAGGAAAATTAATTAGAAAAATTAAATAGAGAAAGAGAAAAAGAATCCCACATGTTTCGTATGAAGAGGTAAAGTTAGAAAAATTAAAAGCAAATGATGAATCCTGTCAATCAAAATCACCCTAATTGCCACGCCGCATATTTTGATAAAAAACCGTTTCACAAAACAAAAGAAAGCATAGAGACCTATTCAGAACTTTTCCAAAACATAGGTAACAACAACCAGCTCCCATTAGGAAAGTGGTCCTTCAGAGTATCACAAGCCCAGCAAGGTTTACCTAAGGCATACGAAGTATATGCTAAGCTAAGTCCAAAATACTGTTACAGAAAAAGCAAAAACACAAACTCTAAACATAGAGGTGAGAGAAGAGCTCCACAAATATAATGAAGTTAAAAAAGTTTGGTGCCAAAAAAATAGCAAGCTGATTCAAGCCTTTGTTATACTTTGTATTTTCTAGCTTGACAGCTGTTTGATTTCTAATTATTATACAAATCTAAATCATTTTAAATCTAGAAATATAGAAACTAGTCCTAAAGTTTTTAAATTTTGTAATTACAAAATACATTTGTCAATTTTTCTATTTTTTTTTGTTTATCAACAGAACTATGGCTATGATGTGCTGGACACTAAGCCAGAGGCCCCAGCAATCTTTCTTCTATAAAGAGTTCCTGATATCCAGCATTACCATGTTAAGACTGCTAAACAATTTTTCAGAGCTATTGACTTTTTCAAACTTTATTTTACAATGGATATTGTTTTACAAATATGTCAATACACCAACACCTATGCAACTGAACATGGACTGCAGAAACCTAGTGTTTTCCAGAGTTGGTATGAACTAAGCCCTGATGAATTCTTGATTCTGTGGACTTATTATGTATGCTGGAACTGTTCAGGTCCCCAACATTGAGCGATTCTGGTCAACCAAATCTTTGTACAATGGACTTTGGGCAAGAGCCTTTGTGTCACGTGACAGATTCAAGGCAATAATGTGTTTTATTAAAGTGTCAAATCCACTACAGAGGATCCCAATGATAAACTCTGTAAAGTGAGAATGTTAACGACATACATTAGAATGAATGTATAAAGCTTTACCAACCTCATCAAAATGTCTCTATTGATGAAAGAATGGTTCGGAATAAAGGTAAATATGCATTTCGACAATACATTTGAGGCAAGCCAACAAAGTGGGGCATAAAACTGTGGATCCTTGCTGATTTTTTAAGTGGGTATACCTATGATTTTGATATCTATTTAGGAAAGCAGGATAATGGCCCTTTTGGATTAGCTTATGGGATGGCGATGAAGTTAACTAAATCTATAACTAGGCAGGGGTATAGGCTTTTTTTCGATAACTTTTATACTAGTGTCCAATTATTAAAAGATCTTTGGTTTATAGGGATTGGAGCATGTGGAACTTTTCTTAGGACCAGAAAAGGTTTTGAAAGATTTTGAAAGAAAAACTAAAAGGGGAGACATGATATGGATTAGGGATGGACAGTTCCTGACAGTTCAGTGGAGAGACAATAAGACCATATCATTAATTTTGACTATTCATGACGCCAATGACAGTGTTACAGCTAAACGACGGGCTAAAACAAATGCATAATTTGAAAATTAAACAGTGAATCAACCAATTATTGTACATGACTATAATAAATACACGGGGGGTGTTGACAAAAGTGACCAGCTAATTAATAAATATAATGTACTTCGTAAAACAAATAAATATTGGAAGACAATTTTTTTTTCATATGTTAGATATAGCTAGGGTTAATTCCTATATTCTTTTTTAAGACTGGAGGGATAAAAATAAAGATGTACCTGAGCTGAAAAGACCCACAAGATATGGCCAACTTAATTATACTGAAGAATTAATAAGAGAATTAGGAAATATAGGTATGGACAATCCTGTACCAATCGCGTCTAAGCCCCCTGTTCATTTGAAGCATGCAATAGATCCACAGTTTATGGATAATAGAGGCAATTGTAAATTATGTTACAGTAATGAAAAAATAGTTAGGAGAACTAGTGTTAAATGCAAGGTGTGTGATGTGTTTTTATGTTTTCAAAAAGAAAGAAACAGTTTGTCTCAGTACCACAAATTACTATAAAACCCTGTTTTTTTTTGTTCTGTTTCTCACTCTACTATATAATAAGTGGTATAAATAACAAGTTTTACTCTATTTCTGGATAGTTTATAATACAATTTTGATGTTTAAGTAAATTTAAAAAAAAACATTTCTAACTAGTAAAAAAAGTATGTCGATGTGATATTTTTCTATAAAATGATTATTGTTTTTAAAAATGTGTAAAAAATGTATTTGTCAATGAATTAACTTCATTTTTGTCAGTTATATACAGAATAGAATGTATTTTAATAAAATGTAAATATCATTATCATATATCTATTTATTTTTGCCTTCTTTGTGAATGTGAATTATATAAAATTTTAATAATTGAAAAAAAAAATTATTTCTTAAAAAAAAGAAAAGAATGTATTTTAAAATGATTTCAAACAGATAAATTGAAAGACCTTTCAATTTCAAACAAATTGATATATAAAACAAAACAAAAAATACTGTAATTTAACAAAGTTATGCCCTGCAAAGTAACAGACCCTCAGTCTGACAAATTTCTAGAAAAACCTGCAGCCTGTTAAACTGATTAAGGGGGTCAACGGGTCAAAAATAATCAATTTTCATAAAAAAAAATTGATTTTTCAAAAGTTGCCCGCCATGACAGTGTATCATGTTAGGTACCGTTGTAAAGCTTACGACCTCCTCTATACTGCCCTACAAATGACCCATATGTATAAAAATAGCCATAGCCTTGAGACCGGTTTGAACAGCCTTAGTTCACATGTTTCTATTGAAATCCGATTGGACGCCGTATGTTTATATACAAAATAAACGATTTTGATTGGTTGTTGATGGCCATGATGCTTGTATGTCAAGGATAACAACGATAGCCTCTTAGTATCGATAGTAGACCTTGTGATGTTCACATCGAAGTATTGGCATTATAGGAACCAATACGCTTGTCTTCATCTTTATTTTCTTACGCTAAGAACAAGCTTTCTTCTATTTTTATAGATCTACATTGAATAAAAACGTTTTTTTCGTAGATCTAGATATAATAGACAAGATCTAACTACTACTATCAGCTTTAGTAAAACTAAGAGTTGTTTAGACCTAGACCAGCGTGTTGTTTGCATATTTACTGACAAACTGTTTAGTTCTACTATCAGTAACTATCTATTTTTAGCAAACTAAGAATCTAGTCTACTATTTTAGTATTTAGAACTAGATTCTAGTCTATATAATATAGTATATCATAGCATATAATGTCTAGATCTAATTTAGTAATTATCATTTATATTTATTTATCTCGATCATCTAGTAGACTCTAGTCTCTTACTCTAAAGTAACTACTAAACTAGTTTAGTAGTTAGACTAGTCTTGATCTAGAGTTAGAGCTAATCATCTAGATCTAGACTCTAGACTAGTATGGAAATAGTATGGATCTGGATCTAATCATCTAGACTAGTCTGGATCTTCTAATCAGCGAGACTCTAGATCTAGACTAGTCTGGATCTAGATCTAATCTTGAAGTTTGGATACACAACAGAGTCCAATTTAGAGCTAGATCTATGTTGTGATAACAGATCTAGATCTTGTCATCTAGATTTAGAATAATTCAGATTCCAGATCTTTTTAGTTTAAAAAAAAATCATAATCTCTAGATCTAGGAAAAGAATTACATGATCAACAAAAAATACAACTTAGATTTAGTTTTTAGATCAATATTTCATCTATTAAAACTTATTATAACTTATTATAACTAGATCTATTACTAGACTTCAGCTTTCTTTTTTTTTTTTTTCAGCTAACCTAAAGTCATCCACAAGACCATTTTGGACCACTGTTACACATACACTGATACAGCTATCAGATAAGACTTTTTTTTTCTTCTACAAATATAATTAGCTCTGTATATATCAATGTTGTGATTATAAATAATTTTGTTTCTATTTCACTTCATGACACATCATGTATAGCATTTTTTTCTTTGCTTCTGAACAGGCATATATGATCCCAGATTGGTGACAAGACCAATGCTGATGCTAAGACCTTCTGAAAAAATCACTGCTCTATTCAGATAAAGACTTTTTTCTTTTTCTGTGGATTATTTATATATATACATATATAGATAGATAGATAAACCGGTAGCTTTCAGTTGTTTGTATTATTTGTACTTCTTATTTTTATTAGCATTTATATGCCTACCATTTTCTCCTTTTTTTCTTTTTAGATAAAATGCCTCCACTAAAACAATCAGCAATAAAAGCCGCTCCTAAATCAAAGAACAGAAGAAGTAGACAATTAAAGCTTGCTAGGGAAGCCTTACTACTGAAACATGCTGCATCACCCGTGCTTACTCCCTCATTGCAAAATACACCTGTTTCTACCTCAGATCAAGTTACTTCAAATTCATCTGTTTTGCCACCAACATAGCCATCTTTATCCCTACAAATCGACTCAACCTTGTCAACAGATATTCAACAAACTTTGTCTATACCTGCATCAAAACGCAAACTTGCTTATTTTGCAGATAAAGAATCCAGCCCCAAAGAATCTGCTTTGGCCACAACTTATGTCTTCTTAGAAACACTGCAGACCTTATTTGATGGCCTTCAATGTGGAAAATGTGGTACACAGTGTCTACAGCTGAACCATGATGCAAAAAACAAATCAGGGTTTGCAGTGCTTCTTCAGGTGTTTTGTGCCACATGTTCCCAAGTAAAGTCACAAACTTACACCTCACCTGAAGTGGACAAAATATTTACTATCAATAGGCAAGTGGTAGCTGCATCACTTGCAACTGGTATGGGCTATGCTGGACTTACCAAATTTTCTGAACTGATGAACATGCTAGTGATGCACAGCAAGTCCTATGCTCACCATACTACAGAAATTCACAAAGCTTCAATGCTATATACCAAAAAAATCCTTGCTGAAACAGCACACATTGTCAGAAATGCCTATCCTGAACAAGAAGGAAACAGTATTGTAGACATCAACATTTCTTACAATGGCACATGGCAGACCAGAGGACACAAGCCTAACTATGGTGTAGGATGTGTCATTGACAATCGGACAGGTCTTATAATAGACTTCCAAGTCATGTCTAAATACTGCCATGCTTGCAGCAAGAAAAAGGACCAAATGGACAAAAAAGTCATTACCAACGAACAATTTGTGGCAACATCAACCACACTGGATCTAGCGGTAGTAGGGACCAGCAGGCGGCTCTTATCATGTTTACCTGATCTATTGAGACATTCGGGCTGTGCTACAGAACTGTTGTGTCCGATGGTGATAGTAATACAATCAAAGCAATCCACAAGTCCAATCCATACGTGGGTCTAAATGTGGAAAAGCGTGAGTGCATCAACCACGTTGGCAAGCGTTTGGGTACGGCTCTACGCAATGTGGTGGACACTGCAAAAAAACAAAAAGTAACTCTTGGAGCCAATGGGAGAGGTAAGCTTACCCAAACTAAAATAGCAGTCCTACAAAAATATTTCACCAAGGCTCTGCGCTCATTCACTACGGTTCCTGAAATGCGTAAGGCAGTTTGGGCTACATTTTATCATTGCACTTCGTCAGATGAGTCTTGGAACCATAGCTGCTGCCCTGAAGGATCACTGTCCTGGTGCTTTTTCAAACGAGCTGAAGCACTGGGCGTTCCAGCTGCTTCCCATGAAGAAATGGTTTCCACATATCTCTCTCCATTAGTAGCTGAACACATAAAGCCAGTTTATGAGAGACTTACCGAGGATGATCTACTCAGACGGTGCACCGAAGGGCAAACTCAAAATGCCAATGAGTCTGTGCATGCTCTTATTTGGAGTCGTTGCCCAAAACACCTTTTTATTGGTAAACAACGTGTGGAGATGTATGTTTCTGTTGGGATTGGGGAGTTCAACATGGGCTCGTTGGCGTCTAAATATTTTTTGGATTTCTTAAAATTGGATGTTGGTATTCATACTGAAAAATTGGAATTAAAGAGGGACATGATGCGAATATCTAAGGCACAGCGAGCATTAGATAACAATGAGAATCTTCGAAGACAGCTGAGGAAGAATGCGTTAGACAAGGAAAGAAGAAGGATTGAGTTGGTTGAAGGAGGTGCGCAGTACATACCTGGAGGTGCTGACTTATAGTTTTAGAATTTGTAATTTTAAATAATTTTTGTCATTTATTTGTTGCCTTTATTTGTATTTGCCTGAACCACATTTGTATATATGAGTGTACATATCATTTATGTATAGTATATGTTTGTATTTATATATTATATTTTATTTTATGGGAATTTTTTTTTTATGTTTCTGTCTATAAAGGCATTTATTTGTATTTGCTGAACCATATTTGTGAGTGTATATATTTGTAAATATCTTTTTTCTATTAATAATGATTTTTCTTTTTTTTCTTATTTGTATGTTGTTTAAAGTAATCACTTGTAAATTAATATTTTTCTAATGTTTCAAACTGTAATTTTTAAATTAAAAATTTAAAAAAAAAAAAGCCGGGGGGTGGGGGGGGGGGGACTAATGCCATCTTATAAAATAATTAAGAAGAATTTCAAATGGTGCTTGTGTGTTTAGTTTTCTTAAATGTCATATCTGCTGAATAAAAGAGTATTTTTTAGACTTAAATGTACAAATCTTGTTGTTTTCTCTCTTTGAAACTTTATTTTTCGTTTTTCTCAAAATGTCAATTTTCCAGGGGTATATGTTTTTAAGAATCACTTTTCTCAAAAACTATCTATTCAATTATCATAATATTTGGTATAGATGTTTAAATATGGTTGTAGCACAGAATGACAGAAGCAAATATCATAAAATGTTACCAGGAAATGAGTAGTAGTCATTTTATTGGGTTACAATGAACGAAAACGCTGTCTGCGGAAGAGGTGAAAATTTAAAAATTAATTTAAAAAAATTATATAAATTTTTCAAAATGTCTCTCTGTCATCCTGTAAGGAGATAGGGTGCCTATCAATATACCAAATTTCAGACCTGTAGCTATAATAGTTATTTCAAAAACACATTCTTAGAAATGAGGTGATTTGACCCCTCGACACCCCCTTTTGATGAAAAAAAGTTGAATTTCATTTATAATTTATATTTTTAAAGCTTTTTATGTGTTTTTATGATCCAATACATCATTTGAATACATCAGATAGCATAAAATTTTGAAAACTAAAAAAAAGGGTTTCAAGGTAGATGACCCCCTTAACTGGTAAAACTACTATTCAATTTTATTTTTCAGGTGCTCATTTTGTCAGAATTAAGTAAAAAAATTTTTTAAGCAAGTATTATCATGTAAATAATAATTTTTAATACAGCAGGTAAGCCACAGGTAAATAAAAAGTGACTCTTGTGTTCTTTGACTATTGCAATGACATTGAAAAATCAAATTTATAAGAAATTGGAAATATTGAATGTCAAACTATATTAGAGACTGTCAAGTCCAAAAAATGTATCCTCCATATATAAAAATAGAATGTAATGAGTTATGCTTATTTTTTTATTTAATAAGATGAGGCATTAATTTCTAATGAATGGTGAGCTCAACATTGTTGAATACATTGGTAAATACATGTTACTGTTCTGTTGACTTGAAGACTCATTTTGATATTGAAAAATGTTGCTCTAGTTAAAATCCTTATTTTTCTATAATGAAATCTAACTTTTTTTTATGATTAATATAATAAATAAATAAGTAACAACTGTTTTGTTTTTCTAATGAGCCTAAATTGTAAATTAATATATAACTAAGTTTATTATATATTCTATAGATATATAATTATAAAACAGACAAGTTAGCATTGACATTACATGTCAAAACCTGGTTACTTCTTTTTTTCTTTAAGATGTTTTTTCACAGTCTGAACTCCCCTTGACATTGATAGGCTGTTGAAAAATCAGTTCAATTCAGGTTCTCACCAATCGATTGCCCATTTTGCTATTCATCTGAAGCTAAAATGAATAAAAACTAAGTTAAAAAAAAGAAAAACAATAAAGAAGTGAATTTTTGAAATAGAAAACTAACACACTATCTGGTAAAAGTGAAAAATTACAGTCCTTCTGGTTTTTCTTTTGAAATATAGCCCAGGCCTCTTAATGCTAGGATTCTCACTACAACATGTACACCATATAAAATATATTTTTTTAATAAGACTGCAACTGTTTGCTTTTTATTTTAAGATTATGCAGAGCAGTGGTGCCACTTTTTTCCCCAGTAAATCCTGAAACTCAATTTCTCAATTTTTATAAATACAGAAAACATTTTTATACACTTTTATTTGTAAATCAGTTTCAAAAACCCTGAAATTAAGAGTATTATTTATTCAAATTATTACAAGAAACAATACAATTTGCTTGATTTTTAATTGTTATAATTTATTATAAAAAATAACTAAATGCATCTCTATGAAGAAATAAAAAACATGTATACCTTAAATAAAACAAAATGGTAAGATAAAGTAGGCCTACACCATTCCAATTGAAGAGCATATATATGCCTTCACAGAGTAAATATGTATCAATAGATATTTATATCTAGAGAGTTTGGGTGCATACTATAAAAATATAAATACTATATAGATATATGCTATAAAAAAATAGTTCACTACTTTTCTGTTTAGAGATAATGAGACTACTACTGGTAACTGTGCTTGTAGATCTAGAGATGTATATTTATATTAGGGGTGCACCGGATAGTACTTTTTGATATCCGGCCGGGGCCGGATATGACCGGATAGTAAAATTTGATATTCGGCCGGGGCAGGAGCCGGATACCTAAGTGTCTTGTTAATAGCTTGTGTTGCTGAACATTTTACGAAACTGTTAAATAACATACCTATATTGGTTGGTTTTATTTTTTTTCCTTTGATATACCTTATTGTTTTAAACTCTGTTACTGATTGATTTATTCAAGCTTAACAGTATTTCTAAAAATCTGTATAGCATGAGTGTGTCTGTGTGTATGTACGATGCCACCAATTGTAAAGGATGTGTGTAGGAAGGTCAATGTTAATAATGTTAGTATATATTTAACTAATTACTAATGTAAATCTCATAAGTTAAGTGCAATCTGCCTTGTATAGTGGTCGGATGTATGTGTTCATGCATTTTAGAGCAACAACCTGGTCAGATATACCTAGTGAGTCTACACATGTAGTCCTAGAGTAGTGTGTATAGTTGTTTGTGTTAACCATCAAGCATTGTTTTTTCCTTGAGCATACGCACGCAATAGAGTTGGGTGTCAGTCAAAAAAGATAACACATTGGCATGGTCAGTCAAGCATATAGATAAATTATACCCGTCCACTAGTTAGAGGTCAAGGGTTGTTTTTTTACGCTCCAGCATATTGTTTCTTTGTTTGCTAGATCTAACTGCGGTACTATTATTCAATTTATTTTATGCGATTTTAAAATTAACTGTAAGGTTTTCCGTTATTTATTAAGTCAAAAGAATTAAACAATGAAATTAGCTTTCTTTGTAAAGATTTTAATACAAGGCTAAAATACACACACACAAAATGCACATCTTTGTTTCATTTTATTGTGCAAAGAACGTACGTAAGAAACATTAAATGCAAAGAACGTATGTTAGTAACATCTTTCTTAATTAATACTTATTAATTATTTTATTCGTGGTTTCAGTAACTGTTACAAAAGGGAACCATAGTAAGCCTATGGATGTCAGGTGTGTAAAGGTCGTCCTGGCCTGATACACAGTGGCTAAGTACGCATCTTAAGTAAAAAAAAAATAATAACAAGGAGTTAATTGACTGTCACAAATTATTAAGAATATTGTTATCAAATCAAGACACTTAACTGCAGGAGTAATATTCAAGTTAACACGTTAGAAAAAGTATATAACCGTAATATTTATTGACAGTGTAATATCCTTTGTTAGCATGTTGCGTTTTTTCATTCTGGCTTAAAAATGGTCAATGTCTATCAATAAATTGGGTGTCAAGGACCAAAAAAAAAATAAAATAATGAGTAGGGGGTGTTTAGCTCTCCATTTAAAGATAGCCCTGGTCGTGTCTTCTACAAAATAATTAGTTACTGGCTTACTAGGCTATATAATCTCGCGGTTTGTGTTCTGTTTAGCTAAAGGTCACTCGTTTAGGTGCGTGTGATCTTTAGTCCAGCTTACTAATTGAGATTTATTTATGTTCAAGTAACTCGGCACACTTGAAAAAGTGTGGCCTCTAGCCCAACCACGTGATTAAGATTTTTCTCCAAATAAGCAAACTCTTTGTCCGGATACCCGTGTAGATGTTTGGCTTGAAGTCCAGTCCCCCCCCCCCAATTAAGATTAATTAACTACTAAGTAAACAAACATAGTTCCCTCGTGTGACCTCTAGAGAGTGCTTACGTCCATCGTATCTGACTTGGGGTCACCTGTCAATCAATGAACTCAATGTGATGGACTAAACAAATAAAAGGGGGAGGGAGTTGTCCATCTGGAAATATACCTAGTTACCTAAGAGGTGTGGCTCTTGTAGTCCAGCCCCCCTAATAAAGATTAACTACTAAATAAACAAACTCAGTTCCATCGAAAGGTGTGACCCCTAAAGAGTGTCAATACGCTGACATTAAACCTACGTCCATCGTATTTAACTTGTGTTCACCTGCCTATAAAAAAAACTCAATGTGATGGACTAAACAAATAAAAGGGGTGGGAGTTGTTCATCTCTACCTCTGGAGATATACCGGCGCCTTCGACATACACGGAGGTCACGCTTCAATATACCCGCACAGCTAGACAGACGTCTGGCCAGCATGACGTAGTCACGGAATGTAGCATTTTAACATGTTAACTAACCTACTCAAAGGTCAAGACAAATTGAAAAAAGTGTCAGCCATTGCTGCTCTGTATGTAAAGCGCATTTATGATGTAAAGTTTCATTTCTATTTATATTAAGTTATTAACACGCCTTGTCTTTATAATAAACGATGTTTGGTGCATATTCATAATGGCTCTATTTTTAAGCACATTATTTTGTTTTAATATAAACATTAATACATTCTACAACAGACATTAATGGAACGAGGTCCACTTTATGCATATTAAATAGGTGTATTTTTTACTATCCGGTAGTGATATCCGACCGGAGCCGAATAGCACCAGATAGTAAAAAATGACGGATATTCGGCAGAAGCCGGAGCGACTATCCGGTGCACCCCTAATTTATATCTATGCCACCCTAAATGTAGATCTTGACCCTATAGAGAAATTTGTAGACCTAGATATGTTTAGAAAATGAAGAAAAAAAAAAGGTTCAGTTCTCAATGTCAGTAAGTCAACATACTTTTGAAATGCTCAATTAACAGATTTGAGATTTAGAACCATGAGTAATGAGTAGAGTTTATGCCAGATTTATACTCTAGATCTACTCATTAGTAAATCTATACATAATATATATAGATCATAGATTACATTCAGGCTCTTTATAGATCAAACTTTTTAAAATAACATTACTTATTGAATGTTTATTTTCTTTTTAAAAAAAAGGCTTAAATTGTGCAAGTAAAGTGCAAGATGAAAAAAATATTGAATTCAAATTGTCAACTTCAAGTTCAGAACTAACCAACTAAGATAATCAGGGAAGAAGCCAAGAAATTAAGATTAAATCTACAGAAAACCAGAATTTAAAAAAAGTTGTGGGAAAACATTGAAGAGGGTCAAAATCTGACAATTGTGCACTCAATGCAGACAAAAAGGGGGAATATAGTGAATATGTTTTTGGCCAGTAAATAACTACAAAAACAATGATAATATTGGAGATGAAGTTTAAAAATACTTTTTTTTAAACTTCATATATATATATATATAGATAGATAGATAGAAACAAAATTTACTGATAATTAAATTACCTCATTGAATGTGCCATAAATAAAAATGTTTTTCATGGTCGTGGACAAGCACTTTCATTTTCCTAGGAACTCCTGGCTGTGAAGTCTGATCTTCTCTGATTGCATGAATTCAGGGCCTATTGTTGTATTGTATGCATTTGCTCTGACTTTTATGGTTTGCTATTCTCTTTGCTAACCTTCTATTAGACAAAGACAATGATGGCTCTGCACCATGAGAATCTTGCTAGTTTTTTTTTTTCTTTCCCAACCATAAGTGTTTATTTTGCATTTCTTATGTGAGCTCTTTTGTTGAATTTGAGAATCCCTTCCATGAACAGTCTCCTATAAAAAAAAAAAAGTCACTTATGAAGTTGACTATGAGATACAAACCATCTAAGCTGGGATTTTATTAGCATGACTACTGTCAATATCTGTGACAATTATGCAAAGTTGACTACAGTTCTGATGAAAGGAAATCATCAATTACTCAAAGACCTTCCTCTGTAAAGAATTGAGGAAAATTTATGATGATAATACTGAAGTACTGTCCAGCTACTTCTAGTCAGGTAAAACTAATACAGATCCACCAGTTGTCTTTACTAAGACTAAGCACTCTGGTCAATAAGCCTTTAGAAATAAAAACAACAATGTTACTCAATGTACATATGTATTAATAAAAACAATACAATAATGAAAATAAATATTGAGGACATGGCATTGAACTTAAAAGATCTAAAGATCAATTATTAAATGTATACATTTTCTTCAGACCATGGGGGAAGACAAGGCTCTGGGTGATGTTTAATGCGATATATCCATGTAAACCTAGTAGAATCTAGATCTAAATGTACCCTTGCTTTCCCTATAACTAATTCTCACTACTCTGACAAATGACTGACAAATAATAAGGTTTGTAACCACTAAAAGTATTTAACATAGTTTTGATAGTTATGGTACCAGGGGAATATAATTCAATATCTGCGTGTACATTAGAAAAGTGTTTCAAATAATTTAATGTTCAAATTATATTTAATTTTAAAGTATAGGGTCTAGAATCTAAATCTATATCTATAAAAAAAAATTATAGATCTAAACCTATATTCGATATATATCTATATTAATATAGAGATCTAGATCTATATCCTAGATATCTATAATAAAATATATATATTCTAATAATTCTAATATATTATGGATTCTAAATATAGTCTAAATTATACTCTAATAATATAATATATATATATAGTTTTGAAACAGCATGGCTAAGACTTCCAAACCCATGCCACCCATGGTGTTAGTAAATCTGTTAGTTGATTGATTGTTTTTTTTTACATTTTGCTTCATTTTTTAAAAACCCTTTTTTATATATAATATATAACTTTGCTCCTAGATTCTAGATCTATATAACACAGAAAAAGATTAATTTGGTATAATACTTCACTTGTTAACCTCTCAGCAATCTCTACATAACTAGATAGTTTCTGTTGTTATAGATCTAGATTGGTAGATCTAGAGTAGTTTATGTTATTCGGACACCTATAGGCCTAAATTTGGAAATTTGACAGCGCATTATTTGACAATGGTTCGACATAGAAAAGAAAATGAAGTATCAAAATCTTCTCTAGTTTAAGGAGAATAAGGATGACTACTTATATTTGTTTTCATTTAATTCGGACAAATTTGACCCACAGTCTCTATATTTAGGCCTCAATAAACTCAGATTTTAATTTTTTACTAACATCAACTAAATTTTAAGATCCCCAGGCATAACCCCTCACATTAAATCATTAAGATGTTTTGGAATTATGCATAAACACGAACACAAAAAGTAAAAATATGAACACACTTATTCTACCATTCTACCTAAATTAGGTCACTGGGATAGTGACTTCTATACCGACTTTTAGACTTATTTTATGTTTGAATTGTTTGCATGATTAGATGTGTGTTGAATGTTTGTAGTGTTTTTTTGTTTATTGATTTAATAAATTTCTAATACAGATGTCAGATGATCTTTTGTAGTATAGTACATGTTAGAATAGCCATTCTTGCCTAACTGAATCCTCTATATTCTCTATATAAATCTAGATCTATCTAGTAGGTCTAGATCTAAGCATTTAACTTCATTCAATGTACCAAGCTCACTCCAAACATTTGTCCATTTATTCTCTATTTAAAAAACAACAACAAACGAACAAATATAATATAAGATCATTTTTTATTGATGTCCAAAACTGGCTGCCCGAAATAAATTTTGGTAAGAAAATCGTAATTTAATTCGGGCACCCTATTAATTTATTATTTGTATGGAATCAGACAACTTGCCTTATAAATCAAATAAATCAGCTCTAAAAACAGAATAAATATTGCCGGGCTCATTAGTATAGACTTAGCCAATCAAAAAATATAATACTTATATAGTCTTAACTCTAGGAAGAGGTAAAGTCATCCGGGTAACATAGGAAAAAACAACCTGACTAACAAATTCGAAATTCGTTTTTCTTACATAAAAAGACAGCTAAATGGAAGGAAATTGGGTCAGAATCATTGGAAAATGGACAAGATCATTATACAGCGCGCTAGTTTTATAATAAATACTAAAATAATTATTTAATGACCACGAAAACAGCGAATGTCTGAATTAAATAAACTACATGTTTATTTTGAATTTTTTGTCAAAGTACCTAAAATAGGCATAACTGCCATAACTTTGATTTTCAAATGATTTTGATATTTAAAACATAAGAGTAAGAGAGTAGATCTAGTCTTTAGAGATAAATTTGGTATCTTTGTATTGTAAACCTCTCAGCAAGTTCTAGATATTATCTCTACATAAGTTATAAATGTAAAAATGTCATAACTAGAATTACGACTAGATAAATCTCATATATGATATAGATTCTATGTAATAATGTAATATAGAGTCTGGTTTCTGTTGTTATATATTTATTATAAATTGTCAAAGTACCTACTTATTAGACTTACCCCTAGTGTCTCTAGCTCCTCATTATTTAAGTCATTAGCCTCAGTCAGGGCTCCTGTGACTTGTTACTTTGTAACTACTAACTTAAATAAAACTAGACAAGACTAGTGTAACTCACTTGACTGAAGTGAAGTGTAACACAGCATGTGCCATGTCGCTGCATGTTGAACCATACTCCATGTTCAGAAAAAAACAAATGGCAGAAAATCTCAAGACCAAGAGATCTAGAATCTAGATTAGATATAAATATAAGACGACTAGTCACTAGAGTTAGAGTAGAGAAGAATGCTAGAGTGAGTAGATTAGATCTGATCTAGATCTATTAGTCAAGCGCGTTTGACGTGCTGCAACTGGGACATTGTGGCGTTTTGACCCGAAAAATTTTATTGCAGGGGGAAGTAATGCATGTGTCTTGAGAGAAACTTCCTGTTTTAGCTTAAATTCGCCTTATTATTGAATTTTATTAATGAAAGACGAAGAAGATAACTAGGTCTAAGTCTAGAGTCTAAGTAGATGTTTGGTTGAAAAAGCCTTTTTTTTACATTTACAATTGATAAAGAAATCTGATGTCAAAATCAATTAAAAAAAAAAGCCATGTCATCAAAAAGTCGTACTAACAAGCAGTGGCGTCACTAGGGGCAGTGGCGTAGCATCTCTAAGGTACCCGTGGGCCCGGGTTCAAGAATATCTTGGTGGGCCCCCCTCCAACCAATAAGACAAATTTAGTGTGTGACAAATAATGAGTAATCTAAATGTAAAGACATTCCAATGTAAAGATCGTACCTTTTAAAAAAAAAAAAAAAGTAATTATGCCATAACGTTAGATTCAGTTAGGACTCCTATTGGTCGTGGGCCCTGGTCTCATTAAACCCCGTGGATGCTACGCCACTGACTTGTAGGCTACTGCGCAGACTGTGACGTTAGTCTCCAGGATCCGTGCTGGAGAGAGAGACAGGGGCATACTTGAAACCAATCCACCAGGGGCGTAACTAGGGATTTGGGGGCCCGGGGGGATTAACCTCTTTGGGGGCCCCTTGCATTTTGACATTCAACATATGACATGAGATAATGTACTCAAAAATATATAAGCCCAAAATCAAATTGGTTCAGTATATCAGTAAACTTAACAAAAAATAATCATTAAGACTCTTTTAATGAATAATACCGTTGTTTATTAGTTAAATAATGCACAAGTGACAAATCTCAATTGATATCGCTTCACGTCGTGCATTCTGTGCAGCAAAGAAATCTATAACATCATCTTCATCGATACTTTTGTGACTTCGCAGACATTAAAGCCACGATAAGCCTTTCTTTCGTCATTGTGCTCCTGAGATAGTTTTTGATGAACTTGAGCTTTGAGAATGATCTCTCACATGACGTAATGGAAGTGGCCTGAGTTAGCGGTGTTCGGAGGAGGTTGCCAGGCTTGAGCACACGTAATTACCATATGAAGCCTGTTTCCTCAATATGTCTATTGGTGATTGTATTACTGGTTTGTTGATGAAAAGTGCTTGTGCATCAATGACATCATTGAAAAAGCGATTTGCCATTTATTTCATCATACAAACAGGAAAAGTAGCACAGTTTGTCATAAGCGTATCTTCATCTAACAGGTGTCTTTGGAATCTGCCCTTCATCTCCATATTAAATCTGTCCAGCACTTCTGTCGCAAAACGTTTAAATTGCAGTTCTATTGACAGTCCTACATTAGGACTCAACTTCCTATCAAGTCTTTTCTTTCTTCTGGTTGTTTTGATTACAGGGAATCCATAGTATTCACTACCTTCTTTTGCTTTTTCGATGGATTGGGTTTTTGTCAGTTTCTCATCATTTTGCAGAAAGCATGAAAGGGTACTAATTTCTTCAGCAGCTTCCCGTATGTGCAGTCCAGACTTTTGTAGTTTCTTCTGAACTATATTAATTGGGCGCAGGAGCTTTGACCAGAATTCCAGATAGGCAAACAATTTTCCACTGCATGAAGAAGATTCTGTTCTAATATTATATGATATTACATCATTGTTGGTTGTTTATGTTTTATGCGAAAGCAAAAGTATTCAAAGCATACAAAAGTGGGAAAGATCCATATCTCGTTTTGCTCGAGTATAGAAATACTCCGATAAGTGGACTGCCGTATTCACCATCACAACTGCTGACGAGTAGAAGACTCAGGGAATCTGTGACAAGTCAAAAACTCGCTGTCAGAGTCACTCAAATTTATCACAGCATTAATTATTATTTTTTTATTATTTATTTATTTTATTTTTATTATTTCCCCATCCTAACCCTAAATTATTCACCCGCCACACCTTTTCCGCTCCAGGCTAGACTTAGTTGACCACATTGGAGATAGCTAGGCCACGTCTTTCGAGTTATCTTCCCTTGACCGGGGCAAAGATACGCACAGACTTTGATCTTATCGGCAGGATGTCTGACGGCCGCAGTGGACACCACCTTGTGTGGAATGCAAGTCACCCCCCCCTTTCTCCCAAGTCTCTCTTTGATCTAGGAGACCACGAGGACAAACACGCCCATTGACATTCCCAATGTGCAACTCCCATCTCAAGTCTGCCTCACCCACGTGTAAGATAATTCTAAGCCTAGGACATTTCCTGTTTCCGCTCGCATTTTCCAGGCATATATAAAGTAGATCCAAATAAAATCAGACTCTTTCATTTCTCATTCGAGCTGAGCTATCGAGTCTGGACTACTTCATTTATCATTTCTCCTAGAGGAATACCTGGTGGTAAGCCGAACTTAATCACAAGTTCCATCTTAATTACTTTTGTGCTATTTCCATTGGATTTTATCATGTGTAGTTTATTATTTCATTTATATTTAATTAGTGCATTGTGTATTTCTCACTGTCGTAAGTAGAAAACATGAACATGGCTAATGTATATTTTATGTATTGCATTAATCTATTAATGCTACGTTGCTCAATTGATCATTGATGCAACCATGTATATATTTGTACACCTTATTTTATTTCCTTTATCTCGGTTGACAGCCTTGATAATTCCACTATCGCACTAATACTGCGTCTAGAAAAGAGATACGAGTTATCTCCCCTGTAGTGAATTGTCTCCCCTGTACTCATTTTACTCTAAGAAGAGTTGCGCCGCTTGAAGGGACACCCTCTCCATTCAAGCACGCTTCATTGTTCTCGACCCACGGTCATATGTAAACAAACCATCTGGGTCGCTGACCACCGCCCATTCCCCCCCCCCCTCCTTTCTCTATCCACCTGTGTTGTTTATTTCAGATTATTATTTCCCCTCCTATGTACATTTTTATATTAGTATTTCCCCTTTTATGTACATTTATATAATGCTACTATCTGCCATCTATTTTCCAAATCCCATTTGTCATCATCTCCCCATTGTGCTCTAAAGCAATTTTACCAATCTGACGAATGCACCTCAGTCGAGGGCATCGATAAGATGCATGAGAGACATGTCCTAACTTGTCTTTATTTATCCACAGCCTCCCTCAGGTGTCTGCCTATTTATCGGATTATATACCTGCCTATTTGTTTGATATCAAGAATCACCTACTATCTTTGTGCTTAGTGCTATTCAGCACTGCCTTTGCCTACTGAGATCCACTCAACTCTATTACTTGGCGCTATCGGCATTGCCCGCCTATTCGACAGCCCACCTGTCAAGCTATTAGGTGCGACATCCCTATAGATTCAGATCTGTGTGAGACGTCATAGCTACGCCAACCCTCTGCAACTCACTGGACATATCCTGTCAACTACGCTGCCCACGGCAGATCCGCTCTGCCCGCAGTAACCTTGTGCCCACGGTAGCCGGCCACCCGCCCTACTGTGCCCACTACAGATATTAGATTTTGGGGATTGAGACTCCACAAGAACTATATCACCGGCGTCCCTCTATCCGCTAGAGCGCCACCTCCAGCTGCAGAACCTCAAGCCAGGACACAGCCAGCTGCGACATCAACAGGACAACCAGCTAAGTCAGAGGACAAAGTGACATACTCTCTTATTAGGTGCAAGAGTGATGATTAGACCTAGTCTTATTTAGAGATAGATGCAAACCCTCCCCCTTTTCATTCTTATATGTATATTTATGTAAATAAATATTCTTTCATTTTAACTTTTGTATCTATCTTTCATTGCTTTGTCTCGTTGCGTGTCTGCTCCCGATTCATATGCTGATAGGTTGGTGTGTGATAGCTTTAAAAATAATCATCCCCTAGACAATAAACGCGCCAAACACACGTCACATTTCCCCACCTGTCACAGAATCATTCCAACTGATCCCAAACTATTGAAACCATCGGTAGCTGAAAATGCAAAGACATTACTCAACGAACGACAGATGAAAAGCAAAGTGAAATACGATGCAAAAGCAAGACTACCTAAAGATTATTCTGTCGGAGAGTTCGTCTAGGACAAACATGGCAGAAAGCAGTTGTAATAAAAAAACATTCAGCACCCAGATCTTACATCATAAAGACAAACGATGGAAAAACATACAGAAGAAATCAACGCTTTTTGATTAAAGAATAGTAAAGAATGAATAAAATGCATAGACGAATTTATTTTCTAATACAAACTCTTAAATTTCACTTATTATTCGCTTCCCTACCCAAACTTGACCCCGCGAAATCCGTGTTACGACACAAGACTCTTCACGAATAATAAGACACTCTCAGGTTTTAATCTAAAAATACTTGAATATTATCACAAATGACGTAAACATCATATTTTCCAACTCTCTTCATATCCATGAGGAAAGATGAATAGAGGGGTAATAACTCGAATGTGAAGTTTAATTCTAAAATTATACACGCCAAACCCGAATAATGGACTATTCTAGCATTATTAAGAATAACTATACTCGATTCTGTAAATTTTGCTTCAAGGTTAATTAGTGTAGCCATAAAATACTCGCCATTTAGCTCTATTATTAGTAAAGGTAACAAGATACCTGGAATTCGCTTTATATCATGCAGTTTTATTCGTGGCAACAAAGTTTAAAATGTGTAAAACTACTTTAAAAAAAAACTTTGATCACTGTGGGAAAAAATATTTTTAAAATGTCAACAAAGTCAACGTACTGATAGACCTAGATCTAGGTTTAGTCTTTGTTATAAACTTAATCCATAAATGTTGAAAAAAAAAGACACCCGTTGACACTATTTGTCAATCAAATATATTAATTTATGTATTTATAAATAAATTTCGGACACCCATTTGTGGACCCCCTAGAAGGGGGCCCGGGGGGATCTTAAAATTCTCTCCCCCACCCCCCTTTAGTTACGCCACTGCAATCCACTAGATTAATAAACACAAACTAAGGCCGGCATGCCGCGGGTAATGTCCGGCTAGTACATTATATTAGTCGACGTAGTGAGAACCACTCTAGCCAACAAGAGCAGGTATCAAGGTCTTGACAGCAAACACAAACTCTCTTATGTAATCTTGTAGGTTAGGCTTTCAAACCGATAACAAAAAACAAACTTCGAATAGATAGTTTTGAGGTCATACGATGAGAGTGAGCGGGCATTGGCATCGAATTGGTTTCAAAATCAACCACCGCAAGAAAACAAACAAATAAACTTCGAATGGATGGTTTTGAGGTCATACGATGTGAATGAGTGGGCATTGGCATCGTATTGGTTTCAAAATCAACCACCGCAAGAAAACAAACAAATAAACTTCGAATGGATGGTTTTGAGGTCATACGATGTGAATGAGTGGGCATTGGCATCGTATTGGTTTCAAAATCAACCTCCGCAAGAAAACAAACAAATAAACTTCGAATGGATGGTTTTGAGGTCACACGATGAGAATGAGTGGGCATTGTCGTTGTATTGGTTTCAAAATCAACTACAGCAAGAAAACAAACAAACAAATAAACAAACAAACAAACTTCGAGTGGATGGTTTTGAGGTTATACGATGAGAATTCGTGGGATTGGCATCGTATTGTATTCAAAATCAACCACCGCTGGAATCCGCTGTCGGAATAATTTAAATCTGCAAACTCTGAACCTCCAAGAAAACATTTAACATATTGCTGGAACTCAGCCAGCAGCGAGCTCAAAGAACTCAACGAAAGGGATATATCAAAACTACAGTTGAATAATAGAACAATAGTAATGCGATAACAAATATACCACTAGAGGGACCAATAATAACGGCACTTCTTTTTTGTTTACATCCTAGATTTAATTATCGGCCATTTTCGACTTCCTCTTAGCGTGTCTCTGTCCTGTGTCTTATGGTGCACAGTCTCACACCTAATGACAGTGCGCAATGTAGGGTCATAACAATATATATTTTATTTGGTCTTGACAAAATATGTTTAGTATAAGGATCGAACCTAGGACTTATGTGTCATTAGCGAGACGCTTAACAACAAGTCATTTAAATATGTGCAGCACTTTATTTTGAAATAAATGATTCAGTCGTTCTTTTATAATACCTAGATCTGAATGTGTTAAACTTGTTTCTAGAATCTATTTTATTTCTTTCCTAATTCTGAAACATACTGTCAAATCTGAATTAGTGATTTTGCAGATTTTCCCCTTATGGCCCCATGACCAATCTACCCGCTGTCTCGCGCCCCCCCCCCCAGCCCCATCCCACCTCCCGAGGTGCTGTCGGTAATAACAGGACCTTGACCTTAGCGTGTAGGACAAAAGGTTGGTTGCCACATAAATCAATATAAAATTGAAAAAAAAAATTAAGACCGAAAAATGCGCAATGAAACAAACACCGTCCTGTATCTATATCTAAATAAAAAAAAAACTTAATTCATATAGCGTCGATAGCACGAAAGTGCTTCATGGACGATCCATGATCAGCAGAGTAGAAATAAAGTTTAAAACATTTCATCAAATGCAAGAAACAATGGTCTTCTAGTATATGTACTCTAACAAGTACATCTAACCATTCGTGAATAAACCTTCAATTAGATTAGAGACATAGAGCTATAATAGGCTAGTAGAGAGCGCCATCAAGTTCTGATATGTTTGAGATCTGTTTCGTGTTTCGCAATTAAAAAATTCTATTTAAAAAATTCTTTGGGTTTTGTGCAAGGCCCACACCAATAGGAAGTGGTATAGCAAGGTACCCGTGGGCCCGGGTTCAATAACATCTTTGTGGGCCCCCCTCCAGCCAATAAGACAATTTTAGTGTGTGACAAAAAATAAGCAATCTAAGTGTAAAGACATTCCAATGCAAAGATCGTAGGCCTACCTTTTTTTTAGTAAGTAGATATGTCATAACCTTTAATTCAGTTAGGATTGCATATATATAAGTAATAATATTTTAAAAGTCAATGTTTTTACAACTTCTTGTACACAGTTAAACGATTTAAAAGTGTTTCTAATGAACGAACAAATGTTCTTACTAAGTTCTAATGTGGGCCCCAACCCCCATCTGGCCAAGAATCCAACCCCCATCTGGCCAAGAATCATGGGCCCAAGTGTGATGATCTCCTTCGCGCCATGGTTGCTAGCCCACAGCTGTGGGCCCCTATTGGTCGTGGGCCCGGGTTCATTGAATTCCTTCGCGCCATGGATGCTACGCCACTGCTAGGGGTGCGATCCGCACCGGGTGACACCCGTTAGGGGGTGACACCCCAAAAAAAAAAGTACTTTTGGAATAACTGACAATTTTAAAAAAAGTAAATGTCAGTAGCTAAATATTGGAACATGTTATTCACAAATTATAGATAGACAAATATACATTTAAAAAATATTTCGACTAAACATATTTTAATTTTTTAATGAAATTCTACAAATAGTCAAAAACGTGACATCATACTTTATTAAAAGCAGATGAGAAACATCACTTTCAGCTGTGTATTAGCTGCATGTATATAAACACAGCTTTGATTTTTTACAATGTTTTTTTTTATCAAATCTATTGAAATAGTAGCTAGCACCGTATTATCAGAATGCCAACCATTAGTTACTGTTTCACATTCTTCAGGCATAAAATAATATCAAAATCTCGCATGTAATTAATGAAAATTTTGTAGAATTGGAAAGTAAATAAGTGGCTATCGAAATTTCTGAAGATGATGATGTAATTTCAGATGTTGAATGTAAAAGAAACTCTAGCCAAGATGAAGGAAATGTTACAATAATAAAATAAATGATATAGACTTCAATATTTTAGAGGATAGTTTCTTTTTGTCGTGTGCCTATTTCACAAAAGGAAAAGTACGTGCCAGTTGTTAAAAGAATGGATCTAATGCTTCCTGTTGAGGATGATTTAGTCACTTCATAGCAAGAAATTGTTTTTTTTTTTTTGTTGTTTTTTTTTTTTTTGTTGTCAACTATTTTCAACTAATTCTATAGAAATGAGATACAAATTAGTAATTTAATAAGGTAGTGTAAATAAAGTCTGAAATTGGAATATCAAAAGACGACTCAAGAATAGTCACCAGGATTGGAAAATCGGAAAACAAGGGCATCTGGCTACAAATACAATTGACAAGGAAGTTGTTGCTATGATTGATGTAAAGAAGAAAAACAATGGAAAGATAAATTGCACAGATTGTTTTTATACAATCAGAATATTTGACATTTCGTGACCAGATTGACGACGAGTCTTTATTAAGTATAGAATGTCCATAAGATGATGAAAATGTTGTGTGGATAAAACCCATAACCGAAAGTGTATTCATAATGTTGAAAGTTTATAAATGTTTTAGAAAACCGCGTAAAAGATATATTTATAAGAGTAAAAATTACTATAGGCACCTCTGTATTTCGTTTTTAGTGCACACTGATCAGATTCATCGCACAGGGTGACACCCACCAAAGTGACGACACTGCTAACAAGTTACAATTTCGAATTATTATTTTTTTTCTCTGTTCTTTCCATTTATTCTAATAGGGTGCAGCAGTCACATTTGCAAAGCATTAACAGTATTATTTCACCATGGTAACCACGAAGGCATTGGAGGGACAACATATGGCCAGCTAGGTCTAGGTCTTATCATTTGTCAACATCAATAACCACTGCTTTGAGGTCTTTATGATTGCATAGCATATAGACGGGTCTATAGCGGAGAAGGTGTAACAAACAGGATTTCTTTTTACACTTTTAAAATGCGATATATGTGACTCTAGGTGGAACACTGTACAAATAGAGATCTAATAAAAGACCAATTAAGTGATATTAATTTCAATTTCGGCTGTTGTTTCACTGTTCTATCGTCTGAACATTGAATTTATAGATGTCCTTGAGCCTAGAGGTAGAAAAAATGTATAAATTAATAAATATGTAGGCCTAAATTAGAATCATTAAATGCTATGTGATATTTTTTATTTATGAAACGAACTATTCTATTATTTGTGCATAATAAAGTATACATGCCACTTCACGTTGTCCGATATGAATAAACAAGAACAGAATAAAAAGTGTCAACATACAACTATCTTTCCAGTATAAGACTACATTAATAAGTAAAGTAAAGGAGATCTACAGGAATTTTCAAATTTTAAACAACGCAATAAACTATAAATTCAAGTAATTAGTATTATGCTCTGCCTATAAAAAAGGAGGGGTCAGCTTTTGTGCTACATATTCATTCTATGCATGCTAATTTCTTTTTTGATTACAATTAGTGATATTAAAATTATCCATTTTTTCAAGAGGAATTCTTTTATTTCATTACGTCTTCTATATTCATGCTGTATTTATTCCTGTATATATCCGGGCTCTCTGCAAACAGCACCACACAGCTCAAACTCCAAGTACTTGACAACCCTGGGCTCCAAAAATGACGTAAAATTGTGATGTCCAAAACCAATTATGTACAATTGGCAATATGTTACACTAACTGTGCAAGTGTTTCATCCTTAACACTTACTACCGTATCAACTACTAATCTTACATCGAGATCAAGACGTCGTGTCGTACTCACGATGCGTCTTGACTCTACTCCGCACCGAACCGTCGTTATACACCGTACAACCACACCGCTGTACCGCACTCAACTGAACCAAGCCAAGCCTGTAGTGAACCGTCTTGACTGTGACACCTATTCCTAGACAGGGTGCCCAAAGACCTTCTAGAAACCCACGGAACTTCGCTCGACTTTTCTAGTTGATCACATGTCTATATCTATCGTGACTGGCCTAATTACTGTTCAAAACCAGAATTCTTCCCAAAACGTCGAAGTGTCGTCACTCGTCCCAGTTGACCGCTCCTTTAGTGCTGCCTGTGTACACTGTGCCAGCTGGCTACACACACAAACTGATGGGCCTGTAAAGTATTTGTCTGAGACATATTACACCCCGTACGAAGATATTTCTCCCTTTGCAACTTCTTGTGTGACTAAAGAGAACAATCCTTGATACATATTTAAGGTTAGGCACCAGGCACCGTTGTACTTTTACCCTTCTTTCTGTACTGTTGTGTATGGCATCTGCAATCCGTGACCATTCCTATATGCTCGCTGTCCATGTGGATCTATCCAGTGACACTTTTTCTAAGATGTTAGTGCCGATTTTAATGAGCTTCATGTCGCTTTTGAATACATCAGTATACCTTAGAAGTGGACTACCAGCGTGTCAGGAGTCGAGTCTGTGACCTATTTCGACCAGTTTCTTGAAGCGAGGTCAAACCAGTGCAAGTGTCCAGCGTAAACAAGTTAATTTTAGGTATCCAATCAAAGAAAGAGGTTAAGAAAAAAAAAATAGCACACGTCAGCTTCTAGCTAGAAGGTCAAAGTTACTAAATTAATTATCGGAGAAGTTTCCATGATTCTGGAATGTACGATTAAGAAAGGGGAAAGTCAGTTAGACGGGGTCCTCGCATAGTAGTAGTTCTTGTAGAACGATGGTCCTCGCTTAGTGATCGCTTAAGTTCTCTCCTAGTAAAGGTTTAGTTAAGTTTTGTGATATTAGCGGGTCCATTTAATTAAAGTTTTATTAGTTGAAGTAATATTATCTGAAGTTATATTACTTGAAGTTGAAGTTATACTAAGTGGAGTTTCATGTATCTTTAAGTTTTATTTATGAAGTATCAAGTCAAGTTGTTATTGAATTGAGAAGTCATTTTATGTGAAAGTTGAAGAAGTATTATTAAAGAAGTTTTAAGAAAATACAGAGATGTTTCTTTCTTCACTTCATTGAATTGTCAAGTTTGATAATATAGTCCCCGGCAAGTGTGATCGTCACAAAGCGGCTCTCCTGATTTCTGTTAGATCACCATGCAGAATTTCTTGTGGAAGTCGACCTTGTGGCATTCTATGAACGTTCCCAAGGCAGCCAAGACAGCATACTGCAAGTCGGACTAGAGTTCTCTTACGTAACTTTAGAGCGAAAAAAAAGAAGGGGGGGGGGAGAACAAGTAATATTCACCCGTCACTAAATAGCAGGGCCGAACTTAACCATTGTGACTAAGAAGTCATGGAAATATTACTCTTTTATTTCTGCCAACCACGTAACTTTAGCGGCGGAAAAAAAGGGGGGGAAGGTACAACAAGTAGTCTACTCTGTATTCACCCGTCACTAAATAGCAGGGTCGGACTTTACCATTTGAGTCCCTATACGAAACGGATTTGTCGGGGACAAGTTTGGGTAGGGATAATTAGTGAAAATTAAGAGTTTGTATAAGAAAATAAATTCGTCTTCGCATTTTATTCATGCTTTACTACGTACAAAATTACTTTACGAGCCTTGCGTGTAGCGAAGTCATACAGTATATGATAAAAATTTCTACTTCCTACGCTCAATAGCAAGAATTACCAAATGTTTCAATCTATCTACGAAATTTGTTGACCTCAAGTAATTCTTCATAAGATTGAGGCTCGAGAAGCTTCTTTCACTAGATTCCACAATTACGGGAATTGCATAATGTCGTTTTTTTTATCGCGCGTAGGATTGGCTTTTTCCATATTGAATGACACACAAAATGACAATTGTTGTCTATATATTTCAGGAGATTTGTATGAGTTTTCAAAAGATTTTAATATTTCCGGTAATTTCCAGGACTTTTTCGTATATTTTGAAATTTCAAGAGATTTCCAGGAGCTCTTGGTAAATCAGGAGGCCGTGGGAAATCTGTTATAAGTTATAAAAGGGTTTAATTTAATAATTTACACCTTGAATTAGTGCGGGTCTTATAAAAGTGCGATGCCCACTACGGTCGCATAGGTTGCAGTGACCTAAGGACGCCCTGCAAAGTAGCGGCGTATGCTACGCCGTGGGTCGACTAGTCTTATAGATTACAGAAGTTACTTTGGAAAAAAAGATAATTACGTCCTACTCATTTCATGTGACCATCTAGTCATGCATGTTAGTCAAAGACGTAAATTCTGCTAAGTCGTTGGTTTCCCTGGCAGATTCAGGCAACCCATTCCATTTTCTAATGCACTAGGGAAGAAGGAGCATTTATTTGAATTTGTTCTAGCGTATGGAATAAGAATACTTACTGTGGCTGAGTGGTAAAGCGCTTGACTTTCGAACTAATGTACCGGTGAAGGATGAGATTTTTAATTTCGGGATCTTAAGGCGCCTCTGAGTCAACCAGGCTCTAATGTGTACCTGATTTGAGTTAGAGAAAATTTGTACAAAATAAAGGTGGTTGATAGTTGTGCAGCCACATGACACCCTCGTTAACAGTGGGGCATAAAAACAGGTAACATTTACATCACCTGCTTATAGATGACAGTCTGAAAGGGGAATGTCACTTTACATTGTTGACCAGATCTAGTCATTGTCATCGTTGAAATCTATCAGAAGTAAGATTAGATTATCCGATTAAGGCGTGACATCTGGCCTTTGATCGTCTGTTAAAGCGAATGCTCAATGTCTCCCCTCTATTAAAAAATCGGATTTGATGAAAACATACAAAGTCTCCACATTTCCGCGTTACCTTCCTGTTCTTTATTTAATTTTTGTCACTCAACTGATTTTTTATGTTTGATGATCAGTAGGCCTGGAAAAACTGCAGAGATTATTAGCTTAGTTTATTGTATTGTTCTATTAATTAATTATTTATATATATTTTTTTGATAAAGGTAACAAAAACATGGAATGACAAAGTAAGCTTTAGATTTTTTTCATTATTTTTAGCGCCGACAATGCCAATATTGATTGTGGAGAACTGGAGTTGTAGGGAAAAGACAATTAAAGAAATTAGCGCTATTTAGTAAATGTTAGCAAGAGACTCTTAATAACATATTGGAAACTTCTGCGATAAATATGCGTGGTCTGGGGTTGATCATTTGCGTGAGCCTTTTTTTAACCATTGGAAACTGACGAATTTACCAAACACAGAGAATGCTTATAGGATCATTAAATACAATGTACTGGATTCATGTTAGGAGGTCCAGAGACCATTAAGGTATAGACGGCGATTCGGCGGAGGGTTACGGATTTTTATCTCGATTTCTTTCAATCTCTTAAACAATCTCCCAATTATTTTTTTTCTAGCATATCAAACATAAGACATTTAAATCCCATTCTGTTTACAATGGCATGATAAAAACACGCGTCAAATGACTGGCATTGATTGAGATCGATAAGCGGAAACCCTTAGCAGACAAAACCAATAGAGATATATCAACACTGTACCCCCAACCTGTTTAAGCTTTATAAGCTACACCCAGTGTGTACCTACCTTGAGTATTGTGTAGTCTAGTTTGAAATGCTTACAAAATAAGTCACATAAGTTTTGTTTACTTTTGAAACAGCTAGTAATAGAGAGGGAAGGTAATGTTGTGTTTAATCTAGTCATAGATCTTTAACATTGATGCTCAGAACACTCATGTAAACTAGTTAAATAATGTAAATTAAGTAATTCTTTACATTTAGACATTTAATTGGTTGTTTTGTGTGTGTGTGTGTGTGTATTATGGTTTGAGGTAGAAAGAGCTGAATTTCTAAATCTTTTTTTTTTTTTTTAACAATGGAAAGTATTAAATTTGTTCTGGCTTAAAATAATAATAAAAAAATCCCTTGAATGGTGTTTGCATAGATATTAAATTGAACATAAATATGAGGAAGCCATACGTATTTCTTCCCGGAAGTAAAGTTCAGTTTAAATATAGCTCCACCTCAATCACAGCTTGAATACTCCAGAGATATTTAATCTTGGGTCTAGTTTGGGGAGGGAGGGGGGGGGGAGGGGGTGTACAGCTTGAAGACAGTTTGGCTGAAGAGACACTGGGAATGTTTTTTTTCTTCGTGTTTAAACTTGATTTGAGGGTAGTGCTAAGTTCTAATTAGTTGAATATTTGTGAGATGTTATTGATTGGAAGTCCTGGCGCATCCAGGGGGGGGGGGGAGTCTGTAGAGGCATGTCCAAGGTCTTAGTACATAATTTGTAAACGAAATCCTTACTTGTGTTGATAATAATACTAATTATTTATATTTTAACCAATGTTTTAGTTTATTTCACCCTCCCATCTAGTATGTTGACCGATTTGGTAAGGGGGGAGGTGCAATTGCTTCGATCACGACCTTATCACCCTGACCCTATCCTCGAGTTAGGGGAGCGGTCCAATTTCTTGTCTAGAATTCATACACTTTTTAACAGATTTAGTTACATATCTGTATGATATAAGCTGCTTATGGATATTTTAACCAATCTTTACATTATGTTGCCCCCCCCCTTTCTGGTATGTTGGCAGATTCAGTTGGGAGGGGGGGGGGATAACATCTACTGCCCTCCCCACCCAAACCCTTTAAGTGGGGAGAGGGGCAGTCCTACTTTTATGCAGGAATCATAGTTTGTGAACGAAATTAGTTGAATATCTATTTAATAACTTTTTAGTTTGTGTCGCTCCTCGTCTGGTATGTTGGCAGATTCGCTGGGGTGTTTTGGGAAGGGGAGGGGGAAGGGGCGAATGTATCAAATGCCCTACCCACCTGTGCCATTTAGATGGGGGTTGCGGTACTATTTGTATGCATAAATCATAGTTTGTGAACAAAATTAGTTGTATATATATATATATATATATATATTATATATATATATATATATATATATATATATATATATATATATATATATATATATATATATATATATATATATATATATATATATATAATGATAATAAGCTACGTACTGATATTCGAACCGATTTTGTAGGCCTATATTATGTCGCACCACACTCTAATCTCAAATGAAATAATAAGTAAATATAAACTGAAAGATTGTGGTCGGTACGAGGTGGGACCATTGGAGGGGCGATAGTCTTTCTCCAGACATAACAAAACTTTTTTTTTTGTATTGTACGGAAGAATTTTTTTACCCAAGCAATGTGCCACTAATATAAAATGTATAATTTATTTATTTAATTTTTATACTGTGTCACTCCACCCCTATTCTCTATTGTCAAATGCAATCATTAGCAATAATTCTAAAATTGAGAAGGACTCTTACATTATATAATCGTTTTCACTCTAGCGCCCCCCACCCTTCCTTTTCTAAAAAATAAAAAGGTGACTATTAAAACAGAATAGTCAAACATAGCGACAGAATCTGTGTCATTGCCCATGAAGTTGTCATAAAGTTCCCCATTCAGACCTTGCGATCTATAGGGCAGATGATGTTATGGTCATTTGTTTCTTTGGCCAACGGTTTACGAGCAGGGTGTCATGCGGCCAACACAACGACCAACCGACTTTACTTTCCCCAACTTAAGCCAGGCACCCATTAGAGTTGGGTAGACTCTAGGGCACCCTAAAAATCCCAAAATTCAAAATCCCAGTCTTCACCGAGATTCGAACCCAGTACCCTAGGTTCGGAAGCCAAGCGCTTAAACACGCAGCGACAGAGACCGCTATTTGCAGAAAGTCCTTGTCAATATTTTGAGCTAACATTTCAAGAAAACGAATAATTGTGCTCAGATGAAGAGAGGGAGAAAAAAAGAAACATTTATGTTGGTAAACATAACAAAATGTAGAACAAACGTTTCCATTCCAAATTGAAAAATCTACTATTATTGTGATAGATATGTCTAACATTTTACACATGCAAACAAACAGATATAGTGAGTGTAAAAGTTTATTTTATTTCTAAACTCGAATCACAATTCTTACTATTAGAAATCAGATGATCTTATATGTATAAATAAATCTCTTGTAGAAAAACAAGCTTAGAAGGCGTAAAAAAAACTTAAACAGACCCCCAGCGGACAATCATGTTCCCTGTTTTTTATATCTCAATAACAGACGTCATAGAGCCATTTTTAAATACTTTTTTTGGAAACAAATTTGCAATTTTTGTTCATTAATAAAAGTGATCAAATAATGTAAGGGTAATGTAGTTTTCTTTTATGTATTGTTAAAGTAGAAACAAGCCCTGCACCTTTTCTCTTCAAATTTAATATTTTAAAATTTACTTTGACCTCAAATAGGTCTCTTGTCCCAATTATATTGATAAATAGAGGACAGTGGCTGGTTGCTATGACCACACCATAATCTTTGTTATCAGATTTTCCTTATGTTTATAATAGGTTGTAAGGAACTCTTTGTAATGTGGTTTACAAAATAGTTTTATTGTAATTTCCAAGTTGTGTCAGTTGATTTAAATTTACAGAATTGATTAGGAGGCCTATACACCTACAGTTAAAGTAACGCACATAAAGGTCACACTCAGCTGCTTATAGATTACCAGTAGGATGTACAAAATGTACATAAAATTATGGGTCACTCAACTTTTCCTCGTATATTATCTGGGTAAGTAAACAAATCAATATATATTTATATATATAGAGAGAGAGAAATAGGGAGAGAGAAAGATAGATAGATAGATAGATAGATAGATAGATAGATAGATAAACAGACAGACAGACAGACAGACAGACAGACAGATAGATAGATAGATAGATAGATAGATAGATAGATTGATAGATAGATAGATAGATAGATAGATAAATAGATAGATAGATAGATAGATAGATAGATAGATAGATCTAGGTAGGCCCTAGTTTAAAAATATCGTCAAACCACATTTTAAAATATTAATTAAATGACTATAATTCATATATCATTTAATGTTTTTCTGACTACAAAAAAATATGTTCCAATATTAAATTAGCAGAATTGTGTAGATGTCAACAAATTGAACTTGTAGAAAACAATCAGCAAGATAGTGTGTCCCAATGTTCTCTTGGTATCATAGAGAGCATAGACACAATAGCTCTGAGGAGTCAAGTCAACTTTCAAAACGCGTCCATTGACTGGGGAAGATATGCACAATTCCAGTTGAAGACAAAATCTAATAGTTATGTAGGTACTTTAGTATATGTTAAATGTTGCTATGATAAAATTAAATACAATGAATTAAAGAAATACTAGGGCCGGCCTTAGACCACTGCTACCTATGCGACCACAGTGGGCCCCGCACGTTCATATGACCCACGCTAATTCTAGGTGTAAATTAATAAATTAAATCATTTTATAACTTATAATAGATTTCGTTGGCCTCGTGATTTACCAGAAGCTTCTGGAGATCTCCGGAAATTGCAAAATATTTGAAAAAGTCCTGGAAATCTCCGGAAATTATTAATTTTGATTTTGTACTTAGTAAAGAATAAATAAAATGCAAAGAGGAATTTTTTTTTGTAATACAAACTCTTAATTATCCGTATCCCTACCCAAAGTTGGCCCCGCGAAATCCCTTTCGAATAGGGCCCCACAATAATTAAGTCCAGCCCTGCTATTTAGTGACGGGTACTTGTTCTCCCCACCCCCTTTTTTCTTGGGGTAACTCAAGTCCGACTTGCAGAATAAAAGAGTGATCTTCCTTTACTTCTCGCTGTCAAAACTGTTGAGCCATGAAGAGAATTATGTATATAGATGTTATGTCTAAAGCTACACACTTTCTCTATAAACTGTCGGGGGGGGGGGGTTGGAGTAGGATTTTTTATCTTCCCCCCCCCCCCGCCAAGCACTATTTCCGTTAGAAAGGTTTTAGATTTTTTGTCAAATTTTTTTTTTTTTACATTTGTATTGCTAAGTTAAGTCATTTCTGTCATACTAACTACTACCTTTACACACAAAAAAAATGTTTACTTTTTTTAAAGAGAAAAAATCTATTTAGTATGCATATAAGTCGGACATAATTTAAAACAACAATTAATAAGTAGTTTTTCATATTATCGCGTGAAGTGCAGAGATGAACTATTAGGATAGGGCACTTAACTAAAGGATTTTTTTTTACGGAAATATTTTTTTCTTGAGGAATAAGAGATTAGCCCTTTACAAAACAATTAGATCAATTATATACTCCTTATAACACATCAGTTAGGCCAGGTTCACATCTAACGTCACCTTCACTTTCACCTATCCTTTGGTCTGCTGGACCGCTGAGGCACCACACAAGATCTGTCAACCTTCTTTCTCCATTCTTCTCTGTCATTAGTCTTTGTTGAATTTCATTCTGATATTCTTTCTGAAAATATTGAAACCTGCTTTTTTACATGCATGAGTGGACCACTTCGGGTGCCGATTTTGAATTTGTGTTTCCACGCCAACTGTCTTTGTAACCTTGTTAAATTATTGTTTTTGTAATAGAAAAAAAAGTTCATAGATTATAAAATATTGAAGTTATTGTAAGACTATTTCCATTGGAGTCTAACGTGTATATTTGTAAAGTTATATTTCAAAACAGTATTGCGTATCACTGAATTAAACTATATTGTTTTAGTCAAACTTACTTTTAATAGGTAGTTTATAATAGCTCATCTGTTTCTACTGTTAAAAGTGAACATTCCGAAAATGTGAAAAAAAAATAAAGTAAATTAATATGTTATTGAAGGCAACTTGATAAAAGTTAGCAGTTTGGTTCTACTCAACGCTAATATTTTGTTTAAATTTACTACTACTATTGTCTTGTCTGAACTGTGGGGGTGCGGCAATGAATAATAATCGGGTTAGAATCTCGGTGAAAACTAGAATTTTGGACGTCGTGATTTCTTAGGACACCCTTGAGTGTAAACAACTAATAGGTACCTGATATTGTTGGGGGAAAGTAAAGGGCGTTAATCTTTGTGCTGACCACAAAACACATTTGTTCACTACAGCTGCCCAATAGATCACTATGTCTAAAAGGGAAACTCTACTATTGTCTAAACCAGAATAAACGCTAGTGCTTAGAATGATAATTCTACATAGCATAATGTAGACACCCACAACACCGAGACGATGAATAGTGATAACTTACTTATACCATTGCTAACCAATTTTAAACAAACACAAAGTAAAAACAGTTTATTTTTGTAATTCCAAATGTTAAAATGTCATCATCACTCAACTTTCACTGTGTTATAGAAATACATGGTGGGCTTAAAAAATGAATGCCAAGGAAAACAACACCACGAGGTATGTTATTGTGAGAGTAGTCACAATGAAGTCTACAACATAGTCTGCCTTTTACCTGCACTTCAAGCATACAGCAATGCTCGATTTCAAGGCAGTTTGACCAGCATTTTGTCACAACACAAAGAAACAGAAACAAGATTACTGCCACAAATTTTTGGTTAGTAACGTAACAATCTGTATTAGAGTCGAAAACCTCACTCACTAATTGTTAATGGAGAAACAGTTGTAGTCTTTTTTTTACGTTCTGACAATTGTACAGTAGTGGCTGTGATTTATAGGACACTAAAGTGTTACGTTACTTTAGAGCACCGAGTTGTCAAGATCTTTGAGCTGGTGGTGTTGTGTGGAGTGCTTAAATAGTGAGAAACGTTACAATATATATATATCTATATTATAAAGTAGAATGTGAGGGGTATGTATGTATGTATGTATGTATGTATGTATGTTACTTATAGACATCAAAACCGCTTGACCAATCTTGATAAAACTAGGCAGGAATGTTCCTTGGGTACCAACTTAGACCTTAGTGAATGTATTGTAGCCCTAAAACAAATGTAAGACCCTCAAAAAAAATAAAGTTGTCCGACTCTATTACAGCTATAGTATTTTATGGATCTAGGCCATGTCTACAATGTTGACATAAGAAAAGATAGAAAGGATTTAGACCTAGATCTAATTTTAAGAAATACACTTTGCGCAGATAGTTTTTTACTTTGACACATGAAAAGACAAAAGAAGATCCATTGATTTCATTATATAATAAAATTAATCTTCAATTTTGTGTTTCAAAAGCATTTTTTACATTAATTAGTTCCTTATATCTGTGATTACAGATTTCCTGACGAACATTCTTTCATTAGACAATACCGTAATGAATCGCGTACTAAAAATTAATTCGTTTAATTGTTTACTTTATAATCCCATCCCTAGATCTAAAACTCTAATCCAACTCTAAGATGATAAAACTTCTCTTCGCACAGATAGTTTTATACTTTAACACATAAACATATTAATTAAAGTCCATTCATTTCATATTTTGATCAAATAAACATTAAAATTTGGTTTTCTAAAGCTACATTCGCTTACGAAAGCTGCGAAGCCGAGTTAAAGGCCTAAATCTATATTCATTCATGAATCGCGTACTAAAAATTATTTCGTTTAATTGTTCACTTTATAATACCATCCCTAGATCTAAAACTCTAATCCAACTCTAAGATGATAAAACTTCTCTTCGCACAGATAGTTTTATACTTTAACACATAAATATATTAATTAAAGTCCATTCATTTCATATTTTGATCAAATAAACATTCAAAATTGGTTTTCTAAAGTTACATTCGTTTACGAAAGCTGCGAAGCCGAGTTGAGATAGGCCTAGATCTATATTCATTCATGAATCGCGTACTAAAAATTATTTCGTTTAATTGTTCACTTTATAATACCATTTATTTAACAAAGCTATCGCTCTTTTCGTTTTTAATAGATAAGAATGTATCGACTTTGGGTAAACCATTTTCGCAAAACTAATTTTATTTTCGTAGCGAAACTGAAATAACGTGAAAGGATCATTAGCTACGTTTAACATACATTTAAATCCAATCCACTAGATTATTCAAAAGCAAATGTTTTAATTTAAATAAAAATGGATTTAAGCCTATTAGCTATTTTGATTTGATAGCATTATTCACACTATTTTTACATTGACACATTCGCTTTACCTATTACATTATTATTTCGTTTAATTGCTTACAAAACACTCTCAGTGACTATATCGAAAGTAATGCGCAAATAAAGACCCGCGGGTCGCGGGTAACATATGTCTAGTATATATATATATATATATATATATATATATATATATATATATATATATATATATATATATGTGTGTGTGTGTGTGTGTGTGTGTTTGTGTGTGTGCGTGTGTGTGTTTTAGGTATTTGGGGCCTGACCTTTTTAGGGGCTCGTGCATTTTGACACTCGACATCATGACATGAGATAGTGGCGTAATCTTCTTCTCTATATTATAAAGTAGAATGTGAGGGGTATGTATGTATGTATGTATGTTACTTATAGACATCAAAACCGCTTGGCCAATCTTGATAAAACTAGGCAGGAATGTTCCTTGGGTACCAACTTAGACCGTAGTGTATGTTTTGTAGCCCTAAAACAAACTTAAGACCCTAAAAAAAAAATAAAGTTGTCCGACTCTATTACAGCTATAGTATTTTATGGATCTAGGCCATGTCTACAATGTTGACATGAGAAAAGATAGAAAGGATTTAGACCTAGATCTAATTTTAAGAAATACACTTTGCGCAGATAGTTTTTTACTTTGACACATGAAAATACAAAAGAAGATCCATTGATTTCATTATATAATAAAATTAACCTTCAATTTTGTGTTTCAAAAGCATTTTTTACATTAATTAGTTCCTTATATCTGTGACTACAGATTTCCTGACGAACATTCTTTCATTAGACAATACCGTAATGAATCGCGTACTAAAAATTAATTCGTTTAATTGTTTACTTTATAATCCCATCCCTAGATCTAAAACTCTAATTCAACTCTAAGATGATAAAACTTCTCTTCGCACAGATAGTTTTATACTTTAACACATAAACATATTAATTAAAGTCCATTCATTTCATATTTTGATCAAATAAACATTCAAATTTGGTTTTCTAAAGCTACATTCGCCTACGAAAGCTGCGAAGCCGAGTTGAGATAGGCCTAGATCTATATTCATTCATGAATCGCGTACTAAACATTATTTCGTTTAATTTTTCACTTTATAATCCCATTCATTTAACAAAGCTATCGCTCTTTTCGTTTTTAATAGATAAGAATGTATCGACTTCGGGTAAACCCATTTTCTCAAAACTAATTTTATTTTCGTAGCGAAAGAGAAATAACGTGAAAGGATCATTAGCTACGTTTAACATACATCTAAATCCAATCCACTAGATTACCCAAAAGCATTTTTTACATAAATTAGTTCCTGATATCTGTGACTACAGATTTCCTGGCGAACATTATTTCATTAGACATTACCTAATGGTTACACATTAACACATCTCTCTACTGAGTCTATTCCTAGGCCTAGGTCTAAAACTCTTATTGAACTCTAAGATGATAAAACTTCTTTTCGCAAAGATAGTTTTATGCTTTAACACATAAACATACTAATTATTGTCCATTCATTTCATATTTTAATCAAATTAACATTCAAATTTGTTTTTCTAAAGCATTTTAATACATTCGTTCGCTGTTCGCTAAAGCTGCGTAGCCGTGTTGAGATAGGCCTATATTCATTCATGAAAAAAGGTCATGCATGCACAGCACAGAATGAACTCTATAAAAGCCAATGTTTAACTCTAGATTAGTGTAGATTTAGATCTACGTCTACCTCAAGATCTACTTTATACTTTATACACATGAACATACAAAATTTAGTCTATTCATCTCAAATTTTAATCAAATATATGTAGGCCTACAAGCAAATGTTTTAATTTGAAAAAAAAAATGGATTCAAGCCTATTAGCTATTTTGATTTGATAGCTTCATTCACACTATTTTTACATTGACACATTCGCTTTACTTATTACATTATTATTTCGTTTAATTGTTTACAAAACACTCTCAGTGACTATATCGAAAGTAATGCGCAAATAAAGACCCGCGGGTCGCGGGTAACATATGTCTAGTATTTAATATAAAACCAAATTTTGGACACTTATTTTGGGTGGGGGGGCATGAAGTGGGTGCCAGGTGAGATTTTCAAATTTAGATCCCATCTCGCCACCCTAGTGTAGATTATATTAAACGAACAAATCCGCGGAGTAGCACACGCCGCTATTTAGTGACAGAAGAACACTTCCTGAAAGACACTTTTGTCCAAATGGGGTGGGTCTGGTCAAGCGACTGTGTGCAAATGCCTGGAGAGTGAAGAAGGCGCGGGTGCTGGCGGGAGGAGGGTTAGAGAGTCGGCGTGCGTGCCTGGTGTCCTGCATGGTTGGGCAACGTAGAGAATATATTAGTCTTAGTCTAAACACATACATACCCTACAACCATAGACAATAGTGTTGTTTATTCTTCCATTTTTATATTAGTTATTATACAGTATTTATTGTAGATTATTGAATTTCTTTAGATTTGTCTAGGTCACACATTATTGTAAACGATAAAATTGTAAGAGACCAGACTTGTCACTTTCACGTGAAAGAAACCGAACCAGCCATTAGAGCGTGCTGTGAGCTCGCCCCATCGCCTTGTAAGGTCTGGCTTTACAACAGAGGTCGTCTACTCGGGGTAGGAGAGGGTTGCATTAACATAACTTTGGACAGCAGTGATGCAGCCTCCAAACAATTTACACTGGAGTATCAGATCTGTGGCGAACGTCGCGCTTGTGCATGCAGTGTAACTCTTGGTAAGTAATTAAGGAATACCTAGGACGCATGGCTTTTAAAATGGGTTAGTACTCAATCATTAATCACATAACATCCATAGTCCCACTAGTTCTAACATTTTGGTCTCAATTATAAAACCTGTTTAGACTTGATAATCTATCGACGATGCTGTTCAGTAGGAGGTGTGCAGTAGGACGTAGGCCTAAATCTTTATCCACGAAGTAAAGTCTAAAACACCTAAGTCTAAGTAAAATTAATTTAATTTATAGTACTTACTAGTCACGTGACATAAAGCAGCTGTTGCATTAAGTTTATTTTTAGGTTGTATTCCTGCAGCGCAAAGCCATTTAGAATAACAAATTAGTAATGCTTTCATCGGTTGAATGTTTGCATCATAAGGTCAAGTCGGTAAGTTCATTCCAGACCATAAAAGGAGCGGTGGAGAAGTTCAGTGGGCGTGAGAGCTGATTGGTTGTTTCCGAATAAGGAAAGACGTAGAAAGTGTCTATTCAAGTGATTCCTAGTTCCAGAATTAATGCTTTGCATTTATTATTGGAGGATCTCAGTTTTTTAAATAAATAGTTTACAATTGTATCTCCTTTATCAGGATATTTTTTGAGCGTTCAGTAATTCGTTTAAAAGGAGAAATCTTTATTAAAAAAAGCCTTGTCTGATCATCGCCGTCTCATCGTAACATCAAGACAACATCACGTCTAGCTCTCATGTAGATATCGTCACATCATTCTATCACTCCATTAGCGACACACAGTACTAGATTATACCATCATATACGCCATGTCTGATGATCTGATCAACACAATCTCATCGTAACATCAAGTCATCATCACATTTAGCACTTATACAGATATCGTCACATCACTGTATCACTCCATTAGCGGCGAACAATCTGTAAAATCTTTCCATCCTGAACTAAAGTCCAAACAATTCGTAGTGTAAGTCCACAAGATTTTATTCTACAATTAAAAATTCTTATTATTGTTAGGTTACTGTCAGGTTCGTTTCTTGGCTCATTAGGGGTTACTTACGAACGATTACTGCAGATCTATAGTAAACACTTATAGATAACAAGTATATTTCTAAAAGAATCCAGAAAAACTTTATCACTCATCAAATCACAAGTTATTTAGATAACACTCAGTAATAGCAAACAAACATTCGTCCTCTCCTACTATTATTACAACTAACACAAACACCAGCCAAGGATACAAGTGAGTACTAACTTCTCTCTCTCTCATACAAGGAAGACTCTCGTTCAAAAACATCTCATGTATACTGTTTACTTCATGCCTGGGGATAGAAACAAAGTAATATAAATCTTTCATACTAAAATATCAACAAAGAAATAACACATTCAATCTTACCATACCTGCCCCTGAGAGTTACTAGATCTAACTACTCACTCGTCACAGAGCTGCCAATAACAAGACAGTAATGTACAAACTACTGGGTAAACTGCTCGCCTAAAATAAATTCAACTTTTAATAATATTTGCATTAATCCGTAATGGCTAAGTGGTTCATACTTGGCTACATTACAACTTATATTATTAGATGGACACTTTACTATAGTGTCTTAGATAGACAGTAGCAATGCATTTACAAAATAAATGTTACATTAACAGATGGAGTGTCGTCTGCAGAACTCTTGGCCAGAGCTTCATTGATCATTGTACTGTTGGGAATGGCGACGTATGGCATAATTTAAAAATTCAGGTAAAAAACTAAAATTGTTTGTAGTTAGCTCCTGTTAGTGCTATAGATTTGTATAGGCAACACAACAGTTACATCATAGTGATTCATGGGTATAGGGTTATAACAGATGTATAAGAAGTAACACCACAGTTACATCATTGTGATTGATGGGTATAGGGTTATAACAGATGTATAAGAAGTAACCTGTCACTGTAAGCATCTTTTCTTGTCCTGTCAAACTCCTGGCCTTCTCGAAAAAAGGCCAAGGCGAGAAACTAACGCCTAAACCAGTAAGCTTCGGACAGGAAGGGGCTCGTTTACCTTGGCTGGAAAAAAGAAAACTTTGAATTCAAACCTCCGCTGCCTTGCGCTATAACCAAAGCTTTAAAATAAAAAGGAACGCAACTTTGAAAAAAAAAAGTTTATTTTTCCCATTTATCTCCCTTACATAGATTGCTATTCGTAATTGATTAATTTAAATTGTTATTGTGTTGAATTAACTGCCCAAAATAAGTAGATTAACTTAAAGAATGTGTAACTGTTAAATATCGTAAGTTTAAAAATACAAACTCTGCAGTGATTAATTCCTATCATTGGCTTGTAATAATTACCATCATTATTCTTGCCGTATTCATTGCAGTAATTATATCAAGTATATATGACAACAAAGTGTTTCAAATGTATTACATTTATAACTTATTCATGGCAATGAAGCTATTTTAAACATTTGATGGTAATGTTATTAGTCACGCTATTATATATTTATAAATGTATACTTTTCATTATGTTCACTGCAGCAACAGAAGGATCATGTCTACTGTAGCAATGTCTTCTAAAAAAAATTGAAATTTATTAGTTCATAAATATTGATTGAGTTAAAATAAAGAACTTGGAATCATTAATTTGACCTCATCCAGAGACAGTTAAACCAATACGTTAGAACGTACTGTTAAAGGGTTAAACATTCAATTAGACTCTTATGTAAAGTGATTTTTGAAAGAGTTTCTGTTTGTTATTTGAAGGAATATAAAAATTGATATTTGTATTTTTGTTCTCTGTTTATAAAGATTTAGGACGTGACATGCCGCCTATTTCTGGATACATTTGATGACCTATGCAACTCAAAAGAATGGATGTGTTTAAAGTTATGACGAAACCCCGCACCAGTCAGTTACATTCAGTATGGGTTGACTAAGAACTTATGGATGTGACTGAGAAAGTCCAGGAAGAGAAGAAACTGATACCAACAAGATAAAGTATGCATACTCAAGGGACACAGCTCTTAGAGAATCAACACATGCTAAGCAGTTTCCAATTTCCAACGTTTTACAACTTCGAGCACCTTCTAAAAATAAAAAGCATTGTGTGACCCCCCTCTCAAAAATTGAATTGTACCACAAAAAATTATGTTTAAATTATTTCCAAAAACACAGCAGTGTTTAATGATATCTATAGTGGTGACATCGTTGACATGTTCACAATATTGATGTAGTATGCTAGTCTTAATATATTTCGTCAGCTCATACGTCTTACTAGCTTATTAAAGCCTTGCATTGGGTATTAGCTATATCTTATTACATCTCTATATATTTTAAACCTAAATCTATATTTAATTAGAGGACGCAGTAGCTGAGTGGTCAAGGGTTCAAATCTCGGTGAAGACTTTGATTTTGAATTTCGGGATTTTTAGGGCACCTCTGAGTCAACCAAAATCTATTGGGTAGCCTACTTAACATTAGTGGGGGAAAGTAAATGTGGTTTGTCGTTGTGCTGGCCACATAACACCCTGCTGGTTAACTATAGGCTAAAGAAATAGATGACCTTAACATTATATGCCCTATAGATCGCAAGGTCTGAAAGAAGAACTTTACTTTTAAATTTAATTAAGAGGATTATACTTTTTAATTAGCACTACTAAACAGTACAACTTTGTTGTTGTTTTTTTGCAATACCTCTGTTCAAGCCAGATCTTCAGGGAACCAGCAGAAACCTGGTCAGCTGATCTAAACAATGGCTCTAACGATTTTTCTAGAAATCTAACAATTAATGTATACCGTTGAAAAAAGACTTACTAACTCATTGGCCATACGTGTGCTAATATTATATGATATTACGTCATTGTTTGTTGTTTATGTTCTGTGCGAAAGCAAAAGGATTTGAAAGAAATAAAAAGAGTCTTCTATGTCTACTTTGATAATCAGATCAAAATCAAAATTTTTTAAAATTATTTTATTATATTTGAAGTTTAATATTTGATGTATTGCCTTTTTTCAATATATTTTTAAAATGTTTATCTTGTTAATCACAAAACTTTGTCATTATTAGTATTCTTGTGACATTCTTTCGTTTAAAAAAGTTTTTCAAAGGAAATAAAACGTACTCACAATTTCGTGTAAGACATATAAACATAATACAATTTAATTCTATATAAATCTATTATATAAAGCAGAATGTTTGGCGTATGTATGTATGTATGTATGTATGTATGTCCCCGTATAGAAATAAAAACCGCTTGACCAATCTTGATAAAACTTGGCAGAAATATTCCTTGGATACCAACTTAGACCGTAGTGTATGTATTGTGGCCCTAAAACAAACTTAAGACCCTCAAAAAAAAAAAAAAGACCAACTCTATTACAACTATAGTATTTTATGGATCTAGGCCATGTTTACAATGTTGACATGAGAAAAGATCGAAAGGATTTAGATCTAGATCTAATTTTAAGAACTACACTTTGCGCATAAAGTTTTTTTTAACTTTGACACATGAAAATACAAAATATAGTCTATTGATTTCATTATTTAATAAAATTAACCTTCAAATTTGTGTTTCAAAAGTATTAGTTAGATTAATTCGTTATTTATATCTGCGAATTTAAGTATCCCGATGCACATTCTTTCATTAGATATTACCTAATGGTAACACATTAACACATCTCTCTACTGAGTCTATTCCTAGGCCTAGGTGTAAAACTCTTATTGAACTCTACAAGCAAATGTTTTAATTTGAAAAAAATGGATTTAAGTAGATTAGCTATTTTGATTTGATGGCTTCATTCATACTATTTTTATATTTACACATTAGCTTTATTTATTACATTATTATTTCGTTTAAATGTTTTTAAAACACTCTCAGTGACAATATCGACAGTAATACGCAAATAAAGACCAGCGGGTCGCGAGTAAAATATAAAATAAAATAAAACCTTTGATTTTGATGTCGAGTCCATCTGCTAATCTTAGTTACTCATAATGTGGTAGATGACAACATAGATTGATAGGTAGATAGATACATAGGTAGATGAATAGATAGATAGATAGATAGATAGATAGATAGATAGATAGATAGATAGATAGATTGATTAATACATATATAGGTAGATAGATAGGTAGATAGATATATAGATAGGTAGATAGATTAGATAGATCGATAGATAGGTAGGTAGATAGATAGGTAGATAGATAGGTAGGTAGATATATAGGTAGATGGATAGGTAGGTAGATAGATAGGTAGATAGATAGGTAGATATATAGGTAGATATATAGATAGATAGATACATATATAATAAATAGATAGATAGATTAGATAGATAGATAGATAGAGAAACAGAGAAAGAGAGAGATGTATAGTAGATATTATAGAAATTAATTATAATAAAAACTGAAACGAGTTAAGATATTTCTTTGCTTTTTAAAAATATTATATAGAACTTGCAAACACCACTGATAGCACCAATACAAAAGAACAGCTTTGTTCATTAATTATGATGTTGCAACATTTATACTCTATCATCTAAACATTATGAAGCACTTTTAATGTTGCTAAAAATACTTTTTTCCCCCTAAAAAAATAGATTTAAAAAATCCCAATTGTAATAAAAATGGATTCTGTAAAGAATCGTTTACTTAACGGAAAGAAATGTCCTTCTACACCACGGGATGAAAATAATGAATGTAAACAAGGCTTATAGATTGAGTGAGTCTAGAAAACTTAAGTGCATCTGCATCTATTTACTGTAGCTCTATGTCTTCGAAAATTGAACTTGTACATTTCTTATTTCCTAACTAGATAAAGAGATAGAATCATTAATTGGACCTCATTCAGAGACAGTTGAACCAATGAGTTTAAACGTAGAGTTTGAAGGGTTAAACATTCTTGTTTATAGATTACAATTCAGTAGCGAAATCTGATGCAGATATGTATGTCTAGAATCCAATTCAAATATGCAGGTGTATTTTTATATAGATAAAAGATACATTTTGCGTTGAAGGTATAAAAATATCAACTTTTAGTGAGTTTTGTGTTTGTGCCATAAGTATTTAATATTCTTATAGAAAACTACACGCACAGGACAAAGCCGTTGAATAGACTCAATATGAAGGATGGCTGCCTGGTCGTGCGGTTTGCGCGCTGGACAGTCATTCGGATTTATCGATGGTCCCGGGTTTAAACCCTCCCACTCCCATCCCCCGTCGTCCTGCGGGAGTTTTGGACTAGGAAGTAAATTATCTTCATCTCTGATGGAACATGGAAAACATTTGACAAAACAAACAATATCAAAAACTCTAAACAATTCACGATCGATATTTCTCAAACTCATTGCATGGTTCCAAGATTCCATCATTAAATGTTATCTTACAGAATCAGAGGAGAGCGAGTCACGTGAATAATTGATGAAAACCAGCTGTATATAGAGGTTGCTAGCTTGAAATATTATTAACATCTAATGAAGGCAGTCTTGGATCAATGTCTGGAGATAGTTATCAACAATAAATGTGTGAATGTTTTGTTCTAGGTCTATTACGTAAATGTAAGTGTTTGCTTCTAGGTCTTTAAAAGAGATACATCTAATTTTAGATAAACTGTATCAATTAGTTAAACCTGTCGTGTAATTAAACATATGATAGGTCTACACTAACGATAATAAATTAATTCGATTAGAATTATTGTACCAATGTTTTAACCCTTTTTGTGTAGCACTATTTCCTGTCTTTAGATTTCAATGCTATGATCCTATCACTTATAGGAACTAGTTAATAAGGGAAGGGAGAACTGATTCAGAACAAAAGTGGGTATCTGGGTTAAGATTCCAATCATTGCTTTTAAATGTATTTAATTCGATCTCGGGGGGGGGGGAGGCTAAACCTTCTCAAGCCAAAACACTTTCTTTCCATTGTTCGATACATTAGCACACATTTATTACCAATAATTAATAAACTAATGTTTTTTTTTGTTTTTTTTTAATTGATTATTATTTTTAGAGGTACAAGAAATAGTAGTACAAAATTTCTACTTGATCCGACATTGGGTATGGGAGAAATGAAAAGGAACACAAAAATGTACAGACAGACAGACAACTCTTAACATACTCACTGAGCCATTCACTTTTGTATGTATCAAGAGTTCTTAGCGGTGTCTAGTACCTTACATTGCTCTCCTTATTAGTGAAAGATGCAAAACTAAAAAAAGGTGTCACAGCTTTCCTATTCTATTTATACTTATAACTCGATAGAATCTACCTTAGGTCTCGATACGTCTAGGTGTCCCTAGTTCAGTTCTAGTTAACGAAATAAAACAATTAAACCACTAGATCAAACACATAAACTTTTAATCAGCTTTACTGCATACCACACACAAGCTGGACTCTGTCTAACAACCAACACACTTCCTGTCATTCGCGCAGATTGTAAAAATAGATTATACATACATACACACATTCATCCGTGACAAAAGGTAATGGTGCTTTATGGGCTATATGGCAAAACAAATAAAATTGTTAAATTGTTAAAATTGATCCATTCGAGCATACTAAATAAAAAGTTAAGGGGTGTCATTCTATTAAAACAAAGTGCCGCATACTGTGGAGGTGGGTAGGTGGAGTCCATGGAGAAAGGAAACAAAGAGTATCTTAAAACATTTCTATATTAAATTGAGAAGCCGAAGAAAAAAGTTTTATACATATAAAATATGTGTTGTGGTCAAGATACTCTCGTGTGTGTATGTGTATGTGTGTGTCTCGAGGGGTAAGAGTCATAAAACTGGCCGTTTTAATTCAAGTCAAAAGTCTTTGTCGGAGAGCATAACTACGAAAAAGGATTAAAAAAAACAATAAACAGGGGGTTTCAGGGAAAAGGAGAGTAAGATGTATATACAGAGAGAAGGAAAGAGATCTGGCCGTTTTAATTCAGTGTAGCAGATACTAGATATAAAGAGCTCAAAATAGTGGGATTGTTGAGGTACGACCCGCTTATTAGAAGTTAAAAAGGAAAGGCAGTTCCTTATTAAATAAGCGATATAGAACCTGTGAATAAATCAATGGGAGTAGCCGGTGTGTAATGCTAGTGCCGTAATATTTCAATCAGCCTTTCCAATGATCTTGTACAATGAAGCTCTTCAATTGAAGTCCAACTCATTTGTGCATAAGTCGGAGCTCATGTAGTTCTATTTATACAATTCATTACTAAATACTAATGCACATTCCTGTTTATGCATGTTTAAAATAACAAGGCGTAAGCAAAATTTAAATAAAAGATAATTAGATTTTGAAAAATTATACAGGTCAAACAAAAGTTTTTGACTAGGTTATAATTTTAATTTGTTCCTCAAAGATATAGGTACACAATCTGTTAAATTTCTAATCGTTAGAGTCGTTTTTAAACATACCCGTCTAGTGTTCAACCACATCCTTGAACCCTTGAAGAGTTTGAAAGTAAAAAATCAGATATATAAAAAATAATCTTTAAAAAGCTTATAGAAACTCACTTTGTCAATCTGGTCAAAATCTTGTAGTCATTTTCTCCCCTCCTGAAATTTTGCACAATTATTCGTTGTCGATAAGAACACATGAATCAATATTGCGCGACGGCGTTTCGCTTCTTTGATTAAAACTAAAATTAGTAAAGTGGACCAGAAGTACCTTTTTCCTTATAAATCTTTTGCATTTTCAGTTCTTTTTTTAAAAATTAAACTGACATTATTAGGCTGTGAATTTCAGCGTACCTGAAAAAAATTCTTCACAAAAATACTGGACTTTGGGATCAAACCCGATAGAGGCTATTTAAAGAAAAGACCTGATACAAGCGTGTGAAACTACACATTTACAGTACTTTATTTGATGAGACTTTTACCCAAGATCTGTCTAATTATTTTTTAGGACCAGCTTATTTCAAGTACCCGGCATTTTTTTTCGATACACAATTTGACACACACACAAAATGTAAAAAAAAAAAGCAGCGATTTAAAAAAAATGTAATAATTTTTTTAAAATGTGTTTTAAAAGGTGTTAATGTAATCATTTGTGCATATTCGTTTGTTATGAATCTCATGTCTATTTTGTATCTGTTCTAGTTTCCTAATGTTTTCTTGAGTTAAGGGGTCGTGATTTCTCCAGATGTTTAAACATGATTTCTCCTATCAGCGGTTGTGAAACATTGGTCCAAAATAATGCTAAGCTTCTGAATATATTTTTAAAAAATCGCATGTGAATGTATGAATGAACTTGGTTGTTTTAGATGAAGTCCATTAATTATAGTTGCTTTGAAAAATTGATCTCACACATGCCATGGGCACTGTCATACAAGTCATAGATCTATCAAATCTAGTTAGAATATGTAATCTATATAATCATATATATTCGACTATAGAATCAGTGTAGATGTACTAGAATAGTAAAAGTAGATCTATAAGTAGAAGTATATTCAATATTGTAAAGATAGTAGATCTACTGAGTCTGATCTAGACTAGCTATATACTTTTTCAAGATTTAGATATAGACTCTGTATATAATAAGCTAGATTGTATGCCTATTAGATCTAATAATTATAAACTTTAGTCAGATAGATAGGGTTAGGTTATAGATAGTCAGATAGAGCTAGATCTAGACTAGCGACAATCTAGTTCTTAAGATGGAATCAAGATTTTTAATCTGGATTCGATCTGAAGTGTATATCTAGATATAGAGTCTACTAAATGACAATGTCATTGATTCCGAAGATTAATGATGAGTGCAGTGTTTATTATTTATTTAAATGTTTCACGAATCACATATGCCCATGTGGTGATATGACTACGCATACGATCACTAGCGGATCCAGAACTTTGAAGTGGAGAGGGGGGCGATTTTTTTCCAAAACCCTAACCCTAACCCTAAGTATTAACGCGCGTACAGCATATTTATGAGAACTTTAAAATATGGCAGTGTTTCTAAGCCTTCGGCGAAGCCTCTACGCATAAAGCGTTTTCTTGCATTCTTCACTGCAGAAACGCATTCTCCTTACATATACATCCTGTTAAAAAAGGACCCTTTGAAAAATGTTTTACTTGAAAAATATTTTAATAAGAATTTACAGGCCCTTACTACATTGCAAATACAACCAATTTGCAATCGAATAACCAACCAATTTGTTCCTAGAAAAGGTAAGATACCCTACATTTTTAGATTAAGGCTTTGAGGATCGCTGCCGAAAGAAAATTATTCAAAAAGAAAAAAATAAAAAAAAATAGCCATGTTGAAGCCTTTCTCTTGACAGCTAGTGGGGTCCGGGTGAAGCCCGACGCCTAAAGTGTTTTATTGCATTCTTCACTACAGAAACGCATTCTCCTGACATCTGCAGCTCATTATTCATCCTATTAAAAAAGGACCTTTAGAATAATGTTTTACTTGAAAAATTTTCTAATATGAATTTACAGGCTCTTACTACATTATAAATACACCCGATTTGTTCCTTGTAAAGATAAGATAGCCCACATATTTAGATTAAGACTTTGAGGATCGTCGCCGAAAAAAAATTATTAAAAAAAAAATATTTTTTAAAGAAGTTAATTTGTAGGTGATACATTTTGTTAAATAGACATGTTTGTAAATTTGTTTTGTTACAGAACTATAATTCAAAGCTCTCAACAAAAAATTTAGGAAGTAGGTGGAGAAATTAAGTGGACCATTTAGATTCTACTCAAAATGTTTTTGCATTTTTAATATTCAAGTATATATTGTCAGTTATAGTTCCTAATTTTTTTTATACAATAAGAAAAAAATCTGTATGAGTAAAGGTAGGAAGAAAGGTGACTAGGAAAATACTATTTGGGTTCAGAACTCATATCAATTGTTACTCTTATAATACAAACATTTCGTATGAATTCTACATTTTCCAAACAAAGTCTTTCTTAAAATAAGTAAGATAAATTCGTGTGCAATTACATAAACTCTGTCGCCATATTTGACTATTCTGTTTTAAAACGTCATGTTTTCTTCTGCAAAGGGGAGAGGGCGTTAGAGTGAAAACGTTAATCCTCGATCCTTTTTATTATTTCTGCTAATGATAGCATTTGATATTAACGAATTCTTTGATCAAGAATTTAATTTATAGTATATATAAACTAGATCTATATTAGTGACAATTTTTGTTTAAATTTTGTAATTTCTTAACTAAAATACAAAAAGAAAAAAGTATTGGTTTGTCCGATGGGCGTAAGGCGATTGCATGTATCGCCCATCCCACCCTTCAATCCTGTTTCATTTTATAGTTACTAATGATAAAATTTGAGATCAGAGTGTCTGTGCGACATTATCTACAAATGAGTTAAAACATCAATATGTAGCTTATATTATATAGATATTCAACAAATTTTGTTCACAAACTATGATTTTTCCATAAAAATAGGACCGCCACCTACCACTCAGATAGCTAGAGTGGGGAGGCCAGTAGATGCAATCGCCGAGTGGGGAGGGGGCGATCGCCCTTACCGGATCCGCCAGTGCATACGGTATACGCAGAACCTGTTACTGATGTGACTTCACGGCCTTTGTAATTTGGCTTTTGTGCTGTACGAGTAGCGGAAAAATATGTAGATTCTAAAATTCTAGAACAATAGATCTATTCCACTTAATTTATTAACATAAATCTACTAATCCCACCTATAATATGTAGCTCTAGATCTATATTATTACCATCGCATTCATACAGGCTATATCTTTTATTTTAGATTTTAATATATAGATCTAAATAAACTAAGATAGAGATGTAATTTATGTCTATGATCTATCTATCTATATATATATATATATATAATTATATTTGTATTGCTAAGTTATGTCATGCTAACTACTACATTTACACATTTTAAGGCTTTGAATAAGAAATTGACCTTTTACAAAACAATGAGATCAATTAGATAATCATTATATGACATCATTTAGGACAGGTCAAAATCGAACTTCATCTGCACTTCCACATATCCCTTGGTCTGCTGGACCGTTGGGGAACCACACAAGATCTGTCAACCTTAATTTCTCCATTCTTCTCTGTCATTTGCATTTGATAGAATTTCAATCTGATATTCTTTCAGAAAATATTGAAACCTGCCTTTTTCCTGCCTGGATGGACCACTTCGGGGGCCGATTGTGAGTTCGTGTTTCCACACAAACTGTCTTTGTAACCTTTTTCTTTTCTGAAAATGAATTTTAATTTTTGAAATCATTTATGCCTGCAGTTTTTTCATAAAAAGTACACTTTTTTTTTAAATCTATAACTATTCACTATTAATAGTAAAAAAACAACACGGGAGACTATCTAGTAAAGGAAGCAACTAATTAACATATTTTTAACACATTTATGCAGAAGGTTTTAGAAGTTCTATTTTTTTTTTTAATTGCATTACTAAAGTAAGTAATTTCTATCATATTATTTACATACATTTATAAAAAAATATTTACTTCTTTAAGGAGAAAAAAATTATTTAGTATGGATATAAGTAGAACATAATTTAAAACAACAATTAATAAGTAGTATTTCCTATTATTGAAGTGAATGAGCTACCACCACTGCACGGTCTCCGATATTCTTTCTGAAAATTTTAAACCTGCATTTTTTACCTGGGTCCACTTCGGGGGCCGATTTTGAGCTCGTGTTTCCACACAAACTGTCTTTGTAACCTTGTTTATAATTGAATTTGTTCCTTTTGTGTTTTACAAAATTTTTACATGGCCAATTAATCAATTATTTTAGAGTTGTAAAATTCTGTATGATATTCTGCTTGGAACTAACAAGACTATACTCACGGACAGCTTTTCTTTTTGACTGAGATACTGCCATGACCACACTAGTCGTCTACTTGTTTGTGATGATAATGGTCGACGAAGACATCGAAGCACTTTACAACGTTGCCAGATTCAAACCTGCGGTTCAGTGCAACAATTTAGGAGAGTATTACGCCTACTTGGGGGTTGATGGGAACTACGACCCCAACGCATTCAACAATCACTGTCAACACACCTACGAGTTCTACAATCCATGGTGGATGGTTGACTTATGTGGCCAGTTTGTTATAGAGAAAATACAACTTACAAACAGGTATTTGGTTTCATATTTTTTACAACGCTTACATCAACTCACTCTGTCTGTCTGTCTGGTAAAAATATTTTACACGTTATTTCTTCTACACCCAATCTCGGATCAAGCTGAAATTTTGTACACTTATTTCTTTTACATGACAACACAAGAATCAATCTAAAAAAAAAGAAATGATTTTATTAACTATTGGTAATTAATTATTTTATTTGTTACCTTGAACAAGGGAAAGAAATCATACTTGACAAATATAGAGCTAAAAGTTTTGTTAGTCCCCTTCGAAAGGTGTAAGCCCAAAGTGAACACTTTTTTTAATGCGAACACGATAACGTTGACACAATTATCTCCTGTTCCCCCATCCCTTTATCCCAACTGGTCCAGACTAGTGATAGAACCATATCGCAGTGAAAGAGCTAAAAGCTTGATATTGGACTAAATCGTTTGTGTAGTTTTCTCGAAAACATCTGAAGTAAACACTAATTGGACAGTGACCGACTCGGAACTGTGCTAGGACGGCCTATACCGCACGATTAATTTGCCACCACGAATGCTTTTGGTCTGGTCTACTCTGACAATTTTTTCTTTTTTTCTTTTGTGTAAATATAAATGTTGTAAAGAAATACTATTGAAATTTTCTAATAACTTACAACTTAAGTTTTACTTTTTATCCTACAACAGACAAGATGTGTATCTAGGGAAACAGACGGCTTATCGTTTAAGAAACTTTTTCATTGAAATCTTTCCAAAAGACCCAAGACAATACGCTAACTTTACGAACGTTTATGGCCAAGTCTGCTACCAACAAGTTGAGCCACTAGGTCCTGCTACGTTTAATTTTACATGTCCTTCACCCATTGTGGGGAGATATGTACGAATTGTTATGAGGTAAGTTGGCAGATTCTTGATCTAGTCTTATAAACATTTTGAAATTGTCAGGCAAAGTTGAGCTATAGGCAGTTGAAACTCTAAGCCACCAAGAGCGAGTGTTCTGTCTGGAAGAAGTTATTACAAGTATTGACACTGTCTTTTCCAGTGATTCGGTCATTGGCAAAGCGCAGACTAGAGACTCGGCCGAAGGCTAGGAACACCGGGAACCACTGCCATTTTCTTTTTCTATACCAGGCTAAGAATTTCATAATTTTTTAGACGGCCCATTGAGGCACGGAGTCTAGATTGTAGACAAGGTCGTGGAGCTCTTACAGCCCTGAAAAGTGTAATGGGAATACTCTCGCATCCCTTAGGCTATCCCACGGGAGTCTTGCTTTGATACCTGTTTGGTCTAATCGTTTCCTCTTACGACCGTTTCCATTCGGGCGCCACTATGACGCAGGGTAGCATGCCTGGGAGTTCTATAACAAGATCTTGCTTACTTAGACTTACATCATTAGACGTCTTTTGGCGCATTGGCTGGCAAGCTGTCTCCACTAAAATCTGTCACTGGCAATGTCTAAAGCCTATTCCCACCTTGTGTCCTCTGCTCTGAGGTCCTCCATGAAAGTATGGCGTCAAGTTATACGAGGACGTCCCTGTTTGCACTTTCCTTCATGTCATCGGCACTCTTGGTATGCGTAGTTCATTTAGTTGGAGGACATGTTCCGCAAACCTCATGCGACGTTTAGCAACAACCTCATTAAGTGGTCGAGTCCCAGTTCGGCATAGGATTTCCTTGTTTGAGACCCGATCTTAGTTTGGCATATGATTTCCTTGTTTGAGACCCGATCTTAGTTTGGCATAGGATTTACTTGTTTGAGACCCGATCTTAGTTCTGCATACGATTTACTAGTTTAAGACCTGATCTTAGTTTGGCATAGGATTTCCTTGTTTGAGACCAGATCTTAGTTCGGCATAGGATTTCCTTGTTTGAGACCCGATCTTAGTTTGGCATAGGATTTACTTGTTTGAGACCCGATCTTAGTTCTACATACGATTTACTTGTTTTAGACCCGACCTTAGTTTGGCATAGGATTTCCTTGTTTGAGACCTGATCTTTGTTCGGCATAGGATTTCTTTGTTTGAGACCAGATCTTAGTTCGGCATAGGATTTCTTTGATTGAGACCCGATCTTAGTTCGGCATAGAATTTCTTGTTTGAGACCCGATCTTAGTTCGGCACAGGATTTCTTTGATTGAGACCCGATCTTAGTTCGGCATAGAATTTCTTGTTTGAGACCCGATCTTTGTTCGGTACAGGATTTCTTTGTTTGAGACCCGATCTTAGTTTGCCATAGGATTTCCTTGTTTGAGACCCGATCTTTGTTCGGTACAGGATTTGTTTGTTTGAAACCCGATCTCTACAACTGACTCCTTAGCCATCCTTGTTGAGCCACATTTAGTCTTTTCTCTAATTTGGCAGAAGACTTTCATGTCTTGTAAGCATACTTTTAATATTGATCTAGATTTGCATTCCTAAAACATTTTAAAAATTAATTTGTGGAAACTTAATGTAAATTTATTTTTATTCATTGTAACAACAGATGCAAATAGACAAGTCTCGACGACACGAGCACAAAAGAATACCAAATTTAGATTTAAAACCACATAAAATGTGTCAAACAAATTTGAATTAAAAAACAAACAAACTAACTATTGACTGTTATTTGACCAAAATAGGTATTAAGTTAATTGAGATTTATAAAAAAATAAGTCATTTATAGTTTTTCTTGTTGAGATTAGAGATCTTTTTGTTGTATCGATCCACGACCACAGTCATGTACAACTTTCTGTCAATATATATATTTTTTATCATGTTGATTAAATCCTGAAATACATATATCATGTACAATATAAACATTCTAGTAAATCTCATTTTTTTTTATTTGAAAAAAAAAGCCTCTTACATTTACTTTTCAATGAAGTAAACCCTTCGTCTTCAGAAGTCAACAATTGCACTTTATATCAAATCTTTGCAAGCTGCAAAATATAACATCAGATTTTGAATAGCTTTTCCAGTTTTTGAGATGGACGCACAGACTTAAAAAAAAAATAGTGGCGTTTCTTTTGCAGTGGTCGTTGAAAACAGATGACTTTCGAAATGTATATATGTTACAACTTCTATTATATCTCTATTCTATTTCAATAGCTCTCTAAAACACTACCTTGTTTTCTTTCTAAGTCTAGGTATCCCTGGGTTCAGCTGTAATTACATCAAACGCTTAACAACTCGATCAAAACACATACATTTTATTAAACTTCATGGCACATATCACGCGCTGGTCTCTCTCTTCTCTAAAAACTAACACACTTCCGGTCATTCGCGCATACATTCCAACTGACATATATATCTGTAAAAAATGATTATACACATATACAGATATTTATTAATGTCTATTACATTATTTCGATATCCAAATAAAAAAAAACTATTTTGTAAGTCTTTGTACCTTAATTTCAAATGCTCTTTCCTCTTTCTGAATATAAAGTTATGATTTCACTTAATTTGTCAACAATGGAAAAAATGTACAAAACTAAATGTATTTGAATTTATGTTAAAACATTAATGCTGCTGTAAAAAGAAATGTATTTCTGGGTATACATTTACCAGCAAATATTCTTTGCTGAAGGAATGAATATTTCCATAATGATTATCATTCTGTGATTTAACCTATTTCTAATAAATTAAAAAAAATATTTCTCTCCAAAGTTGGAAATGTGTTATTTTAAAATATCTGTCAATATTCATTGTTTTTGCTACATTAATGAATTGATTTAATCTATAATATTTCCTTTTAGAAATAACGTTAGCGAAGTCTTACATACCTGTGAAATGGAGGTTCTCGTGAGTAGCGCCAGCCAAGAAGAAATCTACTTTAAGAAACAAAAGAACACAAAACTGCTTGACACACCCTTTGCTACTCTGACCAATAGTGACTACTTCCGTTGTCTTCAGAAATGTCTGCAGCGTAAATACACGGACTACTGTACGGCCTTCAACTGGGTCACCTCGACAAGGTCATGTCAACTTTTCAGTGTTAACCCTGTGTTAGCCCTGAACCTAACTTCTGCTGTTGGAACGCATTTTTACATTCAGAGCCAAAAATGATTTTTATAATAAAATTCATTTGTACTTTCTATCTTATTGATCTATCTCTCATTGAAACATGTGACATCTTCTTTGTTTGACAAAGACTGTTAACCATTACAGATCAATAGATTTGTCCAATATGGTGTATGAAAGAACCAAAACGTATCTAGCATGTGTGTTGCGGGGAGGGGAGGTGTTGAAGTTCAACCCCGCAATGAAATCAAAACCCCCTAAGGTAGGGGGCGGATTTTATCACTAGATTTTGCTTGGATTTTGATTATTTTAGGTGTGATTTTAATGTTAAAACATAATTTGCCCCAGCGCAGCCAAAGGTGTTTTGAGTTTAAAATCCTCTCCAGATGGTATTTGAGGTTAAAACTATTTTAAAACCCCCTTTTCTCTATTTATAAGGGACGGTGAATAGCGGATTTGATTTTTGAAGTAGAATTTTTAAATAGCAGGATAATGCACTGTTGATACCTAAGAATATGCATTTGTTTTAAAATTTTTAAATAGCTTAAATCCCCCGCTTGTTCCCCCCCCACCCCTTTGCTGGTAAGAGGCGAGGTGTCTACAGTCTTTCCATAACTCCAGTAAGAACCTTTTCTAGGGTACAATATACGTTTTCAGAAAGAATGACGGTCGTTGTGCTGGCCACATGACACCCTGCTCATTAACAGTTGTCCAAAGAAACAGATGACCTTAACATCATGTGACCTATAGATCGCAAGTTCTGAAAGGGGGCTTAACTTTTTCTTTACTTTAGACAGACGGAGTAAGCTTTGTTCATTTTATATAGACATTGTATTTCTAATATTGATGTCGTTCAGTAGCAGAACCACTTTGGTTCATCCAGTAGAAATACAAGATGACAGCCTGGGTATTATTTAAGGTTAGAGCATGTCACCCACACATTAGTTCCAATTACCATATCTCCACGCATGGAAAATAATAATAATAATAATATGTTTAAAATTCAAAATATTTCTTTTGATTGAAACATTAAGAAGTGAAATGTAACATTTGACCCAAAGCTTGATATGCTCTGTGTTCTTGACAAAAGGGGATTACAGTTGTTGTAAACCAGTGGTCTTGAACGGGGGCAAAAGTGACCTCAAGGGAGGGCGATTTTATGAAAATGAGAAAGCACAAGGGGCAGTTGGGGGGGGGGGCACTTACCCGAGCAGGCTATCATGCATCAAAGTGGCGCCCTGGTGGAAATGGTCTTAAGCTGAAATGACTAGGCCAAATGGTAGCAAAACCAAGGTCCCTTGGAAGAGCCTAAGGGAGTACAAGATCGTTCCTATTACACTGGGCGGGGCTGTAAGAGAGATCACATGACCGTGTCAAAAGTCCATGCGCCTTTCATCAAGAGACCGTTTCAAGAATGACCAATGCCGCATGGTAAGCCTGGCACTATGTCTTAGTAAGGAAAAATGGTCTCCGGTCTGCTTTGGACTCCTGCTACGTATCAGGCCATGATTCAGCAGAGTGCAAATCACTGAAAAAAGAAATGCTGAAAATGTTGACATCTGTTTTGACCTTTGCCAAGCAGAACTTCTTGTTCAGTTAAGCTGATAGGAGGGAGCACTTCATGACAGATCAAACTGGGGCCACCAGGCAAAATTATAGTAGAACTAGAATCATTAGCTTACAATAATTATTTTTATTATACAAGATGCAGGTTTTAAAACCGGTTTTAAACTTTTTCAATGGCTGCCAAACTAACTGTTTCATCTGTAGTGTACAGTTGTCAAGATTATGCTATAATTAGAAATATTGTAAAAAAAATCTGGAAACCATCAGCTCATGTTTCTGATGTTGAAGCGAACATTTTGTCCTTCCTAAACTTCATGCCTTTAAATGTTCGAAAGTTTTTAAATCTGCATCTATTAGAACAGAGTGACATCGTCTCAAATGATCCTCCAGCTTCAATGTTTTACAGGGTCATTACTTGAAATTTGTTGGGTAAAAGACACCTAGGCAACTTGTTGTTCTACAAGGAAGGAAATGAAACCGAATTTCAGACAATTAGAACTGCACTGTCTGTTTCTGTTTATATTCGGACATGTTTAATATTAATTAGATTCATGTAGACACAATTAAGCTAACATTAAATGTTAAACTGTAAAAATAAAAAAACAACAAGTTCATTTAAATAACAGGGTTAAAATTCAAATGATTAATAATGGTGAAAAATCATATGTGTGTTTGGATAAGCTTCATTTTATTAACGGGAAACGAAATCGAACATCTTGATCTGCTTAATTGAGAACCATTTTCGTAGACCCCCAATGACATATCATGCAGCCCCAATTCATTTTTTTTTCTTCTTTTTTCTGGAAGTAGTCGTAGACCCTTGGGGGTTCCTAAGCACATGTAACATCATTGGACATCACTGAATTTCTAAGTGATTTCTAAGCGATTCAAATATTTCTTAATCCCTAGAAATACTTTTCGTGTCTATGAAAATACAATATTTCTAATTATAGAACAATAAAAAAAAATAATTGTCTAATAATGTTGCAAAGTAATAATTTAGAAGTAAATGTTACATGTTACATTATATTACGGATGGATAAAAAAAGTAACGTCAACTATAAATTATTAATGAATACGTTTTTAGAACTTGAACACATCAACAAAGATTTCTTCCATTTTCTCGCCTACTCTTTATTAGTAAATTAGCTGTAGACACAGTCATCTATAATAGAAACTTAATAATTCAAATGATATTTGTACACAATTCCAGGTTATATTTCAAACATCCACTGGACCTACTTCACTATAGTGTATGTTAATGTCGTTGAAAAAAACCTAGCAGCTCCTTGTTGAATTATTAATTGGAATCGATAATAAAACAATATCTCTTTACAACCGTTGTCTCCGATAGTCTCATGTCTAAGTGTATTCATGAGCTTAGATTGTAGTAAACAAGTGGCCTTTCGTTCAATATGCTTCTAAATCTCATACTGTGTGTTGACATTAAATACGAGTTCGAATAGAGTCAGTTTCTTTAAGCATGATCTTAGAGTTGATAGTTACATTAGGCATGATCTAACAGAGTTGAGAGTTACATTTAACAATCTAACAGAGTTAGAAGTGAAAGTTAAAAAACGTCTAAAAATCGCATTATCGATAATAGGTAGTTCCGTTTTTTAATAATGAAAAAGCAAACTAATGCTAAATGATTGTTTCATATCTTTCTTCTAACGTACTTTTCTTAATAAATGGTCATAAAATTCTATTCATCGATATTTGGTTTGCTTCGGATTTTAAAAATAAAAAACAAATAAATGCCAAATGATTAAAATCGTTCTTGACTTGTATATAACATTTAATGTTCTTCCTAAAAAGTCGCAAAAATAAATTTCCTGTAAGAGTCTTTTTATTTTTTTTTTGACGTGGAAATACATCATTATACCATCTAGTCGTCATAACATCTAGTCGTCATAACATCTAGTCGTCATAGCATCTAGTCGTCAAAGCATCAAGTCGTCATATCATCTAGTTGTCTTAGTATCTAGTCATCATAGCATCTTGTCGTCAAATCATCTAGTCTTCATAGCATCTAGTCGTCATAGCATCTAGTCATCATAGCAACTAGTTGTCGTAGTATCTAGTCGTCATTGAATCTTGTCGTCATAGCATCTAGTCATTATACCATCTAGTCGTCATTGCATCTAGTCGTCATACCATCTAGTCGTCATTGCATCTAGTCGTCATAGCATTTAGTCATTATACCATCTAGTCGTCATTGCATCTAGTCGTCATAGCATCTAGTCATTAAACCATCTAGTCGTCATACCATCTAGTCGTCATTGCATCTAGTCGTCATAGCATCTAGTCATTATACCATCTAGTCGTCATTGCATCTAGTGGTCATAGCATCTAGTCATAACATCTTGTCATTATACCATCTAGTCGTCATTGCATCTAGTCGTCATAGTATCTAGTCATTATACCATCTAGTCATTATACCATCTAGTAGTCATACCATCTAGTCGTCATAGCATCTTGTCATTATACCATCTAGTCGTCATTGCATCTAGTCATAACATCTTGTCATTATACCATCTAGTCGTCATTGCGTCTAGTAGTCATAGCATCTAGTCATAGCATCTAGTCGTCATAGCATCTAGTCGTCATAGTATCTAGTCATTATACCATCTAGTAGTCATAGCATCTTGTCATTATACCATCTAGTCGTCATTGCATCTTGTAGTCATAGCATCTAGTCAAAGCATCTAGTCGTCATACCATCTAGTCGTCATAGCATCTTGTCATTATACCATCTAGTCGTCATACCATCTAGTCGTCATTGCATCTAGTCAAAGCATCTAGTCGTCATAGCATCTAGTCATAGCATCTAGTCGTCATAGCATCATATCGTCATATCATCTAGTTGTCGTAGTATCTAGTCTTCATAGCATCTTGTCGTCAAATCATCTAGTCTTCATAGCATCTAGTCGTCATAGCATCTATTCATTATAGCAACTAGTTGTCGTAGTATCTAGTCGTCATTGCATCTAGTCGTCATAGCATCTAGTCATGATAACATTTGTAAAAAAAGAAAAGGTGCTGGTACTCATTACTTGATATATATATATATATATATATATATATATAACAGTGGTGACCCATAATCTAAAAAGAAAGCTATAAATAAAAGTCATAAATTTTGCATAATATTTGTTCCGAACATAAAATTAAATTCTTCTATTAATAGCAAGTAAAATAGGAAATACAATTCCTAAAATTCTTTCTGAAATACTTTTCCATAATATATACTTTTCCATTGTACACCACATATGTCTTATAGAGACTCATTACCAATTTTATACAATTTGTTGTTGTTTTGTGACCTCATGTAAGGATACAGAAAAATTTTATTTGGTTTAGCCAAAGTACTGATACAACTAGAGAAGAATCTGTGCATAGGGAGTCCAAGTTTGAAAATCCCCGCGGTCCCCAACTTCAGGGGACCCCTAATTAGTGTCTGAAGTATTTTTAACATTAAATATTAAGTCATGCTATCTCGCTATTCATAATGTTATGTAAATTAGTGACCATGTTTCATGTATTCCACGCATTAAACTTAGATTTATTAAGTACATTACCTCATGTCATGATGTCAAATGTCAAAATGCAATAGCCCCTATAGAGGCCACTCCGCCGGGCACCAAAATCCTTGTTACTCCACTGTGACGAACATTGTGACTTCCAAGTGAGTTAGATAAAGAGATAGAATCATTAACTGGACCTCATTCAGAGTTAAAACTTATAGTTTGAAGGGTTAAACATTCTTGTTTATAAATTTGCAATTCAGTAGCAAAATCTAATGCAGATATGTAAGTCTGGAATCCAATTCAAATATGGAGATATATTTTACATAGATAAAAGACTTTTATTGTTTTTTTTTGTGTTTGTGCTTTATTGATTATTAAATATTCTTATAAAAAAAATATCCAAACAGGATTAAACCGTTAAATAGAATTAATATTAAAATATAAAAAACCCTCTAAACTATTCACGATCGATTTTTCTCAAACTCATTGCATGGTTCCATCAGCAAATGTTATCACATTGAACATGATCTTACAGAATCAGTGGAGAGCGAGTCACGTGAATAATTGATGAAAATCAGCTGTAGAAAGAGGTTGCTAGCTTCAAATGTTATTAACATGTACCGAAGGCAGTCTTGGATCAATGTCTGGAGAAAGTTATAAACAATAAATGTGTTAATGTTTTGGCAAACATCTACTGCTTAAGTGTTCGCCTCTATACCTACTACTATGTAAGTGTCCATTCTAGGACTACTACAACTATGTAAGTATTCATTCTAGGTCTTCTGATACTAGGTCTTATAACTCAATGTAAGTATTCGCTTCTAGGTCTTTAACAAACGATAAACTATTTTAGATAAATTAGAGACGAGGTATCACCACAAACACAAATCTAGGGGTCTATCGAGCTGTCATTCTCCCTACATTGCTCTATACCTCAGTATATAGAAAACGTGCACAAAAAAACAACAACAACTGAACCACTTCCACATGACATGTCTAAGAGAAATACTGAATGTTAAATGGCAAGACAAACAACAACTGAACCACTTCCACATGACATGTCTAAGAGAAATACTGAATGTTAAATGGCAAGACAAACAACAACTGAACCACTTCCACATGACATGTCTAAGAGAAATACTGAATGTTAAATGGCAAGACAAACAACAACTGAACCACTTCCACATGACATGTCTAAGAGAAATACGGAATGTTAAATGGCAAGACAAACAACAACTGAACCACTTCCACATGTCATGTCTAAGAGAAATACGGAATGTTAAATGGCAAGAAAAAAATACCAGATACTGAAGTCCTTAAAAAAGAGACCTGCAAAGCATCCACTTCATCCTGATGCAGTCCCATAATGGAAGACCGCCGCATCCCTAAACGACTCTTGTATGACACGAACTTTATATAAATATTTTAATCATGAAATTCTTCAATTGAAGTCCAGCTCATTTGTGCATAAGACGGAGCTCATGTAGTTCTATTTATATAATTCATTACTAAATACTTATACACATTCCTATTTAAGCGTGTTCGAAATTCGAAATATAGAGGCCTAAGCCAAATTTAAAAAATTATACAGGTCAAACTAAAGTTTTCGCTAGGTTGTAATTTTATTTTTTTCCCACAAAGATATAGGTACTCAAATTGTTTCATTTTCTAGGGAAATCGTTAGAGTCGTTGATACCCGTGTAATGTAAAACAACATTCTTGAACCCTCATTTTTTTCCCACTTGAAACTTTTCACAATTATTCATTGTCGATGCGAACACATGAATTAATTGAAAATATCAATCAATTAGTCCTAATTAATTAATTAATGTGGAAACTCAATTCAATTGGTAGCGGGTGACAACAATTAGTCTCATTCCGCCAAACAAGCTAAACATGTTAAGCCTTCAATAGACTAATAAAAACTATTTTTTGCGTATTTAAATAACCCAGTGGTAAATACGTCGGACATTTATCACGGAGGCTCTAGTTTAGTTTCAGACTCTATAATTTTTTTTTTCTTTTTTAAAAATTATTTTCAAAAGACGTCTTAGAAACCTTATCCCAGAGGTACCCTATCCTTTCACTGGTTCACAAAAATGATTGCAAAGTAGCGCACCGAGTATGCTATAAGCATGAAAGTTGCGCTAAACGAGTTTCCTGCAAAATAAAGATGAACCAAAATTACCAATAAAATTTTATGATATGTACACAGAATTGACAAATTCTAATAATCCTCTAGAATTGCATTAAAAAGATGAATCTTTTTTTGGGGGACACAAATCCAATATGGTATTGGGTGTGTTTGGTTACACTAGTTACATACTTAATTCAAAATAATTGATGCAAATTTTACTCTATAGACGTTTTTTTTTAAAAGTGTTTTTAATTTAATTTTTTTCCTTTTTTGTTTAATTTTTTTACATGGCCAATTAATAAAATATTATAAGAGTTGTTAATTTGCGTGTGATATTCTGCTTGGAACTAACAAGACTATACTCACGGACAGCTTTTCTTTTTGACTGAGATACTGCCATGACCACACTTGTCGTCTACTTGTTAGTGATGATAATAGTCGAAAAAGACATCGAAGCACTTTACAAAGTTGCCAGATTCAAGCCTGCGGTTCAGTGCAACAATTTAGGAGAGTATTACGCCTACTTGGGGGTTGATGGGAACTACGACCCAAACGCATTCAACAATCACTGTCAACACACCTACGAGTTCTACAATCCATGGTGGATGGTTGACTTATGTGGCCAGTTTGTTATAGAGAAAATACAACTTACAAACAGGTATTTGGTTTCATATTTTTTTACAAAGCTTACATCAACTCACTCTGTCTGTCTGTCTGGTAACAAAATTGTACACGTTATTTCGTCCACACCCAATTGTGGATCAAGCTGGAATTTTGCACACTTATTTCTTTTACCTGACAACACAAGAATAAAAAAAAACAAAAAAATATTAGCTTATTAACAATTGGTTATTAATTATTTCATTAGTTATTTTGAAAATAGAAAGAGATCGTACTTGACAAGTGTGGTGGTATAAGTTTAATTAATCCCCCATGTAAAGGCGTAAGCCATAAGTGAACTTTTTTTTTTAAATGCGAAAACAATAACTTTGACATAAATATCTTCTCCCCCCTCCCCAAGAAGGAAACCATATATTTGTAATTAATTATTTTGTTTGATATTGTATAATTGAAAAAAAAAAAGACTTCAACAGTAATAAAGACACCGTTGTGTGTGCGGAGATAAGCTTTTTTTAAAAAAATAAAAGGGAATTTTTAAAAATATTTTGCATGTGAGTTACTATACTCAGAAATTAGAACAGAAACACAAAGACTTTAACAAAGACACTCTACAAAAAAAAAATCATACAGGATTGCAAAAATACGATTAATTCAGTTTTAAAAACTAATGAATGGCAGATAATTTTTTACCCTACCGCAATTCTCTCCCAACCACATTTAACAGTAGTCTAGACTAGAATACTGATCTAAATAGTGATAATAGTATTGATATTGTGTATCAATAAATTGTAGAAGTATTATATATATATATATATACTAGACAGATATTACCCGCTGCCCGCGGGTCTTCACTCGCGTATTAATGATATAGCTCAAAAAAACTAAAACAAATTGACTCAACTTATCTTATTCATGGCAAACCAGTAACACAGACTAAAAACGCAAAACACCTAGGTGTTATAATAAATGAAAAACTGTCATGGAATCCACATATTGATGAAACTACAAAAAAATCAAAGCATTAGGATTTATTAAAAGAAATTTCTATAAATCAAATAAGAACATGAAACTAAAATGTTATTTAACCTTGGTTAGGCCAATAATAGAATATGCATCCTCTGTTTGGGACCCCTCAACTCAAGAAAACATTAAGAAACTGGAACAGACACAAAATAGAGCAGTGAGATTCATAACAAACGAATATTCACATTTGATTAGAGTAACACCTTTAGTAAAATCACTAAATTTACAAAGCCTTCAGGACAGAAGGCTCAAAAGTAAAGTAGCAATCATACATAAAACACTGAACCATAATCTTCAAATACAAAAACAAAATTTAATAAAATATTATGAAAGACACAAAGATAAAGGCACATTCCTCGTCCCATATGCTAGGACAAATTTGTACAAATACTCCTTCTTCCCTAGTGCTATTAGAGCGTGGAATGGGTTGCCTGAGCTAGCCAGGAAAACCAGTGACTTGGCAGAATTTAAGTCAAAGGTTAATATGCATGACTAAATGCATGACGCGTAGGACGTAATCATCTTCTTTTTTGAAGTAACGTCTGTATTGTATAAGATATGATAAGATAGGATATAGTCACTGATATAGTGCATTAGAAACAATAAAGAAAATAATAATGTTATAAGTAAAGCGAGTGCATTAATTCATGAATAAAAAAATATTCTAAATGGAGCTAAAAATAGCTAATTTACCTAAATTCACGCGATATTAAGAATAGAGTTGCACTCATGTGAAAATGCGTTAGAAAAACAAATTTGAATGTTAATTTGATTAAAATATGAAATGAATGGACTAAAATAAGTATTTTCGTTTGTCAAAGTATAAAACTATCTTTGCGAAGAGAAGTTTTATTATCTTAAAGTTGGATGATGTGTAACCTTTCCGGTATTGTCTAATGAAAGAATGCACATCAGGACTTCTCAATTCCCAGATATAAGGAAGGAATTTATGTAAAAGTGCTTTTGAAACACAAAATATATTTCATAATTTTATTTAATAATGAAAGCAATAGACTATATTTTGTATTTTCATGTGTCAAAGTAAAAAACTTTATGCTTAAAGTGTAGTTCTTAAAATAGATCTAGATCTAAATCCTTTCGATCTTTTCATGTAAACATTGTTAAACATAGACGAGATCGATGAATTTATAATGCTTTTATAGAGTTGGTCCACTTTTTTTAGGGTCTTAAATTAGTTAAATTAGTTTTATGTCTACAATACATACACTACGGTCTAAGTTAGTACCCAAGGAACATTTATGTCAAGTTTTAAAAAGATTGGTCAAACGGTTTTGAGTTCTATTCGTAACATACATACACACATACGCCTACATATATTTGATTAAAATTTTAAATAAATAGACTTAATTTTGTATTCCAAATTGAATTTCAAGATTGTATTTTGAAAAGTAAAACGGTCCGACCAGAGTTATTTATGTGTGGTAAATTATTTAGTTTTTCTTTTCTGTGGAAATCTTGAGAGCCTTGAAGAGTTACTGTGTGTTCTTTTTCCTGTCTGTATTTCTAAATTATGACTGAGAAGTTCTGAAAAATGTTTTCTAAAATATGGCGCCTCTTTTCTGCAGTCTTTGTTTAAATTTATCGAAAAAATTCATCGTTTTCACTTCATCTCTCCATTATTTCTTATTACTATGCTTTAAAACGCTTATATCAACTCACTGTGTCTGTCTGTAGGGAAATCTATATATATAATTTTCTTCTTCCCTTAACAGTTTAAACAAGAAGTAAAGGAAATATCACTCTGCAGATAGTCCACGAGAAAACAAGAGTAGTGTTCACGCTGGCTGCTACATTGAAATCTTTCCAAAAGACCCAAGACAATATGCAAACTTTCCGAACGTATTTGGCCAAGTCTGCTACCAACAAGTTGAGCCACTAGGTCCTGCTACGTTTAATTTTACATGTCCTTCACCCATTGTGGGGAGATATGTACGAATTATTATGAGGTAAGTTGGCAGGATAGACTTCTTGATATAAAGTAAGTTGACTGATACTTGATCTAGTTTTATAAACAATTTGAAACTGTTAGGCAGAGTTAAGCTACTAGTACTTGAAATTCTAAGCCACCAAAAACGAAAAAAAGCTCCCTCTCACAGAATGAGCAGAGTTTTCTGCCTGGGAGAGAATATTACAAGAGTCTATATATACAATATCATTTCCAGTGATTTGGTTACTCCTGAATTGCAAACACGACAGAAGGCTGGGAACACCGGGAATAGATTTCCTTCTCTATACCAGGCTAAGAATGCGCAATTCGCAATTTGTTCAGAAGCCCCATTAAGGAACGTAGCCTAGATTGTTGACAAGGTCATGTGAGCTCCTAGAACTCCGAATAGTTAATTGGTAATACTGTAATACTCTCGCAACCCTTAGGCTTTTCTTGTTTTGCTAGCCGTTTGGTCTAATCGTTTCCTCTGACACCGTTTCAACGTGTACATAATAAACATTCTAGTAAATCTCATTTTTTTTTATTTAGAAAAATAAACGCCTACATATTTAATTTAAAAAAAAGTAAACGGTTCGTCTTCAGAAGTCACTAATTGCACTTTGCATCAAATATTTGCAAGCTGCAAAAAATGAAATTAAATTTTTAAGAGCTTTTCCAGTTTTTGAGATGGACGCACAAACTTAAAAAAAAAACTAATAGAGGCTTTTGTTTTTCAGTGGTCGCTGAGAAAAGATACATTTCGAAATGTATAGATGTTACAGCTTCTATTAAATGCTATTTCAATAGCTCTCTAAAAACTACATTAGTTTCCCTGTAAGTCTAGGCGTCCCTGGATTCAACTGTAATTACATCAAACACTTAACAACTCGATCAAAACACAGAGACTTTATTTTACTTCATGGCACATATCACACGCTGGTCTCTCCTACTTTAAAAACTAACACACTTCCGGTCATTCGCGCATACATTCCACTGACGTATTTCTGTAAAAATAGATTATAAACACATAAAAATATTCGACTGTGACTATAATATTACCACGAACTCCAAAATTAAAAAAACACTACTTTGTAAGTCTTTGTAGTGTTAGTTGACATGCTCTTTCAGAACATAAAGTTATCATTTCACTTTATTTTGTCAACAAGGAAACAAGCATATAAAAAATAAATATTATGAATTATGTTAAAACATAACTGTTGCTGTAAAAAGCCACTTATTTCTGGGTAAAGCATTTACCAGCAAATATTCTTTGTCGAATGAATAAATAATTCCAGAATGATTATCGTCCTTTGATTTGACCTATTTAGTTGATTTTTCTAATACGGTAACTCTAAATTTGAGTTATTGGAATATTTAAATTCTGCGTAAAAGGTTGTAATAGTAAAATTTTTTCATTTTTTATTTAAATGCTTAGAAACATTAAAATCAATAATATTAATTAATAAATTAGACAGTAAAGTCTTGACATTTAAAAAAACCCTGGGTTCTTTGATATTTTGTTTTTAGCTCAGTCAAACGTCACTTCCCTCAACAATACTGAAAGGAAAATACTATTGAACCAATCGTATCGCTTCATTCTTACAGTAGCTGTTAAGCTGTTACGCTTAGTGACGGCCTAGTCCAGAGCTATGGTCAAGAGCTATGATATATATATATATATATATATATACAGAGAGAGAGAAAAAAAGAAAGAAAGAAAGATAGATAGATAGATAGATAGATAGATAGATAGATAGATAGATAGATAGATAGATAGATAGATAGATAGATAGATAGATAGATAGAGATAGATAGATAGATAGATAGATAGATCTAAAAGCATTAGGATAACCAACTCGAGAAAAAAAAAGTAACCACTCCCTGTCCTAATAGATAAATAGATCGTGTTTGACTGATTCTAACAAACTGGTCAGTGTAAGGCTAGTCTAGACTAGGTGTAGTTGGAAGACAACCAAGCGATAGTTTTTGTTGTGTGTTAAGTGGTCTTTTACCAGTAAGCTTCGGGCAGGAGGGGCTCATTGGTCATGTTTGCAGCAACAAGAACCTGCGACGCCGCTGACTCCAAACTGTATCGGCACTGCCGTTCCTTTGGATACATCAGCTGCGTGGAGATGGGGAAACTGATGTGTGGGCGACTTCGTTCCGACCACAGCTAATGCCCAGGCATTCATCTCATTTCTGAGATGATCCATAGTCGTTTCGCGACTGAATGAGGCCATAGTAGTGATCAGGCGAGAAAATACACACTGTTGTGGTTAGTTAAACATGTAAATCTACTTTTAGTGTTTTAACACGCATTTTTTTCCTTTGCTTACACGATCTAGATCTAATCTTATCTTATATAATACAGACGTTACCTCAAAAAGAAGATGATTAATCTAACTGCATAGACGAAGATATATTTCTTAACGAGAATGTAAACTTTACTGTATTGTTTTCTGTTATACAGTAAGTCAACAGATTAAGTTAATATGTCTTTGTGACGTCATGTAGAAACCAGCTGAAAGTCTGACCGTTTTGGATGCGCAGGAAAATTACGACAGAAAATCATCATTTTCTAAGTTATTATAGAAAATAAAAAAAAAAAAAGAATATTATATTCATTTTCTGTAGGTCTAAATCAAAACACATATTATATCAAAAATTGTCAAAACCAACGGGGAATCCATTATAAGTATCTGTAGACATTATTTATACTACATTAAGGACTTGATTTAATCTCAACTATTTCCTTTCAGAAATAACGTTAGTGAACTATTACATATCTGTGAAATGGAGGTTCTCGTGAGTAGCGCCAGCCAAGAAGAAATCTACTTTAAGAAACAAAAGAACACAAAACTTCAGGACACACCCTTTGCTACTCTGACCAATAGTGACTACTTCCGTTGTCTTCAGAAATGTCTGCAGCGTAAATACACGGACTAGTGTACGGCCTTCAACTGGGTCACCTCCACAAGGTCATGTCAACTTTTCAGTGTTAACCCTGTGTTAGCCCTGAACCTAACTTCTGCTGTTGGAACGCATTTTTATATTCAGAGCCAAAAATGATTTTTTGTAATAAATTCCATTTTTACGTGTTATCTTATCGATCTTATTATCGATAATAGGTTGCTCCGGATTTAAAAAATGATAAACAAATAAATGTCAAATAATTGAAATCGTTCTTTTCACTTAAATAATATTTAATGTTCTTGCTAAAAAATCCAAAAAGTTTCCTGAACGATAATAGGATGTATGAGTATTTTTTTTATTGAATGCAAATTGATGATTGTTTAAGATCGCTCTTCTTACTGATATGACCTAATCAGTCGAATACCTCCATTCCTCTCTCTATTTTGCCAGCATTAGTCTCTTTCCTTGACAGGCTTTCTCATTCATTGATTTTATCTTCGCATTGCGTCTGTGTCTTCCTCTCCTTTGTCCCAGTTACCGTTCCCTGTAGAAATGTTTTTGTGAGCCATGAAGATCTCGTCGAGTCTCACCTTAAAAGTAAAGTTCCCCTTTCAGACCTCGTGGTCTATAGAGCAGATAATGAGTTAACGAAGGTGTCATGTGGCTAGCACAACGACCTATCACCTTTACTTTTCCCCAACTAATGTCAGGTACCCATTAGAGCTGGGTGGACTAAGAGGTTCCAAGAATACCGAAATTAACAATCCCAGTCTCCACCGGGATTCGAACCCGTTTGGAAGCCAAGTGCTTTACCGCTCAGCCACCGCACCTCGTAAGTCTCACCTTACTTTATTTTTTTTTTACCTGGAAATACTTCTGTTTCGAATTTTCTGATTTGTAAAGCGGTAAGTGATCCCTTAAACTAGATTCATTCTGTATTCCACATCTAGGATTTTCCAATTAGGTTCTGCAGTTAGAGTCTACAATTCTTACAAAGTTGTTGTGACCAAGGAGCGTTCGAGTCTGATTTTTCTGGCGAGTGCTTTTCAAATCGCCATAATATTAACAACTGCTCCTGTAGACTGTGTCACTGTGCAATTATAGTCATTTAATAAGGCATCTTTCTATCGTCTATATCCCTGATGGGCAAACTTTTTGAAGAGCGGGCCAAAACAATATACGGAAAATTTTAGTGGGCATATTTATTTTATTAAGAAATTACAGAAATTTAGTATTAGAATTAATATCAAAGAAGAACTAAACTAACGCTGTAATAAGCTAAGCGTATTTCGATAATGGTTCATCTCAACATGTTTCAGCTTCGGACGTAGTTATTATTAAACGTTAACGGAGAAGTTCATCTGACAGAGGTTTGTCTTTAAAATACACAAAAAGTACTTCTACATTCACTCATTGTAAGAAATACATCTTGAATCAACTCTACGTTTTTTTTTGTTTTTACATTTAATTGCTAAAATGTTTTGCAAACATGTATAAAAATAATAATAATAATAATAAAAAAAAAAGAAATTACCCCTCTTTGCGATCAATGGATCTATCTCTGTTTCTTTGACCCACCGTTAACGAGGGTGTCAACTGCCTTTACTTTTCCCCACTATTGTCATGAAGTTTTTAAAGTTGGGTGGACTCCAGGGCGTCCTTGAACGTGCATCAAAATGGAGTTTAAGTTACTCATGAAACTCTACTAATGGAACAACAACTTAGAGTGAAGCATGGAAATTCAAATATGCAATATTACTCTAACGGTTCATCTTATATTGATAAGTTAAATTCTTACATTGTAAATAAAATTCATATTTTTAAATTATTATTTCAAAACATGTGGCGACCCTAACCATTGAAAAAAATTATTTTAAGAAAAGGTTATATTAATATTGTTATATTAATTGTAATTGTATCAATTAGTTTTGATTACATCAACTGTGTAATTAAATTTGCACTAAATTCAGACTAGCAATAATAAATCTGTGCGATTAGAAATATTTTTACCAATTTTTATTTTTATTTAGCGAAATTCCATCCTTTTAGCTTTCTCAATACGCTATAATCCTATTACTTGTCTGTACCAGTTGGAAAAAAAAAAGGGAGGGGGGAAGAATGGATCACTGAAAAAAATGTTGCAAATTCGCGTTTTAAATAATCTTAATTAACTTTATGGGAGGCGCTTGACTTCCGGACCGGGTTCGAATCATGGTGAAGACTGGGATTTTTATTTCGGAGTCAGAGTCCATCCAGCTCTAATGGGTGCTTGACATTACTTGGGAAAAGTAAAGGCGTTTGGTCGTTTTGCTGGCTCTCTCAGAGTCCAGTCCACTACTTACTCTTTCAGAGTCCAATCCGCTACTTACTCTTTCAGAGTCCAGTCCACTACTTACTCTTTCAGAGTCCAGTCCACTACTTACTCTTTCAGAGTCCAGTCCACTACTTACTCTTTCAGAGTCCAGTCTACTACTTACTCTTTCAGAGTCCAATCCGCTTCTTACTCTTTCAGAGTCCAGTCCACTACTTACTCTTTCAGAGTCCAATCAACTACTTACTCTTTCAGAGTCCAGTCCACTACTTACTCTTTCAGAGTCCAGTCCACTACTTACTCTTTCAGAGTCTAGTCCACTACTTACTCTTTCAGAGTCCAATCAACTACTTACTCTTTCAGAGTCCAGTCCACTACTTACTCTTTCAGAGTCCAGTCCACTACTTACTCTTTCAGAGTCCAGTCCACTACTTACTCTTTCAGAGTCCAGTCCACTACTTACTCTTTCAGAGTCCAGTCCACTACTTACTCTATCAGAGTCCAATCCACTACTTACTCTTTCAGAGTCCAGTCCACTACTTACTCTTTCACAGTCCAGTCCACTACTTACTCTTTCCATTTCACAACTAACTAAAAATTTACACATCTCATCTTCTACCCTGCACACATTCAGTGGACCTGTTGACCACAATCTCACTATTGCAAAAAACAAAGTTTGTTACAGGTAAGTACTAGTCCTACGTGAACATGTCAGGGAGAAGTAACATGAAAACATCAGACACTACTAGCGTACACCGATTGACCTATAAGCCCTTCAGATGAACTGGGAGTATCCAGTGTTCGTTTTTTTCATTTCTCTTTAAATTTAAAAAGAACATGTGGAATGGAATACATAACTTGCAAAACTAAAACACGAATACCCTTGCATTGCACATGGAGAGAGAGAGAGAGAGAGGGAGAGAGAGAGAGAGAGAGAGAGAGAGAGAGAGAGAGAGGGCGTTACGTGCACAGGTTTACTTTCCATGTGTAGAAAAGTCGTTTACCTTTACATTTTTTACAAAGCTTCTATCAAGACACTCTGTCTGTCTGTCCGTCTGGTAAAAGGTGTGTAGACGTTATTTCAACACCCATTCTTTGATTAAGTTGAAACTTCCCACAGTTATTCATTGACATAGACAAGACATGAAACAATAATAAGATATAAGAGTTTTTATATTTTGCTTGTTTCGTGATGGTATTTCTAAAAAAAAAAGGGGAGCTAACTATAACTATACAAAGACGTGCAATTTACATCTAAAGAATTTTTATTTTATTTTATTTTATTTTATTTTATAGGAGTAAGTCTCCTCTACCTGTTAGGCAACCCCGGGATATACATACATACATATATATATATATATATATATATATATATATATATATATATATATATATATATATATATATATATATATATATATATATTTATACAGTGCTTTTTTGTAAAAAAAAATATTTAAAAAAAGCACTACTCAGTGATGGATTACCTAACTTTTAACTACTAATAAATTAATAATAAACGTTAAAATACAAGAAATGTAATGACTATATCCATAACCGTGAAAAAGGTTTCGGTACGCCGTACCGGTGCGTACCATCACAAAGCAAACACTGTATATATATATATATATATATATATATATATATATATATATATATATATATATACTCGCCGCTTACATTGATTGAAGGGGAAGCATTGTTGAATTGCTACGGTATCTATTAATATTGTAAAGCTATTATGAACTCTCGCTTTTCTAAAAAAACAAAACAATAATTAATAACCACATATAACTAGTTATTATCTAGTAGTTTTACTTATCGATAGATTGATTTTCATCGATTCATGTGTTGTCATGGGCAATAAAATAATTGTGCACACTTACAACTTCATCTGAGAATTTCGCAGTGGGAGAAAAGAAAAGTGTAAACACACGGGACAAACAATGTAACTTAGTAAACAAAAAAGACCTACTTCACCTCTGCAATTTAGATGCATGGTGGGGCAAAACATCTCAAACATTTTAAATCTACCAGAAGAACCCAACTATCTTGAACAAAAATGCTTATATTTTTTACAAGTATATAAAAAAAAGTTTTTTTTAATGGGTTTTCAAAATAGTTTTCCGCTCTGGTACAGCTACATTTCGACTGAGTACAAAGAGTCGCTATTACAGAAAACTTGGTTTCATTATATGCTTCTAAGTCGCGATGTTCATGATGGCTTGGGGAAAAGAAAGAAAATAAATGTTATGACGAATGAAACTGGTAGAGCCTAACCTAACGAATGAAACTGGTAGAGCCTAACCTAACGAATGATACCTGTCCCACATCTTTACTGCCACTACAGACTATACGGCGCCCCCGTATGTATTGACGCTGTGTCCGTCCATCACAAACCATTAGGGAATGCAAGAAGCGTTGATTAGTTAAAATACAGAGACTTAAGGCCAGTTGTAATGTCACAAACCATTAGGTAATGCAAGAAGCGTTGATTAGTTAAACTACAGAGACTTAAGGCCAGTTGTAATGTCACAAACCATTAGGTAATGCAAGAAGCGTTGATTAGTTAAACATCAGAGACTAAAGGCTTGTAATGTCACAAACCATTAGATAATGCGAGAAGAGTTCGTTAGTTAAACGACGGAGACTAAAGGCTTGTTGTAATGTCAGGGTTAAAGATACCAGCTTCAAGTCTTTGTTAAGAGCATGTAAAGAAACATCAATTTGTATTCACTAGAAGTCAGTCTTGATAATTACAATTCAAAATCACTTTACGTATATAGATCTACACACTAGTCCAATAGTTATGATTTGGGAATAAAAGATTTTGGGTCCTTAACTCTAAGCATGGAAACATGAATCAAAGATTGAATGAGTTACGTACCCTTGAAGAGGCCTTGCTATTCGCCTTATTTTATATGTGTTCTTGCACTGATGCACAGCAACATTTTTTAGAGGCCCCAGAAAGGGGAAAAGACGCTATTAGTTTTGTGCGAAATGTCTGTACGTCTGTCCATCTGTCCGTCTGTCCATCCGTCCCGTTTAGATCTCGTAAACTAGAAAAGATAGTGAAAATCCGACATCACAATATTTTAGACCATTCAAAGTTCTGATGCAACGACTACTTTTTTTTTTTCTGAAAGCGAAAAATCTAATTTTTAAAATCAGTTATGCAAGTAGTTTTTTAAAGACATACTTTAAATTCACTTTCACCTATCCTTTGACCTGCGGGACCGTTGGGGCACTAACAAGATCTGTTAACCTTCTTTCTCCATTCTTGTCACTCAGTTGTCTTTGATATAATTTCATTTGGATGTTCTTTCTGAAAATATTAAAGCCTGCCTGGGTGGACCACTTCGGGGGCCGATTTTGTGTTTGTGTTTCCACACAAACTGTCTTTTGTAACCTTGTTTGAAATACTGTACAAATATCACAATCGACTTTGTCATGGTCATAATCTCGTTGTTAAAAAGGAATCTCCAATAATATATTAGAAAATAGAAAATCCAATGTGTCTGGTACTTGTTGTTGCTGTATAGACTCTCTCTCGCTCTCTCTCTCTCTCTCTATATATATATATATAGATGTTATGTTTTCTCGGAGGTTCTCTGTTGGCTATTTAAGGTGTCATAAAAGTTAAATAGACCAGGGGGGAGGGCAATATAGCACGCACCTACATATAAACCCCACCTTACATTACAGACACATACTGAGTACAAAATTCAATACCAGTTTCACGCAACCGCATTCGGAGCATCAGAACACATCCACGACCCTAGGGATCCACCGACAATTAGTCACAAGGCATTAGTTCACTTAATACTTAATATAAATAAGACTAAAAATTTCAAAAATCTTTCACGCGACGTCAAAAAACCAGCAAACTTATATTCAAGATACTATTTCAGAACAAAACACTAGGGCTAACACTTTAAACTGTACAATACTTCAAAGCGACCCCAAGACACAAGCAAACTCATATTCAAGATACTATTTCATAACAAAACACTAGGGCTAACACTTTAAACTGTACAATACTTCAACGCGACCCCAAGACACCAACAAACTCATATTCAAGATACTATTTCATAACAAAACACTAGGGCTAACACTTTAAACTGTACAATACTTCAACGCGACCCCAAGACACCAACAAACCCATATTCAAGATACTATTTTATAACAAAACACTAGGGCTAACACTTTAAACTGTAAAATACTTCCACTCGACCCCAAGACACCAACAAACTCATATTCAAGATACCATTTCATAACAAAACACTAGGGCTAACACTTTACACTGTACAATACTTCCACCGACCCCAAGACACCAGCAAACTCATATTCAAGATACTATTTCATAACAAAACACTAGGGCTAACACTTTAAACTGTACAATACTTCAACGCGACCCCAAGACACCCGCAATCTCATATTCAAGATACCATTTAATAACAAAACACTAGGGCTAACACTTTACACTGTACAATACTTCCACCGACCCCAAGACACCAACAAACTCATATTCAAAATACTATTTCATAACAAAACACTAGGGCTAGACATTTTAAACTGTACAATACTTTCACGCGACACCAATAAACTCATATTTAAGGTACTTATTTACAACAAAACGCTAGGGTTAGATTAATAAAACTGTACAATATTTTCACGCGAAACCAAGACACCTCCATAATCTTTTATTATAGGTAAAAACGTTACTTAAAAAATTACAAATTACAGCACGCGGGCCATATCTTGAAGCGACTTATTCGGCCCTTTTCAATGTCGGCACGAGGACTAGAAAATCATAAAAATACTAGATTACAAAGACAGGCGGCCCCAATCGAATTCACCAATAAACCAGGAATATTCAAGTCTTGTTTTTTTAGCGGCCCCCGAAAGAGGAAAAGACGCTATTTATTTTGTGTGGCCTATCTGTCCGTCCGTTCATCCCGTTTAGATCTCAGGAACTAGAAGTGAAATTGAAAATTGGACATTATGATATTTTAAATCAAAGTTCTGATGCAACGGCTACTTTTTTTTCTTTTCCGAAAAGGATATATGTGTAATTGTTAAAATTATCTGTGCAAGCTGATGTTTCCAAATATACATCAATTTTAAATTATGTCCAACTTATATGCATACAGAATAGATTTTTTCTCTTTAAAAAAAAAGTATCTAAAAAATAAGTGTATATGTGTGACAAGTCAAAAACTCGCTGTCAGAGTCACTCAAAATTATCACAGCATTAATTATTATTTTTCATTATTTATTTATTTTATTTTAATTATTTGTCCATCCTACCCCTAAATCATTCACCCGCGCCACCTTTTCCTCTCCAGGCTAGACTTAGTTGACCACCTTGGAGATAGCTAAGGCGCGTCCTTTCATTTATCTGCCCTTGATCGGGGAAAGGTAGACACACAATCTCTTTTGTCTTGCCCGCCGGATGTCTGAAGGACGGTCGCGGTTTACACCACCTTGGTTTGAATGCAAGCTAATCCTTCTCCCCCCCCCCTTCTCTCACGTCTTTCTTTGATCTAAGAGATTACCCTGGTCAACACACCGCGTGATATTCCAAGGTGCGGCTCCCACCTCAAGTCTACTCCACCCACGTGTAAGATAATACTAAGCCTAGGACGTTTCCTGTGTCCGCCCACATTTCCCAGGCATATATAAAGTAAACCAACTCAAATCAGACTCTCTTTCATTTTTCATTCGAGCTGATCTATCGAGTCTGGACTATATCACTTATTCTCTCTCCTAGAGGAATACCTGGTGGTAAGCCGAACTTAATCACAAGTTCCATCTTAATTACTCTGTGTATATTTCCATTGGATTTTATCATGTGTATTTTGCTTAGTTCATTTATAGTTAATTAGTGCATTGTGTATTTCTCACTGGCGTAAGTAGAAAACATAAACATGTCCTATGTATTTATTTATGTATTGCATTAATCTATTAATGCTACGTTGCTCAATTGATCGTTGATGCAACCATGTATATATTTGTACATCTTATTTTATTTCCTTTATCTCGGCTGGTCGCCTTGATAATTTTACTAGCGCACTGATACTGCGTCTAGTGAAGAGATATGAATTATCCCCCCCCCTTTGTGTGTAAGGATTTGTCTCCCCTGTAGTCATTTCACTCTTACGAGAGTTGCGCCCTCTCCATTCAAGTGCGTTCCATTGTTCTCGATCGACGGTCATATGTAAACATACCGTCAGGATCGCTGACCACCGCCCAATTCAACCCCCCCCTTTCTTTCTCTATCCACCTGTGTTGTTTATTTGAGACTATTATTTCCCCTTCTATGTACATTCTTATATTATTATTTCCCCTTTTATGTACATGTCTATATTGCCACTATCTGCCATCTATTTTCCAAATCCCATTTGTCATCATCTCCCCTTTATGCTCTATAGCAATTTTACCAATCTGACGAATGCAACTAAGTCGAGGGCATCGATAAGATGCATGAGAGACATGTCCTAACTTGTCTTTATTTATCCGCAGCCTCCCTCAGGTGTCTGCCTATTTATGTGCTGAGTGCTATCCAGCACTGCACTGTCCTACTGAGACCTGCCTATTTATCGGATTACTTACCTGCCTATTGCCTATTTGCCTACTGGCCTATTTAGGTGCTTAGTGCTATTCAGCACTGTATTTGCTATCAAGAATCGCCTATCGCCTATTTGTTTGATATCAAGAATCACCTACTATCTATGTGCTTAGTGCTATTCAGCACTGCACTTGCCTACTGAGATCTACTCAACTCTACCACTTGGCGCTATCGGCATTGCCCGCCTATTCGACAGCCCACCTGTCAAGCTATTAGGTGCGACGTCCCTATAGACCAGATCGGTGTGAGACGTCATAGCTACGCCAACCCTCTGCAACTCACTGGACATATCCTGTCAACCACGCTGCCCACGGCAGATCAGCTCTGCCCGCAGTAACCTTGTGCCCACGGTATCCGGCCACCCGCCATACTGTGCCCACTACAGATACTAGAACTTGGGACTGAGACTCCACAAGAACTATATCGCCGGCGTCCCTCTATCCGCTAGAGCGCCACCTCCAGCTGCAGAACCTCAAGCCAGGACACAGCCAGCTGCGACATCAACAGGACAACCAGCTAAGTCAGAGGACAAAGTGACATACTCTCTTATTATGTGCAAGAGTGATGATCAAAATACCTTACTAACTAGAGATAGATGCAAACCCTCCCCCTTTTTATTCTTATATGTATATTTATGTAAATAAATATTCTTCATTTTAAACTTTTGTATCTATCTTTCATTGCTTTGTCTCGATGCGTGTCTGCTCCCGATTCATATGCTGATAAGTGGGGGTGTGATAGCTTTAAAAATAATCATCCCCTAGACATAAAACGTGCCAAACACACGTCACATTTCCCCACCTGTCACATTTTGGCGAGCCCGTCCTGGATTTAACCCATTAGTACAGCAGGCACGAACAGGCAGCAATAACTAAAATTCCATATCAATATTTTGTTTCTTAAAATATTTATAAGTATCATCACTTCGCATTAACAAGAGTGTCACTTCTGTCATATTTTATTTATTACTATCATTGCATTTCATGTGTAATATTTTCTTGCAGGAACTTTGTGATTAACGTAGGCAGACACCACATTCCTTTTGCACTCTTCCCTATAACTTCTAAGTAATTGCTTTCAGCAGCTCCTTCCTCGTCCCCACCTCTTACTCTATATTCTGCTTTATCCCCCTCATACCCAACCATGGCCAGTGGCACTCGCTCCAAGGCTGAACCTGACCGCAAGCAGCGTTTAGCAGATATCATGGATGAGGCTAAATTCTTTGACGATGAAGCAGAACGGAAAGAATATGTGAGATCCCAGCTTGAGGCGCTTAAAAGAGACGAAAAGGAAGAAAAAAGAAAGGAAGACGAAAAGGAAGAAAAAAGATTAGCAAGGGAGCATGAGCTAGCAATGAAGGAAAAGGATAATGAAATTGCCAGAGAAAGAGAAAGAAAGGAAGCTGAAATAGCTATTGCTAAAGAAAGAGAAGTCACCGAGCGAGAAAGAGAGCAACAAATAACGGCGAGAGAAAAGATAGCCGCGGACAAAGAGAACGAGGCCGCCCGCCAGGCTTCTTCCGAGTCCCGCCCGGCTAGCCCAGCCTCCTTTCAAAGTTCTTTGAACGGTCTACCCCACATGCCAATGGAGCACTTCGACGACAAGACAGAGAACATCGAAGTTTATCTTGTCCGTTTTGAGGAAGTAGCACGCTTTTACGGTCTGCCAGAGGAGAAATGGTGCTTCCGGCTATCCCAATGCCTCCGAGGCAAAGCCTACGAAGTTTACTCCAAACTTCCCTCCGGCCAGCGAGAAGATTACGCAGCCCTCAAGCAGGCGCTGCTGATCCAGTTCGAGCTGACTGCCGAGGCCTACCACAAAAAGTTCAGAAGTTCCCGCCTCGAACGCAGAGAGACCTACGGCAACCTCTGCGAAAGGCTGGACAAGTACCTTGTCAGGTGGCACGCTCTCAGCCAATTGCCAGAGACTTTTGATGGCCTAGCATGCCTCATACTCTCTGAGCAGCTGTTGGAATGCATGTCCCCAGAGGTCAGAGTTTATGTCAAGGAGCAACAAGCAACTGCACCCGCCGACATAGCTTCCGCCGCTGATAGGTACTTGAACGCTCGTAAGGACTTAAAAGGCAAAGCGACCGCGACAGACCAGCAAACAGACCAACCAACTTCTCCTGCTCAATCCAACCTTGCTCCTAAAACTCCCCAGCCCAACCAGGCACCAGGCCGGCAATCAGTCCCTCATAACCACAATAACCGCCCCAACCACCAGTCTCGCTACAACCAGGCCAACTACACTCAGCGTGACTCACGTCATGGCGCGCGTGACAGTAGACCCACTCTACATCGGCAGCAGCAGGCCCCACGGACCCTATCAATGGTGGCGCCAGTCCCTCAACCCTCTGTGATTGATCCATTTGACCAACCAGAGGAGGACACATACGTCGTCTCCACGATGGCCGTGGCTCCTCAACCCACTGCCGTTGATCTCAGCAGATTAGAACTCCCACCGGTGCTACCTCACCCCACCTCTTCTCCTCCGGGAGTAGAGAACATTCTGGCTAACGGTGTCGAAGTTTTGGGCCTATACGACTCAGGCTGTTCGTTCGGCGCGGTTATAAGTAAGGCACTGATTGACCCATCGGATCTCACTGGTGGAACAGTGACAATCCAGTCTATAGACCGTGCCACTCCTCCGCAGGTTCTACCTGTCGCGAGGGTGCACGTGGAGTGCAGATACGTACATGGCACCATTGACGCCGCCGTCATGGACACGCCAGTGTATGACTTCATTCTAGGCTCCAAATATGTCCCTCTTGGAGTAGTCAACAAGCCATACTTCTCTCTGCCCGTCGGTAGATCGACGAAGCAGAAACGTGGCGGTAACCAGCAGGTTGGAAGCCCTGGTCGCCACACTAACACGCATAGTCCCGACTCATCAGCGAAGCTCAAACCACTCCGACCTGGCATTGACACTGCTAGGAAGTCACGAGTTAAGTCGTTTACCCGCGCTCGTGAGGGTCTACTTCACCCAGGCTACTCAGCCAAAATCATGCAACGTTCCTCTAACATTGACAGTGTCAGAATGCCCCGAGGTAAGATTAACCCTTGCTCTCGTGGACTCACTCCTCTCCATGGCTCATCAGCCACTACTCCGAATCAACCTCTCCCTGGCATTGATAGTGTCAGGAAGTCACGAGGTAAGCCGAACCCTCGCGCCCGTAAAAACACTTCTCCCTATGGCTCCTCAGCCACCATTCCAAATCAACCTCCCCCTGGCATTGATAGTGCCAGGAAGTCACGAGATAAGCCGAACCCTCGCGCTCGTGAAAACACTTCTCACCATGGCTCCTCAGCCACCATTCAATTTCGACCTTCCCCTGGCATTGACCATGTCAGGAAGCCACGATGTAAGCCACATTATTGCACTCGTGGGGACGTTCTCCGGCAGAACTCCACATTCTTTATCAGGCCACTCTTCCCTGACATTGATCGTGTCAGACGATACCGAGGTAAGCTGACTACTTACTCTCGTAAAGAAGCGCCTTACAGCGGCTTCGGAGGTAAGCCCCAACGAGCACACGTGCCTTGGGCACCCCGCCTAAGCCCCAATCACCCTCCCCAATCCGCCCCAGGAAGGAATTATTACTCACCCAATCGCCCAATCTACTCTCCCGAGCAACCCCAAATGTTTCACCCAGGTGACTACATACTCAGGGACGGAAAGTAGACCACGGACAGACTTGGACAGACTCTCCTTCTGGCATGGCTACCCCTTATTTTTCCAGATTTTTTTTTCTAATGCTGTGATAACAACTGATCTTAAAGTTAGAGTGACATCAGTCTGCTCGCACTTTATGGATCTTTCTGCGATAGATCCATCTTGGCGGCGGCGTATGTGACAAGTCAAAAACTCGCTGTCAGAGTCACTCAAAATTATCACAGCATTAATTATTATTTTTCATTATTTATTTATTTTATTTTAATTATTTGTCCATCCTACCCCTAAATCATTCACCCGCGCCACCTTTTCCTCTCCAGGCTAGACTTAGTTGACCACCTTGGAGATAGCTAAGGCGCGTCCTTTCATTTATCTGCCCTTGATCGGGGAAAGGTAGACACACAATCTCTTTTGTCTTGCCCGCCGGATGTCTGAAGGACGGTCGCGGTTTACACCACCTTGGTTTGAATGCAAGCTAATCCTTCTCCCCCCCCCCCCTTCTCTCACGTCTTTCTTTGATCTAAGAGATTACCCTGGTCAACACACCGCGTGATATTCCAAGGTGCGGCTCCCACCTCAAGTCTACTCCACCCACGTGTAAGATAATACTAAGCCTAGGACGTTTCCTGTGTCCGCCCACATTTCCCAGGCATATATAAAGTAAACCAACTCAAATCAGACTCTCTTTCATTTTTCATTCGAGCTGATCTATCGAGTCTGGACTATATCACTTATTCTCTCTCCTAGAGGAATACCTGGTGGTAAGCCGAACTTAATCACAAGTTCCATCTTAATTACTCTGTGTATAAAGTAAAGGCGTATTGGTCGTTGTGCTGGCTACATGACACCCTCGTTAACCGTTGGCCACAAAAACAGATGAGCTTTATATCATCTGCCCTATAGACCACAAGGTCTGAAAGGGGAACTAGTAAGCCAGGTTCACATTTAACTTTTCATTCACTTTCACCTATCCTTTGATCTTCTGGACCGTTGGGGCACTACACAAGATCTGTTAACCTTCTTTCTCCATTCTTATCTCTCATTGGTCTTTGATATAATTTCATTCGGATGTTCTTTCTGAAAATATTGAAGCTGCCTTGGTGGACCACTTCGGGGGCCGATTTTGTGTTTGTGTTTCCACACAAACTGTCTTTTGTAAGCTTGTTTGAAATACTGTACAAATATCACAATCGACTTTGTCATGGTCATAATCTCGTTGTTAAAAGGGAATCTCCAATAATATATTAGAAAAACCAATGTGTCTGGTACTTGTTGTTGCTGTATAGACTCTCTCTCGCTCTCTCTCTCTCTCTATATATATATATATATATATATAGATGTTATGTTTTCTCGGAGGTTCTCTGTTCTCTATTTAAGGTGTCGTAAAAGTTAAATAGACCAGGGGGGAGGGCAATATAGCACGCACCTACATATAAACCCCACCTTACATTACAGACACATACTGAGTACAAAATTCAATACCAGTTTCACGCAACCGCATTCGGAGCATCAGAACACATCCACGACCCTAGGGATCCACCGACAATTAGTCACAAGGCATTAGTTCACTTAATACTTAATATAAATAAGAATAAAAACTTCAAAAATCTTTCACGCGACGTCAAAAAACCAACAAACTTATATTCAAGATACTATTTCATAACAAAACACTAGGGCTAACATTTTAAACTGTACAATACTTCAACGCGACCCCAAGACACCAACAAACTCATATTCAAGATACTATTTCATAACAAAACACTAGGGCTAACACTTTAAACTGTAAAATACTTCAACGCGACCCCAAGACACCAACAAACTCATATTCAAGATACTATTTCATAACAAAACACTAGGGCTAACACTTTAAACTGTAAAATACTTCAACGCGACCCCAAGACACCAGCAAACTCATATTCAAGATACTATTTCATAACAAAACACTAGGGTTAACACTTTAAACTGTACAATACTTCAACGCGACCCCAAGACACCAGCAAACTCATATTCAAGATACTATTTCATAACAAAACACTAGGGCTAACACTTTAAACTGTACAATACTTCAACGCGACCCCAAGACACCAGCAAACTCATATTCAAGATACTATTTCATAACAAAACACTAGGGCTAACACTTTAAACTGTACAATACTTCAACGCGACCCCAAGACACCAGCAAACGGATATTATTCAAGATACTATTTCATAACAAAACACTAGGGCTAACACTTTAAACTGTACAATACTTCAACGCGACCCCAAGACACCAGCAAACTGATATTATTCAAGATACTATTTCATAACAAAACACTAGGGCTAACACTTTAAACTGTACAATACTTCAACGCGACCCCAAGACACCAGCAAACTCATATTCAAGATACTATTTCATAACTAAACACTAGGGCTAACACTTTACACTGTACAATACTTCCAGGCGACACCAATAAACTCATATTTAAGGTACTTTTTACAACAAAACGCTAGGGTTAGATTAATAAACTGTACAATAATTTCACGCGAAACCAAGATACCTCCATAATCTTTTATTATAGATAAAGACGTGACTTGAAAAAGTTACAAATTATAGCACGCTGGCAATATCTTGACGCGACTTAGTGGTATTCGGTCCTTTTCAATGTCGGCACGAAGAGTAGAAAATCATAAAAAATCTAGATTACATAGACAGGCGGCCCCAATCGAATTCACCAATAAACCAGGAATATTCAAGTCTTGTTTTTTTAGCGGCCCCCGAAAGAGGAAAAGACGCTATTTATTTTGTGTGGCCTATCCTTCCGTCCGTTCATCCCGTTTAGATATCAGGAACTAGAAGTGAAAATGAAAATCGGACTTTATGATATTTTAGATCAAAGTTCTGATACAACGGCTACTTTTTTTTCTTTTCCGAAAAGGATATATGTGTAATTGTTAAAATTATCTGTGCAAGCTGATTCTTCCAAAAAAATACATCAATTTTAAATTATGTCCAACTTATATGCATACAGAATAGATGTTTTCTCTTTAAAAAAAGAGTGTCTAAAAAATGTGTGTGTATGTAGTAGTAAGTATGACAGAACTAATTTAACTTAATGAAACAAATGTAAAAACCGTTTGAATAAATGTGTTAGAAATATGTTAAATAGTCATCTCCCCAGCTAAAGAGCCTCCCGTATTTGTTACTTTTAATAGTGAATAATTGTAAAAAGTAGTTTATTTTTATGGGAAAAAAATCTGCTAGCATTAGTGATTTTAACAATTAGATTTTTTCGCTTTCAGAAAAAAAAAAGTAGCCGTTGCATCAGAACTTTGAAAGCTCTAAAATATTGTGATGTCGGATTTTTACTATCTTTTCTAGTTGACGAACTCTAAACGGGACGGACATACATCCCACACAAAAATAAAGCGTCTTTTGCCCTTTAGGGGGCCGTTAAAATATTTTTAATCGCATATATTTATTATAGTTAGTCTTGGTCTTTTACAAATGTAATTATATGACTGATCCAAACTAATCGATACTATTGCAATTATTTTTTTTTTTTTTTGTATTTTTTTTACCGGCCCCGAAAGGGGAAAAGACGCTATTAGTTTTGTATGAAATGTCTGTCCGCCTGTCCGTCTGTCTGTCTGTCTGTCCGTCCCTCCCGTTGAGATCTCGTAAACTAGAAAAGAGTGAAATTCCTACATCACAATATTTTAGACCTTTCAAAGTTCTGATGCAACGGCTACTTTTTTTTTTTTTTTTTGAGGATTCGAATAAGAGATTGAGCCATTTAAAAAAAATTAGATCAATTATAAGACATCAGTTAGAGCAGGAGAGGCGCGGGTTCGAATCCTGGTGTAAATTGGGATTTTTAATTTTGGAATCTTTCGGCGCCTTTGTGTCCACTCAGCTCTAATAGGTACCTGACATTAGTTGGGGAAAAGTAAAGGCGGTTGGTCGTTTTGCTGACTACATGACACCATCGTTAACCGTAGGCCACAAAAATAGATGAACTTTACATCATCTGCCCTACTGACCACAAGGTCTGAAAGGGGAACTAGTTAGGCCAGGTTCACATTTAACTTTACATTCACTTTCACCTATCCTTTGATCTGCTGGACCGTTGGGGCACTACACAAGATCTGTTAACCTTCTTTCTACATTCTTATCTCTCATTTGCCTTTGATATAATTTCATTCGGATGTTCTTTCTGAACATTTTGATACCTGCCTTTTTACCTGCTTAGGTGGTCCACTTCGGGGGCCGATTTTGTGTTTGTGTTATCACACAAACTGTCTTTTGTAACCTTGTTTATTGTCGAATATTAGATTTTTTTAAATTCTTTTTTCCCTATATAAATAAATACATATTTATATTAATAAGGGCCCTGATTAATTCATTACTAAGATATCGCTCTCAGACTTGCACTGCACAAAATTAAAGAAAGTTTAACCAATTATTATTAAATATACAATAAATACATAAATTATTGATTTTATATAGCGCTTCTTTCATGCTTATATCTCAAAGCGCTAGTTCCAATCTCGTGTGTGGATTTGTCGGGGGAGGGGGTATCTGGGAGAAGGTTTTCCGTGCTGCCCCTAGGCGCTCAGTAAACACAACTCGAGTCGGATGCTGAACCTCAATCCCCCTTCATAGGTAGCCAACCCATGCCAAATTCAAGCATACTTAGCCTCTGGACCACGCTTCCCATATGTATACTTTAGGTTTAGAAAAATGCTCCCTGCCTTTCCTTTTTGGCAAGCTATGTGATGGTATAATAAAAATATTTAAAAATAGCAGAATAAGTTGAAGTATAGTCAGATTGTTTAAAGAAGACTATTTGTTAAGGCGGAGTGTTATTGGGGGGTTGGAGTACATAAAAGTGAAACTCAAATCTATGGGCTGGCCCATGATAAAAGTAAAAAAAAAATGGAAGGGAGCACATAAACATAACCATTATATAGACAGGGACCAAATCCACGGGTGCAGCCGGTGAGTTATGTTAGTATATATATATATATATATATCATGGGCGTAGCCAGGAAGGGGGGTTAGGGGTTCAAACCCCCCCACCCCGAAATAAGATCCCTGCTAGGGGGGGTATCGGAATTTAGTGACTGATTTTTTGCTTTGATTTTGTTTATCTTAGGTGAGATTTTAATACTAAACTATGACTTGCCCTAGCACAGCAAACGATGTTTTGAGTTTAAAACCCCCTACCAAGGGGGGGGGGTTGATTTAAAAAAAAACTACCAGATGTTTTTGAGTTTAAAATCAACTACCAGGGGGTGGTTGATTTAAAAAAAACCCTACCAGGGTTTTTCAAAAATGCAAACGACAATCCCCCCAATTTCACGAGCACAGTTAAGAAAGATTTTGAATTTTAAACCCATTCCAAAATTTCCGATAAACCCCCGCTTCTAAAAAAAAAAAAAAGAAAATTACACACTCAAAATTCTATGAACGTTTTGAGTTAACCCCCACCCCCTCTTCAGTAGGGTTTGAAGCTAAAAATACCTCTTCAATATAAAAAAAAAAGAAATCTATGAGCGTAGCCAAAGGGGTTTTGAGTTTAAACCCCCCTTCAGAGTGGTTTGATGCTAAAAAAATACCTCTTCAATATAAAAAATGCAAATTACACACTAAAATTATTATAGCATAGCCAAGATAATTGGGGGTTTTGAGTTTAAATCCTTCTCCTACAGATGGCTTTTTTCAAAGTTTAAAACCCCTCCAGATGGTTTTGAGTTTAAAATCCATCTACAGAGCGTTTTGAGCTGGAAAACATCTATTTTCAATATTTTCTAAAGCAAACTACAGTTACTAATTTAAATTCTTTGTCCGTAGCTAAATGGGGTTTTGAATTTAATAAAAAACAACATAACTCCAGAGATTTTTTAGTTTAAAACCCCCAACAGATGATTTTGACGATAACACTTCACTTCACTAAAGCAAACTACAGTCATTTAATTCCAAGAGCGTATTCAGAAGAGGTTACACATTTCTACCAGTAGCGGGGCTCAATTAATAAGTGCAGTGAATAGTCATCTGCCGAAATTGAAAAACACTAAATGTGGCTCAACATACATGGCTAAGACAGATTTTAGGAGTCAGTTATAGAGATCGGGTCTAAATCAAGGAAATCCTATGACGAACTCAAAGTCGACCCCTTAGTAAGATTGTGACAGAGTGTCGCATGAAGTTTGCGGGACATGTTCTCCGACAAAATGAATTAGGCATAAGAAGAGTTGCGATGACATCCTAGTACAACTTAACGCCACACATTCATGGAGATCTTCAGAGCAGGTGGGAAGAGGCTTCAGACATTACCAGTGACAGATTTTTGTGGAAACAGTTTGACGGCAAATGCGACGAACAGCGCGGGAGGGTCTAAGTCAGTAAGAATAGCACATTAGTTTTTTTAAATAAAACTTTTTAATAGCAGGAAAATGCATTGTAGATACCTCCTAGCGCTCCCCTAGACCCCCTTGTTGGCTTTGGCTGGGGGTCTGCAATTTTCCCACTAATTCCAGAAAGAACCTGATCTAGGGCACAATAAGCGTCTTCCAAAAGAATGATGGGTCAAAATGTAATAAAGATTATGTACACACACACACACACATGATATATATATATATATATATATATATATATATATATATATATATATATAAAGAGTCACTGAACAAATCCTTATGGAGAGTAAGCATAAAGAAAGTGTCCTAGAGTGCAGATGTCATACACACCAAAAGTAGAAAGGTGCAACAATGCCTAGTTCATACAGAAGACCAATGTGTGACCGCAGATTGTATTAAGGATTTTTTTTAACATTAGGCACATACAAAGTTGCAAAAGGAATAGGTTATCTTTCAAGACGTTAAATTCCAAAGGATCTTTCTCACTCTTTCACTCTCTCTCTCTCACTCTCTCTCACTCTCTCACTCTCACTCTCTGTCACTCTCTCTTACTTACTCTCTCTCTCTCTCTCTCTCACTCTCTCTAAAAATTTAAATCTTCTTAAATTTAATATAAATCTTTTATTCTGAAACTAGGAATCATTTTAATATTATACAAAATGTATAAATGTAACATACAATTCAATTTAACATCTGTTACTCTAGTCGCAAGTCTCTCTCCCTCAAACTGACTATGCAAGTCTTCTTGCCCCCTTCTAGCATTAGCCAAACTATTTTTAGAGCTTACGGGTAAACCGTCATTGTTTTAAATAAAATTGACATTACTTGTCAACAACATACAGCCATGACCTTGCCCTGAAAATATTCAATCTAAAAATAAACTTAGCGCAATAGCTGCTTCATGTTACGTAACAAAATGTTAGTGGCAGGCATTCTATAAAATAAAACAATAATATATGCGACGCAGCAAAAAATGCGTCATATCGAAAAGCAGAGATAGCAATCTAATATAGAACGAACTATTCTGTCTATTAGGTAGGCCTCAAAGGCCCAACTGCCACAGGAGATTCTCGCCTCTAGAAATCTTCGAAATGTTTGACACTTAAAAAAAAGACAATGAAAATTTGTTTTACAGTTAATACAAAATAGTTTATACGATTATGACAGAAAGCTTTAAATAAAAGTCATACGTGGCCCAACTAAAAAATGAAATCCTTTATTTATAGCAAATGAAAATAAAAAAAAAGAATTCCTAAAATTGTACGAGCATCTAAATATTTTACCGAAATATTATATTGTTCTGAACATGTCTCATAGATAAATTACTAATTGTATATCATTTGTTATTTTTGAGTGTTACCTCATGTAGAGATATAAGGAACATTTTCTAGGGTTTAGCCAAATAACTGATACAACTAGAGAAAAACCAGTGGCGTATTTATGGTGGAGAAAGAGGGCCCACATTTGAAAATCCCCCAGTGCCCTACTTAAGCGGGCCCCCAAATGAGTGTCCGATTTTTTTTTTTTTAGATTAAATATTAAGAAAATGCCATTTTATCTTGTTACTAGTCGACCGGCGGCATAGCATACGCCGCTATTTTGCAGGCCGGCTTTAGGCCAGTGAAACCTATGCGACCGTATTGGGCCCCGCACTTTCATAGGACCCGCACTTTCATAGGACCCGCGCTAATTCTAGGTGTATAAATAGTTAAATTAAACCATAATATAACTTAAAACAGATTTCCAACAAAATATACGAAAAAGTCCTTAAAATATACGGAAATATATAGACAAAAATTTTTATTTTGGGGTGTCATTCAATATGGAAAACAGCAATCCTACGAGCGATGAATTAAAACGGCATCATGCAATAGCCGTAATAGTGTAATCTGGTGAAAGAAGAATTACTTGAGGTCAACAATTCTCAAAGATAGATTGAAACATTTGGTAATTCTTGCTATTGAGCGTGATCTATGTAGGAAACAGAATTATCATGATATACTTACTTTATGACTTTGCTACACGCAAGGTTCGTAAAGTAATTCTGTACGTAGTAAAGATTAAATAAAAGGCATAGACGAATTTATTTTCTAATACAAACTCTTAAATTTCACTTATTGTCCGTTTCCCTACCCAAACTTGGCACCGCGAAATCCGTTTCGCTTAGGGCCCCACAGTGTTCAAGTCCGGCCCTGCTATTTAGTGACGGGTGAATATACATAGTAAATTACTTGTTCTCTTTCCATGACTTCTTGGTTACAATGGTTATGTCCGGCGCTGCTTTTTAGTAATTGTAAAATGTTTACATGTTTCGGATGATCTTTCAGAGTTGATAGTTTAGTTCTTAGTCCAAACCTGCCGCAGGTCGAAGGGGGATGGGAGCTGGCAGGCCTTGACAGTCCAGTGATCAGCCATCCGTAGCGACGTGTGAATACCCACTTGTTCTCCCCCCCCCCCCCTCTTGTTTTTTTTTGTCTGGTTACTATCCGCAGAAATAAGAGAGTGATCTTTCCTTTATTTCTTGCTCGTCCAAACTGTTGAGCGAAGAAGAGAATTGTATACATAGATTTATGTTGTATATGTAAATGAGTGACAGTGATGCATCTTATTCCGAACATTTAGACATATTTTTAAAGTACATTATCTCATGGCGTAATGTCGAATGTTAAATTGCAGGGTTCCATAAAAAAGCCAAACACTTCCCTCCCGGATACCCAATTTTCTTGCTACGCCACTGAGAAGAACTTTGTGCCTTTATTATGTATCAAAATGTGCTCAGTTAAAACTAAACATAAAAGACATTTGAGGCAGGGGATACGATAACGCTGCGATTAGGAAAGAACAAAAAATGTTGATTAACTTAAAGTATTATATTGCCGCGTTTTAAATATTAAAATACTATCTGCTCCTCCATATAATCAATCTCTGAGTTTGAATGTTGCAGGACTCCCTTTCTGCGATGCCCTCTGCGTCTAAGAATAGGACGCAAGTCTTGAAATTAATTTAAGAGGCTGGAATCCTCTCTCTATATTAAATATATATATTAAAGATATACAGTTAACCCTCTCCAAATGGTAGGCCCCAGGCCTCACGTAATCCTAACGCCGCCTATGGCAAGATCTTCTAACCATTCAATGCCCCTAGGATTTAATTGACCTCGCGTTAGCTTGAACCTGTAGCAGACGTCAGTTAAGATCTATAACCAAAGTAGAAGAAATGATAGCCAGTCTTTGTTTATGTAGGTTTATGATAGACTGTTTCTATTAAGTTCATTCACCCAAACTTTTGTTTTTCTTAAAGAAAGCTTTGTAAAAAAAAAAAAAAGGTATAAATTAAAGATATATTTCTACATTCTATACACAAAAAATAAAAGTAGTACAGGTTGCACGTGAGTTGGAAAAGTTTCAAGACTTGATCGTGTTAGGGTCTTTGCCTGCGTGGGTGTGTCCTCGTCGATGATAATTAACTTCACTAATTGTAAGGGGTAGAGTGCGTGCCACCTTAGGTCTAGACGTCAACTTGTTTACACTGGTCACCTCTAGCATTAAGATCACGTGCTACAGACCAGGTTTTGTTTCGTTACATGAACAAACAAAGGTTATTGAGTTGAAAGTGTTGAGTCGTTCTATTAGTTTGTACATAGATCTATTTTCTGTACTTCTTTTTGTTTCTTTACAAGTCTGCCTTACTTTCTGTTTCTTTACAAGACTGTCTTACTTTCTGTTTCTTTACAAGTCTGTCTTACTTTTTGTTTCTTTATAAATCTGTCTTACTTTCTGTTTCTTTACAAGTCTGTCTTACTTTTTGTTTCTTTACAAGTCTGTCTTACTTTCTGTTTCTTTACAAGTCTATCTTACTTTTTGTTTCTTTATAAATCTGTCTTACTTTCTGTTTCTTTACAAGTCTGTCTTACTTTTTGTTTCTTTACAAGTCTGTCTTACTTTTTGTTTCTTTACAAGTCTGTCTTACTTTCTGTTTCTTTACAAGTCTGTCTTACTTTCTCATTCTCTTGTTTCTTTCGTCTCTACCATCTATTTCTTTCTGCATCTTAGGAATCTTTCGCTTTTCTGCCTATTTGTTCTAAACTCATCCTTTTCTTTCTCTCTCTCTCTCTTTCTTTCTGACCTATATTTGGTTTGAATGGACCTCATTCATCAATCGTAAACATTTAGCCACGCGTTTCTCTATCTCTTCTATACAAATTACGTAATACGCACAGGCTGTCAAGTGACAGTTTTTTTCATTGTTTTATCAATATTATCACGTGGCTAAATGTTGTTTGTTTACGATTGGTGAAAGAGGTCCATTGATGAAGTCAGCTTGGTACAGTCTTGCTGCCATTATTACATTCAAATAACATTTAAAAAAAAATGTCTTGTGAGGGAGAAGATTTAAATTTAATTTATTGGATGTATTTATAATTGGGTTTGGGGGGGGGGCGGTGGCTGAGTGGTTAGGCGCTTTGCTTCTGAACTTGGGGTTCTGAATTCGAATCTCGGTGAAAATTTGGATATTGAATATCGCGATTTATATGGCGCCTCTGAGTTCACCATGCTCATTAACCGTTGGTAAAAAAAACCCGGATGATCTTTATAACATTTTAACACCATTTGCCCTATAGATCACAAGCTCTGAAAGGGGAACTTTACATTTCTTCTATATATATATACTAGACATATGTTACCCGCGACCCGCGGGTCTTTATTTGCGCATTACTGTCGATATAGTCACTGAGAGTGTTTTGTAAACAATTAAACGAAATAATAATGTAATATGTAAAGCGAATGTGTCAATGTAAAAATAGTGTGAATGAAGCTATCAAATCAAAATAGCTAATAGGCTTAATTAAATCCATTTTTTTTTCAAATTAAAACATTTGCTTGTAGGCCTACATATATTTGATTAAAATTTGAGATGAATAGACTAAATTTTGTATGTTCATGTGTATAAAGTATAAAGTAGATCTTGAGGTAGACGTAGATCTAAATCTACACTAATCTAGAGTTCTGTGCTGCGCATGCGTGAACTTTTTTTCATGAATGAATATATAGGCCTATCTAAACACGGCTACGAAGCTTTAGCGAACAGCGAACGAATGTATTAAAAATGCTTTAGAAAAACAAATTTGAATGTTAATTTGATTAAAATATCAAATGAATTAGTATGTTTATATGTAAAAGCATAAAACTATCTTTGCGAAAAGAAGTTTTATCATCTTAGAGTTCAGTAAGAGTTTTAGACCTAGGCCTAGGCCTAGGAATAGACTCAGACCTCAGAAGAGAGATGTGTTAATGTGTAACCATTTGGTAATGTCTAATGAAAGAATGTTCGCCAGGAAATCTGTAGATATCAGGAACTAATTTATGTAAACAATGCTTTTGAATAATCTAGTGGATTGGATTTATATGTATGTTAAACTTAGCTAATGATCCTTTCACGTTATTTCTCTTTCGCTACGAAAATAAAATTAGGTTTGCGAAAATTGGTTTACCCGAAGTCGATACAATCTTATTTATTAAAAACGAAAAGAGCGATAGCTTTGTTAAATGAATGGGATTATAAAGTGAACAATTAAACGAAATTATATTTAGTACGCGATTCATGAATGAATTTAGATCTAGGCCTATCTCAACTCGGCTTCGCAGCTTTCGTAGACGAATGTAGCTTTAGAAAACCAAATTTGAATGTTTATTTGATCAAAATATGAAATGAATGGACTTTAATTAATATGTTTATGTGTTAAAGTATAAAACTATCTGTGCGAAGAGAAGTTTTATCATCTTAGAGTTGAATTAGAGTTTTAGATCTAGGGATGGGATTATAAAGTAAACAATTAAACGAATTAATATTTAGTACGCGATTCATTACGGAATTGTCTAATGAAAGAATGTTCGTCAGGAAATCTGTAATCACAGATATAAAGAACTAATTAATGTAAAAAATGCTTTTGAAACACAAAATTGAAGGTTAATTTTATTATATAATGAAATCAATGGATCTTCTTTTGTCTTTTCATGTGTCAAAGTAAAAAACTATCTGCGCAAAGTGTATTTCTTAAAATTAGATCTAGGTCTAAATCCTTTCTATCTTTTCTCATGTCAACATTGTAGACATGGCCTAGATCCATAAAATACTATAGCTGTAATAGAGTCGGACAACTTTATTTTTTTTTGAGGGTCTTACATTTGTTTTAGGGCTACAATACATTCACTAAGGTCTAAGTTGGTACCCAAGGAACATTCCTGCCAAGTTTTATCAAGATTGGTCAAGCGGTTTTGATGTCTATAAGTAACATACATACATACATACATACATACCCCTCACATTCTACTTTATAATATAGATATATATATATATTACAGTTTGTAACCAGCCATTGTGTTTTTAATCTTTTCAAGAGCTGCTTCAGCTTAGTCTCTGCTGTATACAAATAAGAGATTATTTAGTAAGCTACACATTGTACAAACATTCCTTGTTCATTCAACAACAATAAAGTCATAAATAATTGCAAAACACATTAACTGAAGTTTATTTATGCTATGCCAGGTCACGTGTTCTCTTATAATCAAATGTGCACTTTAGAGTCTATATATATTGGTATATCAGAGTCGCAGTTAGAAAGCGTACAGGATAATTGCTCAATATAACATCTGGGCCTGAGGTGGGTTGGGGAAGAAAGGGAGAGTTCTGTAGACTAGTCAGATAGGACTTTGTAGCTTATGGCACATTTAGATTGGCTTCTACTTTCTTTTTAAATAAACATTCTACAAATTTTAATATATATATATATTGTTACGATCTTCTCTATCAGGCCATCTGCAAACACTGCCCAACAGCACAACACGTCTAAAACATCAACTTGACAACAAGAGCTTCAATAAACAAAGTGGCGGTTTATTTACAATTAGATCAACAACAGCCAATAAACACAATTGGCTACGGTAACTTCAAATGCTTTGCTACACTACAGCACTGCCTAACTAATCACAAGTCTCTCTAGCTCGTAGCCTCGTACAGCTACATTTTCGAGGACTCACTTCGTAGCACACAGTCCTTTCTGCTTGCTGTCCTGGACTCTACTGTCCTTTCTAACACACTGTCTCTCGTCTGTAAAGGCTTTGTGGTCACATGACCATAACATTGGTCATATTGCGTGCATTAGTAGTAATGTCCCTTGTTCACCAGCCCTTGACCTGTGTGATTGGCCTGAATCATGTGTGTCAGTAGGCCGCACAAACATTAACCCTTTCAGTCCGCCACTAGGGTTATAGCAATATATATGTGTGTGTGTGTGTGACAAAATCGAGAGCAACAATAGCAGGAATAAATTGCGCAGCGTTTTCTAAGATGTCTGGAATCATTACCCAAACCAAGCCCTTAGTATGATTTCAAAATGTATGCTTTTTTGTTTCAATAACTTATAAATCTAATATCAACTCACTCTGTCTGTCTGTGTGGTGAAAAGATTGAACATATTTCATACTCACATTTTCCATCCTCGGCTCAAGTTAAAGCTTTGCACAATTATTCATTGGACCTGACAAAACATGAATTAATAATAAAAAAAAAGTTCATTAATTGTTGTTGAGAAATGTGTTGATTCATTTCGAAATAAGGGGAATAAATGCTACTTAATGAAAGATGTGGATATATATATTATATATATATATATATATATAATATATATATATATATATATATATATATATATATATATATATATATATATATATATATATATATATTGTTCCCTTTTGCGTTATAACACATTCATTCTCCCACTTCCAATAATTAATAAATTCTCGAATGAATTTGAATTTTTAAGAATTATTCATAGTCGATAACAATTCACGAATCAATCCAAAACATTAAACAATTATTTAATCATTTAATACTAATTAATTATTTTTTTTTATATAGCAGAAAGGAAACTTAACCTTGAAATTTTCAGAAAACTGGCAGTAATTAGCAGTTCTTTCCCTTAGATCAGATTTGCTTTTCTAATGTATTCATTTTCTATTGCTTGTTTTTTTTTTTTAGTTTTAAAATGCACTAGATTGACTTAACATTTCATGGCCCTATATAATTTTTAAACATAACGAGTTTATGCTGAAACACTCTCGAGTTAGCAGTGCCGGAGACAAGGGTTGCGGGGTCTTGGGTAAACATTTTATTTCACACTATTAGACTTCTACATTTTCTTTGTAATTATAGAAAATATCAGAGCTCGAGATGATATGCCACTATTTATTAGTGCACGAAATTATCATGTTAATTAAAATGTAAATATCATTCGATAAAATCAATAAAAAAAATATACGGAATTATATTTATTACACGTTTGACCTGGACACTGATGTTCTGTTAGTCACAACATGTCTTCTTTTTTTTTTCCATTGTCATCTGCAACAACACTGCAGACGTGGCTAGACTTTCTCATTTCCTGTCAGTACCCATAATGCACTTCTTTCGTTAGTCTATTTCAATTTAAAGTTTGGTTGCCCGATGTTGAACGCTCTGAACAGCTGGATGGGTTGAGTGTACAAAAACAAAAATAGATAAATGGATAAATGATAAATTAAGAACTGAAGTTTATTTATGTAGATTATTATTATTTTTTTTATGAAGTAGTAATTAAAGTTTTCAAGTTTTCAAGTCTGGTTTTATAAATTGCCTATCAACGAAACACAGAACTAAAAATGTCTTTCTACATTTGTTTAGTGATGGTTTCAACCGACAATTTAGTCCTAAAGATTAACATACTTTAAAAGCGTGATTAATAAATGGGATGCTAAAAGTCAAAATCACTTTCATTGAGTTTGTAGTGTACTAGATGACCTAGTGTGCTTAGGTCAAGAGAGTTGAAGGATATTTGGAGGGAAAAGAAATAGCATTTTATAATTCCATTGGCTACATACAATCTTCCTAAGAAATGTAACATATTTAACTTGTAGATCGCTATGTCACAAAGATATCATTGAACTAGTAGATCACTAGGTCACAAAGATATCTTTGAACTAGTAGATCGATATGTCACAAAGATATCATTGAACTAGTAGATCACTAGGTCACAAAGATATCATTGAACTAGTAGATCGATATGTCACAAAGATATCATTGAACTAGTAGATCACTAGGTCACAAAGATATCATTGAACTAGTAGATCGATATGTCACAAAGATATCATTGAACCAGTAGATCGCTAGGTCACAAAGATATCATTTAACTAGTAGATCGCTATGTCACAAAGATATCATTGAACTAGTAGATCGCTAGGTCACAAAGATATCATTGAACTAGTAGATCGATATGTCACAAAGATATCATTGAACTAGTAGATCACTATGTCACAAAGATATCATTTAACTTGTAGATCGCTAGGTCACAAAGATATCATTGAACTAGTAGATCACTAGGTCACAAAGATATCATTGAACTAGTAGATCGATATGTCACAAAGATATCATTGAACTAGTAGATCGCTAGGTCACAAAGATATCAATGAACTAGTAGATCGATATGCCACAAAGATATCATTGAACTAGTAGATCACTATGTCACAAAGATATCATTGAACTAGTAGATTGCTATGTCACAAAGATATCATTGAACTAGTAGATCGCTATGTCACAAAGATATCATTGAATTAGTAGATCACTATGTCACAAAGATATCATTTAACTAGTAGATCACTATGTCACAAAGATATCATTGAATTAGTAGATCGCTATGTCACAAAGATATCATTGAACTAGTAGATAGCTATGTCACAAAGATATCATTGAACTAGTAGATCGCTATGTCACAAAGATATCATTGAATTAGTAGATCACTATGTCACAAATATATCATTTAACTAGTATATCACTATGTCACAAAGATATCATTGAACTAGTAGATCGCTAGGTCACAAAGATATCATTGAACTAGTAGATCGCTATGTCACAAAGATATCATTGAACTAGTAGATCGATATGTCACAAAGATATCATTGAACTAGTAGATCACTATGTCACAAAGATATCATTGAACTAGTAGATTGCTATGTCACAAAGATATCATTGAACTAGTAGATCGCTATGTCACAAAGATATCATTGAACCAGTAGATCGCTACGTCACAAAGATATCATTTAACTAGTAGATCGCTATGTCACAAAGATATCATTGAACTAGTAGATCGCTAGGTCACAAAGATATCATTGAACTAGTAGATCGATATGTCACAAAGATATCATTGAACTAGTAGATCACTATGTCACAAAGATATCATTTAACTTGTAGATCGCTAGGTCACAAAGATATCATTGAACTTGTAGATCACTAGGTCACAAAGATATCATTGAACTAGTAGATTGCTATGTCACAAAGATATCATTGAACTAGTAGATCGCTATATCACAAAGATATCATTGAATTAGTAGATCACTATGTCACAAAGATATCATTTAACTAGTAGATCACTATGTCACAAAGATATCATTGAATTAGTAGATCACTATGTCACAAAGATATCATTTAACTAGTAGATCGCTAGGTCACAAAGATATCATTTGACTAGTAGATCGCTATGTCACAAAGATATCATTTGACTAGTAGATCGATAGATCACAAAGATATCATTGAACTAGTAGATCGATAGATCACAAAGATATCATTTAACTAGTAGATCACTAGATCACAAAGATATCATTGAACTAGCAGATCGCTAGGTCACAAGGACAGCATTTGACTTGTAGATACCTTTTAACATTTACCATAAATTCCATTCTGCCAATGGAGTATTAGTGTTGAGCATTTCAACTGTTCTAATAACGATTATTGAGTTTTCATTTTATATTATAAGTTATTTTACAAAAAATAATTGTGTATACTTTCGTTTAGCCTTGTATCACAACAATAAAGAATCAATTCTAAGTTCGCTAACTCTTGTATTTTGTTATAAAACGTAAATAATTAATTCCCTTTGCGCCATGTTGCAAGCCTCTTAGGAAGTAGGACTGACGCGAGTATTCAATTCTCTTTATCTTGATAAGCCTGATATCTCTGAGAAGTGAGTGGTCTTTACTGATATGCCTTATCCTAATAAACAAAAGATTCTTTGGTGGCTAATTTAAATGAAAATGTGTATAACCGTGCCACCCCCCTAACTGGTGTCGCCCGGTGCGGACCGCACCCCTCCGCACCCCCTAGTAACGCCATTGTGTGTATGCATATATGAATATAAATCAGTCAGTCGCATTTGAAGGAATACGTATATTCTTTTGTGTAGAACTATTTTGAAACATTTAGGAGTCTTTATGACGCAGTATTTTACGTAGTTATAAAAAATCAGCCTTGATCTACATATTTTGCCACACCTAACCAATATCAAGCTGAAATATGCAGATTATAGATTACATTTTTCTGCCGCATTTTCGTTTCAAACATAATTTTTTTTTCAGGTGATTAAATGTATTAATTTAATTTTGGAAAGATTTTCCCCGTATCTATAAAAATGCAGTTTTTTGGATTATGGGTGATTTCAACCTACCTGATATAAATTGGAAAACACTAACCATAGATAAACACCAAAACCTTAAGGACATAAATGAGCTTTTCATAGAAACTTTACACAACATAAGTTTAGATCAAATCATTAAAAAGCCAACTAGATTAAACAACACATTTGATCTCTTCTTAACCAACAGACCTGGATTAGTAGTTGATTATGATATTATCCCTGGTCTATCAGACCATGAGATCATAAAAATACACAGTCAGATAAAAGCAGTAGCCAATACAAAACCCAAAAGAAAAATCTTACTCTGGAATAAATTTAACCTAACACAACTACACCAAGCTGCATTAAACTTTCAACAAACATTCTTATTAGAAAAAGACATTAACCAACCAGTCGATGACCTCTGGAATTTCATTAAAAACCATCTTAAAAGCATTATAGAAAATCATATACCAATTAAATACACGGAAAACAAAATAAATAAATACTGGTTTAATAATAGACTAAAGAAGCTTTGTAAACAGAAGTAAAACCTATATAGAAAATTTAAAGAAACTAATGCAGAAAGAGTTTACAAAAAAAATTATAAAAATTAAACACTTAACCCAAAAAGTAAGCAGACAGCTGCAGAGTGAATACATAAACAATGTAATATCTAAAGATAACAACAAAAACATATGGTCTTACATTAAGTCTAAGAAAATGGAAACAACAGGCAAAGCGCCATTAATAGAAGAACATAACATAATACATAATGATAATGAAACCAAAGCAAACATCCTAAACAAATACTTTGCATCAGCATTCTCAACCCCAGGAGACAAAGACATTACTGAATTTGAACCAAGTAGACAACATAGAAGCTATAGTAGTACAAGAAAATGGAATTCAAAAACTATTAGCCAACACCAAACCAAATAAATCGTCTGGACCTGATGGTATTCCAGCTAGATTACTCAAAGAACTAAGCAATGAGCTAGCCCCAGTGTTCAAAATACTCTTTCAGGCTTCACTTAACCAGGGCAGAGTACCAAAGGACTGGAAAGAAGCTAATGTCACCCCCCCCCCCCTATTTAAAAAAGGAGAAAAATCTGACCCAGGAAACTATAGACCAGTATCACTTACCAGCATCACATTTAAAATCCTAGAACACATAATATGTAGCAACATCATAAACCACTTAGACAAACATAATGTCCTCACACCATACCAACATGGCTTTAGGAAATATAGATCATGTGAAACACAACTAATAGGACTAATTGATGATTTTTCAAAAGGTTTAGATAATAGTGAACAAATAGATGCTATCTTACTAGATTTTTCTAAGGCTTTTGACAAAGTTCACCACCATAGTTTGCTTAAAAAATTAAAATATTTCAGCATTAATGGTCCACTACATCAGTGGATTAAAGATTTTCTGATAGGGAGAGAACAAACTAATAATAAATGGCTCTAAATCAACACCGATAACAGTAAACTCAGGTGTACCTCAGTCTTGGGTCCACTACTATTTTTAATTTACATAAATGATTTACCAAATTGCATTAGTTCAGGAACAAAAGTCAGATTATTTGCAGACGATTGCATAATATATAGAACAATAAAAACAACACAAGACACAGATATTTTACAAAGAGAATTAGATGAATTACAGAAATGGGAATCAAATTGGAGCATGTCTTTCCACCCAGAAAAATGTCATTTGTTAAGAGTAACAAAAAAAACTAAAAAAAATTAACTCCACTTATCTTATTCATGGCAAACCAGTAACACAGACTAAAAAAGCAAAATACCTAGGTGTTATAATAAATGAAAAACTGTCATGGAATCCACATATTAATGAAACTACAAAAAAATCAAACAAAGCATTAGGATTTATCAAAAGAAATTTCTAACTAAAATGTTATTTAACCTTGGTTAGGCCAATAATAGAATATGCATCCTCTGTTTGGGACCCCTCAACTCAAGAAAACATTAAGAAACTAGAACAGACACAAAATAGAGCAGTGCGATTCATAACATACGAATATTCACATTTGACTAGAGTAACACCTTTAGTAAAATCACTAAATTTAGAAAGCCTTCAGGACAGAAGGCTCAAAAGTAAAGTAGCAATCATACATAAAACACCGAACCATAATCTTCAAATACAAAAACAAAATTTAATAAAATACTCTGAAAGACACAAGGCACATTCCTGGTCTCATATGCTAGTACAAATTTGTACAAATACTCCTTCTTCCCTAGTGCTATTAGAGCATGCAATGGGTTGCCTAAGCTAGCCAGGAAAACCAGTGACTTGGCAGAATTTAAGTCATTGGTTAATATGCATGACTAAATGCATGACGCGTTGGACGTAATCATCTTCTTTTTTGAAGTAACGTCTGTATTATATAAGATAAGATAAGATCTATCTATCTATCTATCTATCTATCTATCTATCTATCTATCTATCTATCTATCTATAGTTCATTGAGAAAGTGGTATAAAGAAAATAAATAAAGAACTAAATATTTAGACAAAATATTTAGACATCCTCTGTTTGGGACCCCTCAACTCAAGAAAACATTAAGAAACTAGAACAGACACAAAATAGAGCAGTGCGATTCATAACATACGAATATTCACATTTGACTAGAGTAACACCTTTAGTAAAATCACTAAATTTAGAAAGCCTTCAGGACAGAAGGCTCAAAAGTAAAGTAGCAATCATACATAAAACACCGAACCATAATCTTCAAATACAAAAACAAAATTTAATAAAATACTCTGAAAGACACAAGGCACATTCCTGGTCTCATATGCTAGTACAAATTTGTACAAATACTCCTTCTTCCCTAGTGCTATTAGAGCATGCAATGGGTTGCCTAAGCTAGCCAGGAAAACCAGTGACTTGGCAGAATTTAAGTCATTGGTTAATATGCATGACTAAATGCATGACGCGTTGGACGTAATCATCTTCTTTTTTGAAGTAACGTCTGTATTATATAAGATAAGATAAGATCTATCTATCTATCTATCTATCTATCTATCTATCTATCTATCTATCTATCTATCTATCTATCTATCTATCTATCTATCTATCTATCTATAGTTCATTGAGAAAGTGGTATAAAGAAAATAAATAAAGAACTAAATATTTAGACAAAAAATGAAATAAACAATTTAGTGTTTGGGATTTATTTTGTGAACTAACATTTAGAAACATGCACATTCAAATGTAGAGTCTAGTGTAAAGCCTAGTGTTCTCTGCTTAGGAGAGACAATGGTAAGAAATGTTTTGATGGGTTATAGAATTACTTCCGGGTTGGTAATTCAACGAAACATCGATCTGGTCTCAAAAGTGCACATCAATATGCCAAGCCAGACATTATTAGTGATGGTATCACAAAATACAATGAACAATAACAAAGCAAAGTTGTTGGGTTTTTTCTTATGGCAATGGAAAAAAACAACTAGGAATTAAAAAAAAAAGGTTTGTACTTCAAGCCAGATGAAAATAACTTTAAGTAAAACGTAATGAAAGGAGCATATAAGGATCAGATTGAGTAGGTCTTCTTACATTGAGCTATTGTTTTAACATTTAACATATAAGTATTTGATCTAATATAAGGTCTTTAGTAGGTCTTCTTACATTGAGCTATACTAAATGTTTTAAGCCAATTTAAGCTATAAGTATTTGATCGACACTTTGTTCTGATATCAAAGCTTTATGTTCCCGTTCCTACAGTCGAGATATTTCGTTTTATTTCTGACTAGACATAATGTTACCCGCGACCCGCGGGTCTTTATTTGCGCATTACTTTCGATATAGTCACTGTGAGTGTTTTGTAAACAATTAAACGAAATAATAATGTAATAAGTAAAGCGAATGTGTCAATGTAAAAATAGTGTGAATGAAGCTATCAAATCAAAATAGCTAATAGGCTTAAATCCATTTGTTCAAATTAAAACATTTGCTTGTAGGCCTACATATATTTGATTAAAATTTGAGACGAATAGACTTAATTTTGTATGTTCATGTGTTACAGTATAAAGTAGATCTTGAGGTAGACATAGATCTAAATCTACACTAATCTAGAGGCTTTTATAGAGTTCATTCTGTGTTGCGCACGCGTGACCTTTTTTCATGAATGAATATAGGCCTATCTCAACACGGCTACGCATCTTTATTTAGCGAACAGCGAACGAATGTATTAAAAATGCTTTAGAAAAACAAATTTTAATGCTAATTTGATTAAAATATGAAATGAATGGACAATAATTAATATGTTTATGTGTTAAAGCTTAAAACTATCTTTGCGAAAAGAAGTTTTAATTATCATCTTAGAGTTCAATAAGAGTTTTAGACCTAGGCCTAGGAATAGACTCAGTAGAGAGATGTGTTAATCACTGTTAATGTGTAACCATTTGGTAATGTCTAATGAAAGGATGTTCGCCAGACATTACCCGCGGCCTGCGGGTCTAAGTTTGTGTTTACCACTCTAGTGGATTGGATTTAGATGTATGTTAAACTTAACTAATGATCCTTTCTAGTTTTTTCTCTTTCGCTACGAAAATAAAATTAGGTTTGCGAAAATGGGATTACCCGAAGCCGATACATTCATATCTATTAAAAACGAAAAGAGCTATAGCTTTTAAATGAATGGGATTATAAAGTGAACAATTAAACGAAATAATTTTTAGTACGCGATTCATGAATGAATATAGATCTAGGCCTATCTCAACTCGGCTTCGCAGCTTTCGTAAGCGAATGTAGCTTTAGAAAACCAAATTTGAATGTTTATTTGATCAAAATATGAAATGAATGGACTTTAATTAATATGTTTATGTGTTAAAGTATATAACTATCTGTGCGAAGAGAACTTTTATCATCTTAGAATTGAATTAGAGTTTTAGATCTAGGGATGGGAATATAAAGTAAACAATTAAACGAATTAATTTTTAGTACGCGATTCATTACGGTATTGTCTAATGAAAAAAAGTTCGCCAGGAAATCTGTAGTCACAGATATCAGTAACTAATTTATGTAAAAAATGCTTTTGAAGCACAAAATTGAAGGTTAATTTTATTATATAATGAAATCAATGGATCTTCTTTTGTATTTTCATGTGTCAAAGTAAAAAACTATCTGCACAAAGTGTATTTCTTAAAATTAGATCTAGGTCTAAATCCTTTCGATCTTTTCTCATGTCAACATTGTAGACATGGCCTAGATCCATAAAATACTATAGCTTTAATAGAGTCGGACAACTTTATTTTTTTTTAGGGTCTTAAGTTTGTTTTAGGGCTACGATACATACACTAAGGTCTAAGTTGGTACCCAAGAAACATTCCTGCCAAGTTTTATCAAGATTGGTCAAGCGGTTTTGATGTCTATAAGTAACATACATACACCTCACATTCTACTTTATAGTATAGATATTAAATAAAGTACCAAGGGCAACGGACGTGTTGGTTTTGTGTTAGAGCGCTAGAACAGAGGAATCTAAGCAGCGAATCTCAGTAAAGGTTGGGATTTTAAATGTCTGGATTTTAAAGTATGCTCCCTGAGTCCACAAAACTCTGATGGTTACCTGAAATTTGTTGGGAAAGTAAAGTCGGATGGTCATGGAGCCGGTCGTACGCGACCCTCGTTAACCGTCGCCCACACTAATAGATGATCCTTACATTATTTACAAGATAGTCGCTAGGTTTTAACGGGAAACTTTCCTTTCCTTAGATAAATAAAGTGTCTTGTATGGCTATTATGTAACATTGAAAAAATCGTTTTGATGCTAAAGAACCTGATAATATTGACTCGTGGAGGGATAAAAGCATAAAGCAATACACTTTTTTCTTTATTTAAACGCAATATCTTTATATTAATGCTGATTATTCACACCTGAGTCTAACTTCTGGAACACCCTTTTAATTCTGAGAGGAAATGTGAGGGATTTTACAGTGGTAATTATTTAAACAACAAAGTTTACTGAATTTATTTTATATTTGTTGGAAAAAATCATAGTTATTTCCCTTTGCTAGAAAAACCAAAACAACGTATTAAGATTAAAGTTTGATTCGGAAAGTGTACAAAACACTGTCAGGCACTAACGAAGTTTACACCACCCAGCCCCCGGCTGTCCCCCAAACAGCCACAGTATGCACAAATGTCAAAGATGTCATTGTTGTTTTCGAGCCAATCAAATGTAATTGACTTAATAACCGTTCAGACGATGTTCTTCCGTACCAAAGTACAAACGCGTTGATATTATATAAATATAGATAGATAATATCAAGTAGAATGTAATAAGTATGCATGTATGTATGTACGTATGTCCTGCATAGAAATCAAAACCAATCTTGACTAATCTTAATAAAACCTAGCATAATAATTTTGATAAAACCTAGCATTAATGTCCCTTAGATCATGGCGGTGACCGTAGTGTATGTTTAATGTTTAAAGGCAGCTAACTATTTTGTTTGGCATCTCGAACAAGTGAAAGAAATGTACTTGACCGATAAAGTGTTACACTTTGAGTTAGTCCCCTTTATACTTTGTAGCGAGAAAAGTTTTAAAAGCAACACAAGATTACAATAAAAACTTCTATATACATTATATCTTTCCTGGCAGAGTGGTGGTAACACACACACACACACACACACACACACACACTAGATCAATTATAAAGCTATAACCCTCGAGTTCGGATTCAGGCCGTTCACCTTTTTTATTTTTATAAATGCATTTAATAGCGATCACCTAGATACCCCCTTCCTTCTCCCGCAACCCATTTCCAACTAGTCCAGAGACGTGATAGGATCATATAGCATACCGAGAAAGCTAAAAGCATGAATTTGCTCTAAACAAAAACCATTGTTAAAATATTTCTAGTCCCACAGATTTAAAATTGTTAATCTAGATCCATTACACATTTAATTACATGAGTGATCCAAACTTATTGGCATAGTTCCGCTTGATTATGTTTTGTTAGGAAAAAAAAAACTATATTTTAATGTTTATTGTTTAATGATACGGTTTACTAGAGAAATTTCGGTATTACAAGCTTATATTTACTGTTGCTAACTGCACACGGTTGGGTTGGCAATACATTTTTTATTTGTATACACATATATTTTTTTTTTGATAACGTATACATAATCCCCACTTCAACTTCAGTCAACACTGTGAGACTATGTCCATCACATCTGCACTCTTGCCCATTCTCCAAATCTCCACAACATCACACTATTGGTTGTATCCAATTTGATGATAATTGATTCAAGTCTACATAGAAAAGAAAAAAAAAAGACATTAAGATGTGTGTAACAGAGAAGCGGAAACAATTTCCCAGTAACCCACGCACTGACAATACATTTCCTGTCGAGGTCATTTCCTTTCTCCTCCCCTGCTTCTGACACCAGCAATAGCTTGTTACAATTAGCTGTGTACTTTTATCTACAACGTAATAATATATTTTTGTTTAATATAATAATGTTTGTCTTCGAGTCCGATGATTAATGAGGAATGCAGTATTTCCCGTGGCTATATTAGTTTAATTAAAAGTTTATAACATTGCTTCATGAACTCTGTACTGTAAAAGTTCCATTTACAGTTAGTTGTCCTTAGTAATTTTTTTTGTCAGTAGACCCATACGTTTTAAAAGACATAAACATATTTGCAAGTCAACGTTTTGATTTAAATAAATGGATCGTGTGTTGGGAGGCGGTGGCTGAGTGTTGCAGCGCTTCTAAACTAAAGTCCAGGGTTCGAATCCTGTTGAAGATTGGGATTTTTTTTATTTCAGGGCTAAGTCCAACCAGACATTATTTGGGGAAAAATAAAGGCGGTTGGTTGTTGTGCTGGCGACATGACACCCTCGATCAACAGAAACGAATGACCTTTACATCATCTGCCCCATAGATCGCAAGGTCTGAATAGGGATTTGTTTTCCCTGGTGTGTTAACTTTCTACTAAAGTATCACATTTGGACTTTCAGTACGTTCTATCCGTTAGGGGCTATCGATCATAATGTCTATGCTAACTAGGCCACTATATTTATTTGGTTGGCCATTTCTAATCGTTTGTATTGCTTGAAGTTTGTCTATGTTGGTCATGTTTGGGATTTGTATAGATTCTATATGTTTGTTGTTTGTAAACATGACCTTCTGTAAATCAGTAATAATCAGAGTTTGAAACAAATTTCGTTTCTTTATAAATCTTGGGGGTGGCTGAGTGGTAAAGCGCTTGGTTTCTGAACCTGAGGTCCTGGGTTGGAATCCTGGTGAAGACTGGAGTTTTTAATTTCGGGATCTTTAGGACGCCTCTGAGTTCATCCAGCCATAATGGGTACTTGGACAATCTAATCGATTTGGTCAACGTTAAAATTGTGTATATAACACTAATGTCGTCAATACGAAGTGGTAGCCAATGAAATCTATGTCTTAGATCAGTGATTCCCAAAGTGGTCTATATAGACCCTCAATGGTCTACGAAGACTTCCAAAGGGGTCTACGAAAAGGAAAAAAAGAATTGGGGGTCTATGATATGCAATTGGGGGTCCACGAGAGTGATTCTCGTTTGAGAAGATATGATTTTGAATCCAAATATTCATCAATGAAATTAACAATTATCCCATACAAATATATATAATCTCAAAAGGTGCTGATTGGGCTCCATTGAATTTGACAGTACATTTAGTTTCCTCGTGAAAACACTCAATTAACTTCAGTAGTTTGGGAGGGCAACCTATTTTCCTCAGGAGTTTGAAAAGGCCACTTCTGCTGACCATGTCAAAAGCTTTAGTCAGATCGACAAAAACAATGTAAAGGGGTCTGTCTCTCTCTCTAAATTTCTCCTGCAGTAGTCGTAGAGAAGATATCATGTCTATAGTGGACCTACCACTCCTGAATCCACACTGAGACTCTGGGTAGACTCTAGAAGCTATCACTTGCAGCCTGGATAGTGCCACTCTAGCAAAGATTTTGCCCACTATACTGAGGAGAGCGATACCCCTATAGTTGCTCGCACCTACTCTGTTTGGCATATTCTTCTCCTGTCTACTGCATTATGCGTACAGCGACATAAACGAAGGTGTGTTTCTCCATACAAGATCCTCTGGAAAACTATTTAATGTATCAAGGCTGCGGGCAAAAACCAAGGTTAGGAAGCTACTCGTCAGGGAACTCCTGTATGCCGATGATGCAGCTATTGTGGCTGATTCTGATATTCAGCTACAGTCCATGGTTGACAAACTATCTGCTGCTTGCCAGAAGTTCGGCTTAAACATCAGTCAAAGCAAGACTAAGATACTTGTCCAAAACACAAACACTGCACCTCAAGTAAGCATTAATGGCCAACCACTAGAAATTGTTGATCACTTTTGTTACCTTGGCTCCATCATATCCAACAACACTCTACTGGATAAAGACATAAACAACAGGATAGCCAAGGCAATGGCCACCATGTCACGGTTGCAGAAAAGAGTCTGGGACAACATATTGCTGACTAGCAGGACTAAAGCCCTAGTCTACCGGACCTGTGTGTTGAGCACCTTGCTGTACGGAAGTGAAACATGGTCAACCTACTCATGGCAGGAAAAAAAGCTGAATGTCTTCCACCTCCGATGCCTAAGGCGGATCTTTAAAATAAGGTGGCAAGATAAGATAACAAATGAGGAAGTGCTACATAGAGCAGGATGCCAGGACATCCGCTCTGTTATCAGCAGCAGACGCCTTGGCTGGCTTGGCCACGTTCGTAGAATGCCAGTAGGTCGACTTCCACAGGACATCCTGTATGGCGATCTAATTGAAGGCAGGAGAGCCGCTGGTCGCCCACTTTTACGTTATACGGATGTATGCAAACGCGACATGAAGCTCTTCAAAATCGACACTGGCAACTGGGAAGAGGTGGCACTGGACAGATCCACATGGAGAGAGAGCATAAAGGAAGGGTCACAGATTGCAGATGTCATACACAACAGAAGCAGAAAGAAGGGTGAAAATGCAATGGCGCCTGGTGATTTTATATGCCCAACCTGTGATCGCAGCTGTGTATCAAGGATTGGCCTCTTTAGTCACACAAGAAGTTGCAAAGGGAAAAGATCGTCTCGCGAGACGTAAAATGCCACAGATATATAATCTATAACTTTCTTATAGGTAATCCTTGAAATTTGAATCTTGTTATTCCAATGAAAAATTATTGTAACTTTTAAAACCTCATTTAAATTTAGCCTACAGATAACAAATATTTAGCATGGCCGGATCTAAATATGGTATGAAATGTAGACAGAAGTGTTAATGATTTTAAATGTAGCTTTTTCCATTGTCGCATTGATATTGCCAAATGTGCTTTTTATGCAACAAAGCTTATGTAGTGACACGTTGAAACCATTGAATCATTTGAGAAAATACTACCCTAATATAATGTATCAAGATTTGAAATACTTTTAAACAGTCAATGATGAAGTTGAGAAAAGACCTACAAAGCAAAAAATCTTTGCTTTCATATCAAAAAGATAATGGTTTATAAGTGTCTTTAAAATATCTTGCACTTATTGGGAAATTTGAAAAACAATGAATTTACCAGCAGCTGAAGAAGTTTAAAAACTTTTTTATGCACAAACCTGTATCTGATATTATTAAAGAATTTATCTTAGCAACAAAACAGTTCAAAGCCCATTAATAAAATGAGCTGTGACATCTTATGCAATTATTTGCAAACGTCTTATTTCTTTATGCTAGTGGACGACTCAACTGTAATGAAGCATTTTTATTGGCGTATGATCATTTTAATATGGATCAGGAAATCCAAGAAAATTTTTTTTTTGGTGAAAACTGTTAATTGATAAAAAAAAGGCGTATTAAATGTTTGAAGGACTACTTTAAAGAGAAAGCAATCAAATATAGTTAGATATAGGTAGATAGTGTACCTGGACATCGACAGCTAAAAATCTGAGTGCTGGATTGCATGAATATCTTCAATTTGTAAGAACCGCAGTTAACTGAATCAACTTTAACGCGCTAAATACACAGTTTATTGTGAAATGTGTTTAGAAATTGAGGATAAGTTACATCGTTGCTCCTTTACTCGGAAGTTCGATGGTTATCAAAAACCTTATGCTTAACACGATTTTTCTTTTTGACACTGTATCAGAGTTCTTGGTTGCTAAAGATCTCATTTGAAAACAAAATTTAATCATGAGAAAATCAGGCATTGCCTAATGAACAGACTTTTAACAATGCTTATATTAAGTTTGGATCAGTCATGTAATAAAATTTGTAATATATCCAGATCTAGACTTCACACCACTTGGCTAGAAATCAGTAAAAATACATTTGAAGATTATGAATCAGCGAATTGCAGTATTAGCTAAGCAGGGGGTATACCAAATGCCGGAAAACAATGCAAGGTGTCTACAAGCCAAAAAAGTTTGGGAACCACTATCTTAGATTCTAGGTTCTACTAAATGTAACGTGAAAAGTAACTTGTAAAAGCTGATTCTTCGTTGTGCTGAGCAAGAGAGAAAACTGCTGTTGAAGTGATTCTATAAATAGAAACGTTAAAACATCTCACAGAGAACATGATAGTTTGACATTTATTGAATTTTTTTTTTCTTTTTTTTTTTAATAATTTGTCTGAAATTAAAACTTAACTGATACACCTATGTATTGGAACAAGAAATAAAACGTGACATATAAACCTAGAAACATTATATTTATTATAAAACAAACAGAGGTATACATCTATTCCAAATGTATTGGATCTCTAAAAATAGCCCAATATTTTAATAGTAAATCCATAACTATAGCCACGTAAAAACCAAGCAACGGAAGTCAAATGTAGATCTTATGTTCTATGTTTACACAGCGGGTTACATTTGTGTTAGTCGTGATTTCATTCTCCTTTTTTCAATCAAAATATATATATACAGCATGTTGATACACTCACCACACCAAAAAGCTAAACTCCTTCCATCTACGCTGTCTAAGGAGTATCCATAAGGTGCGTTGGTCCCACAACTTACCAGACACAGAAATCTTAAAGCTGTCCAACATGCACATTATTAATGCGACAGTAAAAATGTCCCAACTTCGATGTAGTCCGCATGCCAGACAAATGCCTTTCCAACCGACTTCTGTACGGGGAGTTGTGTGCAGGAAAGCGCTCCCAAGGAGGCCAATACAAGCGCTACAAAGACACTCTCAAGAGCTCCTTCAAGGAATGCGATATCGATATTCACGGCTGGGAAGCACTAGCTCTCGATCGCTCTTCGTGGCGTGAAGCTGTCTCGGAGTCTCAAGATTTAAAGCAAGAAGAGTGGCCAGGGTGAAAGGGCGCCGAACCAACAAAAAGCTGAGAGAAGAAGCAGGCCTATTTGCAATTGACCTAACCCACACATGCCACATATGCGGCCGGCTATTTAAAGCGAGGATTGGACTTTACAGACATCTTCGAGTCTATAGGAAATGAGAAATTAGCTCATCTTCGACCACGAAGGAGATGCTAAATATATATATACACTCAATTAGCCCCTCCCTAACTTCTCTACTTATGTAGACTTATGCCTTTAGAACATGTTCACACGTGGAGGCTATACCATAAATAGCAAGATTATTGGTGTCTCTGGTGTACAGAATAATACAGGAAGTGTATTTTGTGTGTGTGTTTTAAGTTATTTGATTCCCGGGCATGCTACCGTCTCATAGTGGCGCCAGGATGGAAACGATCGTATGAGGAAACGATTAGGCCAAAGGGTAGCAAGACAAGACTCCTGTGGGAGGAGCGAGAGCATCTTCATTGCACTGCCCGAAGTTGTAAAAAGGCTCCTTCAACCTTGTCACTAATCCAGGCGCCGTTCCTCAAAGGCCGTTACATAAATGGCTTGTCCTGTACGGTTAGCCTGGTAGAGAAAAGGAAAATGGCGGGGGTCCGAGTGTCTTAGGTCCTCCATGTAAGTGTGGCACCAAGTTATACTATGATTTCCCTGTTTCCGCGTTTCTCGTTATGGCCTCCATGTCATCGTAACTCCTGGTATGCGTAATTCATTTTGTTAGAGAACATGTCCCGCAAATCTCATGCAACGCTTTGTCACAACCTCACTAAGTGGTCGACTCCCAGTTCGACATAGGATATCCTTGATTGTGACCCGATCTCTATAACTGACTCCTGAAATCCGTCATAGCCATATTTGTTTAGCGACATTTTTAAATTTTGGCAGATGACTTCGAAGCTATTTACTGCACTTTATTCATTGGAGCAAAGGGAAGTTGCAAAGGGAAAAGATCGTCTCACGAGACGTAAAATACCACAGAGAGATTCATTGGAGCCCAGCGACTGGTAGAAATGTGTAGCCTAAGGGAGCGCGAGAGCATTTCCGTTGCACAGTGCGGAGTTGTAAGAGAACTTCCATAACGTGATCAATATCCAAGCGACGTTCCTCGAGTGACTGTTTCATCAATGGTGAGATCTCACGGTTAGCTTGGTACACTGTAGGAAAATGGCCATTGTTCCCGGTGCACTCGGCCTTCGACCACGTCTTCTAGTCCGTGAGCCCGGACTCTGACCCATTTGGAAAAAGCGGTGTTAAATATGGACATTGACTTGGACCTCTTCCAGACAGAGTGCTTTGTTGAAACAGGCTTACAAGTCTAGAATTTCAAGAATTTCATCTAAACTCTTTTAACAGTAAAAAAAGGTTAAACGCCCTTTTTCTTGCAGAGGTCTATGACATACAACTAATTTAATTTTTTTGTATAAAATCTGATCGCAAATTGAAAATAAAACATCTTCCATGACCTACATTTATACATATATTGTTGAAAGCTAAAAATAATATTATATTATGAAAAAAAAACAAGCATACACAGCAAATTTTATAATATTTTATGACTCTATGATGATGATAAGAAACATTGGTCATTAAAAGTTGAGCGGACAGTTTTGTAACAAAATATTTCTTTCAGTGGGCGTTTTTTATTAAAATATTTCTCCGCTGAGACTTTAAGACTTAACATTTGATAATATTCAACATGTGAAATAGGAATATGCTACAAGTCTAATTATTTCAGTCTATGATTTTTTTATCTATTTTTTGTTCATTAAAATATATCTGTTATTTGCAAGCAGCCGAAGAAAGGGAAATCAAAGTCAAAATGAGAACATATAAGTCTGAAGAGTCAAGTTTTGAAACGTTTTTTCCTATCCAAAGACTAGTTATCGCCCTGTATGCGATACAATGTGGTGGAATGTCTAGAGATCAGAGTGGGTATTACTGATATTATCTATTACTGTCGGTGGAAGTTGATTTATAGCACCAAACTGCTGGTAGACAACTAACTTACTGAAAGCGCATTATGTTTTAACCTGTACAACTTTTAATCACTTGAGTAACTTCTTCATGAACAAAACTAAATGTAACATTTTTTTATAATCTAGACACATTCTATTGGAGGTTAAGTCAAGTAAACAGATATTAATCAATAAATGATAGATGATAGATTTTATATAGCGCTACTTTCATGCTTATAGCATGCTCAGAGCGCTATGGTCCAAACTAATTTGTGGATCAGTGGGGGAAGTGGATATCTGGAAGAAGGTTTTCCGTGCTGCCTTTAGACGCTCAGTAAACACAACTCTGCTCGAATCGGGTGTCGAAGTTAAGCCCCTTTCATAGGTAGTCAAGTTCAATCGTACTTAACCTCTCGACCACGCATCCCACAAAGTAACAATAAAAATACGTCATTACAATGGCGTCGTGGAGTCGTCTGACGGACTTAACTTCCATCATTCTACAAGACTTGCATTTAATGTAATGCACATTCTTTCAATAGCTAATAATAAATACTCCCCTTCTTCATGGTTACCTTGGAAACACACACCCTAACCCTAACCCTAACACACACACAATAACATCTATAAATAATGTAACGTCTCACCATTCAGTGGTTCATATAATCCCAAAAGGAAATGCAGCTATATGGTAATATCGAGAACGACATTAGAGAACCATAACAAATATAGTTATAGACATTTTAATTTAAAAAAAAAGCTTCATATGGTTAGAAAAAAAATTGTCATAAATCTATATGCTACTTCATTATGTTTATTAGGAGTTTTATTATTTATAGAAGTTTGAGAACCTTTGTGCTACCTACATTCTATAAACCTTAATAAAGTGTTCCTTGTCTATGGCACTAGCCATCTCGCCATCAATACGTTTGAGACGCTACCACTTTTATTTCCGTATCAGCTCAGAAAACCTCTTTCTTGTCTTGCTTAGTTCGTTGAGACCACATCTCTATTTCAGTTGGTATCAAATTCTGAAATCATTAGATACATTTATTTATTTAGGACAAAGGGAGCGTGTGCTTATAAGCGGTTTCAAAAGATTCTATACATTTTCTGGCTCATATCTAGAAATAAGAAAGTCCTGTCTCAGTTTTTAAAAAAATAAATTTAAAAAAAAGTAAATGAAAAAATTTGTTATTAAAATAAAACTAACTAAAAGATCATGTTTATTATAAACAATCTTGCAAAGACAGTTTTTGTGGAAACACAAACTCAAAATCGGCCCCAAAGTGGTCCAACCAGGAAGATTAAAAGGCAGGTCTCTATATTTTCAAAATAAGAAAAGCATATTACACACTTTAAAATCTATGAGTGTTGCCAAAGGGGTTTTGAGTTTAAACCTCCCGCCAGTGGGGTTTGAAGCTAAAAAATAACTCTTCAAAATTAAAAAGAAATGAAAATTACGCACTCAAAATGCTATGAGTGTAGCCAAGCCAATTGAGGGTTTTGAGTTAAAATTTCCCTTCAGAGGGGTTTGATGCTAAAAAAATTCCTCTTCAATATAAAAAAGTAAATTACACACTAAAATTGTTTGAGCGTAGCCAAGCCAATGGGGGGTTTTGAGTTTAAACCCCTCTCCTCCAGATGGCTATTTTAAAGTTTAAAACCTCTCAGATGGTTTTGAGTTTAAAATCCCCCTTCAGAGCGTTTTTAGGTTGAAAGCCTCTCTCTTCAATATTATTTCTGAAGAAAACTACAGTCACCAAATTCTATGACCGTAGCTAAATGGGGTTTTGAATTTAAAAAAAACAACTCCAGAGATTTTTTAGTTTAAAACCCCCCAACAGATGCTTTTAACGATAAAACTTCCCTTTTCGATAAAAAATCTAAAGCAAAATAGTCACCTAATTCAAAGAGCGTAGTCAAGAGAAGTTACAAATGTCTACCAGTGGCTGGGCTCCATTAATAAAGTGCAATGAATAGTCATCTTCCGAAATTGAAAAGCACTAAATGTTGCTCTACAAAGATGGCTAAGACAGATTTTAGGAGCTAATTATAGAGATCGGATCTAAATCAAGGAAATCCTATGCCGAACTGGGAGTCGACCCCTTACTAAGGTTGTGACAAAGCGTCGCATGAGGTTTGCGGGACATGTTCTCCGACAAAATGAATTACGCATAATAAGAGTTGCGATTACATCCTAGTACAACTTGGCGTCACACTTTCATAGAGGTCCTCAGAGCAGGTGGGAAGAGGCTTCAGACATTGCCTCGGACAGATTTTGATGGAAACAGATTGTTGGTAAATGGGCCGACCAGCGCAGGAGGTTCTAAGTCAGTAAGAATAGCACATACGTTTTGAATAAAAAACTTTTTAATAGCAAGATAATGTACTGTAGATACCTCAGAATATGCATTTAGTTGGCTTTCAATACCAGAAATAGTGCTTGGCGGCTTGGCTCCAGGAAGAGCCAACCTATTCTAGGACACAATAAACGTCTTCCGTAAGAATGAAGGGTCAGAATCTAATAGAGATTAATTATGTACACACACACACATACATCCATATATATATATATATATTTATAAATATAAAAAAAAATTTTCGCGGGGGGGGGGGAGGTGGGGGTGAGAATAACTCTGTTTCCAAAACCCCTCCCGAAAAAAAAATCCTGGTTGCGCCCATGAATTGTTTTAAATTATGTCCAACTTATATGCATACTATATAGATTTTTTCTATTTAAAAAAAAATTCTGTAAATGTAGAACTTACTTAACTTTGCAATACAGATGTAAAAAAATTGAATAATTTTTGAAAAAAATTCTAAAACCGTTTGCATAAATGTGTTAACAATATGATATATAACTTTCTCACCTACTAACGAACCTTCTGTGTTTTGATACTATTAGTAGTGAATAATTGTTTGCTTGCATAAGTGATTTAAAAAATTAGATTTTTCGCTTTCAGAAAAGAAAAAAGTATCCGTTGCATAAGAACTTTGAATGGTCTAAAATATTGTGATGTCGGATTTTCACTATCTTTTCTAGTGTACGAGATCTAACCGGACGGACCGACGGATGGACAGACATTCCACACAAAACTAATAGCGTCTTTCCCCCTTTTGAGGGCTGCTAATAAAAAAAACGAAAATAACATTCATTTTAGAAATAAAAAAAAATAACCCGGAAAATTATGAGCCAAAAAAATCCCTTAAATATTAGAAAGGAGTTTCTGTTTTTACACAAACTACGAGTCGGCCAGCGGTTCCACTGTTTGGTAATCACAGCAGGTAAAAAGATCGTTTTAGATACTTTGAGCGTAAATATTGTAAGGTATAGGCTACTATCAACCCCAATTTTACCTGGCCCAATACCTGACAAAATGTTTATTTAAAGCTTGATTGCTTGAGATTACACACACACACACACAAACACACACACAATGCACAAGGCGATATCTGTCTCCTGGTTGAATAAAGATATACATTGCATGCTGTTCTAATTATAGGGACTTCCACAATGAATGACAACATTGATGTTCAGGGGAGAGTAGTCTGCATAGAAAGAACAGAACCCTCTGCCAATTGAATCTTGCAACGTGTGAACTCAAACAGATAGCAACACATGGTGTATAAAAAGGTTACCCGACCTCATTTTGGAAACGTTTATAACAGGACATAGATAGATGATCATAAAGAAAGGAACGATAACCTGCAGAGGGTTTCTGAAGTTCCGGGTACATTGCTCTTGATGATAAGGAGGAAGGTAGCTAGCCGTTGTCTCTTCAAATTTCGCAAGCATTGTATTTTATGGTGGCGGTGTTGTAGTCGGTCGATTGATTCTACTTCCAGATAACAACTACATCAATGTAGGCGAATTAAATCTTAAATGTTGAACTTTCCACAACTTGAAAATAAACTTGAAAAGACTTCTTCCTTAACTAACATAATATAATTTCTATTAACAATACACGAAAGTCAGCATGACATTAGATATTAATCTAGTAATAATAGTATAAAATTGCTTTTAAACAAAATCTAACTCATTACAAAAACACGTCTTCCCTTTTTTCTCTGGCTCGTCTGTCGTCTAACTAACACCCACGTGACTACCTAACATAAATCGAGCTAAAATTGTCTGATCCTTTCTGTTTAGCTGCCACCATTCGTCCTTCCAGTTAATATTTGGGCGTTTGAGAACTCTCCAGACTTCGAGTCCCGTGCTACAAGGGTTCAAGCTTTCGTACCATTTTGACTTGATCCATTCACAAATCCTAGCTTTTAACTCTAGTATTATTGCGTCTCCTCTGGTGGGTCTCAAAGTGTTTAGAGCTTCGCCAAACTTCTCGTTTCCTTTGATTCTACAATGTGAGGAAATCCATTGCATCATCATGCGTGCCTTGTTATCTTGTGTTTTCTTTCTAGGCGCTAACAAGAACCCCATAGACTTTTCCAGTGATGGAGGCAATGTTTCTGAGCTCTCGAATGCCTGTAGGCAGGAGAGTCAGTCTGTAAAGAGGGTCACGTTGGGCGGCGCTGAAGTTCCTTTCTCAATATGTTTCTCTTTGTATTCTAGAGCTCTTCTGATTCCTTCCATTTCGGCAACATAGTGACTTCCGCCTGCAAATGGGCCAATTCGTCGTATTCGATTGCACTGGAGAATCTGAATACGGCACAATAGCCCAAAGTCTTTCTTCCTTGAAGTTCCCTTGTGGAGCTGTCCGTGTAATGTAAACCTTGCTATGCGCTATGTTTTCACTCGCAGTGCATATTAGACGTTTTGTAATCTTTTATTTTGATATATATTTTTAATACTCTAATTTAATATTAGCTTACATATTATGTTGAAATTAAAAAAAAAAATCTTGCTTAGTAAGACGCATCTAATTTCTAATCTACTGAATAGGTTATTCAACTTTATGAGAACATATCTCACATTGCAGGTTCTAATTAGAGCCAAATTACATTTTACATATGTAGTTGTCAAGATGTTATTTAACAAAACACCAACTTTATTTCAATTAGTGTAAATAAATTCAAACGAGAAAAAAATGATGTATTTCCTGTATTTTTTTTTAAATCATAAAGCCTTGACAATCATGAAAAAAATAACTGATTGCCATAGAATAATGTTTATAGGTATTTTTTTTTACAAAACTTACATCAACTCACTCTGTCTGTTCTTCTGTTTGTCTGTCAATCTTGTCAAAAGTTTGTACATGTTATTTCTCCAACTCCCAATCTAGTATCAAGCTGAAATTTCGCACAATTATTTCTTCTACCTGACAACACAGGAATCAATAAAAGAAAATTAACCAAATAGTTAATTAACTAGTGGTATCTCAAACATGGAAATAATATTATTTGATTAAAGTGGTAGCATAAGCTGAATAGGCTGCCGTTAGGAACACAAACATAAAATAGATAAACAATAGAAACTATACAATCTTCTCTTTGCTTATTCTGTGAGCTATATATGCTATATAAATATATATATATATATATATATATATATATATATATATATATATATATATATATATATATATATATATATATATATATATATATATATATATATATATATATATATATATATATAGGGCTATAGGCCTATATTTGCCGAATATTATTCACTGATAAAGTGTATTACAAACAATTAAACAAAATAATAATGTTATAGGTAATGCAAATGCGTGAAAATAAAAATAATAAAAATAGATGGCTTTCGCTTTGGTGGTAGAGGAGCCGGCAGTTATTCGTATGACACGCTTTTCTTTCACGCGACTCTCTCCATCTCGTGAGGTGTAGGGCTATGTCTTATTCTATAACACTCTATCAAACGTTGGCTTTTAAACTAAACTAAACTAAACGTTAAAGCCATGCGCAGGAAGAGAGCCCCAAAAAAGGCTAAAAAGCCCATAAATGAGTCGAAAGCCCAGGGATTCCAAGGATGTAAACAGCTCCACAACTGATGTTATAAGAAAATAAAACTGAGGTATCTAAAAAAAAAAAAAGAAAGAAAAAATATGGGAAGTTGTACAACAGACATTTTATTATTAAAAAAATAACGGTTAAAAAATACCATAAATCTTTTTTTTTTCCTAGAAAAAAATAATTTAAAAAAATACTGATGGTGTTAGAAATAAATTTTACAATAAACATTCTGAGTGGGGAGAAATATATATTTTTCCACCGAAAAGTCTAGATCCGCCTTAGGACAGGATGCTGTACAGCTGAACAGAAATATAATACGCAGTAATGTTTTAGTAAAGGTAAATATTTCTAGTAGAAAACTGTCTTGAAGGGAGAGTTTGTTTAGATATAAACACCTCACCATCTCTACACATCGTTACCAGGCACAGAAGGATAACGCCTAGCATTAATATTTGGTTTCTCGATACAGCAGGACAGCTGTGTGCAGGAGCATACAAGTGTTCATTCTTAAATGATGTCTTCCTCTTAGAGATGGGAATCGAACCCATTTTATACCGGTTGCGTTTGGTTCGGTTCGGTCAGATTTAAGTTCGATTTCGGTTCGGTTCGATAATGAGTTTGGTTCGAGTTTATGAAATTAGGTAATAGCAAAACCTAAGTAGATGTAATGTTCAATTCAATATATTCATTTATTAGATAAAACAGTGACGACCAAAGTGTCTGTATTAATCAGAGCAAATCTAACAGTGAAACAAACAATTCAAACAAACGAACCATATTGCAATTTCCAACACGCGGCCATATCAACGAAAAGATACAAAAACATTGAATCTACAATAAAGGACTTTTATTAGAAACCAATGGATGTCAAAGATAAGCCCCTTTCTCATTTCCTAGGAACTCGAAGATGACTGTGAAGTCCAATCATTACACTAATTAATGAGGTGATGGAAGTTTTAAAGTTCGGGTTCGGTTCGGTTGTAAGTGAGGTTTGAGTTCGGTTAATTCGGTTCGGGTTCGGTTCGTTTCCCATCTCTAGTTCCTGTATAACAAAGTCTCCGTTTGAAAGTGTTTAATTTTGAGCTCATTATCATTGTTTATGCCTATACAGAAGTAAATTACAACACAAATATATCACACAGATTCTTTTCAGAATTAATTTATTAACAATAATGTTTTGGTTTCTTTTAGGGAATGTTATCTCTTCATCACTCTAGGCGAGATCTAGTTCTCCGTGTTACATCTCAGAGGTAATAACAGCTGTGAATAGGCTGTTGTACTAGATGCGAATGTCGAAACGGATTTCAAGTCAAAGAGAAGTCATTCTAAGCCCACATGTCACTATCAGCATTATCACATCACGTTTGCTGGGATAGAGCGCTTCCTTTCGTCTAGAGCAGTGTTTCGAAACTTTTTCATTAGAGAACACATCGTACACTCTGAGTATTTAGTGGAACACATCGTACACTCTGAGTATTTAGTGGAACACATAGTACACTCTGAGTATTTAGTGGAACACATCGTACACTCTGAGTATTTAGTGGAACACATCGTACACTCTGAGTATTTAGTGGAACACATCGTACACTCTGAGTATTTAGCGGAACACATCGTACACTCTGAGTATTTAGTGGAACACATCGTACACTCTGAGTATTTAGTGGAACACATCGTACACTCTGAGTATTTAGTGGAACACATAGTACATTCTGAGTATTTAGTGAAACACTAGTCTAAAGCAACCAACAAAAAAATGCTGAGTCTGACGATCTGCAACAAATGGAGGGAGACATGCTTCGTTCTGTCTATTCAATTTTGGGAGCTGTCGTTCTGGAACTGGGAACAACAAAGAAATAAGAGTCCCAACAGAAGATTCGTTGTGCAACTTAGTAAGAAACCTTGCCTTCGTGCGTGACCGAAGTGACCTCAAAGCTGACATTCGCTGTTCTGTTTTTGTGATTATCTACACATTATTCTTTATAACAAATATACATCCGTCATTTAATGTTGCTCTTTGGTTAAGTTTTTTTTATTTTACCTCTTTATGAATTTGATGCATCTTTCAGGATCCAAAATTCAACATTGCAATGATAGTTTTAGAATCTCCCACCGTCTAAGTTATAACCTTCTGATAAAAATTTGCCGAATTCCGGTTTAAGTGGGAAGTATGGTTGAGATGCTAAGTACGCTTGAACTTGGCTTAGCTTGGCTACCTATGACGTTCGACACCCGACTCGGGCAGAGTTGTGTTTACTGAGTGCCTAAAAGGCGGCACGGAAAACCTTCTCCCAGATACCCTCTCCCCACAATGATCCACAAAAAGAGATTGGACCATAGCGCTCTGAGCATGCTTTAAGCATGACAGTAGCGCTATATAAAAGCTATATGTGAGCTTGCGCTCCCAGAGCTATATTTTTATATATTTTATTTTTATAGGCTAGTGCCAAACTTATTATTTGTACTTCCGCTTTTTGTGTATAAAAAGTGATGCCACGCTGTTTTAAAACAGTTCAGTGAACAGTTGACCAGTGGTCAGTACCATATCTGTCTGTGTGACAGCTGAAGATCTTTGTGGTCTGTCGTCTAATTATATTTTTATTCCTGTACCTGGGACGGCCTGTAAGTGTAGAAATATTTTATATTTTTTACTAGATCTATACTATGTGTAAGGTAGTTGTTTTATTTTCTACTTGGACTATTTGTCATAATAGTTGGCAACATGCTGTACGGAAGATGGCGGCGTCCATCAGTCCGAATAGAATATAGATCTAATATAGTTTTGCATTTATGTATTGCAGGTTATTATTACTGCTGTGTTACTGCTTTTAGCTGCTGAATATTACTGCTTTTAGCTGCTGCAATTACTCTGCTGAGATAACTGCTGTTTATAACTGCTGTTGTAGATCTATTCTAATTCTAGGTATCTAGAATCTAGTGTTTTGTTTCTGCTGTTGATAGATCTAGTTTTAAAGTTTTGTTATTGTTTCATTAGATCTATTCTAATTCTATCGAAGCTAGTGTTATTTTGTTACTGTAGTGACTAGTGTAGTGTTGCCTAAGTGGCTTAGTTATAGTCTGTTTCTTGCTTTAGCTAGTTAGTAATTAGTTTACTCTAGTTAGTAAGGTACTAAGACTTAAGGTGTTCTTGTTTTAGGGTTAGAGTTATTGGTTGAGATTGAGTGTAGTAGTAGAATATTGTAGATCTAGACTAGTTTATTGTAGTGATTTAGTTAGTTGGATAGTATACTGTAGTTCATTAGTTGGTTTGGTCAGTTTGTGTTAGATAGTTGGTTTGTTTAGTTTGTTGGTGTTTGTAGTAGCGTAGATTCCGAGGGTTTAAGTTAGTAGCTGAGTTCAGTTATAGTGTTTAGTGTATATATTATATTTTATTATTGATTTATTTTTGTATGTAAATAAAGTTTCTTTTTGTTTTATTTATCGTAAACTAAAGTTTGTTATCTTGTTTTCATTTAGTTAAGTTAGTATAGTTAGTTGTCTGATTACTTAGGTGACTCTAGCCCCCTGGTCACCATACCGAGGTGCACAGATTGAGCCCACCCAGTAGCGCAAACATCTGCCTACTGTTAGGTAAAATTTAATGTTGAGCAGCAGAGAATAGGTCCTCTCCCACTCGAGCCTGCCTGACCTGCTCACATATAATTTATTTTATTTATTTTAAGGAGGAATAAGGAATAGGTGTCCACAGTGGTCATCTTTCGTTTTAGGCCACATGCTCGCAAGAACGCATTAAAAGAAACAAGTCATGTACTGGAAGGGGTGCAGACACTGCAAAGACTCTTTGAAGGTTTTGAAAAGTTTGTTACCAAAGATAAAATGTAAATTTGGTATTTTAAAACTTGTTGTCAATTTTTATAATTTGAAATTGTAGATATTTTGACATTGTATATTATAGTTTTAAAAAATAATTATTTTCTTTCCGGAAAACAATCATTTACCTTTCTTCATTAGACTTTACCATGATATACACTCTAAAGAGTTCTATTATTTATAATTCACATTATTCTGGGTTTTTTCTTTCGTTTTATTATTATTTTTTTTAATTTTAAAAAAATTTGATGTAAAACAAGATAATAAGAAAAAAATACTTCAAAAAACAAAAAAAAAAAGTTATCGTAATAGTACTAATTGGTTTGGATCAGTCATGTAATTAAATTTGTAATTGATCTAGCGATTATAAATATTTTTACCTTTCTTTTTTCACAAATTAAATGCTTTTAACTTTTTCAATATGCTATGATCCTATCGCCCATCTGTGCCAGTTGGAAAAGGAAGATGAAGGAATAGGTATATGTTTGAATGTTAGCGTTATCACTTTTTAAATGCATCAGAATTCGAACTCGAGAGCACTAGCCTCATCTAGCCAACACTCTAAACACTAGGTCAGGGAACTGCTTATGAAAATAAAAAAAATGTAATTGTTATATATTGTTAGCTACCAATACATTCAAAAGGGGGCTAATTAAACACATTCCACGTTATCAGTCAAGTACAATTTTATTTCACTTGTTAGATAGCAAACAAAATAATTAATTACCAATAGTCAATCAACTAATTTTATTAATTGGTTCTTGTTTGGTCAGGTAAAAGGTACTTGTGCAAAATTTCAGCTTGATCCAAGATTAGGTGTGGGAGAAATAACGTGTACAAACTTTTCACAAAATAGACAAACAGATAGAGTGAGTTAATATAAGCTTTGTAAAAAAAAACATGATTTAATAGTACTTAGACCCTGCCATGAAATTAAATTTCTGTCAACCGTAACGTAAGAAAGCCGATATCTTCTCCGTCTATAGAGGAAAAAAGCGTAGCCTTTGATCTTTCTCATGGAATCGTACCATCAGTATCACTATCTCTTTCTCATTTTAAAAAAGTAGATTTAAAGTAATCAGATCTGTCTTAGCCTAAATCTTCTTAAGTCTAAAGTATCGTGATATTGAGGCTCAAAAGATTATTTTCCATTACATATAACACTACGAGACTAGAACAATGCTACAAAAGTTTCTTGGCTCTATCTATGAGCAGAACTAGAAAACAAACTTGGTGCTATGGTTACTATGGTTACATAAGAACACAATAGAACAAACACAAATGCTATTAAATGGGATCAGGTATTTATTAAAGTAAATTAATCCGAATCAATAAAATACAACTATAAATAAAACCTTATAATTATTTCAAAACATAAAATCAACTTAAGTAAATAGAAAAATAAAAACAAATCAACAAATCATTGCCTTGTTAAACAGAGTTTCAACTATATATTATAAGTATCACTAACCAAGTCAATACAAAAACAAAATGTAACGGTAATTATGAATATTTATCCATGATAAAAGGATTGTATGAATGACGATATTTTTTTTATATCTTTCTTAACTTCTTTGCTATAATATTAATTAATAAGACATATCAAAAGAAAAGGCACCACACCCAAAATAGTGTGTTTGTAGTGCCATTCATTCTTTCCTTATTCCAAATTCAGGCTTTCAACTCATGACCTACTCATAGATCAATCTGAAACATTTACGTTAGTAAAACATTATTTTAGAATGATAAACTGTGACTCTGAAATTCCGACATCACAGGAATACACTTCTAACAATTGAAGACAAAAATCTCAGCATTATTATCAGATGAGCAGCCTAACACTTCATTGAGACCTAAAGTAACTAAGATGTTTTCATACAATTATCAAGTAAACACATTTCTATAATTTAATCAAATATTTGTTTATGAATAAAGCTTTCTTATATGACATAAAACAATCAACAGTAAAGAAGCGCTTCCAGACCTTGAGATCTATTGGGCAGGTAATGTATAGGTCATCAGTTTCTAGGGTGCGAATTGCACAACGACCTTTACTTTCCTCAACTAATGTCCGGTACCTATTAGATTTGGGTAGACTCAATGGCGTCCTAAGAATCCCGAATTTCAAAGTCCCAGTCCTCATCGAGATCCATATCCGAGAGCCCCCTTACTCGTAAGCCAGTCACCACCACGCCCCCTAAGCAACAATGACATAAGAAATACATTTGGACCCTTATAAACGACAATCCATAACTTGATCATGTATAGACTTCTATAAAAAAATATCCTTGACATTATAATAACAAAGAACTAGATCCATAAAAAAGTAACACTTTCATAGAGTTGGGCATTTTTTTAGAGTGTTATGTCGTTTTTTTTTTTTTTTTTTTTTTTTTTTGGGGGGGGGGGAACATTTATGCCAAGTTTTATCAAGATTGGTCAAACGGTTTTGATTTCTATTCGGGACATACATACATACATACATACATACATACATACATACATACATAAATACATACGTACTTACATACATACATACATACATAGTGAGTTCAAAGCGAGAGTGTAGCTTAGATATAGATTACCTCCTCAGTGCCTTACAAGAGATTTATTTACAGTTGAGGCAAGGTTTTAGTAACGTCTGTTACTAAACCTTAATCATACACCAACCAGACCCATCAATATTAGATAATGACAACTTGTATTTTAGTTTACCAAATAATTATAAGTCAATAATAATCTCGTTTACATTACTGCATTTTTCTAATCTCTTTTTCTGTCTTCCTCTTTCAACACGTATTCGCACCATTCCACACTCACACTATACCTCGTACGAAGCATCGCCCCACGTTCGACAAGCTCAATGTGTATCGAATGTTCATCAGTCCGTTTACCAAATATAATAGATCTAGTAACAATTTGAAATTCTACCTCCTCCATAACATGTACTAAGAAATACAAGAATCCTATCCAATAATTTATTAATTATCACAACTTTCACATATTCAATCACAAGAATCCTATCTAATTATTTATTAATTATCACAACTTTCACATATTCAATCACAAGAATCCTATCTAATTATTTATTAATTATCACAACTTTCACATATTCAATCACAAAAATCCTATCCAATTATTTATTAATTTTCAAAACTTTCACATATTCATCGTTATAATGACTGAAACTTGACCGTCTTTGCTCTGAATCAATTAATCGTAATTGATCGATGATTTAATTTATTCTATTAGTCAGTTAGTTTAATCTTGTGTATGCCTTTGTAAGTCTGTTAAAAAGAACTCAACCAGTGTAAGCCTACGCGCACAGAAACATTCAAGCAATCTTCTGATCAACACAGACTCTACTGACCCATATGAAACATATTATAACCTACACAACATTTTTTTTAAATATGAACACAAGCTTACAATTTTAGAAGATAATAAACTGAAGTTATTATTAAGTATATATTTTAAGTACACATTTTAAGCAACTATTGATGAAAATAATTGATGATCATAATACAAAAATTACAGTCAAGATTCTATAGATTGTTTCCAGATGGATCTGTATCTCATGTTTTGCAATAAAGTGGAAGAATATTTTAATATTTTGGAATTAGCAATGTGGGATCCATTTATCCGAAGAGCGAAGCCAATAATGCAAAGCATTCCATTGGTTTTAATCGACATAATCTGTTTTTTTCGAGACTCGAGCTATACAACGAAAGTTGAGCTGAAAACCTTTTCTACTTACGGTATTGTCTGTTAGAAAATGAAGAAATAAAACATTTTTTGAGGACATGATCTTCGGAGGCACTGACTTGCCACAAAAAACTCCCAAACTTGGAGCAGTGTCACTGTCACCATCGTATACTGCAACAGAGTCATACTGACACTCTCCAGAAGCTTCTAAATGGAAATAATCAAATTCTAGTTCAACTTTAAACCCGTCGGGAGCTTCGAAGAGCCAGGGACAATCTTGCCAAAAACCGTAATTTTGTTTACTGAACTCTGGATGCGAGAGTAAAGTCTGTTTTTCGAATGTTGCTTCCAGAATGGCACCACATATAGTTTCATGTTCCGCCCTGAAACCTTTCCTCTGCCCAGAGTTGTCTGTGTTAAACTGAAGCAACATGGTTGTCCCCGAAGAAATTATTTGTTCCGGGAAAGTCGAACCGCAATATTTGCCAAGGGTTGCAGAATTTTTGCTGTCACCGTCAAAGACGACAACATTGTCATAGTCACACTCGAGGTGGGGCTCAACGTCAAACTCTTTAAAACTCAGCATTATTCTATGCCCCAAAATTGTGGAAAAGTGCCATTCGCATTCCAGTCTTCTCGGATAAGGATTTGGAAAGTTGGGACTCGTAATGTTTCCTTTTGAAGAGCTGATTATTCTATGGCATCCCGCAACGCATGAGTGCTGGTCACTTTGAAGTATATAGCCATCCCTACAGAAACATTGATAGCTACCAATAGTGTTTTTACAAATATGGCTGCAACCTCCATTTCTTTCTTCGCATTCATTCCGATCAATAGAAAACAGAGCCACAAAACCGCTTTTTACATCAAAGGCATCAGATTTGAATTCTATTTTCATGGAGTTTCCTTTGGATAGTAATGGTTTTGGCAAGTTGTTTCCACAAAAATATTGAGTTTTCCTAGGATCATTATCACCAATCAGATTCACGGAAACGTAATCAAAATAACATCGATCTTCGTTGCCTTCAATATCAAAATGTGTGAAGATTAAAATAATTTTGTTGTCTTTGGGTGCTGTTATGTACCACGTGCAGACCTTGCTCACTGGGTAATTGTCTGGGAATGAGGGAGAGGTAATGTTGCCTTTCATTTCTGTTATTTGACCACCGCATTCTTTTTTGCAAGTCTTTCCATTAGAGTGAAGCTCGTATCCAATCCTACAATCACACCTAAAACTGCCGATTGTATTGATACAAACATGATCGCAGCCGTGCTCGTCTGTCTCACACTCATCCGTTTCTGCAATGTAATGAACAGAAAATCCAAACTTCTGTATTTCTGAATCACTGACAAACACAAGCGAGACTTTGTTTCCAGACGATACGATCTCTTCGGGGTGATCGTCTCCACAGTATCTCCCGATAGGTACAGCAAGGTCACCATGACCGTTTCTCACTTCGAGATAATCGTACTTGCAGTCAGTGTCATCACTCGCTTCCAAGTCCAGAGTTTCAAACTTGATATTGACAAAGAAGTTTTCTTTTACAGTTATATTCCAGACGCAGTAGCTATTTGGGAGATATCTTTCATTAGGGTAACCCTGACTGTTAATAAAGTGTTCGTCCTTTTTAATATCACCACCACAGAGTGTAATGTATTCAGCAGAGAACTCATCAAGACCTCCATTGCTTTTAAATTCTATCCACATTCTCCTCCCAGAAGATAGAATAACATCAGGGACATTATTTCCACAGTAACGACCAAGGCTTGGAGATTTCACGTAGTGTCCGTCTCTAATCTCTAAATAGTTTCTCTCACAATTGTCAGAAACTGTAATTGAAAAAGAAGTAATGTTTAATTTGATACGTTCCCCGTATGCTGCTTTGATGCGCCACTGACACACTTCAGGCTGTCCAAGTTTGGAGCTAAAATTGAAGCTTCCAGTAGTCGCAACAAGGGTAGAGCCACAGCTTGGACAATTGTACAAAAGGTTTGTTTGTCGAATATCTCCTGGACTAAGTTTGACTCTCTGACCTATGCTGTCAGCGCTAAATGTCATTCCAGGAAGTCTTCTTGCCCTAAGTGTATCCTGAAATGTGTTTTTAGCGAACTGAAGTCTCCCATAGTGCATTATGCTTTCAAAGTCATAGGGCTCGCCCAAAGAGTTAATTTCTGAGCTGTTCAGGGCGTTAAAGTTGTTCTTTGAATTAGCTATAACATTGTCTAGAAATATTTCAACATATTGGTCCCTGTCCGGTCTCGTGTGCTCGTGCCAGAAGCCAATAGCATGGCCAAGTTCATGTACAATTATTCCGTGTCTGTCACAGTATTTTCCAATGGAGACAGTCTGTTCACCGTCACCTTTCTTACCGACATAAGAGCAACATCCACATGCTCTAACCGTGAAAACAATGTAGTCTTTATCTTCTGGTTCTTTTTCTTTGAAAATTATGCAAGTGTCTTTCTCCCAAGTTTCCATTGCAGATCGCATCATATTTTTCTGCCTTGGAGTAAATCTTGACTCTATGACATAGGGTATAACACCATAATCCCACAGTCTTTCTTTCAAAGCTGTGGCCGCGCGTTTGTGTCTCACTTTGTCGTGACTTTTCTTCCAATCTCTAAGATTATTTACTTTTCTCTCTTTTAAATAATCCACTTGTTCTAAATAATTTTGTATACTGTTGGTATACAAATTTAATTTTCTTTGAACCTCTAGAGACATATTGGAGACAGTGTTTGTGCAAGTTTTTTCTTGACATATTGAATTCAGCAAAGCTAATTCTTCTGTCAACACTTTGTTTAAATGATGAATTTCTTTCAAATGGTTAAGTCTGTGACTAAACAGCTCGTTTTTCAGACCGAATGTCAGAATTTTCAAACTGTTGTTTAAAAGGTGAGTGTTTTTAGTATTTTCAAACTGGTCATTGGTATAAGATTGTGCAGATGCTAATGGAATGAATGGAGCTGATAGATATATCTTGAAAAAAGATGTTGTTATGTAAATCGTCAAAGTCATTATTTGAGCATGTGTAGATCTGAGATGATGTAGCTGGTGCTGCGAGTCCATGGTGGTTTAGATGTCCTTGTATCTGAAAAACAAAATATACATTAAAATATTTTTGCTGACTAAAATGTTAGTCCAGTTCTAGAATTATTTAAATGTTTAAAAATAAGAAAATCCTAACCTATTGACAAATTGAAAAAAACATAAGATTAAATGAATAGTCTAACACGGCTATGTGGTGGTACACAGTAGAAATACGAAATATATTTCTTGTAGTTAAGGCTCAAGCCTTACAACTACAGGTTAATGAGTCCACTCATCAATATGTATATGTGGTCGACGTAACAGAGGCGCCCCACGGAAACGTTTCAAAGACCAGCTTATGTTTGCCCTGAATGTGGCAAAATATGTAGGTCTGGGGCTGCGTATCCACGGGAAATACTGAATTTCCTTATTAATTTTGGGACTTGAAGACAAGCCTCATTATTATTAATATTTTGCTGGTTAATTATTATCATGTGTACATGTTTTGGTGTCTACTGTCCCACACCAAAACAAAGGAAATGGTCATAACACAGCTTCTCTAAGCCTTACTTGCTCAAACTGAGCATGATATCTAGCCAGCGGTCAACGAGTTTGCGTACGCTGCAGCCTCTTTTGATTTAACTCTAAACCTCTTTAAAAAGCTTGGGGTTAGGGCCAGGAGACGGAAGGCCCAGGTGAGATCTGAATGGAGAGATGTATGAAAGCAGGCCATATCCCTCCACGGGCTGTAGCACCACTGGGATAAATGGATGGCAAAAGCCGGTATGAACTTCTTATAGTCCGACTGTCAGGCTGGGCAGGGCACGTAACCCGTATGGGGGACGAACATATTGAGCCACCAGACGGAAACGTTTCTTTATAAACTAATGCAATCATTTAAGTCTATTAAGAAAAAATGCGCCATTTTACTTTGTCATAAAGTGCCTGTGTTACCCTGTAACGTAGAGATTTACGTCACTTGATGTTTCGTACTAAAGCCTTAATTAATAATGAATATACTAATTCCGTAATTAAATGTTTGAACGTAACCATCTGAGAAGGTACACAGACTTTCTTCCAAGCCAATAATAGTAGGCCTACAATAGTTTTAAGCAAAAGGTGTATTTTAAAACTATAAGACGGACGTGAGCTGTAGTTTGTCTAGACTGTAGGAGGACTTAAGAGACTTATATTTAATCGCCATGTACTATTACATTTAGAACTAACAGAACACTAAAACAACTCTTCAGATTGTTAGTCTTTATCCGATCGTTCATTTTCGTAATTACAAAAATATTTCCAAAATGACTTTGGGTATATAACCTTCCTTAAGAAATTATTTCACCGAGCGATGCTCGGCCACCTGGTACTGTTACATTATGAATGCACTTTACATACAGATCAGCAATTGCGGTCACATTTTTTTTAACCTTTGATTTGGTTAGTTAACATGGAGGATGTGGATTTTTTTTCTTCTAGAGTAGATTTTCTAACTCTCGTAGATCTATATAACTGTAAATCTTAACATAAATCTCAATAAAAGACCTGCAGAAAACAATTTAATCTATGTACCATCTAAGGTTGAAGCTATAAATAGGTGTACTTGCATGTTCCTGCTTTTATTAAAATATCGTTTGCGGCAAATGAATTTTTAATCTAAAGCACTAAATATTGACGTACAACACTTCAGTTTCTAACTGTAAGCTAACAGCCACTAACAAGCCCTAGATGGCATCTAAAAAACAAGCTTGATCACCTTAATGCTGTTAAACCTTAATTTATCATTCAATAATAGAGTTTGAAACAATAAGCTCAATAAATGTAATAAGAAAAAATTAATAAGAATATAGTATGTTATTTGAAGATTTGAAAAATGTTCAGTAAATAGGAATATATATAAAATTCTTATAGATCTATGTATCTGGTTCCGGCTCCGGCCGAATATCATATTTTACTATCCGCCATATCCGGCTCCGACGGATATCAAAACACAATATCCGTTTCAACCCTAATTATGGCATCATCTTAAATTATTTCATCATTTTTAGCGGCCACCGAAAGTGGAAAAGACGCTTTTAGTTTTATGTGAAATGTCTGTCTTTCCGTCTGTCCCGTTCAGATCTCGTAAACTAAAAAAGATATTGAAAATATGACATCATAATATTTTAGACCTTTCAAAGTTCTGATGCAACGGCTAGGTTTTTCTTTTCTAAAAGTGAAAAACTTAATTTTTAAAATCATTTATGCAAGCAGTTTTTTTCAAAAAAAAAAATACACCATTTTTACAACTATTCACTATTAATAGTAACAAACACGAATGGTATTTAGTAAGGGAGACAACCATCTACCATACTTTTAAAATATTTATACAAACGGATTAAAAATTTTTGTCAAAAAAAAATTTATTTACAAATGCATTGCTAAGTTATGTAAGTTCTGTCATACTAACTACTATATTTAAAAAAAATGGGTTCTATTTTTTTTCAAAGAGAAAAAATCAATTTAATAGGCATGTAAGTGAAACATTATTTAAAACAACAATTAAAAAGTAGTTTTTTTTTTATGTTATGGCTCGAACCACAGGCACACACAGTAAATACAAGACACTTAACTTAGGATTTTAATTTTTTTTTTTACGAAATTTTTTTTTAATGCGACTTTGATTAAGAGTCTGACTCTATACAAAACAATTACATCAATAAGATAATCAGTATATGAAATCAGTTAGGCCATGTTGACATTTAACTTCCCCTTCACCTATCCCTTGGTCTGCTGGACCGTTTGGGCACCACACAAGATCTGTCAACCTTCTTTCTCCATTATTTTCTGTAATTTGCCTTTCATAGAATTTCATTCTGATATTCTTTCTGAAAATATTGAAACCTGCCTTTTACTTGATGGGTGGACCACGTCGCGGGCCGATTTTGAGTTTGTGTTCCGCACCAACTGTCTATGCAATCTTGTTTTTACCTTGAATTTATTATTTTTTTTACTTTAGATAGACATATTATCTTTATCACACAGTAACTGTAATATTTAATTTCTATTTCAAGAGATTGGCAAATTATGCATTTATTACACTTTTAACTGTGTGTCTTAGCATAATATATTTGTTTTTTTGACATTAGAATTTTTTTTTGTATTTCAATGATATTATTTTTTTGTAGTATGTATACAATTAGTTAATACCTGCCTATGTACACATCGAACAATTTATTTAGAAGTAATTAAAGTTCAATAAATAATTATAAAACCCGAGACCATAAAAAAATTTAGACATAACTTAGAACTAGAAAGAATTGAGAAAACTAAATCTTATAGTAATAGTAATAATTTTATTTGTAGAGCAAAGTTCGAGAACAAAATGTAGGCTCTGGCTAAAATAACAAACTAATCTCAACAAACTTTAAACAGGTAGATGTCTTCTTGAAATTAGTGTAGCATGTTGTCCGTCTGAGACCTATGAGGAGTGAGCTCATTCAAGATCGGACCTAAACTTTCAAAAAGAGATTTAAAAAAAAGACCTACTAATGCAAATAGAAAAACTTAAGTATTAGGAGAAAAAAAAAGAGAAAAAAAAAGAAAAAAATGGGAGGGAATGAAAGAATAAAAGAAACAAAAATACTTGAGAAAAAAAAGGAAGAGAAATAGAGAAGAGAGAGAAAAATATATTAGTAAGAAAATAAAAATAAAAAATAAACAAGTAGGAAGCGAACGAAAGGAAATTGATAAAGAGAAATTGATAAAGAGAAATTGATAAAGAGAAATCTGCGGAAGTTAAACTGAAACATCAGTCTGGAGGTGCACAAGCTACTACAAGCAATAATACTTGTAGAAAGACAAGCCAAACGGTCTAAGATTCAACCAGCAAAGGAGAACTGTAAACATTTTCTAGATCAATGGACCCCATTCACCAATCGTAAACAAACAACATAAAGCCACGTGATAATATTGATAAAAGACTGGGGGTAAAAAGTATCACGTGACAGCCCTTATGGATTACGTATTTTGTATAGAAGAGATAGAGAATCACGTGGCTAAATGTTGTTTGTTTATGATTGGTGAATGAGGTCCATTTGAACTCTTCTTTACATGTAATAATATTGTACAGCTTGAATAGTCTGGGTTACTTTTTATCAAAAACTTACAGGATCATGTCTCATTATTATATCATGTATGGAAGACAAAAAAAAAGGAAAGATTATTCACGTGTCAAATATTCACTTTTTAATCCTTAGTAAGTCTGAAGATGACCAACGCAAGCTTTTCCGTTCAATTTTTCTCGTTAATGACAAGGACCCGAATAATACTATATTCCGAATTGAGAAAGTTTTCGCTTTACGACGCAGCCAGGGCGCCTCCGTGATATGTTGTACATTAATCTAATTTCCCATGTTTCTATTTAATTATTTTAAATTATCAAAAATTGATTTATTTAGTATGTGTTTTTGACACAACCTTAGTAGTATTCAGATATTCTCACATCCGTGGCTTTCCTCTTCATTATATTAAAATTTTTACAATGATAAAGAAAAAACGTCAAGAAAGAAAATGGTGAATGAATGTTTGAATATTTTAATATTAACACAATGGAATCTAATAAGCGAAAAGAAAAACAACAACAAGCAGAATACAATAAAATTCACATTTTTTCCATTAACATAGTCTGTTATTTTTATGACTCATCCATACATCGAAATGTTAACTGAAAACCTTTTTCACCGATATTGCTGTCTGATTTAAAGTGAAGCAATAAGATATTTTGTGATGACTCTAAATTTAGAGGCACTGAACTGCCACAAAAAACTCCCAAACTTAAAGCAGTTTCTTTGTCACCATCGTATACAGCAACAGAGTCATACTGACACTCTATAGACTTCTCCAATAGGAAATAATCGAATTCTAGTTTAATTTTAAACCCTTGTTGTGCTTGAATGTGCCAGAAACAATTTTGGTCTTTATCGTACTTTTTTGTACCGAATTCTGAATGTGAAAGTAAAGTCTGTTTCTCAAGTGTCGCTTCAAGAATGGCGCCACAAATAGTTTTATGCTCGGCCCTGAAACCTTTCCTCTGTACAGAATCGTCCGTGGTAAATTGAAGCAGCATGGTGGGGCCTGTAGATTGTATATATTCTGGGAAAGTCGAGTCGCAAAATCGGCCGAGAGATGCAGAAAGTTCGTTATCACCATCAAAGACGGCAACAATGTCGTTGTCGCACGCCACGTCCAACTCTTTAAAACTCAGCATTATCCTATGTCCCAAAATTGTAGAAAAATGCCACTCGCACTTCAGTCTTTTTGGGTAAGGATTTGGGAAATTTGGACTCGTGATGTTTCCTTTTGATGAGTTGATATTTCTGTAGCATTCCTCAAGGCATGAGTGCAAGTCACTTTGGAGAACAAAGCCATCTCTACAGGAGCATTGATAACTGCCAACAGTGTTTTTACAAATATGGCTACAACCTCCTTTCTTTTGATCACATTCATTTCGATCCATAGAAAAAAGTGCGACAAATCCGCTTTTTACATCAGAATCGTCAGATTTGAATTCTATTGTCATGGAGTTTTCTTTGGATATTAATGGTTTTGGCAAGTTGCTTCCACAAAAGAATTGATTGTTGCTAGAACTATTCCCACCAATTAGATTCACGATAACATAATCATAATAACATCGTCCTTCGTTGCCTTCAATATCAAAATGTGTAAAGGTTAAATAAATTGCATAGCCTCTTGGTGCAGTTATATACCACGTGCAGACCTTGCTCACTGGGTAATTGTCTGGGAATGAGGGAGAGGTAATGTTGCCTTTCATTTCTGTTATTTGACCACCGCATTCTTTTTTGCAAGTCTTTCCATTAGAGTGAAGCTCGTATCCAATCCTACAATCACACCTAAAACTGCCGATTGTATTGATACAAACATGATCGCAGCCGTGCTCGTCTGTCTCACACTCATCCGTTTCTGCAATAGACCTATAATGAACAGAAAATCCAAACTTCTGTATTTCTGAATCACTGACAAACACAAGTGAGACTTTGTTTCCAGACGATACGATCTCTTCAGGGTGATCGTCTCCACAATATTTCCCTATAGGTACGGCAAGGTTACCATGGCCGTTTCTCACTTCGAGATAATCGTACTTGCACTCCTCGGTCAGTTCCAAGTCCAGAGTTTCAAACTTAATACTCACACAGAAGTTCTCTTTCACAGTTATATTCCAGACGCAGTAGCTATTTCGGAGATATCTTTCATTAGGGTAACCCTGACTGTTAATAAAACCGTCGTCCTTCTTACTATCCCCACCACAGAGTGTAATGTATTCAGCAGAGAACTTATTCCGTCCTTGTTTACTTTTCAATTCTATCCACATTCTCCTCCCAGAGGATAGAATAACATCAGGGACATTATTTCCACAGTAACGACCAAGACTCGGAGATTTCACGTAGTGTCCGTCTCTAATCTCTAAATAGTTTCTCTCACAGTTGTCTGAAACTGTAATTGAAAAAGAATTAATGTTTAATTTGATACGTTCCCCGTAAGAGGCTTTGATGCGCCACTGACACACTTCAGGCTGTCCAAGTTTAGAGCTAAAATTGAAACTTCCAGTAGTCTCAACAAGGGTAGAGCCACAGCTTGGACAATTGTACAAAAGGTTTGTTTGTCGAATATCCCCAGGACTAAGTTTGACTCTCTGACCCATGCGGTCGGAAATAGAAGTCGTTCCTGGATTTTCTTTGGCCTTCATCGTATCCTGCAATGTGTTGTTAGCGAACTGAAGTCTCCCATAGTGCATTATGCTTTCAAAGTCATAGGGCTCGCCCAAAGAATTAATTTCTGAGCTGTTCAGGGCGTTGAAGTTGTTCTTTGAATTAGCTTTAACATTGTCTAGAAATATTTCAACATATTGGTCCCTGTCCGGTCTCGTGTGCTCGTGCCAGAAGCCAATAGCATGGCCAAGTTCATGTACAATTATTCCGTGTCTGTCACAATCTTTTCCAACGGAGACAGTCTGTTCACCGTCACCTTTCTTACCGACAAGTGAGCAACATCCACATGCTCTAACCGTGAAAACAATATAGTCTTTATCTTCTGGTTCTTTTTCTTTGAAAATTATGCAAGTGTCTTTCTCCCAAGTTTCCATTGCAGATTGCATCATATTTTTCTGCCTTGGAGTAAAATTTGACTCTATGACATAGGGTATAACACCATAATCCCACAGTCTTTCTTTCAAAGCTGTGGCCGCGCGTTTGTGTGGAACATTACTGTGCCGTTTCTTCCATTCTTTAAGGTTGTCTATATTTGTTGTCTTTTGACCTTCATTTAGTTCAAGTTTTGATAAGGTAAGGTTTCTCAAAGGCAGGTAAGTCATTTCGCCATTCAAAAGCTCTTCTATAAAACTCTTTAATTTCTGTTTGCTTAGGCGGCGATTCATTTTCTCATTTTCCAAGCTGAACCTGAGACTCTGTATGAAGCTGTTGTTATATGTATAGGTCTTCTTTTCATTCTTGTTCAGGTTTGAGGCAGTTAGTGGAATAAAATAACTCAACAGAAGCAATAGAAATAATGAAAGAATGATGCCAATTCTCTGAGTATTCTTCATTTCACGTTTATAATTCTGATGAAGTTGATGCCTGGAGTCCATGTTAGGCTGAAATGATCTTGTTTCTGTAACAATAAACATTATTTATCGTTACGTGTCATGTTAGACAAATATTCTCCGAAATAATAATAATTATTATTTTTTTGTTATTGTTATATTATTGGCATTTATTCTAAAATTGTGTTTTTATACTCGTTAGTATTCGTAAAATGAATTAGTTTAATGAAAATAAAAAAGTCTCAATTTTATTATTTCTAATGTTTTGCTTTAAAAATAAAAAAAAAAAAGTATAATTAAATTGCTCAAACAAGGAAAATTGAACAGGGATTACATTTTAAGAAGTTACCAAAATATGAACTTTTTCATAATAGTTCCATCTGGGATAAACTGGTTGGTTTATAGTAACTCCCGACTGCTTGACATTGTATTTGATCGCACATATCCAAATGTTGGGACTTCTATTTTATTCTCAGTAATATACAAGGAGCTCATTACTTCATGGCGTTTCTTTTTTAAACCTTATTTACAGTTTCTTGAGGAAATGATTGCTTGTTTTATAGAATAGAATTTATTTTCATTCTATGGCACTGCCAGGTTCAAGTTTCGTAAAGAAAAACAAAATTCATTGTAGTCCCCTTAGCTGCGAAAAATGTGTCGGGTGATAGTCATTATTGCATCAGTTGATATAACAACAGGGGCTATTGTTATCTAGACAACTTACATCATCGCTTTAGCTCAAAGCTTAGGTTCCCAAATTTTCTTTGTTATTCCATTTCAGTTTCCCTTATATTATGGGATAGTGGCAGTGTCAATGATGGTAGCGTTTGTTTCTTCTCTTTGTTCAATGAGCAGCAGATCAGGGCGATTAAAATCTACCTTTTTGTCGTTCAAAACAGGCCTATTCCAGTACAGCAGATGTTCAGTAGACTTGCGGCGAGTACTTGTTATGTGGAGGTGTATATTTGTTGATCAAATTATGTGTCAAAGCCAGGTGTTGGTGTATTAATTTTGCAACTTGGTTATGGCGACCTAGGTAGACAGATTCTGATAAAGCAGACTATCCTGATATAATGTGTTCAATTGACTCACAAGGATTTTCGCACTTTTAGCGTTAGTCAGCACCATTGAGTATAGGCTTCTCATAATGTCCTGTTATATCTACTCTGTCCTGTATTGCTGTAACAAAGCCTTACGTTTCAGGGCAGAGATGACCTGCTTTGAGCCATCTTAAGGAATCAGCTTTGTCACCATGTTATAAAGCCGGGACTTATCCTTGGAGTGTTGTTCTTCCGTTTGGCGCATATTTTACCCTGTTTATTCTAAACGAATATTAACATCAGTAGTGTTTGGATTCAGAGGAGTTGCTTCAAAGTAGTAATAGCTCAGGAAGGAAACGAGTTTATTGTTGAAGGCGTGCAGTTTTGATCGTATTTTTAAAAAGTGCATTCTACACAATTAATAGAAGCTCTGTAGTCCACACCCTTATCCTTCGTGGGTAAAAAAAAACTTACATTTGTAGAGAGATGTAACACAGAAGGGACGGGCCAGATATTTATTGCAATAATGATTGTCACAGGCTCTTTTTAAGGTTGTCATAAATGTCGCTGTATTATTTCTTCTTCTCTCTGTGACGTGTCGGGGATTCTTATGTAGATAATTATCTCTAGACCTAAATATATTTTTAGAGATTCAAATGACGAAGATCCTTCCATTCAAAATACAAAACTTTAATTCTATAATTAGGAATCACTTCAATATACAAAATGTACAAATAAAACTGCCTCAAATGGATATATTCTTTCGAGCTTGTTAACACATAGATTCAAGTACATTCTAAATAATAATTCTACAACTGATAAAATACATGCGACTTGACTACTCGAGCTTCATCTCACAACTGGCACTAAGAGCCGCTCTAGCCAATCACAGCAATTCTCAGGCGATACCCACGCTCCTATTGCGTGATCAGAGGTCGTCTTGGATTTTTCCGTCTTTAGAAAAGCCTGGAAGGAAAGGCGGGGGCCAATTACCAAGGCCACATCCGGTAAGAATTAAATCTAGATACAGCTAGACTGCTACGTGACAATGATGTTATTTTCAGACAGTTTATTTTTGAGGATTTCATTTGCTCTATCCTAATATTTACAAAGAAAATCCTCTTTGAATTTTATATCGGGTTTCTCGTGGCATTCTGGTTTAGTCCAAGAGTAACAGAGTTGAGTTTCTCAATGCCCACAAATGTAATGTTGGTGTTGGCTGCTTGCCCTTTTTTAATGCTTATGATACCGCACTTACCCTGGCCAAAAGATATCGTTACTGAAGAGCTCTATGGTTTTAATTGAGGTATGTAATTTTGCTTGTTCTCAGCATATAGCTTTAAATTATCCATGTATAATGGACCTGATTCACCAATCGTAAACAAAAACATTGAGCAACGTGCTTAACTACCTCTTGTATACAAATTACGACCTACTTTAAATCAACAATGGTTATCACGTGACTGCTTTATCAATATTATCACGTGACTGTTTATTTTGGGTAATGATTCCATTGGGGAGACAAATTTTTGTATCAACCTTGAAACCGTCTGTAGCGCCATGGAGCAGTTTCGATAATGGGTTAAATGCTAGGCAAAATCAGAGCGTAGTTAGTCAGGCTGATCTTTACCCCTTCTTATGTGGACAGAACATAATTATCCCCAGTAAGCTGCAGGCTTATCTTCCAAATATCTCTACAGATGCTCAACAGTTTTCTTTTACTCTTGGGTTGAATCTATGAATTTCCAGGGTTTTTAATACCCAATCATGTGGAACTGAGTCGAAAGTTTTTTGTGGTACAAGTGTGATTTTTGTTTCTTCAATTAGCTTGGTGCAAATAATTCCATCAGTAGTTAGCTGTACTTTACAGCCCATAGACTCTTCAATGCAATTTTGTTTTTCCTCTGCAAGTAGCTTATGGGCAGAACAAAATGTATATTTTTTAACTTTTACTAATGAAGTTAATAGTTTATACACAACTGACAGACAAGTGATAGGGCGGTAGTTTGATGGTTGATTCGGATCACCTTTTGTTTGGGAGGAGAAATGTTCTCCCTTCATTGAGTTCTGTCAGCATTGAAGACAGTTATAATATTAACTCGTTAAAACTTAATGTTAGAGGTGGATTTATGGTGTAGGTCTCTTCAGCCACAAGTTGTGTAGATTGGTGGACCCTGGGCAGTCCAGTGGTGAGTTTCTGAAATAGCTGCTGTGACTTCCTAAGTTGTGAAATCCTCATCAGGCATTTATTATTTGTTGTTTGGACTTGGGTCGATCCAGTCAGCCTGCGCGTTGTAATGTAGACGGTTGGACGAAAACGTGGCCAAGTCAATGAACGCTCAGTATTTTGTGCTATTAATGTTTTGAATTTTGTCGGCATCATTATCAGATACTTTAAGGAAGAATCGTATTCTTTTGTTTTGAAATATATCATTATGCTATTTAATCGTGGGTCTTTCGTTACTATTATTTTTATTATTATTATTTAGGATTTGGTGCTAACTAAGCTTTAAACTTGCAGTAATTGAACACACACAAAAATAACGACCAGAAACTGCAAGTAATTGCTGAAATTATATTAAAGTTATATTAAAGTTATATTGAAGTTATATTGACTAGCACAAACGAAGCTGGTGTCAATAAAATTTCGATAAGAGTGGTTAGATACAATTATTGCCAGGTAATTAATTGATCCTACAAATCAAATATTTTTTTTTAAAGTTCTACGTTGTGGAAACAAATCGAGTGATTTAGGCGTAAGTTTAATGAAATAGGACAAATGAGGAGAAAGGAAAACAATGACCACGTACGTGTTTCCCTTTTGATTTACTCTCAATAAATAATGCTCAAAGCTGACGTTGAAGTAACCAAAAAGAAGAACGCATGCAGTAAGAGGAAGAGTCTGTTTTCCATTATAAGTTATTATCTCTTCTTTCTTAAACGCAAACTAACGTACAAATTACATTGACAGGTGTGGATAATTTGCATCTCCCATGCCGATACGAGAATAGACGAGAACATTAATTTCATTGAACTTACGATGTAAATAACTCAATAAAATTAATTTACAGTCAAATAGAAGACATTTTTATTCATTTACTGTAGTAACAGTGTAAACCTACCTATATCTCTTGTATTCTTTATTTGCAAATATTTTGCCAACACCTAGTGAGGTTAATGTTTGCATAGGCAGAGTTAGAGCTAGATCTGAAGTTTGTTCTCGTGAGCCCTACGTTAAATTCAAGTCTTTGTGTTCCTTAATCTCACGGCTAATAGACCATTGTCTCGTTCATTTGGTCTTGAATGCATATGTGTATAGCCCAAACGTTTAATGTTTGCATAGTGTTTTTGTTTCTATGAGGATAGATATTCTTGGTCGTAACTTTTATATTTGTATTTTGGTGTACAATTTATCTACTGTTTTTTCTTATCGTGGAATACATTTACATAGTAGTAATTATTTTATTTATTTTATGATGGTTTGAATGTTTCGTTCAAATTGTGTATATGGTAGAAAATATTTAAGTAATCGAAGTATTAAACTTGAAACACTTTTTAACTTAAACAATATTCCATGTGTCTATCTCTTCATGCATTTTAATCTATGACATAAACTCTGCTAAGTCTGTGGTTTTCCTGTCTAATTCAGGCAACCCATTCCATTCTCTAATGGTACTAGAGAATAAGAAGCACTTGTAGGATTTGTTTCTAGAATATGGGATATCATACGTATCCTTATCTTTGTGTCTTTCTGAGTATTTCATTAGGTTTTGTTTTTGTATTTCTAATTTATGGTTTAGTGATTTATGAATTATAGCTGCTTTACTTTTCATTCTTATGTCCAGAAGTGTCTCTAAGTTTAGTGATTTAACTAAGGGTGTTACTCTAATTAAATAGGAATATCAGTTTGTTATACATCTCACTGTTCTATTTTAAATTGTTTCTTAATGTTTTCTTGAGTGTTATTCTCCTATTCTGTGAAACTAAGGATTAAGAGAAAAAAAAGTAAGCCTACTTACCATTTTAAGTGTTGACAGTCTTGTCTTGCATTAGTTATTGGAAAATAATGTTTAACAAAAAAGGTATCTAGAACTTCTGTGCACTTCTCTATACAATCTGATGGTTCGTGTTAGGCGCATCCGCTGTGTCTAATGTAGATAAACCAAACGGAGGTAACACTCAAATCCAATAACACCGTCGAAAGGCCGAACAATCAATTAAAGTTAGTCAAAAAACACGTTTAATAGTAATGAAGGGAACCGTCGAATGTCAGCTAACTCTCTACGTTCATCACAAGCTTCCTGTCTCTAAGGCGTCCTAAAGTAGTCGGTTAACATCGGCTGATATTTTGCTATCCTCCCTAAAACTTAGTCTTGTTTTTACTAGTCACATCGTTGTCTAGTAGTCAAAACTTTCCCTTTTTCCGTGCCATAACATGTGACAAGGTTGACCGTCATTGCTTATCGTTTGTGATAACAATTTGTTGATGTGATTTCTAAAGCATTAGAAAATCTGAATAATAAAAAAAAGATTATAGAAATGCACATATTATGCTCTGAACTTATAGATTTTTAAAATTCCTATTTTTAGTTGGCTGATTTTTTATGATGTTTGCCAAGGAACGGAATGCCATTTTAAATAACAAATTATTATTCTTTCATTGGTAGATTGCATCACAAGGTCATGGCGGCATGTGAATGATTGAAATTCCGTACCATAAATAAATTGGTTTGAAAAATTCTACTCGCGCGAAAGGAGATTGGTTAGTTCCAAGAAGGCGGAAGGCCGGAGATGGTCAAATGTTTTTAAAAGGAGGAATCAATAGTTTGGGCAGTTGAACGACGACAGTAAATGTCTTTAATTAAATTGTAGTGTACAGTGTGTCTATTATTTAAATATTCATAGTTCCAGGATAAAAGCTTTGTATTTATTTGTTGGCATCTTAGTTTTTGAATTTATAGTTTACATTTGTATCTCCTGCATCAGGATATAATTTGAGTGTTCAATAATTTGTTTAAAGAAGAGATGTATACAAAATTGAACATCCGAAACGCATAGTCTGATCAACACAATCTCGTAGTAACATATTGTATCATCAACTAACACATTGTGACAAAAAGCCTTTAACGTATGGTCTCGGGTGGTTGGACACTGGACACGTATCTCGAAAACGGCGCTAACGTTTTCCAAGTTCATGTAAAGAAAAATATATGCTAATTGGCCAAACAAATAAAATTATGATTTCCTGAAGTATAATTAAAAGAAACATAGTGTTAGCCTTCAATTAGGTCTGGATCTATAGGCAATTACTCGTTTTTTGTATATTCTGAGTAGGTTTATACGTTCCATTAACCCGGATTTGTTTGGTGCAAAAGGGGGGGGGGCAGTAAATGTTTTTAATTTTTAAAATCTATCATTCATTAATGATCTAAAATAATCGCTTACGCTAGAATCGGAAGGAATGGTCTTTTAAAAAAAACTTGTTTATGTTACTAGTGAAAAACAAAACTGAGCTAGGCACAATCTGTACCATATCCGTAAACCAGAAAACATGGACAGGTGTCTAAGAGACAAAAAATGTTAACAACTAAACTGGATGATCATTTAATCGTATCCCATTTTAGGGATCACGATTCTTTGAGCCGTTGCCCAGTTCACCCTTTCGTGGTTAGGCCGGAGGCCGATTTCGATGGGAGAATTTTGTACCTCTACAAATGATGGCTGCTAGCATTAAGAACGCTAATGCAACAGCGTGCAATGCAGTGAGAAATGGACTCGTGGATGGACAAAGATCCAGTGAGCTTTTTTTTAAATTTTTGTAAGGTGCAATAGTGATACTAATGGGATACATATAATGTTTAGATTTGATGTCGCCCTATTCAACCCGAAGCGGCTCAATGTAAAGTCAAAAACAAAATCATAAGTAATCAGGGACCTGATATTTGCTGACGGAAAGATCCTATAATGTTAGGAACAGACCAGGTATCACCACAAACACAAAGCTAGGTATTCATCCTCCTCCTTACATTGCTTTAAACCTCAGAAATGTGGATAGTATTTAGAAAACATGAAATGAACTAAACCACCTCCACATCATCTGTCTAGGAAAATACTGAATGTTAAATGGCAAGGAAAATAGCTGATATTGAAGTCCTTCGAGTCCATCCACACAATCCTGATGCAGTCCCAGCTACGATGGGCAGGACACATCAGCAGATTGGAAGAGCACCGCATCCTTCAACGACTCCTGTATGGCGCAAATAGCCAGCTAGGAGACAGAAGCATCATTGCGTCGTACTGTGAAAAGTGTCGCACAAATTGCAGAGGACCAGATAACAGCACTGTCATAAGTAAAGGGTCAGAGAAAAATTTTTTTCTGGTGAAGACTGGGATTTTTAATTTGGGATCTTTGGTCGCCTCTTAGTGACATTAGTTTGGGTAAAAGTAAACGCGGTTGGTCGTTGCGCTGGTCACATGACACCCTCGTTAACCGTAGGTCACAGAAACAGATGACCTTTACATCATCTGCAAAAGTAACGCTTGTAGTGTTACCCACATCTCTCTGTAGTTTCAAGAATATCGGACTACTTTGTTCAGTCCTGACCTGTCGGTTTGCATCTGAGGTCACACACAATGAAGTAATTAATTGATTTAATTAAATTTAGATCTTCCTCAAATTAATAAAAAAAAAAAAAATTTTTTTTTTTTTTTTTTTTTTTTTTTTTTTTATAAATGTAGATCTAGACCCACATTTTAAACCTAAAGTTTAGGTCTAGGTTTACAGGGCCGGTCTTAGGCTACTGCAACCTATGCGGCCGCAGTGGGCCCCGCGCTTTCATAGGCCCCGCGCGATGCGAATTCTAGGTGTAAATTATTATATTTAACCATTTTAACTTAATATTAAAGGGTTCTTGGAATTCTCCTGAAATTATCAAATATAAGAGAAAGTAAGAAAATCTCCTGAAATTATTAAAATCTTCTAAAAACTGATGTCTATCTCCTTAAAACAGACAAAATTGTCATTTCGTGGTGTCATTCAATATGGAAAACGCCAATCCTACTCGCGATTAAAAAAAAAAACGGCATTGTCAGCTTTCCTTTAATAAAAATGTAATAATAAGCCTAATTTTAACCAAAACAAGAAGTTCTAATACTTAATTTACTTTAATAGTCACTGGCATACAAATATAGATTTATATCTATTTCGACCTCTTAAAAAAAAAAAAAGCCATATTTAGCTAGTCGATAGTAAATCTAAGTGGCAGTTTCTGAATGTTTATCGGCTTTTTGTTGGAAAACTACTATCTATTGTAGATGGCTCGTAAAGTTAATTTTTGACAGTGATTTTGTACTTAGTAAAGTATAAATAAAATGCAAAGACAAATTTATTTTCTAATACAAAGTCTTAATTTTCACTTATTTATCCTTATCACAACCCAAATTAGGCCCCGCAAAATCCGTTTCGCATAGGGCCCCGCAACCTGTAGGACCGGTCCTGTAGATTTAGATTTTGGATAATTTATTAACATTTTATTTTTTTTATTTTCAAGTAAAATAAAACCATTTCAAGAATATTACTTGTATTCCATAATAGTTAAAAACAAACAAAAAATGTAGTACTTTAACCCTATTAGCTACACATAAAGATCTATCAAGTCTACATCAAGTCTAAGGTCCAAACCAATTCGGGAGTGAGTGACTGATTGAGTGAGTGAGGGAATGAATGATTGAGTTAGGAAGGGAGAGAATGATTGAGTAAGGGAGTCATAGCATCAAGTCAAAATATTCACAGTATCAATGTAATATGATTGGATTGATGTTAACTTTGAGAGATTTGGCTCTTTTTGGGGAACACATAACATGGTAAAAAAAATATTGTTTTTTTTTTTTTTTAGAATAAGCATGATCAGGTCCCATGCACTGAAATCTGGATTTGAATAACCTTCTTTGCTAATAATAGATCTATGTTACACGTGAAGTGTGGTCTAATCAAGACTAAAACTGGGTTATTCCTACTTATATTTCAATAATTGTGTACCAGTATAAACAAATATTTGTGTCTTTCAAAAAAAAAACGGAATAGCACACTATGAAATACACAGATCATATATTCATATGTCGTCTGCTAGAGGAGTTTAACATCTAGTCGTGGGCAAACTTTTTCAAAAAGTGGGCGAAAACTCCAAGAGAAAACTTTGGCGGGCGGGCCTAAATAATTTTGTTTACCTAGAAAAATAGAAAAAATGTAGTATTAGATTTCATGGTACCAAAATTAGAATAAAGTGTTTTGTTATAATAATTTAGTTCAAACTGAAACCTAATTAATTTGGCTTCATCTACTAGAGCTCTTTCTGAATATCATGACTGAACAAGAAAAAGCTGTTTTCTAATGTATGAAGTTGCAAACATATCAAAAGTTCTTCAAAAATTTCATAATAATTTTGGAAAATTTGAATTTCGCAAACATATTTCTTCAGATTATCTTCAGAATTCCTAAGATAGTCCTTCTTCACATCAATCATTATTTTGTTCCTCGTGAACTGCAATTTCACTTTAAGCTTGTTGAATGCTGCTTTAAATTTTTAGTGGAATATCGACAACAAACTTTTTTTTCTTGCATTTTAACATTTAATTTGTCTATTTAACAAAAGATCTGTGACAAATGGGAAATTCGAGACCATACCGAATCTCCAAATATTTCATATTCAGAAGACCCATTAAAGAAATATACTTTTGACTTTCTTCGAGTTCTGTTTTGTACATTCTTCCAAAAATGTCTAGTAAAGAACATTAGAGAAATCAAATTGCATGAAATTAAGAAACTCTTGATATCGTCTGCAAGTAAGCCCACTAGAACAAATAGTATTTACAAGCATTAGATATATATATATATAATGCTTGTAAATACTATTTATAAATATATTAAAGACTGGTTCTATATTTCGGACAGTTTTTTAAAACAATAAACACCAAAACAAAATTCACTTGAGGTACATTTTACCTGCACCGAAATTTGTGCGAAACAAATCTGAATCATTAAATGAAAACTAATATCAGTAATTTGTTTCAATTCGTATTAAAAGCTTGATTTTTTTGGATCATTTTTTAACTCATCTTTACAAAACGTGATAACCTGTTGGAAGTTTCGCCTATTTCTTTGACACACTCTCTTTTGTAATCTTGTTTAATTAATAATTTATTTGTTTTTACATTTTAAAATAAAATTCTATTAAGAGGGGTTTTGTGTGGGAAAGATCTCGCATAAGAACATTAGGAAGGTCGTAACTAAGTCTACATATTCATGTGAATCACTGCATGCCTACTTCATCTTAGAAATCGATGACATTGCAATTGACTGTATATCGTAATGACATCATTTTGTTCTAAAACACTAGTTATATTTTTTTAAAGTTAAAGTGCTCATATATATGTACACATCTCTATTAGCGGCGGTTAAAGTTCACACGTATTTGTAAATGCGATTGAAACTTGAGTAATTGCGTAACATGATGAGTAACTACACCAATTGTAAGTGCATGGTCTCCCCTTTTTGTCTTGTGTTAACACATAAGACTGTGTAGAGTATGTACTATGTAATAGCAAAGAAAAAAAAAAAAGAAACAACAACCTAAGGCCTGAGTAATAATTACTAAAAAGTTGAATGTTTCTGTTACTGTGCAATTTAATGATCTTATTGTGTTTGCCTGCTTATTACATATTCAACTAAAGAAACGAACTTTGGACTTGCAAGATTCATCTTAACAAAGGAAATGTTTAAAACATAACATTCGAAAAGAAAGAACAGATCGCGAAGACTTACGATGCAAACTATAAGTACATAGCACTACTTTAATGTGCAGCAACAAGGTGTTTTATGCGCTGTTACATTCTGTAAACCTCATTGTTTATTGTGCTTGGCTTGGTTCGCTCGGCCTCTGTAGACTTTTTCTTGTTGTTCCCCAGTATTGGGTATGTCGAGTGTTCTGTTACTTTCATCTTTATTTCGCTGCTCTAAATCAGTTCGTCATTATACTTATGTTGAGTGACCATCACAAGGAATGCATTTTTTTTTTGTATAAGGACTCCGGCTTGGACTCTGTGGTAGTCGAGTTTGATCTGAGCGTAGACTGTTTGTCTTTGTATAGACCATACTTGCTCGCTGTGTAGGGGTCGTATTTGATTGTGTCCATTGCAGTGGCGTAGTTAGGGATTTGGGGGCGCGGGTGGCTTGACCTATTTAGGGCCCCTGCATTTTGACATTCGACATCATGACATGAGACGACAAGTCGTAATATTTAATTTTTAATGTAAAAAAATGAACACACAATTGGGGACCCTTCAAATGGGGGTCAGCGGGGATTTCAAATTCACCCTCCACCTTAGCTAAGCCACTGCTAAGAAGTGTGAGCCCGGATTGTATCTCTGACATTGTGACTATGGTGTGCTTTTATGTTAAGTATTTGTACATACATGTTCACTGAAATATTACTTAATATGTAATATTGACTATTTGTTTTCCTCTAAATGCTATGTAGGAACTAACAAAACATATGATATGATTAAACTTTTACATTCTGTTATTGGCATTACTTGATTACTTGTTTGACTTAACTAACTTACTGAAGATATTTTCGAGGTGCCCGGACAGACACACAAAGGCACAAATACAACCTCGACAACTATTTAAGCTGTACATATACCTACATAAAACTAGTTTAATGTGCTGCCCCCTCCACAGCCCGCCACTTGTTAATGTAAATGTTACAAAGTTATAGAGAGGTTTAAACTTCCATGTGTCATGACTCAATGCTCCACTGCCCGCCACTAGTCTTTCTATATGTTACAAAGTAATTGAATGGCTCGAGTCTCATGACTCAATGCTCCACTGCCCGCCACTAGTCTTTCTATATGTTACAAAGTTATAGAGAGGTTTAAACTTCCATGTGTCATGACTCAATGCTCCACTGCCCGCCACTAGTCTTTCTATATGTTACAAAGTTATAGAGAGGTTTAAACTTCCATGTGTCATGACTCAATGCTCCACTGCACGCCACTAGTCTTTCTATATGTTACAAAGTAATTGAATGGCTCGAGTCTCATGACTCAATGCCCCACTGCCCGCCACTAGTCTTTCTATATGTTACAAAGTAATTGAATGGCTCGAGTCTCATGAACTCAAATGTTCCAATGTATGCCGGGGATCTTTGTTTAGGCGTAGAAACAATACAATATCTAGTAACCAATTTAAATAATATAATTCCATATGTGTGTCTGAGTGGCCTAAGCCACATTGCTACCTATCATAGGGGCAAGAGTTCGAATCCAGGCGCTTGCTGAAATGCGTATAAAGAAAAGTAAAGTTCCCCTTTCAGACCTTGCGGTCTATAAGGCAGATGATGTAAAGATCATCTGTTTCTGTGGCCCACGGTTAACGAGGGTGTCATGTGGCCAGTACAACGACCAACCGCCTTTACTTTTCCCCAAGTCAAGTCTGACACCCACTAGAGCTGGGTGAACTCAGAGGCGCCCGAGGATCCCGAAGTTAAAAATCCCAGTCTGCACCGAGATTCAAAACCGGGACCTTCGGTTCGGAAGCCAAGCGCTATATCGCTCAGCCACCGCGCCTCCGATTCAGCTGCTTGCCATAAATATATTGGCATTAATCGATAACTTGTTTGACTTAATTAACGTACTGGATATATTGTCAGGGATGCCCAGACAGACGAGCCAAGGCAAAAATACTATCCCGACAACTATCTATGCAAACTATGCATACCTCACAATAGTTGAATGTGCTGTCCCCTACACTGCCTACCACGTGTCTTTGTAGATGCTACGGAACCATAGCGTGGTACGAACGTCCGTATCTCATGACTTAGGTGTTCCACTGTATGTCGAGATACTTGTTTAGCGCAAGAAACAACACGAATTCCTTAAGTCTGAGTGGCCTAAGTCAGGTGACTAACTCTCAAGAGTGCTCAAGCTTGAATCCCGGCGCCAGTTGAAATGTGTAGGCTGAGTGCCTAAAGGCAGAACGGAAACCTTCTCCCACATACCCCCCCCCCCCCCAAAAAAAAAAAAAAAAAGGTTTTGACTATAGAGCACTGAGTATGTTATATCTTAAAAAACCCGCAATACAAATGCAAAATATTTTTTTTTAAATGTAAAATTTATAAAGCAATAATCTACTGTATAATTTAAAATCAATAATACATTTTAACCAAAAGACTTACCATGAAGCTTGAAACGTTTTGACTACTTTTTTTTTGGAACCGTACATAAATTCGTCTCATATAAATCCTAAATTTTTTTCCAATAATATTCCTCTACCAAAATCTCACTTTGATTAAATTACTCGTTTGTGTAGAAACTGGAAGGTGCTAGATTGTAAGCAACCTACACGCCGTAACTCACTTGACAATAGAATACATTGTCTGGAGCCGGTCTACGTTAAATACAGAAATCCAGAAGTGGACATTACATATCAAATGAAAGTATAGAGACACCTATCTGGCTTTTCAGCTCAACCGATATCCCCCCCCCCCCCCCCGTTTTGTACCAAAGGAGTAAAGTTTGGATGTCTTCAGGTGGAATGGCCAAGGACTCTGTTCCTTCATTGCCTTGATTTAAAACGGGACTGTGTAACTTAAGCTTTTTTTCTTGGTTGTCCCCGAAGAGGTCCACCCAGGCAGGCTTCAATATTTTCAGAAAGAACATCCAAATGAAATTATATCAAAGACAAATGAGAGATAAGAATGGAGAAAGAAGGTTAACAGATCTTGTGTAGTGCCCCAACGGTCCCGCAGATCAAAGGATAGGTGTAAGTGAATGTAAAGTTAGATGTGAACCTGGCCTAACTAGTTCCCCTTTCAGACCTTGTGGTCTATAGGGCAGATGATGTAAAGTTCATCTGTTTTTGTGGCCTACGGTTAGCGAGGGTGTCATGTAGCCAGCACAACGACCAACCGCCTTTACTTTTCCCCAACTAATGTCAGGTACCCATTAGAGCTGAGTGGACTCAGGGGCGCCCAAAGATTCCAAAGTTGAAAATCCCAGTCTTCACCAGGATTCAAACCCGGGACCCCCGGTTTGGAAGCCAAGCGCTTTACCGCTCAGCCACCGCGCCTTCCCTAGCCTAACTGATGTCTTATAATTGATCTAATTGTTTTGAAAAGGCTCAATCTCTTATTCGAATCCTCAAAAAAAAAAAATAATAATAATTTCCGCATTAAATAAATGTTCAGAAAAATGAAGTTTATAAGATCACTATTCTATCACTATTTTAAATTAGGTCTAACTTATAATGCATTCTAATTAGTTTTTTCTCTTTAAAAAACTGCTTGCATAACTGATTTTAAAAATTAGATTTTTCGCTTTCAGAAAAAAAAAGTAGCCGTTGCATCAGAACTTTGAATGGTCTAAAATATTGTGATGTCGGATTTTCAATATCTTTTCTAGTTTACGAGATCTAAACGGGACGGACGGACAGACGGTCAGACGGACAGACATTTCGCACAAAACTAATAGCGTCTTTTCCCCTTTCGGGGGCCGCTAAAAATCAATAATAAATTAAACTAATCACATAACTGAAGCTAGAAAAAAATCTTTTTTTTTTACATCTCTTTGCTCTAACACAAATGTGTTGCTTATAAAACACTTTCAACATGGTATATAATTTTTCTCCGCTGCAAACGAAATGACACACAAAACTATAATAAATTCAAAACCTTTTTCGATTTTATCTATCTATCTATCTATCTATCTATCTATCTATCTATCTATCTATCTATCTATCTATCTATCTATCTATCTATCTATCTATCTATCTATCTATCTATTAAAAACAAATTCAGCAGTAATATTTGCTGACGACTTTTCCATAAAGGCCTGCTCTGAAAATTATCTGCAGAGCATTGTTAGTGACTTCTCAAGAGCATGCTCAGACTTTGGCCTTACCATTAACATAAATAACACTTAAGTCTTATATGTATCTGCTCCTGGGAAAGCCTACTCGGAACCAAGCATCAAGATAAATGGACATGATATAAACGCAGTGGAAAGATTCACAAATCTTGGCAGCACACTCTCCAGAAACCGATAGATTGATAATGAAATCTACCTGCGTATCGCCAAGGCCAGCGCATCCTATGGCAGACTGTCTAAAAATATCTGGAATAGACGTGGGTCTATAGAGCCCTTATCCTCCCTACATTGCTCTATGCCTCAGAAACATGGACAGTGTAACTAATACATGCAAAGAAACTGAATCACTTCCACATGACATGTGTAAGAAAAATACTGAATGTCAAATGGCAAGACAAAATACCAGATACTGAAGTCCTTCAAAGAGCGGGTCTGCAAAGCATCCACACAATCCTGATGCAGCCCCAGCTCCGATGGGCAGGTCAGGTCTACAGAATGGAAGATCACTGCATCCCTAAACGACTCTTGTATGGCCAACTAAGCGAAGGTCAAAGAAAGCGCTTCATGGACACCCTCAAAGCTTCTCTGAAGGCGCTCAGCATAGACCCAGCCACCTGGGAGACAGAGGCACATGACAGAGCATCATGGCGTCGCGCTGTGAAAACTGGCGCACAGGTTGCTGAGGAAAAGAGAACAACGCTGGCAGAAGAAAAACGCCAGAGAAGAAAAGCAATGCACACGACACTAGCTCCAGCTGCAATAACCTGCCCAGTGTGCAGCCGAACATTACGGGCTTACGTAGGTCTCACCAGCCACATGAGGAGGCTTAAAACCCCAGTGCAAAGCCTTCAGCCCCCTGGATGACAAAGTGGTCATCATCGAACCACGATGGACGAACTATAAATATATTATTATATTTGTATAAACCCACAAAAGCCCCATCCCCACAGACAGACACCTTACAATTTGAAAATATCTTTGTGATTGACGTAATTAACTTTTGTTATGTAAATGCGTAAGTGCACAGATCCGTGAAGGTGTATTCTGTCTCCCCAATACAACCTAACTGAATGTAAAGTTTGCCCCATTGAGCTTTTAGAATTCGAATGACAAAAAAGCTTTTATTACTATTTAAATAAATGAAACATGATGACAAGAGACGGCTTTAAAAAAAAAACCTCCACACATTCAATATGTTAAGACAGACATAACGCAAATAGATTTAAAATAAAATATTACTAGTAGGGAATAGACCTCAGCGACAGACATGTAGGGAACTACACCTGGATTGTGAGGTAGCAGAAGTTCATTCACTGTAAAGTAAGAGGTCATTTACCTGCATAAGACATCTCAATAACAAGCACGATTAACTAAAACAGCTTTAAACAAATTCATTGTGTGTAGGCCTATTCCTCAATGAATACTTCTAGACGTGATCTTTTAGAACAGTCCGGCTTGTGAACCCCTAAAGTCAGGCCTCTTTATTTGGTAGAATTGCAGCATGTCAATCAATACATTAAACGGGTCGTTTGCCTATGGTGATTTATGCAAGTGATTTTTCCTTTTATTTTAAGACATGCGATACGCAATAACTGTTTCAGATATAAGGTGTTTTATGTATGGTATTTTCTTTCATTTTATCGGATAAGTTCCTAAATACACTATATTATATATATATATAAATATATATATATATATTTCTGGTAAGTATGTATATATATATGTATATATATATATATATATATATATATATATATATATATATATATATATATATATATATATATATATATATATATATATATATATATATATATATGCATTTACATACATAAATATAGACTTTACATTAAAAAATTGTCTCAAACATATCTCCCCTGCTTCAATAAAAACATAAATGACTTCATAATAATAACGTTAGATTGAAAATTCGATGTAACAATTTATTTTATAAAACCATAATGCTTACCTTTGTAGTATCTATGTCAGCAGAAAAGTAAAATCCCTTGATAATAAGACTTGGAACACTTAAAGAACACAACTTGACGTACTTGACTTTTGAACCCGCTCTATTCACTGACACACTAAGACAGCTGATTCAAATGATGAGGTATATATTTTTTTTTGTTATGAATGACTCGAGTGCGAGACCCAGATCTAGATGCTAAGAAGTCGCAGCGGCAACAATTTGTAAACACTGTCTGTGTTGGGGGGGAAAAAGTCTCGTTTTGGCGGGAGTGCTAGCAGCGCACAGGTAAAGGAAAAAGAAAACAAAAAACTGGCCTCGGTTCAGTTCCAACTATTGGCACCAGATTAGTTTGTGGCTTGACATTGGTGAGGTAGTCTGTGTTGTTTATAGTTTCGATGATGCTATATGAACATTGGGCTGGCTAATCTCGTTCTCAAATCGTACTTATTTTATTTCAATTATCCATAGATTGACGTTATGTGTGAATTAAAGGTCATTGCAATGGAGAATGTGTTGGACAGGAAGAAAGTGTGCATACAGTGACCCACACGCAAGACATATTGTATTTTAATTGCATCTAACACCTACACTAAAATAAAGAATAAGACCGCTGGCGGATCCAGGGGAGCGGTAGGGGCGATCGCCCCACCCCACTCGGTCGACGAATTTTAGTATATAATTCACGCAATTTTGTATACGAATGTATTACTTATGTTAATAATATATGCTAATTATTTATATTTCAACCTATTTTTAGATTATTTCGCCTCCCCCCCTTCTAGTATGTTGGCCGATTTGATGGGTTCGGGAAGGGGCGATGGCATCAATCCCCCCTACAAACTTTCGAGTGGGGGGGACGGTCCAATTAATTTGTAGAAATCACAGCTTGCTAACAGAAGCATTAAATATCTATAGGAATAAAACGTGTTATTGATATTTAAACCGATCTTTATATTATGTCGTTCCCCTGTTGGCCAATTGGGTAGGGGGCGAATACCTTTACTGCCCCTCCCACCTAAACCCTTTGAGTAAGACGGGCGGTCCTAGTTTGTGAACAAAATTAGTTGAATGAAAATATAATTTTTATATTATGTCGCTACCCTTCTGATATTTTTACCGATTCGGGGGGAGGGGGGAAAAGGCGCTTGCATCTCTAGCCCTCTGATTGGGGGGGGGGGCGGTCCTATTTTTATGGAAAATCATAGTTTGTGAACAAAATTAGTTGAATATCTATATTATATAAGCTATGTATTGATATGTGAATCCATTTATTATGTCGCACCACACTTTAATCTCAAATTTTATCATTAGTAAATGTAAAATGAAAAAGGGTTGTACCAGGTGGGAGGGGCGATACATGCAATCGCCTTCCGCCCATCCGACAAACCAATACTTTTTAAATTATAGAAATTACAAAATTAAAAGAAAAATCTATCACAAATATAATTTATATATGCTATAAAATAAATTCTTATATCGAGTCGCCCCACCCCTATTCTTTAATGCCAAATGCAATCATTAGCAGAAATTATAAAAAGGAGCGAGGATTAATCGTTTTCACTCTACCGCCCCTCCCCTTTCCAGACGAAAGCATGACGTTTTAAAGCAGAATAGTCAAATATGGCGACAAAGTTTATGTAATTTCACATGAATTTATCATAATTTTTTAAAGCAAGACTTTGCATTGGAAAATTTAGAATTCATATGAAATTTTTCAGAATAAGAGTAACGATTGAGATGAGTTCTGAACCCAAAAATTCTTTTCCTAGTCGCCTTTTTCCAAGCTTTACTCAATCTGCTATTTTTCTAGTTAAATAAATTTGTGACTATAGCTCATAATCTATGCTGCAATCCTAAGAATGCAAACAAATTTAGAGTAGAATCTAATTGGTCTACTTAATTTCTCCTCCATCTTCCGAAATTTTTGTTAGAGCTTTGAATTATAGTTCTGTAACAAAACAAAGTTACAAACATGCCTAATGAACCAAATGTATCACTTACAAATGCCCCTTTTTGTTTTAAATATTATTTTTTGAAGCCTTAGTCTAAATATGTTGGGTATTTTCAAATCGTTTTATTTGCAATGTAGTAAGGGCCTGTCTAATTCATATCAGAATATTTTTTTTAAATAAAACATTATTGAAAAGGTCATTTTTAATAGGATGAATAATGAGCTGTAGATGTCAGGAGAATGCGTTTCTGCAGTGAAGAATGCAAGAAAACGATTTTGCCGTCGGAGCTTCGCCCCGACCCTCACTGAGGAGGCTTACAGCGCTCCCCCAGACCCCCAAGCTATCGCAGAAAGTTTAGAAACACTGCTATTTTATTTCTCATATATACATATATATGCTGTACTCATGTTTATATATAAGGTTATTGTTAATTGGGCGTTAGGGTTTGGAAAAAAAATCACCTCCCCCCACTCCAAAGTTCTGGATCCCCTAGTGACTAAGACTCAGACTAAAAACTAGGACGGAGACTAAAACTAAGAAGAAGACTAAGACCTAAACGAAAACTAAGATTTTAACTAAGATTAAGACAACTTTATTGATCCCTAGAGGAAATTTGTTATGACTACAATGACACATTTTTGTTTTCCTATGAATAGAACAGACAGAACCCACAGAGAAATTCATTGAGTAACTTCACACAGACTTCTGGATATTTTGCATATTTTCTGGTGAACAAAAAGTGCAGTAATGTCTGTGTTTCTATTCTAGCCACTGCTTCCACTTTTCTTTCACTCTCGCTTCACTTCAACCTCTCGTTCGTTGCAGAAGTCACGCTCTAATTTCAGCTTAGTTTTACTTGGCGTTACATAATACCTGGGGCCAGCCAACAGTGACGTCATCTCTGACATCAGCTCTTACTGCTTGACACGTTTCTGTATTGACTCTTCACATCTGTGGCATCTATGGCTGAGTGGATTAAACCGCTTGGCTACCTAGCAAGAACTCTGTTTTCTGAGCGCCTTAAGGGCTGCCTTCTCCCTAATAGTTCCTACTCCCCCTTCCCCACGTGACCACTAAACAGATTGCACCAGAGCATTCTAGAAAAATTTGGGGTGCTGTGGCTGAGTGGTCAAACGCTTCCAATCTTGGGCTCCTTGGTTTGAATCTCGGTGAAGACTGGGATTTTGAACTTCGGAATTCTTTGTGTGCCCCTAAGTCGACCCAACTCTAATGGGCACTTGGCTTTACTTGCTAGAAGTAAAGGCGGTAGCACGTTGTGCTGACCACAAGGCACCCTGCTCGTTAACCGTTGGCCAAAGAAACAAATGACTAACTTTGTTTCTCTTTTAGTCCAACCATTATCTATCCAGAGTTCTATGTTTCTTTCCCTTTGACACTTTTAGCAATATTATTATTCTTAGAAATGAGGAAAAAAAAACAATAGTCAAAGAAATAATCAATCATTTTATCATAATTAGATGACATGATGTCTCAAGATCCTAAAACACATAGATAATGTTTCACCCCACAAAACATCGAAGTAAATTATTAAGATGTCATGAAACTCAGAAAACTCATTTTGAAGATTTAAAAAAAAAATTTAATGCTCAGAAAATCATTTACTTTGTTAAAGGCCAAGTGGTAAAACGCTTACATCTTGACCAGGGAGGGCTTGAGTTGGAATCAAGTGAAAATTTTAAACTTAAGTATTTTTAGTCCATCCAACTCTAATGAATACTTGACATTTGTTGGCGAAATAAAGGCAGCTAGACATTGAATATTTGACATTTGTTGGGGAAATAAAGGCAGCTTGACATTGGATATTTGACATTTGTTGGGCAAATAAATGCAGCTTGACATTGGATACATTTTTTGGGAAATAAATGCAACTCTCGTTGGATCCTTGACATTTGTTGGGGAAATAAAGGCAGCTTGTCGTTGGGTACTTGACATTTGTTGGGGAAATAAAGGCAGCTTGTCGTTGGGTACTTGACATTTGTTGGGGAAATAAATGCAACTCTCGTTGGATCCTTGACATTTGTTGGGGAAATAAAGGCAGCTTGTCGTTGGGTACTTGACATGTGTTGGGGAAATAAAGGCATCTTGTCGTTGGGTACTTGACATTTGTTGGGGAAATAAAGGCAGCTTGTCGTTGGGTACTTGACATTTGTTGGGGAAATAAATGCAACTCTCGTTGGATCCTTGACATTTGTTGGGGAAATAAAGGCAGCTTGTCGTTGGGTACTTGACATGTGTTGGGGAAATAAAGGCATCTTGTCGTTGGGTACTTGACATTTGTTGGGGAAATAAAGGCATCTTGTCGTTGGGTACTTGACATGTGTTGGGGAAATAAAGGCATCTTGTCGTTGGGTACTTGACATGTGTTGGGGAAATAAAGGCAGCTTGACATTGGATACATTTTTTGGGAAATAAATGCAACTTCTCGTTGGATACTTGACATTTGTTGAGGAAATAAAGGCAGCTTGTCGTTGTGCTGGCCTTTGAGTTCCTCGACAACTGAAGCCAAAATAAATAGAGTATCTGCCCCTTCAACCCCCTCCCCCATAGGTTGTATTTACGTTTAAAGTACAAAGAGAATCTAAAAAATATATTGGGAATTAAGTAAGTAGACTACATCGACAATTGTAACTTACTTTTGTTTATAATTTTTCTACATCGAAGTAACGGTAGATATCAATGAACGTGCACAAGTATTGTTGTTCCAAAGACTTGATTAGTGCCTAAACTCAGTACAGGCTCGAAGACTCAGCATTCTGTTGAAGTAACTTGTCCCCACCCTGTCAGGTGGTGGTTTGGGTGGGGTGGGGGTGGCGGTGTCTGGGTCCTGGTGAAGACTAAAATTTTTCATTTCGGGATCCTAAGGTCACCCTGAGCCCACCCAGCTCTAATTGGAGCAGGGTAGTTAGTGAAAAGAGTAAAGGCTGATGGTCGTTGTGCTGGCTACATTGCACCCTCTTTAACCGTAGGCCACCGAAACTAATGACCTTTACATCATCCGCCCTATAGATGTCTGAAGGGGAACTTAACTTTTACTCTATTTGCATTTGAAATATTGTTTTATTCATGTCTCTTCTCAGGTAAACTAATGTTTTCATTAGTTTTTATGTGATAAACGATTGTGCCTTCATATAGTGCGTAAGTTTCCTGTGTTCAACCCTCTTCCAGATAACCTAGCATTTTTATGAGTTCGGCTACCCTTTGACCCACATTAAATACAAAGGAGAAGCTGAATTCTAAAAGAATAAAGATGTCTACATATTGTACATCAAATGGGGGCATAAAGTACACTATCTTTAAAGTGATAGAAAATATAACGAAGTTAGGCACAGTTCTAATCACTATCAGATGCCCTTTTTTTTTGGGGGGGGGGGAGGGAGGAGGAAACTCGATGGTCAAGTGGTCCGCTCGCTTGGTCCTTTAATTGCAGTTAGGCGGTGTTGTTGAGTTGAAGGGCGCATGGTTATTGTCAGGACTGTACACAGGGACGTTGTTAGTGTGGGTGGACTGAGGGGGAAAATTTGGAAATGTACCCCCAAAGTGGTAAAGCCCCCCCCCCCCCGGGGGCGAATGATGGTGGCTATGCTACTGATTGTACATAATTTGGCTGTTGGTAATCCACAATTTTCTCTCATTAAAAATAGTGAATCTAGTGCTGCCATTTTATACGTATTGATAATGTGATATACATGAGTTTATTTATTTTTTAATGAATTTACGGTACTTAAATATTGTAATTATCATATAGTTGACATCGCGTTATATTTTTTTTTATAATTACCAAGCCAAGTCAGCCTCGAAAACTCTGGTGCTAGCAGAACAGATAGGCCATTAGCTCTTCTGTTAGTATACACACTTTCTTCGGAAAGATAGAGTTAAAAAACACCCAAAAAAACACCACCCAACCCAATCGTAGTTTCAAGTGAAAATATAGATTTAGTAACGTATTGCATTACATTCATAAACATTGATTATTGCACTACTTTTATCGAAAATTTTAATAGATTAGAAAACGTATTGACTAACACATTTATCAGTACGATTTGTTTCATCTTTTTTATGCTCTAAAAATGAACCTTCTATAGCTTTTATGGTGTACTGTAGTAGCTGAGCGACTATATATTATCTCAGAAATTATATGAATGATTGGACAGAACGATGTCGCCTAGACAGCAATGCCTCTTCTTCTCTACGCAGTTGGTGTATCCTGTTAGGCACTTCCGCGGTAACACTCAACGTAATCCAATAACACCGGCGAAAGGCTGAACAATCAATAGAAGTTAGTCGAAGCTGATACTGAACAAGAAGTTTAATAGTAACGAAGGGAACAGTCGAATGTCAGCTCTCTACGTTCATCACAAGCTTCATGTCTCCAAGCCATCCCGAAATGAGTCTGTTCACATCGGCTATCTCCCCCTAAAACCAACTTGTCTTGTTATTACTAGTCACGTCAATGTCTCTCTAGTTCAAAACTTCCTCTATTTCCGAAACTAATAACCAATCCCTAGTCGTGCCATAACAATCTAAAGGATCAGCGGCGTCGTAGGGTCTGCCAGGGTGTAGGACTGTGTGCTGCAAACTAAGGACCGTTGGTTATTAAATTTTCCATTCTACTTCCGAAGCCTCTCCAATTTTGAGTGTATCTGCAATTTCCTCCTGCTCCAGTTTGATAGATAGATAGATAGATAGATAGCGATAGATAGATAGATAGATAGATAGATAGATAGATAGATAGATAGATAAGATAGAGAGAGAGAGAGATAGAAAGACAGAGAGAGAGATTTGATAAATAGATGTCAGACAAAACACTACTTCACCGTCAAATAGAGTTATTTTTTCTAATAGGCTTGAACTGAATAAGATTTACCGTTTTCTTTATTTCCCCTAACTTCGACTGTACACCAGCCAGTGCTTTGTAAATATCAACTAGATCTTTATTACACATATATCATATATCTTTGATCCTATCCTTCCAGACAAAGGTCACGCCAGAGGGTCACGTAGTCCTTGGGCACTAAGTCGCTCCCAGAGATCAAAGTGTTTTGCATTCGCTTGTTTCTAGACACGAACAAAACACACACGCCTTGCTTGCCGTCTGCTACCCGCTACTACGTCATTCAGTTGTGTCTGTGTAATACTGCTCCATGCTGAGAAAACATGTACAGGAGTTGTCGTTCTTTCTACCCAAAACACTGTTACACTACTTCCTTTAGAGTAAAACACAAAAAAAAAGTAGATTCCATATTTTACTATTCAATGTTAAAAAGAGCTGCGACGATGGAAGGAAATAAGAAATAGGAAGTTTTAAAATTCACCATTGTGTAGTAGACTGTCTTTCTACTCTTGTTATGGAGAAGTTTCAAAAATTGAGATGTGGTGTAATCCGTGTATAAATTACTGATAGATTGATAGGCAATGTAGCAATTGTTTTGCTTTTATTATCAGCACAGGAACATTTTCTTTGTTCATTCTTTTTCTCTCTTTTTTTCATAATAAACGAAACCAGAAGTTAACTTTGAAAATGTAAACAATGAGCTGACAACTTTCAAGTATGAATAGGCAGAACAGCATATTTATAGTAAAACATGTTATTCTTTAAATGAAACGTACAAATAAAAATAGGATTCATGTAATAAATTACTTCCCACAAAGAAGAATCTAAATAAATAACCGCTCAAAACTATCTAGGCACTTATCTTATCTCATCTTATATAATGCGGACGTTACTTCAAAAAAGAAGATGATTACGTCCTACGCGTCATGCATTCAGTCATGCATATTAACCAATGACTTAAATTCTGCCAAGTCACTGGTTTTTCTGGCTAGCTCAGGCAGCCCATTCCATGCTCTAATAGCACTAGGGATTAGACTAGGACACTAGGACTTAGAATTACTTGTATGACATGTAGAAATAGTTCCGCCCTAAGCGATATTTATAATTTGTCAATTGCACAGGTCCATAGATCTTAAGGCATACAGTTTAGCATCACTTTAAAAAACTTCTTTTATATATTAACCAATGACTTAAATTTGGCCGATTCTGCTGGCTTAGGCAACCCATTCCATGCTCTAATAGCACTAGGGAAGAAGGAGCATTTGTTTCCAAGACAATACTGAGTATTTAATTACACACTACATATAATAATACTACTAAAAATTATTTTATTTTTTTTAGATGCATGACTAGATGCATGACACGTAGGACGAAATCATGTGCTTTTTTGAAGTAGCGTCTGTATTTTATAAGATAAGATAAGATAATATGTTGAATAAAAAGAACTTACTAGAAATGAACGCCTTTAAAACATTCCTAAAACATACATTTAAAAAAATCTATTAAAACATTCCAAACACACACTTTAAAAAAACATATATCATATTTAGGTTACTGATTATATATAATTTGTAAAATAAAATATTAAAAAAAATAACAAGAACTAGTAAAGGATTAATATTTGAGAATTTGCGGGACTATTTATTAAAACTTTGAAACAAAGAAAGATTTTCACCGTAAGAAAAAAGTATGTTAAATAACAGTTGTTGGCATGTGTGTGTGTGTGTGTGAAAGATGACTAAAATGGTTTAAGTTGGTCTACTTTCAAGAACAGGCGAGTGTCGTCCTACCATACGAACTTGTGCATAGATTGACGAATCAACAAACAATATTCTAATTATTAGGAATAACGTTTAATTGCCAATGTAGAGAGATCAATAGTCTTTGGATCTAGAGAAGAACTAACCAGAGAAGGCTTTAACTCTTACAGCAGTGATAGCTAGCCAAAAACTAAACGACAATAAGTAGCAAGCCTGACGAATAGTCCAACAATGTCATTTCTTTCATTCAGAAATGTTGCTCTATCTGTGTAATCTATGTAATCTATGTAATCTATGTAATCTGTGTAATCTATGTAATCTATGTAATCTATGTAATCTATGTAATCTGTGTAATCTATCTCATTCTTCATTACCTCACCTCATCGAGCACAAAAGCGCATTGCTATTGAACTTTGCCACGATCAACAATTGACCTTTTAACAAGCATTCTTTAGTTTGTACACCGGATACAGCCTGAAAACCTTTTGTTGTTTGTATAGGTTTTCCGCCATCTCATATATTTACCATATTACCTCAAGAATTTGGTTCTTACTTTCCGAACTCTGACAGTCTCTGAATTTTTCATGTAATTGATTGCAAAACGTTGTTAATAAAACTGGACTCAACCAAAAACACTAATACTTCCCAGGCTAACTAATCAAACCCATTTACCTTTGTCTATCTAGTTCAATGCAGCCAGTGGATTTTCACTTTTTTTCACCATCCCCCATGATTACCGCCATTCAAAATAAAGGCTCTCTTTGATTCCCGATTATCAAAGTTTTTGTATGTTTACACTTATTTTTTTCGGAATAAAAGAAAATACCGTAAGATACCCCATTCAACACCAGTATCATCAATCTCCATTTGAGTGAAGGCTTATGGCTCAAATCCTCTCTTGCATAAGCCCTGGGCAGAAACCATGCTGTTTTGCGTAGTGCATACAGGTCGAGAATTTTTGTTTTCCCAGACCTGCCGAGACAGAGATCAGCAAGTCTGGGGCATTCCTAAAGAATATGAGACTCGGTTTCCTCTTCTTTCCTTCTTTGACATTTTTTGTATAGCGATTGCGCTCTTTCCGGATTTCCAAAAGACAATATCGTCAGCATATAGCTGAGTGTAGCATTTTAGCAGAGCCGGTAGGTCATTTATGAAGACCGTGAAAAGGACGCATGACGGGAAGGAGCACTGCGGGGAGACCGTGCTCCAGGGTTATTTCCCCTGAGACCAGCTGCGACCTAGTTATTTTGCAATTTTTAGAACAGACATAACCATTGTTCTTCGATGGTCGACTTTGAATTTTTTTTCGCAGTCTGTGTCTGTCCTCGTCAGTGGATTTTCTTTTAGTCTCATATGTGTATCCTGCGGGCTTTGTAAGGGATCTTCAGCTTTCTCGTTCTGAAGTCGACTGCAGCAAGAAGCTCCATTCTATGTCAATTAAAGCACGTTGGCGCCTAATACGGTCCATGTAGCGTTTCCGGGGGGCCCCTTTTTACTTCAAACACCTTTCAGCTCACCCATAAGTTAGTCCCCAATACGGGATACGTGACCTGCCAATCGTTACTGTCGGATCATAAAGCATAAAAAATAAATATCACATAACTTTCGTATTTCTAAAGATTCGCATGCGTGACCAGGGGCGCATTAGTCTGATTTTAGTGTCGAGATCTATGTTTTTTTCTGTCCAGATTATTTTGAGTTTTGCAAGTGCTACTGGCAAGTAGCTCAGGTTCGCTACCTTCATCTGAGACACAAGCTCCACTACTGACACCTGATTGATATTTTCTTTTATCTGTTGGACACGAGACACAAATAAATGTAGCATGCAAAACTAAAGTACGTGAAAGTGGAATGGGACATTCATTGGGGGGGGGGGGGGGTCTTCGGGCAGAAAGAGAGTTGGGGAGACAACTGGCTGGCATAATAATTCACGCGCTAAAAGGTATGTTCGTGCGATCGTTCGAATGAAGGGATGATCCGGCGTTAATAAAATATAAGTCCTGGGAACAAATCAACGGGCGTAGCCGGTGTGTACGCTAGTTTTTATATATAGATACATTTACTTTTTAATTTAAAATGATTTAAAAAGAGAATATTTAATTGAATTTTTTTTTGAACGATGAAATTTTGTCCAAGGGACAAAACACACTTTAAATTATTTTGAACTATGTTATAAATGTTAGCCTCCCTTTAGTAGGAATTACACACACACACACACACATATTCTTGCTTTGTGTGTTTGTTTTTATATATATATATATTAAGTTCCGAGCCAGATGTACAGAGTAACATTGCAACAGATTGCAACTTTCTTTACTCATAAAGTTTGTAATTATGCTAAGCATACACGCTATAATAGGCTTTTACTCAAATGTCTGTGAAAAGCTTGTTGAAACACTTGATACCAGGGATCCTCATCCTGTGGTTCGCCTTTTTCGTTTTTAACGTGGTGTAACAAGCAAATTATTGTTCCATGCTTGGTATGTATTTACATTACTACTAATGAAGTCAATGAAAAATTACTTAGAGTACATTATTACCACACAAATTATGAAACGATCTTCGAGCAATCAATCAATGAAACTAAATACATAAATGTAATTGAAGCATACATTTATTGTACACTATATAAAGCTCTTGCTATGTTCGGTCTCTTACAATGGAATTAACATCAGTGATCTACTTTCTGATAACGATTTCATAACATTACCTAAATCACATTTACATAGACTTATGAACGAAACTTTATGGTTGGGGGTCGCCGCCAAGTGAAAATTTGTATTAGGGGGTCGCGGAGCTAAAAAGGTTGAGAACCGCTGCTTTATACGCTCATCAAACCTTCTCACATACCTAGAGGTACTTAGAGATATTCCCAGGAACAGTTATTCTCAGAGTCCGAAAGTCCGCCATCAGCCGGGCCGCTTAATACTATGAAAACGTACTTTCGAAATTCCACTACGCTTATTGAGCGCACTTTTGGGTACTGTCATGTTCAGTTCTCTTGACTGCATAGACACTTGACCGACACCCACTCGTTGAATTGGACTTCTTGGTCTTTAAGAGTCTTACTAGCTCGACTAGAGACGTTTACAGCGTTTCCAGGGTCCGCCTTGAGCAGGTAGAAATCTAATATTATGAAAGCGGGTAACACCAGGATGTCCCCCCTCTTCAACAAACCATGTGCTAATAAAACAGTCAGATAGTGAACAGACAGACAATTTGGGTGAATTCAGTCTCGTTCCAGAAAAGTCGAGTTGACCTTTAATTATAAGATTTAGTAACAGACTTTAAGACAGTTGGGACTCATTTTTCACGAAAAATGTACTTTAAAAATACTTATCGTTGATATTGTATGACTGCGTTACCTTTTAAATTTGAAAAGAGAATGGTTTTTAAACATTCCTTCGATTGCATTGTTGTTTCTTTTCTTCCAGACGTACTGCAGTGTAGAGTGACAAATAGTGCTCATAGGACTAGGCTAAACCACGAAACATTAGAAAAGCTAAACATTTCTCAACTACAACAAGCAGCTCTGATTGTCATACTGACAGTCCGCTACTGAAGCAACCATTCTCTGTGTTTAACATCAGATCATTAGTCACTGGCGGATCCAGGGGGGGGGGCGGTAGGGGCGATCGCCCCCCCCCCCCACTCGGCCGACCCCCTGGGGGCGGACGAATTTTAGTATAGAAGTCACACAATTTGTATACGAATTTATTACTTATGTTAATAATATATACTAATTATTTATATTTCAAACTATTTTTAGATTATTTCGCCCCCCCCCTCTAGTATGTTGGCCGATTAGGTGGGGTCGGGAGGGGGCAATGGACATCAATCCGCCCCCCCCCCCAACCATAAACTTTTGAGTGGGGGGGGCGGTCCAATTTATTTGTAGAAATCACAGCTTGCCAAAAGAATCAATTAAATATCTATATGATTAAAACTTGTTATTGATATTTTAACTGATCTTTATATTATGTCGTTCCCCTGTTGTCCGATTGGTGTGTAGGGGGGGGGGGGAAACCTCTACTGCCCTTCCCACCTAAACCCTTTGAGTGGTTGGGGGGGGGGGCGGTTCCCTTTTATGGAGAAATCATAGTTTGTGAGCAAGATTAGTTGCATTGATATATAATTTGATATTAATGTGCTCTCCTTCAGGTATCTTGGCCGATTCGGTGGGGTAAGGGGGGGGGGGGCGATTGCATGTACTGCCCTCCCCGCTGTAGCCCTCTGAGTGGGGGGGGGCGGTCATATTTTTATGGAGGAATCATAGTTTGTGAACAAAAATAGTTGAATTTTTATATAATTGATATGTGAAACCATTAGTCTATTATGTCCCACCAAACTCTAATCTCAAATTTTATGATTAGTAAATATAAAAGGAAAAAGGTGGAAGGGGCGATACATGCCATCTCCTTTCCCTTATCGGACAAAGCAATAATTTTTCTTTTTGTATTATAGTTAAGAAATTACAAAATGTAAAAAAAAAATCAGCCACTAATATAATTTATATATGCTATAAATTAAATTCTCGTATCGAGTGGCCCCACCCTTATTCTTTAATGCCAAATGCAATCATTAGCAGAAATTATAAAAAGGATCGAGGATAAATCGTTTTCATTCTACCGCCCTTCCCATTTCCAGACAGAGTTTATGTAATTTCACATGAATTTATCATAATTATTTTAAGAAAGACTTTGCTTTGGAAAAGTTAGAATTCAAACAAAAATTTTCAGTACAAGAGTCACGATTGAGATGAGTAGCCTTTTTCCAACCTCTACTCAATCTAATATTTTTCTAGTTAAATTTAGGACTATAACTCACAATTTATGCTTGAATTTTATTGAATATTATTTATCGAATTTTTTTTTTCGGCGGCGATCCTCAAAGCCTTAATCTAAATATGTGGGGTATCTGATCTTTTCAAGGAACAAATCGGTTTTATTTTCAATGTATTAAGGGCGTATACATTCAAATTAGAATATTTTTCAAGTACAATATTATTCAAAAGGTCCTTTTTTAATAGGATGAATAATGAGCTTTAGGTAAGGAGAATGCGTTTCTTCAGCGAAGAATGCAAGAAAACGCTTTTAGCGTCGGGGCTTCGCCCCGAAAATCACTAATGAATTATGAGCTGTAGTTGTCAGAAGCAGGCGTTTCTGAAGTGAAAAATGCAAGAAAACGCTGTTTGGCGTCGGGGCTTCGCCCCGAACTCCACTGATTAATAATGAGCTGTAGATGTCAGGAGAATGCGTTTCTTCAGTGAAGAATGCATGAAAACGCTTTATGCGTCGGGGCTACGCACGAAACTCACTGATGAATAGTGAGCTGTAGATGTCAGGAGCAGGAGTTTCTGAAGTGAAAAATGCAAGAAAACGCTTTTTGGCGTCGGAGCTTCGCCCCGAACTCCACTGACTAATAATGAGCTGTAGATGTCAGGAGAATGCGTTTCTTCAGTGAAGAATGCATGAAAACGCTTTATGCGTCGGGGCTACGCCCCGAAACTCACTGATGAATAGTAAGCTGTAGTTGTCACGAGCAGGCGTTTCTGCAGTGAAAAATGCAAGAAAACGCTTTTGGCGTCGGGGCTTTGCCCCGAACTCCACTGATTGATAAAGAGCTGTAGATGTCAGAAGCAGGCGTTTCTGCAGTGAAGAATGCATGAAAATACTGAGAAATACTGCTTATTTATTCTTATATATATGTATATATATATGTGTGTGTGTGTGTGTGTGTGCTGTACGCACGTTTATGTATAGGGTTAGGGTTTACTGGGCGTTAGCGTTAGGGTTTGGAAAAAAATCGCCCCCCCCACTCCAAAGTTCTGGATCCGCTAGTGTCATTAGAGATCACATTTACTGCTTCGTTATTGTGTCTACTCTGACGCCAACATATTTTTAATGGGAATGTTTGACATTGTAATAGCCAGAACGTTTCACTTTGTGTTTTATCTTCATGTCTGTGCTATTTCACGTTCATGGTTCTTAACTGACAGTGTTTTGTAGGGTTTGCTTTGTCTCCGTACAGAGAGAGACCTCCCCCCCCCCCCCACCCCGCATGCACCAGTTCTATCTGTTTTAAGACAAGTCGTAACATTGATTGTATTTCTGAGCCCCCTGCAATCATAGAAGATGTGGTCTACTGTCTCGTCCTCCATGTGGCAGTGTCGACCTCTGGGATCGGGATTCTCTCGGTTCCTATCTGACTGTGTCACGTGTGAAAGATTGCTTGCTCCTTTCTGTCTAGCTGCCACCATTCATCTTTTCTGTTCGGGCGTTTGAGAACTTTGCAGACTTCCCGTCCCATGCTACAAGGGTCCCAGCTGTTGTACCATTTGGACTTGATCCATTTACAAATCCTCGGTTTTGCACCATCGTATGTTTGCGGCTCCTCTGGTGGGTCTAGAAGCGTTCCTAGCTCCACGAACTGTCGGCCCTCTCGTTGCCTCTTATTTCGCCGTGTGAAGGAAGCCATTGCATCACTATACGTACCGGTTTTGTTTTCTTTCAAGGCGCTCCAAGCAAGTGTCCCTAGGTCAATCTAATCATGTCTGTCATTCAATGACTTGAAACCAGCCAAGTCGTTGATTTTCCCGGCTGATTCAGGCAACCCACTCCATTATATAATAGCACTAAGGGAAAAAAGGAACATTCATACAAATTCGTCCTAGCATAAAGAACAAAATATTTACCTATATCTTAAGTGTCTTTCTGGGTATTTATTAGGTTTTTGTTTTTGTATTTAAAGATTTAATGTGTTTTATGTATAACTTGTCGACCGGCGGCGTAGCATGAGCCGCTATTTTGCAGGACCGCCTTAGGCCACTGCAACCTATGCGACCGCAGTGTGCCCCGCACTTTCATAGGACCCGCTATAATTCAAGGTGTATAAAGTATTAAATTAAACCATTTTAAAACTTAAAACAGATTACTCGCGCCTTCTTGTCGATTTACTAGGAGCTCCTCGAAATCTCCCGAAATCGCAAAATATACCAAAAAAGTCCTTAAAATATACGGAAATATATAGATAAAAACTATCATTTTGGGTGTCATTCAATATGGAAAACGTCAATCTTACGCGCGGCATTATGCATCAGCCGTAGTTGTGTAATCTGGTGAAAAAAGCTTCTCGCGCCTCAAACAGAATTATTATGATATACTCCATGACTTTGCTACAAGCAAGGCTCGTAAAGTAATTCTGTACGTAGTAAAGAATGAATGAAATGCATAGACGAATTTATTTTCTAATACAAACTCTTAAATTTCACTTATTATCCGCTTCCCTACCCAAACTTGGGTCGCGAAATCGGTTTCGCATACACCCCCTCAATGATTAAGTCCGGCCCTGCTATTTACATATTGTATTGGCTCTCCACTTGGGCGGAAATCGTTAGTCCCTTCATGTCAACATCCTGTTCTAGTTTGGTTACTAGAAGTGCGCATCTCTGCACTAGCCTGGATGGTGGTGCGCATGGAAAAGTCATAACATTGCCCCCGTCTTAGCACTTTTCGTCCCAAAAAGAAACAATGTAGTGGAGGTTTGACAGTTCAGGTGGAGGTCGACCGGTGGGAACCACAGACGTTAGGGTGTCTGTTGCCCACAAAGCCATCTGCACAGTTTCCCGTGGTCGTCGCTTCCTCTTCTTCCAGTTGGCCAGTCTACGCTTGAGGCGATATCGTGGTCGCTACTTCGACCTCATTACGATAGTCGCTGATGCCAGCCAGATGACACAGGGAGAGTTAGTGGAGGTCATGGTTGCCAGCCACGTAACACAAATGGAGGTTGTGGCGATCTTTGTAGATTCCAGGGTTGTTGTTCCAAGACGCTGAGTCAGCGGACCTTTTCCATGGATGTCTCGTGACACAGTTGTAGGCCTACTGGTAGCCATGGTTTCAGGCACATAGTATTTCTCAGCCTCATCTGTAAAGTATGCCCATGAAGCACCCTTGTAATGTTCTTCCACACCTACATCAGGTTTCGCTGGAATTCACAACCGTTCAAGTCACTCTCTCTGAAGTGGGCAGAAGTACACATTTCTGTCAAGTTCAGATCTTGTAGCTGGGTTTCTTGGCATGGGCACTGTCCCCGCAGGACGCGCATTTACAGTTCAAGTCAATCGCCTGGATGCAGTTGCCAAGCATCGAGTTCTCTCTTATGCCGCTGCCAAAGTCAAATTCGTTGTTTCTGTCTCGGCCATTGTTGGGGCCCGTATTCGCAATTTCACTCGACGACATCAAAGGCAAGGAATCAGAAACGGTCTTGAGGCTTTCATGGCTTGAGTTCTTATGAAAGGTACTGACAGATAAACAGAGGTCTTTAAGGTCCACAGCAGCAAGCTTGGACGCAGACCCAACGTTGTCTTGATCTGTCCGGCCCGTTGCAGGTATACCAGGAACAAAAGTTTCAGGCTCATAACAGACTTCTCTAGTTTCTTCATTTGTTTCTTTTCTTTCAATTCTGTATATCCCATTGCGATCGTCGCAGCAATCGTTGTCACGTTTCTCGCCCTGAAAGTCATCCCCGCCAGACTTGCCCACAACACAGTCACAGACAGCGCTCCAATCCCCAGCGCCTCCATCACCACTGTTTTTGCAGCCACAGTCCTGACCAGGCAACTGCTCCTTCCCTAACGAGTTTATTCCTCCTTTTGCTTGCGACACAATTTTATCACTTTGGTCTATTTGGCCTTCTACTTGTAATACACTTTTATCAACTTTGTTCAACATTATGTTCCTGCTCATGTTTCCCATATTGTTCCCAATCATGTTCAGTTGTTCATCAAATGCATCCACAAAGTCCTGGATCTTGCCCATTACATCAACAATCCCAGGCTCAATTTCAAATTGATAGGTCTCCGGATCTTCCTCTTCATCGATCAGAGCTTGCCGCAGACGAGCCGTGAGCGTTTCCCTGCTACCGACAGGTCTCGAAGCTCTTGTCGTAGCTCTTTAATTGAGAGCTGATGTAATATCTTCAAATATGTCATTGTAATCAAAGCCTACCTCCTCTCGTTGAGTCGCCTATAATCCCACTTCTGACACCAATTGTAATAACTTAAGTGAGGCAACTCAACGAGGACATAGACGTTTATTTACATAGAGACATGACAAACACAAAGGGCATCTGCCTTGAGCACAGCATCTCCATATTGGCTCTCCACTTGGGCGGAAATCGTTAGTCCCTTCATGTCAACATCCTGTTCTAGTTTGGTTACTAGAAGTGCGCATCTCTGCACTAGCCTGGATGGTGGTGCGCATGGCAAAGTCATAACAATATATATATATATATATATATATATATATATATATATATATATATATATATATATATATATATATATATATATATATATATATATATATATATATATATATATATATATATATATATATATATATATATAACCTCTCGCTAGACAAAGGGGGGTGGGATCGGGCAGGGTTTGATAAATTTAAACGACAGTCAAGCGCGCAGCCAGTCATCCGTAGTGTGAATACTACTCTAGTTGTCTCGTGGACTATCCGCAGAAATAAGAGAGTGATCTTTTCTTTTACTTCTTGTTTGACCTATTGAGGGAAGAAGAGAATTATATATATATATATATATTATATATATATATATATATATATATATATATATATATATATATATATATATATATATATATATATGGTTACTTTATCCTGTTCTACCCTGAAGAGTCACTAACTTGAATGATTTCCCCTAGACGTGTTAATCCTATTCGTCTGCTGTCTCACAGCTTTATTTTCTGCCTGTTCTAGTCTCTTAATGTTTGAGAGGTCCCAAACAGCGGATGCTAATTCTAACATAAGCCTAGACAAGGTAAATAATTAAATTTTAGTTATATGATGTTATTTGATTTAAAAAAATAATTTTAATAACCTACAATGCTTTGTTTGATTTTTGCAAAGCTTGCATCAACTTTGTCTGTCTGTCTGGTAAAAGGTTGTGCACGTTATTTCTCCCACACCCAATGTCGGATAAATTTCGTACAACAATTTTCTTTTACCTGACAACACAAGTATCAATTTTAAAAAAACAACTACCAATTAGTTAATTAACTATTGGTAAGTAATAATTTTCTGGTATCTTAAACAAAGGAAAGAAACTATACTTGACTCCCCTTTATAGGTCGTCATCTGAGTGTTAGTGAACACAACATGAAAACTAGGAGGAGACTACAAAAACCATTGATAAGTATACAATCGTCCACGTTCATTAGCTCTCCACTAGCAGAGATGTTGTGGTGTTAACACGAGAAGCTAGAGAAGGCTTGTGCCATGACTATAAGTCGTTAACCCCATTTTTTAGTTTCATAAAAAAAAATTGTTGTTTATCTAGATTTATTAAAAATTTAATTACATGACTGATTCAAACCTTATTGATACAACTTTTGTTGTTTTTATTTGTTTTTTAGCGGCCCCCGAAAGGGGAAAAGACGCTATTAGTTTTGTGTGAAATGTCTGTACATCTGTTCGTCCCGTTTAGAGCTCGTAAACTAGAAAAGATAGTGAAAATCCGACATCACAATATTTTAGTCCATTCAAAGTTATGATGCAACGGCTACTTTTTTCTTTTCTAAAAGCAAAAAAAATATAATTTTCTAAATCACTTATGCAAGCAGTTTTTTTCATAAAAAATACACCACTTTTAGAACTATACACTATTAATAGTAACAAACGCAGGAGGCTCTTTACTCGGGGAGGCGGCTGTTTACTATATTTTTAACACATTTAAATAAATGGTTTTAGATTTTTTGTTAAAATTTTTTTTTACATTTGTATTGCTAAGTTATGTAAGATCTGTCATACTAACTACTACATTTAACCAAAAATAATGTTAAAAGAAAAATATCTATTTAGTATGCATGTAAGTTGGGCATAATTTAAAACAACACTTAATAAGTAGGTTTTCATTTTATCGCGAGAACTGCAGTGCTGCTTTGGAACCATTTTTTTTTCACGAAAGTCTTTTTTCTTTTTTTTTGAGGATTTGAATAAGAGATTGACCCTTGACAAAACAATTAGATCAATTATATATTCATTATAAAACATCAGTTAGGCCAGGCTCGCATATAACTTCACATTTACTTTCACCTATCATTTGGTCTGCTGGACCGCTGGGGCACCACACAAGATCTGTCAACCTTCTTTCTCCATTCTTCTTTGTCATTTGTCTTTGATAGAATTTAATTCTGATGTTCTTTCTGAAAATATTGATACCTGCCTTTTTACCTGCATGGGTGGACCACTTCAGGGGCCGATTTTGAGTTTGTGTTTCCACACAAACTGTCTTTGTAACCTTGTTTATTTGTACGTTTAATAATTGACCTTTTTAGACGCATGCTCCTATTTGATTCCTTGTATTGTTTTTATTTTTTGTATACATTGTGGAATTGTTAATACATAATATGACTTTTATTTCTGAACTAACGGAATTTGGTAAATCATTTATGTAAATTAGAAATAGTGGTGGACTTAAGACTATCCCTTAGGGTCACCTGAGTTTATTGTTAATGTTTGTTTTTTATTTAGAGACATTTATTATTACAGGTTATTATCTCCTTATCAGAAAATACCCAAAATATTTTACTTTTTAAAACATGCTATAGTGATGATCTTAGAGAAAAAAATAGCTACTATTTTACTATTCCTCATTATTATCTGAGCCATTGGAAAAATCATCAATTAATCCTATTAGTTGTGTTTCACATGATCTATATTTCCTAAAGTCTTGTTGGTATAGAGTAAGGACATTATGTTTATAAAAGTGGTTTATGATGTGTGGGAAGCGTGGTCGAGAGCCTTGGCTACCTAGAAGGGGGCTCGAGGTTTGACACACGACTCGGGCAGCACGGAAAACCAACTCCTAGATACCCCCCCCCCCCCGGTCCACAAATGAGATTGGACCTAAAGCGCTCTGAGCATGCTAAAAGTATGAAAGTAGTGCTAGATAGAAGTTATAATAATAATTCTAGGATTTTACATGTAATGCTAGTTAGTGATACTGGTCAGTAGTTTCCTAGGTCATATTTTGCTTACTTTTGAAAAAAAAGGGGGGGATGACGTTAGCTTTTTTTACAGTGCTCCGGTACTCTGCCTGAAAAAGTATTTTGAACACTAGTGCTAGCTGGAATACCATCAAATCCAGATGCTTAATAACTAATGACTAATAGTTTTTGGCTACCTTTTTAAGCCATAACTATAGAACAGAATGATGTTCTTCAGACAGACGGTACAATACTTAATTAGGATTTCTAAAAATAGAAAACAAAAACACTTTCAACTTTTAATATTATGCTTTATATTTCATGTTTTCATTATGCCAAATTTTTTGCAAATAAAGAAAATATTTTTCTAACATTGAATTGGGCCTGATTTGGTAATACTTAAAACTAACTTTGTCTATTCTTGTAAAGGAACGCACGTCCGTTGGTCATCATCAAGTGTATAGCCTTCATCACAGAGGCAAATATAGCTTCCAATAGTTTCTTGATAATAATGGCTACAGCCTCCATTATTCTCATCACACTTATTGCAATTTTTAGAAAAATGTGCTTCAAAGTCTTGGTTGACATCATGCATGACAGACTTATATATGATTTTTATAACATTACTCTTGGATATCATACTGTTAGGCTTGTTGAAACTACAAAAGTGTTTAATTTTGTTCGGGTCATTGTCACCATATAGATCCACGCTCACTGCACTAGGACACTGCATATTAAATTTTCTGAAGTTTAAACTAATGTTATATTCTTTAGGCACTGTTATGAACCAGATGCACTCTTTGGGCAGCGAGTAATTTTGTGAATAGTTGGGCGAGAAAATATTGCCACTGTTTGCAGTTATATTCCCACCACATTTCCTTGTGCAAGTCTTGCCATTGGGGTGAAGCTCATAACCTGTCCTGCATGTACACTTATAGCTGCCAATAGTGTTCATGCAAGCATGGTGGCAGTTGTGCTCTTTGGTCTCACACTCATTTCTTTCGGCTTGGAAATGAATTGAAAATTTAGGTGGAAGTTTACTACTTATAAATTGTATGAAGACTTCATTTCTAGGGATTATAATATCTTTAGGTTTTGTGAAGTAACAGTATTTCCCAGTTTCGTTCCTAGTATTTCCGTATTCTTCATATATAAGAACGTAATCAGACGTACAGCCACCTTTATCGTGCATAACCCTTATTCTCATATTCCACACTATAAACTGAAGACTCACAAAGAAATTCTCTTTTACTGTAATTTTCCAGAGACATGAACAATCTGGGGGATTGTTAGGGTAACCTGGACTATTTATAAAGCCCTCGTCCATTTTAATTTTCTCACCGCAGAGTATTTTGTAATTTGCACTGAACTCGCTTAAACCTCCATCGCTCTTGACTTCTATCCACATTCTATTCCCATAGGTTGTAATAACATTAGGTACACTACTTTGTTTTCCACAGTAACGATGGCCAGTACTTGGGGGTATGTGATAAAATCCTTGTCTAATATATAAATAGTTATTCTCACATGTGGAAGAAACATTTATTGAAAAAATGGTGATATTTAATTGAATACGTTCGTGGTCCCCAGCTATAATTTGCCACTGACACACTCCATCGTTTTGACTTTCAAAGTTAAAAACTAACATTCCTGAGTATTTATGAAACGTTTCATTACAGTATCTGAAACTATTCCTCTTCTTCCTGTCTAAATCTCTCTTTGTACCCATGTGTCTCCCCTCTGCTAAAAAAATATTTCTTTTAGAGTTTCTTTGAATCCTCAGTAAATCAAACTTTGTTTTGTTAAATGTTTTTAAAGATAGAAACATATTTTCTGTAATGTTTGTTAGGTTGCAGGGCTGTTGTTGGCATTCTTTAATTGGCGACTTCTCCAAATCTTTCGCCCTCATTTCATACAGATCGCTTTGTTTTTCCTGTTTTATTAGGCTGTGATTTGAATGCTCATTTCCCAGGCTAATTGTATGGGTTGTTACAACGTTATCGTTATAGATGTCTGCACCTTGGTCATGTTTAATCATATTATTCACAGAGGAATGTGTACTTGCTATAAGAATGAAGGCACTCAGTAGAACAATCTTTACGAGAGATACAGCCATGTTTATCGTCAGAGTATTTCTTTGAACAACTTTGTTAATAAAATGACTGGAATCAGTGGTCAATTGTTTTGTTCTGTATGGGTATCTGAAAAGAAAATATTTTAATTACTTAGTTCTTTCACAAATGTTTGAGGGTAGCGTGGTCGAGAGGCTAACTACGCTAAAACTTGGCTTGGCTCACTGGCGGATCCAGGGGGGGGCGGTAGGGGCGATCGCCCCCCCCCCACTCGGACGACCCCCTCCCCGAAGGGGGGGGGGCGGACGAATATTAGTATAGAATTCACACAATTTGTATACGAATTTATTACTTATGTTAAGAATATATACTAATTATTTCTATTTCAGCCTATTTTTAGATTATTTCGCCCCCACCCCTTTCTAGTATTTTGGCCGATTTGGTAGGGTCGGGAGGGGGCGATGTCATCAATCCGCCCCCCCCACCATAAACTTTCGAGTGGGGGGGGGCGGTCCTATTTATTTGTAGAAATCACACCTTGCTAACAGAATCAATTAAATATCTATATGATTAAAACTTGTTATTGGTATTTTAACCGGTCTTTATATTATGTCGTTCACCTGTTGACCGATTGGAAGGGGAGGAGCGAATACCTCTACTGCCCTTCCCATCTAAACCCTTTGAGTGGGGGGGCGGTCCTACTTTTATGGAGAAATCATAGTATGTGAACAAAATTAGTCGAATAACTATATAATATAAACAGGTGGAAGTGCGATACATGCAATCACCTTCCCCCCCATCGGACAAACCAATACTTTTTCTTTTTGTATTATAGTAAAAAATTACAAAATTTAAAAAAATCTGTCACTAATATAATTTATATATGCTATAAAGTAAATTCTTATATCGAGTCGCCCAACCCCTATTCTTTAATGCAAAATGCAATCATTAGCAGAAATTATAAAAAGGAGCGAGAATTAATCGTTTTCATTTTACCGCCCTTCCCCTTTCCAGAGTTTGTGTAATTTCACATGAATTTATCATAACTATTTTAAGAAAGACTTTGCTTTGGAAAAGTTATAATTCAAACGAAATTTTTCAATATAACAGTCACGGTTGAGATGAGTTCAAAAGCCAGATAATCTTTTCCTAGTCGACTTTTTCCAACCTTTACTCTATCTCATATTTTTCTAGTTAAATAAATTTAGGACTATAACTCACAATTTATGCTTGAATTTCATTGAATATTATTTATCGAATATTTTTTTTTCGGCGGCGATCCTCAAAGTCTTAATCTAAATATGTGGGGTATCTTATCTTTTCAAAGAACAAATCGCTTGTATTTGCAATGTATTAAGGGACTATAAATTCATATTAGAATATTTTTCCACATTTTTCCTTTATAATAGAATGAATAATGAGCTGTAGGTCAGGAGAATGCGTTACTGCAGTGAAGAATGCCAGAAAACGCTTTTAGCGTCGAGGCTTCGCCCCGAATCTCACTGATGAATAATGAGCTGTAGATGTCAGGAGAATGCGTTTCTGCAGTGAAAAATTCAAGAAAAGGCTTTTGTCGTCGGGGCTTTGCCACGAATCCCACTAATAAGTAATGAGCTGTAGATGTCAGGAGAATGGGTTTCTACAGTGAAAAATGCAAGAAAACGCTTTTTGGCGTTGGGGCTTCGCCCGAACCCCACTGATAAATAATGAGCTGTAGATGTCAGGAGAATGCGTTTCTGCAGTAAAAAATGCAAGAAAACGCTTCGCCCCGAACCCACTGAGGAAGCTTACAGCGCTCTCCCAGACCCCCAAGCTTGCAAGAGAAAGGCCTCAACATGACTGTTTTTTTTTTCTTGTTTTTTTTTCGCCGAAGATATCATGGGCGTAGCCAGGATTTTTTTCGGGGGGGGGGAGGGGTTGGGGGAGGGATTTCCCCCCCCCCCCCCCCGAAGCCTTCCCCCCCCCCCCCCCGCGAAAAAAAATTATATTTATTTATGAGTGTGTGTGTACATCATCTTTATTACATTCTGACCCTTCATTCTTTCGGAACAAGTTTATTGTGCCCTAGAATAGGTTCTTACTGGAGTTAGTGGAAAAATTGTAGATTCCCCGCTATTGCCAGCAAGGGGGTCTGGGGAAGCGCTAGGATCTCCCCAATCGCGGGGCGGAGCCCCGCCGCCAAGCACTATTTCTGGTATTGAAAGCCAACAAAATGCATATTCTGAGGTATCTACAGTGCATTTTCCTGCTATTAAAAAAGTTTTGTTTCAAAAACCTAATTTGCTATTCTTGCTGACTTCGACCCTCCCGCGCCGTTCGGCGCATTTGCCGTCAAGCTGTTTCCATAAAAATCTGTCACTGGTAATGTCTGAAGCCTCTTCCCACCTGCTCTGAGGACCTCTATGAATGTGTGGCGCCAAGTTGTACTAGGATGCCATCGCAAACCTCATGCGACGCTCTATCACAATCATACTAAGGGGTCGACTCCCACTTCGGCATAGGATTTTCTTGATTTAGACCCGATCTCTATAACTGACTCCTAAAATCTGTCTTAGCCATCTTTGTTGAGCCACATTTAGTGTTTTTCAATTTCGACAGACGACTATACACTGCACTTTATTAATGGAGCCCCGCCAGTGGTAGAAATGTGTAACTGTAGTTTGTTTTAGAATAATATTGAAGATAGAGGTTTTCCACCTCAAAACAATCTGTAGGGGAATTTTAAACTCAAAACCATCTGGAGTGGTTTTAAACTTTTAAAAAAAAAAGACATCTGTATAAGAGGGGTTTAAACCTAAAAACCCAATAGGATTGGCTATGCTTAAATAATTTTAGTATGTAATTTGCTTTTTTTATATTGAAGAGGTATTTTTTAGCATCAAACCCCTCTGAAAGGGGATTTAAACTCAAAACCCCTTTTGGCAACGCCCATAGCATTTTTAGTGCGTAATTTGCTTTTTTCTTACACTGAAGATGTATTTTTTAGCTTCAAACCCCGCTGGCGGGAGGTTTAAACTCAAAACCCCTTTGGCTACGCTCATAGATTTTAGGGTGAGTAATTTGCATTTTTTTTATATATTGAAGACGTATTTTTTAGCTTCAAACTCCACTGGAGGGGAGTTTAAACTCAAAACCCCTTTGACTACACTCATAACATTTTGAGTGTATAATTTGCTTTGTTTTTATTATTAAAGAGGTATTTTTTACCTTCAAACCCCTCTGAAGGGGGGGTTTAAACTCAAAACTGAGTCAAAACCCATTTAGTTACGCTCATAACATTTTGAGTGCATAATTAGCTTTTTTTTATATTGAAGAGGTATTTTTTAGCTTCAAACCCTACTGAAGAGAGGGAGGGGGGGGTAAACTCAAACCCCCTTTGGCTACGCTCATAGAATTTTGAGTGTGTAATTTGCTTTTTTTTATATTGAAGAGGGGGTTTATCGTAAATTTTGGAGGGTGTTTTAAAATCAAAATCTTCCTTAACTGTGCTCTAGGAATTTGAGGAATGTCGTTTGCCATTTTTTTGTTTTGTTTTATAGAAGAGGGGATTTAACTGCAAAAACCCCTGGTAGGGGTTTTAAACTCAAAACCCCCCTGGTAGGGGGTTTTAAACTCAAAATCCCATTGGTTGTGCTGGGGCAAGTGATGGTTTAGTATTAAAATCTCACCTAAAATAAACAAAATCAAAGCAAAAAATCAGTCACTAAATTTCGATCCCCCCCCCTGAGGGGGGATTTCATTTTGGGGGGGGGGGGTTGAACCCCAACCCCCCTGGCTACGCCCATGATATATATATATATATATATATATATATATATATATATATATATATATATATATATATATATATATATATATATATATATATATATTGTAATAACTTCAGTGAGGCAACTCAACGAGGACATAGACGTTTTCGTCCCGAAAAGAAACACTGCAGCTGAGGTTTGACAGTTCAGGTGGAGGTCGATCAGTGGGAGCCACAGGCGTCAGGGAGCGTGTTCCCCACGAAGCCATCCGCATTGTTTTCCTCCAGTGCCGCTTTCTCTTTCTCCAGTTGACCAGGCTGTTGTTGCGATGATGACGTGGCCGTTTGCCACACAAAGAGATAGTGTCGAGCACTGTTTTCTTCAGCACAGCCGTTGATCGGACACGCTGTCTCAGCAGACCTTCCCGACAGACGCCTCTCAAGGGAGCTGCAGGTTCACATGCAGCCACGTTGCAAACAAAGTCCAATGCTCTGCAGTCATCCTCAGATAACAGTCTCAAGTCCAGAAGATAGGTCTCTTCAGGTTCAAGTGGAAAATGTCTTCTTCTTGACAGCTCAGATTTAGAGTGGTTTGATTGACGTTCATCTATGTCGATGATGATGGTAGAAGTACATATGCCCTGTTGGTGGTTTTCTTGGCATCTAAATTCTATGTGTGATTCGCTGCACGTACAGTTCATGCTAAACTTCTGGATGCAGTTGTCAAGCTTCGAATTTCCCTCGTGAGCACCGGCAGATAGGCAGAGGTCATTAAGGTCCATAGCAACAGGCTTGAACGCAGACCCAACGTTGTCTTGCTCCGTCCGGCTCATTGAGGTACTGGTAACAGGTACAACAGGAACAAACTCTTCAGGCACATAACAGTCTTCAGTTTCTTTATTTGTCACTTTCCGTTCGATTCGGTACATCTCGTTGAGATCATCACAGCAATCGTTGTCACGTTTCTCGTCTTGAAAGTCACAACCACAAGACTTGCCCACAACACAGACACAGACGGCGCTCCAATCCCCAGCGTCTCCGTCACCACTGTTTGTGCAGCCACAGTCTTGACCACGCAACTTCTTTACCAACGAGTCTACTCCTTCTTTCGCTTGAGACACCATTTTATCTGCCTTGTTCCCCATACTGTTAATTTGTTCACACATTGCTTCAATTTCTTCCTGTATCTTGCCAATGAGCTCACGAATCTCCGGTTTAATTTCAAATAAGTAGGTATCTGGATCTTCGTCTTCATCTATCAAGGCTTGCCGGAGACGAGCTGTAAGCACCTCCTTGGTACCACCAATAATCTCATATCGGTAACGAAGTTCCTTCCTAAGCTCTCTAACCGAGACTTGGTCTAATTGTTTCAAAGCTGCCATTGTAAATCCTACCTCCTCTCGTTGAGCTGCCTATAATCCCACTTCTGTGAGGCAACTCAACGAGGACATAGACGTTTATTTACACTGAGACATGACAAACACAAAGGGCAGCTGCCTTGAGTACAGCATCTCCATATTGGCTCTCTCTACTTGGGCGGAAATCGTTTGTCTCCTAATGTCAACATCCGACTTGTTTAGTCACAGATAGTGCGCACCTTCTTTCTGCACTATCTTGGATGGCGGTGCGCATGGCAAAGTCATAACAATATATATATATATGCTGTACTCACGTTTATGCATAGGGTTAGGGTTTACTGGGCCTTAGGGTTAGGGTTTGGAAAAAAATCGCCCCCCCCACTCCAAAGTTCTGGATCCGCCAGTGCCTAGGCTTGACTATTAAGGGGGCTCGAGGTTCGACATCGGACTTGAGCAGATACCCTTCTTCCAGATACCCCTTCCTTCATTGGTCCACATAGCGCTTTGAGCATGATATAAGCAATAAATTAGCACTATATGCAAGCTATAATTACTATTATTATAATTAAATTTTGAAATTTAATTTCAGTGAAATGATTTGGGCTCTATAGTTTGTAGTTTTAATATTTTGTGTTTGTGACGAGCAATAGACTTTCTAAAGCCTTCCCCTAATTACTATCTCTTGTTTTTTAATTATATATAAGCACTAAATGATAAGTCAGTATTGTTCATACCGTGGAAACATATATTGTTGGAAAATTGGATCCACAACATACTCTTTTATTTTTTTTTATCACTGATGACTTAAGACTTGACATTCAGGCTTTATTCTGAGACTTGGCATTCAGGCTTAATTCTGAGACTTGACATTCAGGCTTTATTCTGAGACTTGGCATTCAAGCTTAATTCTGAGACTTGACATTCAGGCTTTATTCTGAGACTTGGCATTCAGGCTTTATTCTGAGACTTGGCATTCAGGCTTAATTCTGTGACTTGACATTCAGGCTTTATTCTGAGACTTGGCATTCAGGCTTTATTCTGAGACTTGGCATTCAGGCTTTATTCTGAGACTTGGCATTCAGGCTTTATTCTGAGACTTGGCATTCAGGCTTAATTCTGAGACTTGACATTCAGGCTTTATTCTGAGACTTGGCATTCAGGCTTTATTCTGTGACTTGACATTCAGGCTTTATTCTGAGACTTGACATTCAGGCTTTATTCTGAGACTTGACATTCAGGCTTTATTCTGAGACTTGACATTCAGGCTTTATTCTGAGACTTGACATTCAGGCTTTATTCTGAGACTTGACATTCAGGCTTTATTCTGAGACTTGACATTCAGGCTTTATTCTGAGACTTGACATTCAGGCTTTATTCTGAGACTTGACATTCAGGCTTTATTCTGAGACTTGACATTCAGGCTTTATTCTGAGACTTGACATTCAGGCTTTATTCTGAGACTTGACATTCAGGCTTTATTCTGAGACTTGGCATTCAGGCTTTATTCTGAGACTTGACATTCAGGCTTTATTCTGAGACTTGGCATTCAGGCTTAATTCTGAGACTTGACATTCAGGCTTTATTCTGTGACTTGGCATTCAGGCTTTATTCTGTGACTTGACATTCAGGCTTTATTCTGAGACTTGGCATTCAGGCTTTATTCTGAGACTTGGCATTCAGGCTTTGTTCTGAGACCTGGCATTCAGGCTTTATTCTGAGACTTGGCATTCAGGCTTAATTCTGAGACTTGACATTCAGGCTTTATTCTGAGACTTGGCATTCAGGCTTTATTCTGTGACTTGACATTCAGGCTTTATTCTGAGACTTGACATTCAGGCTTTATTCTGAGACTTGACATTCAGGCTTTATTCTGAGACTTGACATTCAGGCTTTATTCTGAGACTTGACATTCAGGCTTTATTCTGAGACTTGACATTCAGGCTTTATTCTTAGACTTGGCATTCAGGCTTTATTCTGAGACTTGACATTCAGGCTTTATTCTGAGACTTGACATTCAGGCTTTATTCTGAGACTTGACATTCAGGCTTTATTCTGAGACTTGACATTCAGGCTTTATTCTGAGACTTGGCATTCAGGCTTTATTCTGAGACTTGACATTCAGGCTTTATTCTGAGACTTGGCATTCAGGCTTAATTCTGAGACTTGACATTCAGGCTATATTCTGTGACTTGGCATTCAGGCTTTATTCTGAGACTTGACATTCAGGCTTTATTCTGTGACTTGACATTCAGGCTTTATTCTGAGACTTGACATTCAGGCTTTATTCTGAGACTTGACATTCAGGCTTTATTCTGAGACTTGACATTCAGGCTTTATTCTGAGACTTGACATTCAGGCTTTATTCTGAGACTTGACATTCAGGCTTTATTCTGAGACTTGACATTCAGGCTTTATTCTGAGACTTGACATTCAGGCTTTATTCTGAGACTTGACATTCAGGCTTTATTCTGAGACTTGGCATTCAGGCTTTATTCTGAGACTTGACATTCAGGCTTTATTCTGAGACTTGGCATTCAGGCTTAATTCTGAGACTTGACATTCAGGCTATATTCTGTGACTTGGCATTCAGGCTTTATTCTGTGACTTGACATTCAGGCTTTATTCTGAGACTTGGCATTCAGGCTTTATTCTGAGACTTGGCATTCAGGCTTTATTCTGAGACTTGACATTCAGGCTTTATTCTGAGACTTGACATTCAGGCTTTATTCTGAGACTTGACATTCAGGCTTTATTCTGAGACTTGACATTCAGGCTTTATTCTGTGACTTGACATTCAGGCTTTATTCTGAGAATTGGCATTCAGGCTTTATTCTTAGACTTGACATCCAGGCTTTATTCTGAGACTTGGCATTCAGGCTTTATTCTGAGACTTGGCATTCAGGCTTTATTCTGAGACTTGACATCCAGGCATTATTCTGAGACTTAACATTTTTACTTTTTTCTCCTCGTTCGACCTCGTTAAAGTTCCCCCCTTTCAGACCTTGCGATATAAAGGGCAGATGATGTAATTGTCATTTGTTTGTAGCCCACGTCAACGAGGGTATCATGTGGCTAGCACAACGACCACCAGCATTTACTTTTTCCCACCTAATGCCAGTTACCCACTAGAGCTGGGTGGACTCAGAGGCGCAAAAGGATCCCGAAATTAAACATCCCAGTCTTCACAAAGTTTCTAACCCTGGACCCTCGGTCCGGAAGCCAAGAGGTTTACCATTAAGCCACTCCACTTTCCGGCAGTTATAGCCGAATGAAAAGAAATAAAAAAGGAAAAAGAAATAAAGCAAAGTATATATATATATATATCATGGGCGTAGCCAGGATTTTTTTTCGGGGAGGGTTTAGGGGGGGATTTCCCCCCCCCCGACCCCCACCCCACAAAAAAAAAATTATATATATATATATATATATGTGTGTGTGTACATAATTAATCTTTATTACATTCTGACCCTTTCGGAAGACGTTTATTGTTTATTGTAGACTCCCCGCCCTTGCTAGCAAGGGGGTCTGGGGGAGTTCGCAGTGCTCCCTCAGCGCGGGGCGAAGCCCCGCCGCCGAGCACTATTTCTGGTATTGAAAGCCAACAAAATGCATATTCTGAGGTATCTACAGTGCATTATCTTGCTATTAAAAAGTTTTATTTCACAAACCTAATGTGCTATTCTTACTGACTTAGACCCTCTCGCGCCGTTCGGCGCATTTTCCGGCAAGCTGTTTCCGCAACTCTTATTTTGCGTAATTCATTTTGTCGGAAAACATGTCCCGCAAAACCTCATGCGACGCTCTGTCACAACCTTACTAAGGATTCGACTCCCAGTTCGGCATATGATTTCTTTGATTTAGACCCGATCTCTATGACTGACTCCTAAAATCTGTCTTAGCCATCTTTGTTGAGACACATTTAATGATTTTCAATTTCGGCAGAAGACTATTCACACTTAATTAATGGAGCCCAAGCCACTGGTAGAAATTTGTAACCTCTCTTGATTACGCTCTTGGAATTACATGCCTGTATTTCGCTTTAGATTTTATATCGAAAAGGAAAGTTTTTTTCGTCAAATCATCTGTTGAGGGGTTTTAAACTAAAAAATCTCTGGGCTTTTTGTTTGTTTTGTTTTTAATTTAAAACCCCATTTAGCTACGATCATAGAATTTGGTGACTGTAGTTTGCTTTAAAATAATATTGAAGAGAGAGGTTTTCAACTCTAAACGCTCTGTAGGGGAATTTTAAACTCAAAACCATCTGGAGGGGTTTTAAACTTTAAAGAAAAAGCCATCTGGAGGAGGGGGATTTAAACTCAAAACCCCTTTGGCTACGCTCATAGATTTTATAGTGTGTAATTTGCTTTTTTTTTTATTGAAGAGGTACTTTTTAGCTTCAAACCCCAACTGGAAGGGGGAGGGGGTTAAACTCAAAACCCCTTTGGCTACGCTCATAGAATTTTGAGTGTGTAATTTGCTTTTTTTTATATTGAAGATGGGGTTATCGTAAATTTTGGATGGGGTTTTAAAATCAAAATCTTCCTCAACTGTGCTGTTGGAATTTGGGATTTTTGTTTGCATTTTTTTTTGTTTTATAGAAGAGGGGGATTTAACTGCAAAAACCACTGGTAGGGGGTTTAAAATTCAAAACCCCCTGTAGGGGGTTTTAAACTCAAAGCCCCCTGGTAGAGGGATTTGTATCTCAAAACCCCCTGATAGGGGTTTTTAAAATCTCAAAACCCCCTGATAGGGGTTTTTAAAATCTCAAAACCCCATGGTAGGGGGATTTAAACTCAAAACCCGCTGGTAGAGGGTTTTTAACTCAAAACTGCCTCGGCTGTGCTGTGGTAAGTGATGATTTAGTATTAAAATCTCACCTAAAATAAACAAAATGAAAGCAAAAATCAGTCACTTAATTCCGTCCCCCCCCCGGGGGGGATTTCATTTCGGGGGGGGGGGTTGAACCCCAAGAACCCCCCCCTGGCTACGCCCATGATATATATATATATATAATGTAGAGTAATGTAGATATATATATATATATATATATATATATATATATATGGTTCCCGGTCACTTCATCCCCCGGTCACTTCATCCCCTGTCACTTCATCCCTGGTCATTTCATCCCCTGGTCATTTCATCCCCCGGTCACTTCATCCCCAATTAAATATTTTATATATAAATATGATTATGTAGAATGCTTTCTTTTTGACATTTTATAACATATTACTAATGCGTTTATAGTGTTTCCTCTTCCACTTTGTATTCTTAATGAGAAATCTAATATTATATGGTAAATCTGGATGTGTACTTATCTATAGCGTAACGATCAAAGGCCAAGGTGTGGTGCAAGTAGTGGGAATCTTTTGATAGATAGAAGTGGGATTAGAATAATTATGACCCTGCCGCTGATAACTTATCATCAAAGGCCAAGGTTTGGTGCAAGTAGTGGAAATCTTTTGAGAGATAGAAGTGCGATTACAATAATTATGACCCTGCCGCTGATAACTCATCATCAAAGGCCAAGCTGTGGTGAAAGTACGACCATGTTTCACTTTATTTTATTTTTCAATCGCTCTTTCCTGAAAATGGGCGAGTCATTTTTAGCCTTGAAATATGCAACACTGGCTAAGCGAATAACAAACATTGTTCATCAATATGAATCGATGGATCGTCTTCTGTACTTACAATCGATAGCCGATCTATCCTACTGATGTAGATGAACACAAAAACACTTTTTTTTACATTACCTCTTTATTTATACATGCTAACTTTTTTTTAGTTTTTAATGGCATTTAATTTTAATTTTATTCTAATCTAAAGTGTTACAATTTTGTCCTTTAAATAAAAAAGGAATACATTAAATATTGCTCACTTAATGCTTTTTAAAATTACAATTTTTTAGATAAAATGATCAGATGATGAAAATATCAGGGGATGAAATGACCGGGGGATGAACTGACTTGGGGATTAAATGACCGGGGGATGAACTGACTTGGGGATTAAATGACCGGGGGATGAAGTGACCGGGGGATGAAATGACCAGGGGATGAAATGACCGGGGATGAAGTGACCGGGGATGAAGTGACCGGGGATGAAATGACCGGGGATGAAGTGACTGGGGATGAAGTGACCGGGGATGAAGTGACCGGGGATGAAGTGACCGGGAACCATATATATAATGTAGAGTAATGTAGATAAAGTCGTTGTCCGTCATGAGTCTGTTTAATTGTTCTTCCTGTGCCTGTCCTTTCTTTCCTCTTGGACTGAACACGGCCTTCGAGAAAGCGTCTAAACGGATATCAATAGAACTTGACAAGTGAAATGTAAAACTCTTGGAACTAATAAACAATATTTACGTCTAAAAGTAGCACAACAGTTACATCTAGAAATAGTCTGATTTATAGTTACATTTAGGGGAGGTAACTAGAAGAAGGCATTCCGATAAGATAAAGGATGTTTATTTACAATGGAGCATACATTTTATTTTATATAGAAGATAATTAACACGAAGGGCTGTCGCGAGGACAAGTTTTTTCCTACGCCACAAACGCGCACAGAGTTTCCAGTGCTCTTTGTTCACCCATTCCTCGTACAGCGCCCATAAAACAGCTTTATCTAGGTTCATCGCGACAGCCGCCTGACTGACAACTCAACATTCAATGCAAAGAAGACGTCATTGACTTGTTCTATGTATAACAGAACACGTTTATCTTCCATTGACTTGTTCTATGTATAACAGAACACGTTTATCTTCCATTGACTTGTTCTATGTATAACAGAACACGTTTATCTTCCATTGACTTGTTCTATGTATAACAGAACACGTTTATCTTCCATTGACTTGTTCTATGTATAACAGAACATGTTTATCTTCCATTGACTTGTTCTATGTATAACAGAACACGTTTATCTTCCATTGACTTGTTCTATGTATAACAGAACACGTTTATCTTCCATTGACTTGTTCTATGTATAACAGAACACGTTTATCTTCCACTGACTTGCACAGAAGGGCCGTGTCCATCATGCAATTTGATGATAACTTATCACAACTCTAGATAGTGTTTTCACGTACAATAATAGTAATGTGCAGAAGAATGGTCACAACAGTAAATAAATATTTATCAATTTGATATTTATTAAAGAAAATAAATGGGAAAGAAACAAACCTTTCTTTATATGACACAATTTTATCACAATATAATTATATTTACTTCAATGTGATAATTATCCATCTTCTTTGTTTCTTATCTTATAAAATACTGAAGTTACTTCAAAAAGAAGATGATTACGTCTTACGCGTGTTCCTAGTCAATCTAGTCACTTTTGTTAACCAATGACTTAAATTCTGCCAAGTCACCGGTTTTACTGGCTAGCTCAGGCAACCGATTCCGTCCTCTAATAGCACTAGGGAAGAATGTGCATTGTACAAATTTGTCCTAGCATATGGAACAAGGAATGAAATATACGGCTTCAGTAAAAAAAATAACTCAATCCATGGTCTCTTGCTAGTCTTTTAATTACTTCCCAGCACTTGCCTGCAGTCTCAGAGTCATCTACTACACCAGGGTCTTTTCGGCATACTCGTTTTGTCTAGCTCTGATATTGACATCGCTTCTGAGGGTGTGACCAGTCCATGTCTACTTGTGAAGATATGTTGTTCTGTGTTTCTCTATCCTTACATCGCCCTGAGTTTGTTACTAACTGCTCTGTTAACCCACCATGTCGAAGATACTTCTTTTACATTTATTGATGAAGGTCTGTACGTTTATGATTTAATTTTTAATAAGCATTTCAAAAAAAGATAATAAAAGCGTAAAGCGTAACACCTATTATTTTTAAATAACACTGAAATATGAAACTTTAGATAACTAATTATTTCTAGAATTAATTTTAATAATAAAGGTAAATCTGTTTTGGGTTGCACTTACCTTGATATCAAAATATTTATTTTTTTATCAATGTTAAGGTACACTTTGGATTGAGTTCAATATACAAACAAGTTACAGCAATTTGTATTGCAGTATTTTTTACAGACGGGCTCCAAAGATATATAGAAGATAGAAATACTTGAATACAATGATAGTCTATTGTGTCTACTGAAGCACACAATGAATTTTCTCTAATTGAAATTCGCAATACAACATTGATTCAAGGCTTAATCCGTAATCTCTTAAACCAGCGGTTCTCAACCTTTTAAGCTCGGCGACCCCTTTTTACAATCCACCACTCTGCCGCGACCCCCCCCCCCCACACACACACATACAGAAATAGAAGAGTAGACAATAACATTCTATATTTTCGATGGTCTTAGGCGACCCCTGGCAAATCGTCAATCGACCCCCAAGGGGGTCGCGACCCACAGGCTGAGAACTATTTTACAATATCACAATGCGAAGCAATTCTTCTTCGTATCCTTTGAGTTGTCTAATTGCTGATATGTTTAAATAATGAGTAAGTTCAATACTTTTTCTTTATTTAAATTATTTTGCATTACTAAAGAAATAACTTAAAAATAAAAGTAATCTACAGAGCTAGAATGCCATAGACCTTTAAAAAATCTAACTTTTTATCATTATTTAATCTACACACCGGATGTTGCAAGAAGTACAAGCCTTCATGAGATTGACTTTGTAAATACATTCTATATATTAGTCAGTGGCGTAGCTAGGGTATTTGATGCCCTGTGCGGGAGCTTCTCATGATGCCCTCAAAAAAACAACAATATAACAGCAAAACGAAGACTCCCCAACCCCCAGAAAATAACTATTGTTAATTCGCAAAAAATTAATCTAACAAAGACAAAAAATGCTTCCAATGAATTCTACGTGTTTAATTTGCTGGCGTAATCAATTTTTTTCCCCAGAAATTCGTGTATAATAAATGAAATGTCCAATAAAGTCAGTCGTCATTTAGTCATCATTAGTTGCAAATAATTCTTGATCAACTTTAGTTTTAAAAAAAACGTCTATGTGTATGTAGACACAAACGTCACATATATGCGAATCAAGATCACGATATTTTGGACTGAGCTATAAAGTTGTTTTTTTTAACTCGAACTCACCAGGTTTTTGTTTTGAAAAATTTGGTACTTCTGAAGAAACTTTGATAAGTCATTGAAGCCTCATTGGCTCCAGACGAATTTTAAATTTTTAAAATTTCACTAGGAGCACTCAAGATTTGTTTCAATCTGAGGATCCAAAGTTGGGATGGGGCCAAAAAATCAAAATTTTCAGCAAATATCAAAGTCTTGACCTCTGCAGTCCATTATTTCTGAGCCATACGAACGTAGTTTTTCTAAAATAACCGCAGAGATTCCATAGGCATGCTTATTCTTAGTGTCGATGAAGTCCATGAAAGACTCGTAGTCATTCATTAGCGTCAATGTTGGAAGCTAGGTCCAACTTTTAGATGCCAGGTATACAATCGAAAATAATCGAAAAATAGATGACTAGTTTTAATTGTTGTATGATCTATTTCCATGACCACCCATAATTACGATAAATTCTTATGTATTTTTGTAAGCTTGGTTCGAACCCAATGTTCCTTCAGGAGTGGAGTCCACTAGGATAGTAATATCACTAACTCCAACAAATTACCTTCATTTTTGTTCTTCCAATTCTTCTTCAAATTGTTCGTGATGTCCAATAGTGCCAGATTCTGATAGGAGAGCAAAACAAATGATATCCAAGAGTCTCTTTATGTAGGGTTTCCATTTTTTTTTCCTTCTTGTTTCAGTAAATCTTGACCATCGCTGTGAATACCGCCCTTTACACGTTTCCTCCGAGCAGTCTGAATGTTCTGCTGGTCTCTTCCTATTCAGTTCTTGGTGATAACCTCCATCTATCGTTTAATCCATTTTCATGCCGATGTAGCCTAATACTTGATCTTGAGAAAAGAGTTTGCAGGGGAAGCTAAACAGTTTTTTTTTTTTGGGGGGGGGGGGATGGTAACAATTTCTGAAAACTTTTTTTGCCGTTGAGTATTTTCCTTCGAAGAAAGTAACGTGGACGTCTAAAAGAGCGTTAATTCGAGACGTCAACAAACCTTGTCAACTCAGGCTAGTCTTTAGTTCATATTTAAGTTTAGAGAGAATAGAAGATATCAACAAAGTAGCTCAATAAATAAACGTGTACATTTCAAATGGAACAAACAACATTTTACAAATGGACTAGTCTCTGAGTTTGTGCAGTTTTTACTGAGAAAGTTTAAATTGTCCTTTGTTTGATGCCCCTTGTCACTTGATGCCCCGTGCGGCCCGCACCACCCGCACATAGCTAGCTACGCCACTGATATTAGTATTATCAAATACGCTTTTCCTCTCGAGTTTCTCACGTCAGAATCGCAAACTTTCTCCCGACTAACCACTGATTGTGCTAATGAACACTGTAACTTAGATAAATGTTTGCAGTGTATCAAATCCATATGCTGAGAAAAAATAGAGTATACAATGTTATCATTGGCAGTATATTAAAACAACATTGAATCTGATATGTAGGTATGGCCTAAACTTGTTTTGGACTATTGAACGGTACTGTTTATAGTTTGATCTAGAATGTAACATCCATAAATCTAAAGATAAATATATCGTCTACAGTTGCATCTGAAATTGAGCTACATTGGCTAAAAATGTTAAACAAGAGAAGTGCTTAAAGTGGAGCTAGAAATATGAAAGAAAGATGAATGGAGCGTAATATTTTTAAAAATTCTGGATAAAACGTCCCAACAAGAATATAAAGTAATGAGAAAATAAGAAGTTTACAGAAGTAGACTAGTTCGAAGTACATCCAACATTTCTCGCACTTTGATAGGTCACTGTTCTTTTCTTCTTGTTTTCTCTATTAAGATTAATGGGGCGTAAATGTTACCAGAAGCTCTGGCTTGTTCCATACTTAAACTTTGATAATTTTTGCGCTATTCTTGCTACGAAACATTGAACTATAAAAACAATAAGTGTAGCTTAAAGTAAAGTAAAGTTCCCCTTTCAGACCTTGTGGTCTATAGGGCAGATGATGTAAAGATCATGTTTTTGTGGCCTACGGTTAACGAGGGTGTCATGTGGCCAGCACAACGACCAACCGCCTTTACGTTTCCCCTACTAATGTCAGGTACCCATTAGAGCTGGGTGGACTCAGAGGTGCCCAAGAATCCCAAAATAGGGATTTTAAAATACGTCTTCACAAGGATTCGAACCAGTAACCCCTGGTTCAGAAGCTAAGTGCATTACCGCTCAGCCACCGCGCCTCCAGTGTAGCTTGGTACGTTTAAAACGCTAGGCGCCAGGTTTTTGCTGAGGAAGATTTCAAATGTGAAACTGTCTACGATACTAAAAGGACTACTATTGTTTAGCATGCCGTTGCTGTATGTAGATTCTTAGAATTGTGTTAGAACTAAATGCTAATATTTTAAATCTTATTTATGGTGATCTGCTCTTTGTTTATGTTCAACATATCTCCTTTGTATCTCCAGTTGAAACAAGTCATTAAAAGCTTCTACGGGATTCTAAAAATGTTCATTACGTTCTGTGCACACCGGTTACACCATTGACTTTTGGCTTTGACTACTTTGGATGAAAATGTGCACACAGACACACACACACACACACACGCCAAATCGGACCTGTGTGTTTAAATTATAGTTCCTTAAGTTTTGTTTTTCTGTTCATTTGTCAAATTCCTTGAAACCTCGTTATGAGACCTTTGAGTAACCAGCTTATTGGCTAAATTAAATACTAACAAAAGTGTTTGTATCTATGGGTGTCAAAAGTTAAAGATTGAGAAACACTGCTATTAACTTTAAGAGATTGTGTTTTTTAGTTTTTTTAACCTTCTTATTCTCAAAGTAAATACTCTGGCTAACAGCACATACTCTGGCTAACAGCACATTAACTTATTGCACAGCTACACGTTAACGTGAGCTGTGGCTTACAAACATGTCATTTTACTAACAAAGTTGATACCATTTCTCTTCGTCTGTTTGTATGTCGGTCTGGTACAAATGCTGTAAACATTTTTTTTTCAAAATCACATTTCTCGTATATTTACAATTATTCATTATCCCTAATAAAACATTAATATTTTTTTTTAAATAACCAATTAAAAAAAATGATTAAGGATAATTGATTCATTTTGTTGTATGTTATTTAATGGAAATAAATCTTACAGTATTAATAGATATGATTTTCAATGTACAGTTCTTTTGTGTATCAAAGCTTTGTTTGAAAGTTGTTTTTTTTTTTTTTGTTGTTTTTTGTTTAATCTGAGACTGTTTTGTCTAGGTTACAGGTAGCCATATCTGGACTCTCACGTGATGAGATGTTCGTGTATGTTTCTCTTTAACAGTCCTTGAAACTTATTCAGTCTTCATTGCCGAATGTTATTAAACTAGCATCACAGATGTCTACACAGTATAACTTCTGTGATTTTTCTCATTTACCAGTCTTTTGTCCCGGTAATTGAAAGGTTGACTATTGTATACATCCCTCCTGCTAAGAGCTACGTAATCTCTACCAAAACCACTTACAAATGGACCAAATGCCTATTGACAATTTAAACCTTGTAAACTAAAAGTTGTGTTACAACGTTTGAAACTGAGGACTAGAAGAAAAGACAATTAACTCAAATATATACATAATGAGCTGATACCCGTGCTGCGCTATGGTTGTAACGGCCCAAATTAAAGTATACACTTACACTACTGAGGCGCATCCGTTGTAGTGTTCTCAGTCTGTCTACGTTATAATGCACATTTACACACACACACTCACAATACACGCACTGCTTTTAAATGATGGCTGCCTGGTCGTGTGGTTTGCGCGCTGGACTGTCGTTTGGATTTATCGATGGTCCCGGGTTCAAACCCTGCCCGCTCCCATCCCCCGTCGTCCTGCGTGAGGTTTGGACTAGGAAGTTAACTATCTTCAACTCTGAAGGAACATCCGAAATATGTAAAACATTTTACAAAACATTTTACAAATGAAACGCCATTTCCCCCAAAATAATCGTTTTGGCTCTTGAATATTCAGTGGAACAGCTAGCATCACAATAACATCGCCTATTTTCTGCCATCCTTCAAGAGAAAGCCTTCATTCCCGACCATGAATTTTTAGGCCTTCGTTGCATCCTGGAATATTCAGATGGCAGAAACTAGAGAGTTGTTCACGTTTATATAAAGTTGTACATTTAAGATATAAAGATACGTCAACTTTAGTTGTACTAACGTCTTGAAGCTAGATACCATCGAAGTCTATCCGTAGAAATCATTTAAAAGCTGCAAATATTTGTATTTAATTTGATAGATTCCTGTATAGGAAACCCGTGTGCATTTTATGAAAAGCTATAAGCTAATCGCAACTCATAAAAGAAAATAGAAGGGCGTAATGAAATGACTCTGCAGCCTAAGACCAAGAATGAACAGACCCAATTATAAGGTCTAACATTGCATTCATAATGGTCCAACTTCATATTTATATGCATAATGTGACAATTAGGAACTGATCATTCGATACTAGGCCTATATAACCATGTTGTTTATGGTTATATAATGAATAATGCCCTTTCCATAGAGTACAACTGAAATTATTCTGTAGGGATGGTTACGTCTTCTTAGGAATCTATCGTTATTCATTTACGATCATTGACATGCTCCTCTTGTTACTTTTAGGCGAGGTGATTGTAATGTAACTGAATTGTTCTTTTCTGTGTGTGTCCAGCGTGTCAGTAGGTGAAGTCCATGTGTGTGTGTGTGTTTATACTACTTCAACAATGTGGTGTGTTACTCGTTGACGTGCAAACCTTGTTGAATAACGCCATGATATTGGTAGTTGAGTTGAGTGATTTCATTACTATTTATTCAACATGATTATTTGTCTGGATTAGTGTTGAAATTCTTAATCAACAATGGATAAATTACTCAGACCAAAAGATTTGGACATTGATCCAAATACTCCTCTGGCCTCAGACAAATGAAATCACGGGTATGACACGTTTCAGAATTGTCTGTCGTCCACTGAGGATATTAACGAAGACTTTAAACTAAAAAGGTTTATGTTAATTATCCGTCTTCTACCTATATATATAATTCTCTTCGTCGCTCAAGAGTTTGGACGAGAAGAAGAAGTAAAGGAAAGATCACTCTCTTATTTCTGCTGATAGTCACCACACGAAAAAACAAGAGGGGGGAGAACAAGTATTCACCGGTCACTACGTATGGCTGCCAGGCCGTGCGGTTTGCTCGCTGGACTGTTGTTTGGAGTTATCAAACCCTGCCCGCTCCCATCCCCCTTTGTACTTCAACTCTGAAGGAGCATCCGAAACATGTACAACATTTTACACACACTAAATAGCAGCGCCGAACTTAACCATTGTTCCCAAGAAGTCATGGAAAGAGAACAACTAGCCTACTATGTATCGGACTTAATCATTGTGGGACCTATGCGAAACGGATTTTGTGGGGCCAAGTTTGGGTAGGGAAGCGGATAATAAGTGAAATTGAAGAGTTTGTATTAGAAAATAAATTCGTCTATGCATTTTATTCATTCTTTACTACGTACAGAACTACTTTACGAGCCTTGCATGTAGCAAAGTCATACAGTATATTATAATTCTGTTTCCTACATAGATCACGCTCAATAGAAAGAATTACCAAATGTTTCAATCTATCTACGAGAATTGTTAACCTCAAGTAATTCTTCATTAGTTTGAGGCGCGAGAAGCTTCTTTCACCTGATTACACAATTACCGTTTTTCATATTGAATGACACCCCTAAATGACAATTTTTGACTATATATTTCCATATATTTTAAGGACTTTTTCGTATATTTTGTAATTTCGGGAGATTTCCAGGAGCTCCTGGTAAATTGACAGGAGGGCGCGGGAAATATGTTTTAAGTTATAAAATGATTATTTTAATAATTTATACACCTCGAATTATCGCGGTTCCTATGAAAGTGCAGGTCCTATAAAAGTGCGGGGCCCACTGCGGTCGCATAGGTTGCAGTGGGCTAAGGCCGGCCCTGCAAAATAGCGTCGTATGCTACTCCGCCAGTCGACAAGTGTTTCTTATTAAAGCTAAGACCTCAGTAAATACATGACTCAATCCACAGTCTCTTGCTAGTCTTTCAATTCCCAGCTCTTTCCTGCATCCTCAGATTTATCTAATACACTGTGTCTGGTCTCCATGCTTTGTCTTCAGTAGTCTAGCTCTGATATAGGTAGGCATCGTTTCTGAGGGTGTGATCAATGTCCATGCCTACTTTAAAGGGATGTAACTCTATCCTCTCATCTCTCTGAGTTTGCTTGTAACTACATTGTCATTCAACTAGGTGCTCTCTTCTATGTCAGCCAAGGCAAGTTGGTGCCTAAACTGGTCTTTGAAACAATTCCGTGGGGCGCCTCTGTTAGGTCGACCATCTTTTAGCTCATAAAAAAGTCTGCCTTTGGCATACGTTCGTCTGCCATACGGGATACGTGCCCTGCCCAATGTAACTGTTTGACTATAAGTCCCTCTATACTGTCCATACCGGCGTTCGTAAGGACATCGCTGTTTGTAGCGCGGTCTTGACACCGTATGTCCATGATGGAGCGCAAACATCTTTGGTGAAAGCGCTCAAGTAGTCTTAATTGCGTTCTGTATAGTTTCCATGTCTCAGATCCATATAGAAGGGTTGAGAGAACCACTGCCTGGTAGACATTAATTTTTTCACCCATGCATTTAATACTTTAATAGTGTCCAATTCTGAGTTTAGTAATACACACACGCAAGAAGATTTATTATTTATATATAGACAATAATTTAATTGTGTCCAATTCTACAGAGTCTAGTAATACACACACACGCCAGAAGATGTATTATATATATATATAGAGAGAGAGAGAGACAATACTTAAATAGTGTCCAATTCTACAGAGTCTAGTAATACACACACGCGCGTGTTGTTCATTGTCTTTATTTCTTTCTACCTTTTCTAAATGTATATCTACATAGTAAAAAGAGTTAATATTGTTATAAACTTGGGGGTGGCACAGAGAGGGGTAGTGGTGTGTGTGTAGTCAGCCGACGCAAATCGCCCCAGGCCAGCGCTAGACGAGCGGTCAACCGTGACGAGCTACGACGTTCGAGTAGGATCGGCGTCGTGAACAGAGCTCAGGAGCGTCACGAGAGTCGTAGTCACCTGACCACCCAGAAACGTCGAGCGGCGTTCTGTCCGGTTCTAGAAGGCCAGTAGGGACCCTATATAAGAGCGGAGGTGTCGCAGTCAAGACGGTTCAGAAAGCGGGTTCACGACAGGAGTTCAGAACACGGTCGACTACAGCACAGTTCAACGGTGTGGTTCTGTACGGAGCATTACGACGGTTCAGTGCGGAGTACTGTCAAGTACAGTTGAGACGAACGGCGTCTTGATCTTGGTCTGTGATCGAGTCCGACACAACGAGCCCAAGTGTGTGAAGTCAGTCCCGAACTGTTGAGCCCAGTGCAAGCCCGGAACGAGACGGAGAGGCCAGTGCAAGACTTGATACGGCGGAACGGTGTTATTGGAGAGATATTTGTACTGTTCTACGTGCTGCCAATTGTACAGTATTGGCTGTTATTTATGGACATTAAACCTTTACGTTATTTTGGAGCCCTGACTTGTCAAGTTCTTTAAGTTGGTTGTGTATGGTGCAGTTTGCAGAGAGCCTGGATAGTGAGATTCGTAACAATATGTAGAAATAAACATTTTAAAAGATAGGTCGAAAAAAGTGAGTAAAGAAAAAAAAAGAACTACAATTGTGCGTTATAAAGCATAACTATGTTGGCGTTCTAAAAACGTATTAGCGACGTAACAAAGAGAAACAAATCGTTTTAGGAAACACATTAACCATTGCCAATTCTATCGCGAAAATAATACATGGTAAGCAGTGGAGTCACTAGGGTGGCTGTCACCCGTGGCGGTCCACTCAGGGTGTCATCCCCTTCGCTCCCCCCCCCCACACACACACAGAAAAATTGCCTTTTTTTTTGTTTGGCCATAATACACAGACCTTTATAATCAACTACATTCATTGAGTGTAAAACAATTATAAAAAGTCAAAAAAAAAAATTCAGTTGATACAATTTATTTATAGTTAAATTTTGCAACAAAGCAACCTTAAGTAAATTACAGTGTTTTTTTTTTCTTTTCTGGATTTCAAACTTAAAAACGTATCAGTAACTAAATATTAATGTCTTGAAAGATTTCATTTTTAATACATTTACCTGTTCTGAAAGTGTCGTCTGTTCCTTTTTTGAACGTGTTATGCTTTTGGTAAAGTAAAAAAAAAATTAGCCACCATTTTGTCAATAGTCTAGATACCCCCATAGTTGAAAGGTAAGCCTACTCTTATGTATCTTTGACCTACTAGTGCATCTACCTCGCAAAAAAAAAATAAGCAAAGATAGGTAAAAATAAAAGACATCTGGCAATAGATCTTAAACTGCACCTCTAAAGACGAAAAATTTAGAACGAAAAAATAAAAAAATTTCCATGGCACCAAAATTTTAGGCAAGAAGCATTTTCTGAAAAAGAATGACCACATAGATTAAGTGAATGTTATACACATTATTCTGTCCTTCTATACGGTTCAGAGACTTGGAGAGTCACTAAAACAAATATGAAAAAGCTCCAGACTTTTGTTAACAGATGCCTACGCCGGATATTAGGAATTAGGTGGCTAGAAAAGATAACTACTATCGATTTGTGGGAGAGAACGAAACAAAAGCCCATAGCCCAAGACATCACAAAACGAAAATGAAGAAAGCTGCTCAGAACCGAGTTTGGTGGAGAGGTGTGGTTGCGGCCCTATGCTCCCCTGGGAGTACACAGGATTAACTAAGTGATACACATCTATAGGAGGAAACATAGATTAAGTGAATAATTATACACATACATTGGTGGAGCGGTGGTTGACAGATAAAGCGCTTGGCTTTCGAAACCTGGGTAGCAGGTTCGAATCCTGGTAAAGACTGAGATTTTTAATTTCGAGATCTTTGGGCGCCTCTGAATCCACACAACTCTAATGGATGCCCGACATTAGTTGTATTAAATAGCTTTTCTGTTGGTTCTTAAAATTTTAAGTACTTTATACCATATACCGAAGCTGCATTGTATATATTCCTGAGCTCGACATATCAGAAATTCAAGCTCACTCCTTTCTAGACATTTTAAGAAATTAAGTAGATCTCACCAGCTTAGTTCTCCAATAAAATCGCCTTTAATATGGTCACAAAATGTCAAATATTCTGATTTTGTAGAAACTATCTGTGCAATTTATCCTTCCATTGTTTTTCTTCTTTACATCAATCATAGCAACGACTTCCTTGTTTATTGTATTAGTAGCTGGATGCCCTTGTTTTTCGATTCTCCAATCATGATGACTATTCTTCGTACCTCTTTAGATATTCCAATAACTAATTTGTATTTCATTTCTATAGAATTAGTTGAAAATAGTTGACAACACAAAACATACAATTTCTTACTTTTAACTGACTAAATCATCCTCAACAGGAAGCATCAGAACCATTCTTTTTACAACTGGTCTACTTTTCCTTGGGATAATTTTCTGCGCAATTTATGGAAAATTGACACATGACAAATAGAAACTAAACTATTGAAATCTCTATCATTCCACTGTTTCATTGTAACATTTCCTTCTTCTTGGCTAGAGTTTCTTTTATATTTAACTTCTCAAATTACATCATCGTCTTCAGAATTGTTGCCTAATTAAAGTCCTATTCTACAAAATGTACATATGCCTGGAGAATGTCGTCATTTTTTAAACAGCGACTAAAAATCAAAGCCGCGTTTATATACATGCAGCTAATATACAGGTGAAAGTAAGGTTAAGTATGATGTAACGTTTTGGACTATTTGTAGAATTTTATTTAAAAATTAAGATATGTTGAGCTGAAATATTTTTTTTAATCTATTTATCAATTGTGAATAACATGTTCCAATATTTAGCTAATGACACATACATTTTTTAAAAATTGTCAGTTATTCCAAAAGTGCATTTTTTTTCACTTGGGTGTCCCTCACTAACGGGTGTCACCCGGTGCGGACCGCACCCTCCGTACCCTCTAGTGACGCCACTGATGGTAAGTAAAGCTTGTTTAAGTATTCTTATTTTCTCACCTACCTTTAAGTGGTAGAAACATTGAGTTCACGTAAGTTATTTGTTATGAGGGGGAGCTAATTGGAGAAAACATTGTGATTATCTGTCTGTGACATCTTTAAAAAAAAACTTACTTCCCCTGAATTTTGTATTTAAAGATTGTGTATTTTAATGAGAATTCTGCTTGCATAATTAATTTTTTAAAAATTTAATGGTTCACATTTGGGAAAAAAAATGTAGAAGTTGCATTAGAAATTTGAAACGTCTAAATATCATGATGTCCGATTGTCATTTTCTTTTCCAGTTTATAAGATCTTAAGGGGGCGACACAGACAGACCATACAAAACTAATAGCGGCTAATCACCTTTCGGGGTCCGCTAAAATGGAATAATAATACATTGTAATATTATAGCTTTTAGATATTTTTGTCAATAGTAAAATACATTGTTCTATTTGAGTAGGCCGGAGAGCATCAATAAATAGCAGGAGTGTCAAAATCCAATCACAAACATTTTATATATTTATTTACATTATATATTGTTTTTGGCCTATAAACATTTCACTACATGATGGTGTTACAACGCAATAGTTTACGTTGTTGTTTTGTTGTAAATATGTTTCTACCAACATTGTTGTTTTAATGAACAGAAACAGCACTGAACAATTTTTTTTTATATAAACATAAATAGTGCAGTGCAGTGCACTGCAGCATTAACGTTGACCCCTTGTTTAAAATGTAGCTGGAGTTAGACCAAAGTAGCTACTTTCACCAACACCCTTCAATATATTCCTTGAACTGTTACGAAGGTTCTGTAAGCATTGGAGGAAGGTGAATGACTAACTTGCACATTGAGTATGACATAGTTCTGCAAGGACAAAAGAAGTACTAGCTGACTTGGTGGTGCGCATAGGCAAGATTTCCGCAGCATGTAGAAAGCAGATCAAACGCCGATAAAACCCTTATGATGATCAATAGCTAGCATGTTTCAAAATAGGCTGCTGCAATGGGATTTAGATACCAATGAAGGATCCTAGGTTTTACTTACAAAGACAAACAAGCGAGAAGATTACAAACACCAAGACACTAGCCATTGGGCTCTACCATTACATGCTGACCACTGTTGGAAAACGTCAACAAAAAATTGTATGCATACATCACAAGATCCTCAGAGCTCGCAATGATCTTCCTTCAAGGAAACAAAGAAGAGACAACGAACCCACTATATAAGAATGAACGGGCCTGTTTTTGAACGAGATTTTAGTCAAGGAAAAGGAGAAATGGAGATGTTGTGTTGGGCACCACAGATAAAGAGGTGAAAGAGAAAGAAATTTACCGGGCGGCTATTAAAGTTGTAGATATTCGCGTGTTGAAATGATTGAATTAGTGATAGGACAGAACATTATTCATTTTAATATCATCGGGGCAGAGCTAACAAGTTATCATTTAACACAGTGGCACAATAATTTAAACGTTTCTGTACAGCAGCAAGAGAATTTGTTTTGGTTTTCCCATGTACACTGAGTGTTTTGCTAAGTGTGCGATTGCTCTTCCCCACACTAGCATTCACTAACACAATCGTTAAGGCCAACGTAGTCGTCATCACTAATGTCTACTTTTGAAGATGTATCACAGAGAGAAGAACTTAGTAAATTAGTTTTGTCTTGAATGCAGTTACTTTTAAAGCAAGTGGACTTATTCATCTCACAGTTGTCAAGAGTCGGCAACTCTTCTTTGTAACCATCCGCCTCCCAGTAGTCCTCTTGACCTGGCTCTGTGAGCTCTTCCATTAGCGAGGAAGTTTCCTTCTCATAAGACGTGAGCTCGTTGATAGAGTGATGCTCAGAGAGCTCTCTACTTTGGTTGGTACTCGAACTCTGGCCTTCAACGTCTGATGCTGTTGTTGTAAAGAAGAAATCAGGTTCCACGTAAATGGGCGTTGAATAACACTGAGAGGAACGTGACGAGGAACGGAACGGCTCGTAGTTATGCTCTATGGACGAATTAGCTAACGCATCGTAAACTGAGTCTTTCGCTTCACCGGAACAGTTGCCACCGGCAGACACGCCATTTAATAAGCCAAGTTGAACTTTTTCCAATGTTCGATCTTGTTGAGAGAAGCTACAATTTTCAAACGAATTGATCACTTCTTCCCTCAAAGAATTATTTTCTAATGAATGTTCTTGAGTTAGTTTGATGTTCATTGCCAGTGGTATTTCACTATAAATGTGACTATCACTGACATTGGAACGACGGTTATTACAGTGCAATGATATTGTTGGTATGCAAGGATTCGACCAGCACTGAGCATTCAGCTTACGTTGGAAACTTTTGATCTGACACTTTGGCAAGGTGCCAGAGATTCCCTTCACAGAATCAAGCCTCGTGCCTATACTGCCAAGAGAGTCTCCAATTTCACTATACACTTCGCTATTTCGTAGATCTTCACATGATTTGGGAACTTCCTGCTGATTGTTGCAATGGGCTTCTGCTGGGATATACTTGAGATGTTTGTTAGCGCTGTGAATCAAGTTATGGCCTCTCAAGCTAGAGATAGTGCAGTAGATGCTGTTTGGTTCTGCTAACAAAGAGCTGACAACTGCTGTATTTTCGGCACCCGTATAAATTAAATCAGCACCAGAGCTTAAACAGGCATCAGCTTTTATGCTGATACATTCGTCCGACTCATCCTTATCAGGTATTGTGTAAGCTGGGGAATCAACAAAGTGGATTACTGGTAAAGTTGTTTCATTGGTAGGAACATCCCCCTCTAAATTGGTTTCATTATTACTCTCTTTATGCGATGATGATTCGCTATTGATGATATTTTCTGTTGATGATTGCAGTGTATTCGGGTTTTCTGTAATGTTACGCCTGACACCAAATGTTACCAATGTTTTACGATTAGGAAAGATGTATGAATGAAGTGCTGAAAATGAAGTATAAGAAACTATTAAAAAATAATTTAACACAGATAGAAGGAAAAATTTAGTTGTTTTGTAAAAATATTATTATGCTTACTTTAAAAGTCAATATTCACAGTAGACTATAATGATAAATAGTCAAATTCAGTATTGTAACTTTAAATCAATAAAAAAAAATGTAATGTACCTGTCCTTGGTCTTAGTGTGAGCCTAAAGGGGGTAAAGATAAAAGACACCTTATTAATAATTACACTTTTAATTTCATTATGATTGAAAATATTTGGACTTAATTATAGATTCCCCAATTAAAAAATCGTAGACTCCATAAGCGAGCGAAAAGCAAAATGCGTTCTCTTCTAAAACTGTTTTTTTTTCTTCTTAGTAATTATCATTAATCATTTACTAATCTAGGCAGCGGAAGTATTACAGTAAACCTAAAAGCTTACAGTTATAGTGAATATGAAATATCCACACCCAAAATAACATAGGGGGGTTTAGGAAATAGAAAAGATTAGATTCAAACCAGAGTTATTAAACAGCAGTAACATTTCAAACTAAGAGACAATCTTTTCGTGATGCGCTGTTAACGGTATGAAAAAAAATTAAAAGGAAGTTTGTGAAAATGATATTTTTGGTTTCTAAACATTTTGAAGTCATTTAAGCTCAGAGTCTTGCTGGGCATTTAAATTAAAAGTTTAAATATGAAAGCTTTGAGCTTTTAGAGGCTTCTCTGATCAAGTGTTTTTAAAGAATAAATAATCTTAACAAGGGAAACTACGGCTAGAACAACATTACCTGTCAAATATAGACTTTTTCTTAGCAGGTCGTAGTGTAGCTCGTGATTCTGTTCATAAAGAGACACATTTATTTACTAGTCAGTGAACACATTCTAGAACTACATGATAATAAAACATCAAGGCTCCTATGTTCAAAACTTTATAAGATTATTTTGTCATTGAAACTCTGGTGTTTATGTCTGTCATGTTATCAATGGCGCCTTAATCCTAATTATGTTTGTAAGCAACGCTATATTAATTAAAGTAAAAGTAGTACAATTGTTATAACACAAACACTCACATACATTGATAGTATGGATATATTGATATAGTCTCATTCATGGTCGAAGATGAGATCATTTTCATTTAATATTTCCAATCTCCGCTTTAAAAGCCTGCCACATACATGGTATGGGTAAGTTGGGTCTACTGCAGATAAGCTTTTGTTAGCTCTGCATTCTGTCATGCAGGCGCTCTTATTGTCTCCTATCTTTAGACTCGACACTCACGGCTTCTCGCCATGAGGAGCGATCGAGAGCTGTGCTTCCCAGCCGTGAATGTCAATATCACATTCCTTGAGGGAGCTCTTAAGGGTGTCTTTGTAATTCTGACTCTGAAGACAGTTGATGCGTCCAAATGAGTCACTGGTCTATGTTTAGTCTTGAGACGGAGCAGAATCTGGAGTGACTGATCAACTGATTAATCCAATTCTAGAGCGGCAGATTTTACCATAGTTTGTGCATGTAAATGCATCTGTTTTAGGGTTGGCTGATAAGGCAGCTTTTTTGTTTTTCTTTCTGTTGACTAAGGCAGCTTCGGTTTTTTCTTTTTTTTTGTTGTTGTTTTTTTGCTCTCGGCGAGTTAGTACCAGCAGGCAGTCTGTCTCCTTGCTGTCCGGTCTTGGGCTATCTTCTCCACCATTCTTCCGTTGATGCCTGTGGTTCTCATGTCTTGCTTGCAGACATCTCTATAGACTAGTCTTGGGCGGCCCTTGGGTCTGACTCATTCCGTAAGCTCATCCTATAGGATGTCTTTAGGGACTCCGTCCATCTGGCGTGCGGGCGACATATCCGAGCCAGCGTAGATAGGAGAGCATAGATGCTGTGCATATTGGCCTAATTAAAAACTTCCTGATTGGTGGCATGATCCCTCCAGGAGATGTACATTGTGCGGCGGGGATGGAAAGTAATAGCTAGTGGGGTGTAATGGCTGAGTGATAAAACAATAGGCTTCTGAATTGATCTGAATTAATCTGAATAAACATCAGAACTTTTAGTTTTTATTTACTTAAGATCTTCACCTGAGACTTTTGTGGTCGTTCAATAAAGATGTGAGACACGCGATCCTGAGACTCTTGATTAGAACGAAGGTTTCTAGACGGATTTTAACCCTTACCTCTGTACCGACCCCAGTGTACTACTAAATATAGTCATGAACTAGGCTCTGAGTCAAGTCAACAATGATGAGTATCAGTTTATTAATAAGGGAAGCTAAGAAGGTTGTCGTTGTGCTGGCCACATGATAGTTTGATAATAAATTATTATAAAACAAATCAAAACTTTTGATACATTTTATATTTATATTTAAACTCTAGTGTAACGATTCATATGTCCAAAAATGGATTTAACGAAACATTCTTTAGAACACATGGAAATAATTTCAAGTCGATCAAGGAAAGTGCTACAATTTAGTAACAAAATCTATGCTTTATCCTGTTAGAAAATATGAATCATAAGATGCTAGGAGAATCCATAATGAATATGGATCCCAGCAAGAGTTTTACTTAAATGTTTTTAGATATCATTCACTAACTATGCAAATCGTCTGAACCTAACTATTTGAGAAGTTACACTGCAAAGACTTTCTTCAAAGCCTAACATTGGCCGATTTTTTACGCTAAAGCTGCAATGTAAAATGACTGGACGTGATCAATGGCTTTTCTAGACTGTAGGGGCACTTAAGAGACCTTCTATTCAAATGGTTATGTGCAAAGACATTTAGAACTAACAGAATATTAGAGCAATCCTTAAGATTGGAAGTCGCTTCCCGATGGCTCAACTACGTCATTACAGAAATATTTCCAAAATGAGTTCTCGGATAAATATCAAACTTTCCTTCCACCTGGCGAGACTTGGTCACTAGGTATTGAATACAAACAAACTAAAATGAATGTCTATGAGTTACCTTTTTTTGTCCTGCAAGCCAACAGAACTATCAAGATCAACTCCACTAGTACCACGACAAAGATGATTGGAATGTATACAAAGGATTTCGAGGCTAAACAAAAATTTAAAACGTATAAAAACATTAAAACATTTTGGTTGGAATTTTTCTTTGTAGTGAAAAAAACTTTTTTCAATTTGTTATCTAAGGAAGTTTGTAAAATATAAATCCCTTGCAGCATAGATGAAATCTTTTATTATACATTTTTCTAGATGTAGAAGTCTGTCATTCACGGTTTCAACATTTTTTGAAAAGAAAAAAAAAAAAAGCTTGTTCTATATTAAAACAGTTTTGTTTAGAACATTGTCATACTAAATGTACAAGAAATTTTTTGTTTCTGTATTTCAAGAGTAAATATTAGCCACGGGAAATACTACATTCCTCATTAATCTCCAGACTCGAAGACAAGCCTTATTATTATTATTAAATTAAGTATTAAATATTTTACAAAGAAAATGTTTCTTTTAGTGAAAGCACATACCAAAATAGAGAATGGAGTCACTGAAGTGTCCTGGGGAAGACTGGTTGTTCATACTAGAGATGCGCTAGAGTCAGCCTGACCTTTAAATGGAGACAAAACAAGACTGGAGTCACTGAAGTGTCCTGGGGAAGACTGATTGTTCATACTAGCGATGTGCTAGAAGCAACCTGACTTTAAATGGAGACAAAACAAGACTTGTGCTACATGAAAACCTAGTCCTCGGCATTTATTTGTGAAGAAACTAAAATACGTCCCTTAACATTATTTATGAAACAAAATTATTTATCAAATACACTTATTTACCTAACATACAAGAAAAGAAAAAACAAAACGCAATCATTACTAGGCGTATGTAAAAGAAAAGGAATATTTATTTCCCCATAGGCTGAGAGCGTTCAGTCTAAAGGCGTTAACATACTTCCCTACTACACAGTTGTTGCCATAATGTAGGAGCTTCCACATCGGACAGTTCTCTAAAAATCCAATATACATGGCAACCTCATTTTTATCTTACAAATTATAAATGTCTTCCTCAATGCAAAGAAATGTTCTGGATCTGGCTTTTTATTAAAAGAAGTGCGATCTTTGTACATTTGCATAATATTTAGTTGCAAAGAACAGGTCTAGCTTCGATCAACGTAATAAGTAGTTCAGAAATAACACTTTCACTTTAAGGGTACATTCTGGTATATATATATATTAAAGAAAAAAGTAAAGTTTCCCTTTCAGACCTTGTGGACACCTTCGTTAACCGTAGGCCACAGAATCAGATGACCTTTACATCCCCTCTCTTTCTATATATATATATCTCATTGGCCTCCTCCAGTGGTAGAACGACTATGGTTCATCTCGAACACTTTTTCATATGGCTGTGGAGCCCTATTTTGGAGAGACACTTTCGTCCACTTATATTGCATGTCAAGTTGGTGATATATCATTTTAATGTAAAGAAACAATTTTTTTCCCTTTCAGACCTGGCGATGTAGAGGTTATCTGTTTCTTTGGACCACTGTTAATGAGCTTGTCATGTGGCCAGCCCAACGACTAACCGCCTTTACTTTTTTTCCAACTTATGTAAGGTACCTATTAAAGCTGGATGGACTTCAACGCGCCCAAGGACCCCGAAATTAAAAATCCCAGTCTTCACAAGGATTCGAGCCCGGGTCCCCGGTTCGGAAGCCAAGGTCTTCACCGCTCAGCAACCTCCCCAAAATATCATAATATAATTTAATATATCATTTAAATCTTCTCTCCACCTTCCTGGTGGCATGTAATATTGGTAAAGAAATGCAAGGACTGCTCTGCTGCATTAATAGACACAAGTGTACCACTCTGCAATTAGTTGTCCTACCAGTGCATTTTAAGTGTCATTTACACACACAAATATCAATGTTTATTACAAAGATTTAAACTTAAATTAAATGTAAATCAGTATTTCAGTACATGTCAGCTGATCTCATAGAGGCAAGACTCTAAACGCATCTTCCTTTATCTGTTTAGCCCTCTCAGAAAATATAGTACATCACAATATGATACATCCTTGTCTAATGTTTATTGCAATGTTAAACTCTTCTGACTATAGTAGGAAGAAACAGGAACTGAGAACCACTTCAGTTTTGAAAGTATAACAAAATTTATTTCAATTTGACATCACCATTTGGATCGGTCAATATGATTATTTGCTTGTTATCAATCAACACCTTACCTCTTACACAAAATGTTCATTTTACTTTACACACAAAGAAATAGAATTGTATTTGTATAATTTCCAACACGAGATTTCGACTTCAATAAGACTGATGTTAATATATTCATCCTATGATTAATGTTGTTCTTAATAGTTGAGAGAATATTTTGTTAAAAAGAATGAAAGGTTTCCCACTAAGACATAATAGAAAGCACACTCTTGTTATGACCATGACTGACTGTCTGCACTGGCTTGACTAGAATGGACACACTTCGGACGTGTGCTCACTGAAGTAACAGGAAACACTTACTTCTACTTCCGTGTTGTATCTAACAAACAAACAATCAACAACTTTACTCGCAACTGTCTGTGGGTTTCAAACAAAGACGCTAGTGGGACTTTCCTATCATCACAAGAATTCACTCAAATAACTACAATGAGAACAATTCTTAAGACAAGGACTTCGATAAGGTCTGGGAACAAGGGTTTTAAGTGTATCGACCACCACATTGCCACAGTGGCGCTGAATGGTTAAGCGTTTGGCCTCCTGGGTTCGAATCTCGATGAAGACTGAATTTTAAATTTCCGATTTTTAGGTTGCCCCTGTGTCCACCCAGCTCTATTGGGTATTTTACTTCAGTCGGGGTAAAGTAAAAGCGGTTGGTCGTTGTGCTGGCCACATGACACCCTGCTCGTTAACCGTTGCCCAAATGAACAGATGAGCTTAACTAGATCTGCCCTTATAGATCGCAAGGTCTATAAGCGGAACTTTTACATAACCAACAGAAAGTACAACTGGATCAAAGTATATTTGAACAATCGAAAAGCTTTGGTCTGCATGCAAGGGAAAAGAAGTCACCACTTTTTTTTGCGGCCCCCGAAAAGGGAATAACCACTATTAGTTTTGTGTGGTCTATCAGTCAGTCATCCCATCTGGTCTGTTTAGATCTCAAAAACTAGAAAAGATTTTTTTTAAATCCGATATCATGATACTTTAGAACTTTCAAAGTTCTGATGCAACGGCTTCTTTTTAGCGGAAAGATGCTATTAGTTTTGTGTGGAATGTCTGTTCGACCGGCCCGTTTAGAGCTCGTAAGCTAGAAAAGATAGTGAAAATCTGACATCATAATATTTAGGACCATTCAAAGTTCTGATGCAACGGCTACTTTTTTTTTTTTCTGAATGCGAAAAATCTAATTATTTAAATCACTTATGCAAGCAGTTTTTTCATAAAAATACAAATCTTTTACAACTATTCACTATTAATAGTAACAAACACGGAAGGCCTTTTAGAATGAAAGATACACTCTAACCATATTTGTAACATATTTATGCAAATGGTTTCAGATTTTTTGTCAAAAAAGTTTTATTTTATTACATTTGTATTGCTAAGTTATATAAGTTCTGTCATACTAACCACTACAGAAACACACAAAAAAAGTTTTCTTTTTTTTTAAAGAGAAAAATATCTATTTGTATGCATATAAGTTGGACATAATTTGAAACAAAAATTAATAATTAATTTTTAATAATATCGCGTGAACTGCAGTGCCTCAATATGAAGGTCGTACACTTAACTTTTTTTTTTTACGGAAATTTTTACTTCAGGATTTGACCTTAAAAAACAATTAGAGCAATTAAATATTCAATTAAATATTTAGGCCAGGTTCACATCTAACTTCACATTCCCTTTCACCCATCCTTTGGTCTGCTGGACCACTGGGGGCGCCACACAAGATCTGTCAACCTTCTTTCTTCATTCTTCTCTGTCATTTGTCTTTGATAGAATTTCATTCTGATGTTCTTTCTGAAAATATTGAAACCTGCCTTTTTACCTTCCTGGGTGGACCACTTCAAGGGCCGTTTTTGAGTTTGTGTTTCCACACAAACTGTCTTTGTAACCTTGTTTCTTTTCTAAAAGCAAAAAAACTATTTTTAAAATCAACTATTCAAGCACAAGCATTTGTTTTTCATAAAAATACACCATTTTTGTAATACTATTCACTATTAATATTTACATATTAATAAACTTTTTAAAAAAGACTATTGAGTAAGGGAAGATGTAGTTGAACATACTTTTAGTTGAACATACTTTTAGTTGAACATACTTTTAGTTGAACATACTTTTAGTTGAACATACTTTTAGTTGAACATACTTTTAGTTGATCATACTTTTAGTTGAACATACTTTTAGTTGAACATACTTTTAGTTGAACATACTTTTAGTTGAACATACTTTTAGTTGATCATACTTTTAGTTGAACATACTTTTAGTTGAACATACTTTTAGTTGAACATACTTTTAGTTGAACATACTTTTAGTTGAACATACTTTTAGTTGAACATACTTTTAGTTGATCATACTTTTAGTTGAACATACTTTTAGTTGAACATACTTTTAGTTGAACATACTTTTAGTTGAACATACTTTTAGTTGAACATACTTTTAGTTGAACATACTTTTAGTTGAACATACTTTTAGTTGAACATACTTTTAGTTGAACATACTTTTAGTTGAACATAGTCTTAACACATTTATGCAAATGGTTTTAGATTTTTTGGTAAAAAAAAAGTTGTTTTTTAAAATGTGTAGCCTATTACTAAATTAAGTAGTTTCTCTTATACTAGCTCAGGTACAGGTTATCATCCTCAGCGACCTCAATGCACGCGTTGGATCTGACAACTCTGCATGGGACAACTGAATTAGGCGTTTTGGTGTCGGAAAAGTAAATGAAAACGGACAAAGGCTCCTCGAGGTTTGCTCACTACACTCCCTCTGTGTCACTAACACCTACTTCAAGACTAAACCACAGCACAGAGTATCTTGGCGGCATCCTTGCTCCAAACACTGGCACCAACTTGACCTAATCATGGTAAGACCACTGGCGGATCATTGGGGGGGGGGGGTGGCGGTAGGGGAGAATTTTATTTTAGAAGTCACACAATTTGTATTCGAATTTATTACTTATGCTAATAATATATACTAATTATTTATATTTCAACCTATTTTTAAATTATTTCGCCATTCCCCTCTAGTATGTTGGCCGATTTGGTGGGGTCGGGAGGGGGCGATGACATCAATCCCCTCCCCCCTTCCCCATAAACTTTCGACGAATACCTCTACTTCCCTTCCCACCTTAACCCTTTGAGTGTGGAGGGGCGGTCCTACTTTTAGGGAGAAATCATAGTTTGTGAACAAAATTAGTTGAATTAATATATAAATTTTATGTTATGTCGCTCCCCTTCTGGTATCTTGGCCGATTCGGTGGGGTAAGGGGGGGGGGGCAATTGCATGTACTGCCCTCCCCACTCTAGCCCTCTGATTGGGGGGGGGGCGGTCCTATTTTTATGGAGAAATCATATTTTCTGAACAAAATTAGTTGAATATCTATATAATATAAGCTACGTATTGATATGTGAACCATTTGTATATTATATCGCACCACACTCTAATCTCAAATTTTATTATTGATAAAAATAAAATGAAAAAGGGTTGTACCAGGTGGGAGGGGCGATGCATGCAATCGCCTTATAGTTTTTGTATTATAGAAATTACTAAATTAAAAAAAAATCTGTCACTAATATAATGTATATATGCTATAAATTAAATTCACGTTTATGCATGGGGTTAGGGTTTACTGGGCGATAGGATTAGGGTTAGGAAAAAAATCGCCCCCCCCCCCTTCCAAAGTTTTGGATCCACTAGTGGGTAAGACAACAGCGCTTAAAATTTGTCAAGCTTACCTTCGCTATTACATTATGTATACATAAAATTTATTATTTTGATTAGGTAAAATTTTGCTGTACAAGTTTAATTAAATGTAATGCTAAGGCAACTCTGAACATACTAGACAGTGCTACATTTCTTTTTTAAAGTTGACATTTTTTTTGTGTTTTTCTTTATTCTCACTCTACACATTCTCCTTGATGTTTGAGAAGATTGAATTGTCTATAGTAGACAAGGACACTTGAAAAGTGTATTCATTTTTAAAATTATATCACGAGGTAGTCAGAGGTACTATCATCTATTGTTTCCATATTTTGTAGCCTATATACTCAGTTTTACTCAGCCTTCAAAATACAATGAAGAAAAGAAAGAGAGGAAGATTTGAATGAATGAAGAAAGGAATGAAAGAAAGAATGAAAGAAAGAAAAAAAAAAGAAATTGTAATTAATGTTGACATTGTGTCTTATGTGTATGTGTTTGTTATTAATATGCAGAGTTATTCCCCTTGGTAAGAAAGTTCATATCACAGTGTTGTGTGTAACCTCGTACAATGAGGCTGTGTAAATAAATGGACTGATGAATCTGGCGTTATAGTGTTGGCGTTGTTTATAGTTATTAAGTGTAGTGTTTCTAGCCTAACAGTAACATCTGCAGATCAACTGAAATGATTGGTGTTTCAGAGTCCAAATTTGAGGACAAGTTGGCTAGTTGAAAGGGGACGTACAATTATTTGTTTAAAATAGGGCATCAATTAATTAAATGGCAAAGTTCACTAGGTTAATGGTTTTAGATCAAAGGTTTTCAAAATTAACCAAATAAAAACTTTTGTCAACCCACGACTTCATACTAAATGTTACTAATAATGCGTAAAGCTGATTCTCAGTAAACACTTCAATCATAAAGTGTTTAGTCACTTGACATGGATTTATGTCAATGCTATAGATGTATCTACTTTAATATGCTCTATTTGTTTTAGTGTTGTATATCTTAACAAGATCCTGTTAGCCAAGCGAAAACAATCTTAAATGTAAATATTGTAAACATCTTGTCCAAACAAAAGAATGAATGCACATATTACATCTGTAATATCTGATGACAATGGAATTTTCTTGAAGCAACCATTTATTTCTATAACTTAAAAATTTAATTTAATTTAAACATCTTAGACTGTTCTATAAATGATCATGTTATTTTTATTTTACAAAGCATAAATTATCTCTTCTGTCTGGGTGGAGTTCTGTACAAGTTATTTCTACCACTGAACATTCTCGGATCAAGAATTTTTGCGCAATGGGCTCTGTTGCTGTATTATAAAATATATATGACACTGTCGTAATTGGACTTAATTTTCTGAATCTAATCTACGAAAGAGCATTATGCTCACATACCTAATAATAATAAGGCTAGTCTTCGAGTCCGAAGATTAGCGAGGTATGCAGTATTTCCCGTGGCTGCGCAGCCCCAGCTAGAACCTACATATTTTGCCACATCCAGGGCAAGCATAACCATTGTCCGCATGTGGTCGATTTGGATTTTCTTTTCGCCATCTGCGTTTGTCCTCGGCAGCAGATTTTCTTTTGGTCTCAAATGTGTATCCCGCGGCCTTCGTGAGTGACCTCCAGCTGTCTCGTTCTGAGCCCGCATGCAACCAGGTGCTCTCTTCTATGTCAGCCAATGAATGTTGACGCCTAAGCTGGTGCTCAGATACCTATATATTGTATTTCTATGCATGACATTATCAAAAGCAGCAAAAAGAGACTCCAGGAGGTCATACATCTAGTAAATCTAACTCTATCATAAACGCGAATAAAATGTTTGTCAAATGTTTGACGTGTTTCGGACGTTCCTTCAGAGTGAGAAAATAATCTACTTCCTAGTTTAAACCTCCCTCAGGACGACTGTGGATGGCAGCGGGCAGGGTATGAACCCTGGACCATCGAGACAACGACAATTCAGCGCTCATACCACACGACCAGGCAGATATCCTAAAAAAAAACCTGTATTAATATATTTGAATCCCCCCAAAAAACATATTTCACTATTTTTATCTGTATACATTGAAAAACTCTGAGAAAATATCTTTTGAAGATTTGAACTCTACTAGGCTAGAGGTTGAGGCAGACAGTAAAAGATTTGGGAAGTCATCATAAAGCAATGGACCCGCCTGTCATTCATAAAGATTCTATCCAAGTCAAACAGAAAGGAATGGAGATAGACTTTGTAAGATCTTGTGTGGTGCCCACTACGGTCTATCAGACTATCCAAGTCAAACAGAAAGGAATGGAGAAAGACTTTGTAAGATCTTGTGTGGTGCCCACTACGGTCTATCAGACTAAGGGATAGGTGAAGGTGGTCGGGTGAAGTTTAGATCTAGATGAAGATAGAGACAGCATTTATATATGTTTACAATGCTTATATCAACTTACTCTGTCCGTCTGCCTGTCTGTCTGGTAAAAAATTGTGCAAATGTTTTTGTTTCCGACACCCAATCTCGAATCAAGCTGAAATTTTGCACAATTCTACACCTCCATTCTTCTTAATGTCAACACAGTTATCCACCTGCCGCTCTCAAAGATCTTTCAACGACGGGTCACTCAATGGCTCACGTAAAAAGTCATCACTCGTACGTAGAACATCAGGACAATCTTCCAACACTCCACTGTCATTCATAACTCTGTTATCATTTTCTTTCTCTTTTATTGCCCTAGTTACAGCTGCACAACCAAACTGACTGCCATCGTTCAAATCTATATTTCCAAGATTTAAGTCTGCCACTGGATCCCTAAAACATGCTATTACAAATTTACCGACAATATATTTCGTCTAAATATAAACGCACGCTAACGGGTAATCTCTTACAGTCCCATAACCAGTTTCAACCTACAACTTCCATGGATCATATCTTTCTTGCCAACTAACGAACTTCTAATACCCATCACGCTCGAGCCAGATTCTTTCAGCACAGACACAACTTTACCATTTACTCTACCAAACTTTAACTTGCCTACCGATCTGTCACGCAACGATTTATCCACATAAGACAATGTTTCTTTTTTACAAGCGGAAAACAATCAAGACCCTTTCCTAGGGAACAATTGTAACAGTTTTACACATCATGGGGACCACTCAGTCATCTGTACCTAACCGGTGGGCCAAATGCTCTGTTATTATAGTTGGGCCTGACTTTCCGTATCCGTTATCAGGAACACGCCCCTCAGTTTCATAACTTTGTCGTCTCGTGCTCATGCCGCGGATGCGCCCACTACCGTCAAACTGTCTCCGATAGCGCCCCAGCGAAACATTTCTATTTGGGTGAGAGCTCTCAGGGATTGCGGGTACTTTTTTAGAGCTTCCATCAGCATCAGGGGTGGAGTTAACTAAAGGCGAACGTTGAGGGTATTCAACTGACTTGTGGCCTTTCATGCCACATCCGAAGCAAACAATCACTTTTCATTCAACGAACGGCTTAACTGCTTCGCTACCGCTACACGCCGCCGCGACATATACACTTTCTTCTCTGGTAAGCGACGCCCCCGAATTCGCGAACTTGAATCCCTCTATGATGTCTAACATGTTCTCCACAGTATTTTGCTTATTGAGAACAAATTGGCGATAGATCTCTCCCGATACATTTTCTAATATTCTGTCTTTAATCATGAGATCTTTGGTCTCATCTACTGTCTTCCCGACCTCGGCCATTTTGCACCAGTACCCACGGAAGTCATTCTGCCGTGGTTTGACCCGATGGAACCTTTTCCGACAGGTTTCCGCATTAATGTCTGCGTGGCGGAGAAGTGCCGTTTTGACCTCATATTTATAGCTGAGGAACAGACTGTCCCTCAACATGAAGTTTTTGAGTGAGGTAGTCAGTTTGTAAGACAACAGTTGGACCACTCCTTACTATCAATTTTACACCTTGCTGCCACGGCCTCAAAGTGCGTCAGGTACTCTAGAAGGTCATCATTTTCCTTCATGCCTTGGAAGTTCTTGTCTAGCCTGTCCAAGACACTCTTATGTCGCACCTCAACTGCCTGACCTACCACTGCACCTGCCTCTGGCGCAAACGTCTCTTTAAGCCGTGCCAGTTCCAGTTCCTCTTTTCTCTTGAGCCCCTCCCTAGCATCTCTCTCTTTCCACCTCTCGTGCTCCTCACGCCTGGCCTTCTTCTCTCGTTCATGTCTAGCAGCCTCCTTTGCCTTCGCCTCTTTCTTCAGTCTCTCCTCACGCTCATGTCTAGCCGTCTCTCGTTCCAATTCCTCCTTCTTGGCTCTCTAATAGTCATCCTTCTGCTCCGCTACATACCTCTCCAACCTCTCACCACCATAACCAACAGCACGGCCGTCACTGATGAACTGGGCGGTTAAAACTAACCTTGTCTCCATCACACAGACTATTAAATCCTAATTCCAGGCTCTAACTGTTTAGCACTAACAAATACAAATTTAGATCAAAGAGAGAACAAATATTATTAATTTAATACATTACAATGGGGCGAACTGAAACCATGGGCACATCGACAATAACAAGGCCAAGGACTTATCTGCTCAGTATCCCGCGTCGGAAGAAGATCGCCTCACTCCAGGCTCCGCAGAAGAGAATAGCCACTGGAGCAGACCAACGGTTCTAACTTCAGGACGGTTCCGGTACACCAGCCAGCAAGACACACAGTTTCAGGCCGATCCCGTCGACAGGCACTCGATCCACTCACACGTTGCCGCTCCGAGCCAGAAGATTCAGGCGTTGGTGATAATAAAAAAAAAAACAGGTTAAAATAGTGACGAGGAGTAACACTCTCTAAAATTGCCATTATTCAATTCTATTTGTACAATTTGCGGTACTCCACAACATCAGACCGCTGAAGTGTTAACATTTATACCCTTAGGGCTTATTTATTTCATTATATTTATTTATATTTAATAAATGAACATTACATATATGGGTCAAAGCAAGGACATAAAGGTCACAAGGTTAAGATTTATATACTAAACAAGAAAAATACGCATCCTTGAGATCGCCATTCACAAGATCATAGGACCAACGAATTTAGAGCTACACCACGAAGAATAAAGTAAAATAAAACTAACTTACCCAATACTGGAGAAGAAAACACCAAAGAAAACTCCAACAAAAGATCATCGGCACACCCACAACAGAGGCAAAGAGGCAATGACATCAACAAAGCGCGACCCTAGGAACTAGAGCGCACAAACCATTATGGAGCACAAAAGAGACCTCACACAAGAAGCAACTCTAGATGCGCACCACAATAGGTACCTGACATTAGTTGGGGAAAAGTAAAGGCAGTTGGTCGTTGTGACACCCTCGTTAACCGTAGGCCACAGAAACAGATGCCCTTTACATCATCTGACATCTGCCCTATAGACCACAAGTTCTGAAAGGGAAACTTTACTTTTACGAATTCTAATAGAGCGTGGATTGTTTAGTTACAACGAACAGGGTAGGACAGTGTTTCCCAAACTTTTTCCTCAAAAGAACACTTCGCACATTCGGACTATTAAGTGGAAAACTTTGCTTTTTTTTTAGAGATTAATTCATGTGGTGGCCTACTTGTTAATATCTATTCAGGCCTGGCGGAACACAAGGGTTCCGCAGAACACAGTTTGGGAACCACTGGCGAAGGACATTTATAGTATTGGTGACAGTGAACAGACTGGATTAAAAGCTCTATGTAAGCTCATCTTTGGTGGATGCGGTCATTCTTTTTTAGTCTCGTATATATCAATGTTAGAGTTTGAACTTGTCTTGCAAAAAAAAAAAAACCCAGCTCTAATGGGTACCTGACATTAGTTGGGGAAAAGTAAATGTGCTTGATCATTGTGCTGGCAACATGACACCCTCGTTAACCTTGGGCCACAGAAACAGATGATCATCTTCTGCCCTATAGACTGCAAGGTCTGAAAGAGAAACTTTATTATTTTTATTATTTGCAGAAAAATAAGATCATTTTTTGTGTGAAGCCTCTTCAAGAACAGTGCAGTCAGTACGAGAGCTGTTCTTATCAAACTTGTTACTCAGAGATCCTCAAATGTCGTGAAGTTTGATTTTCTATTCCTCAAATGTCGTGAAGTTTTATTTTCTATTCCTCAAATGGCGTGAAGTTTTATTTTCTATTCCTCAAATGTCGTGAAGTTTTATTTTCTATTCCTCAAATGGCGTGAAGTTTTATTTTCTATTCCTCAAATGGCGTGAAGTTTGATTTTCTATTCCTCAAATGGCGTAAAGTTTTATTTTCTATACCTCAAATTTCGTAAAGTTTGATTTTCTATTCCTGAAATGTCGTGAAGTTTTATTTTCTATTCCTCAAATGTCATGAAGTTTTATTTTCTATTCCTCAAATTTCGTGAAGTTGTATTTTCTGATTCAGTTCGGACTCCAACAAGTAATAGTGTCTTTAAAGTCAACGTTTATACAATGTCTTAACAGAATTAAATGACTTTAAGATGTTTCAAATTGAATAAAGAAATGTTTTAATAAGTTCTACATGCTACACATTTACATTTCTAAAACACTTCTATCTAAATAAAAAATTAGCATTGATGCAAACTATGATCTAATTCTACTTCCATCATCTAACTGTATATAGATCTAGATGGAACATTTTTCTGGCCTACAAAGTCAGTAACCAGTGCATCTGTTTCTGAACTTTTAGCTGTTTCTCGCTCAATGGAAGGAACACTAAGCGAAACCAACCTGCTCTGTGTGATAGTCATTTTTAAACTTTTTTTTTTGATCAATATAAATTTTGAAAATGACCGCTAAGCTGAACAAATTGATACAGACACAAGTGAGAAATATGATAGATGCTGGGACATAGTTTAGAAAACTAGGTGATAAAATGTAGATGTCTTGATTTTCTTTAAAAAGTCAAATCTCATGTAGTTGATAATAATACAAAAAAAACAAACATGAAAATCTCGTACACAGACTTGATATGTCGTTATGAAAGGTTTCATTAAAGGATTGCATATTTCAACAATAGTCTATAGCAATCTGGGTCAAATGCAATTGGAGGAATAGTGGCATCATACAACCTCTTGTCGTCTGCACTTGAAACGAAACTAGGCATTAACGACTTAAACACGATAACAATATTTTATGGCAATGAAATAGGTCAAGTGATTGATAGTGCAAAGATTAATGAGGAGTGCGCTATTCCTTGTTGCTACGCAGCCCCAGCTGTGGCCTACATATTTTGCCACACCTAGAGTAGGCATAACCATTGTCCACCGATAGTCTACGTCTGTCCTCGGCAGCGGACTTTCTTTTGGTTTCAAATATGTATCCCAGTCCTTTGTAAGTGACCTTCAGCTGTCTCATTCTGAAGCCGCATGTAACCAGGTGCATTATTCATTACTTGGAGCTGATTTGATCAACTTTTGATATGTCTTGAGTGCAATGAAGGAGGACAATGGCGTGGATATGGCTTCTTATAGAACCGGTATTTTTATCTGAACTGCATCGCCCAAAAGGTCCATTATTTCGTTTTGAATCTGTAGGGCTTTCTGTCAGATTTCAATATTCATAGCAATTTCAAATAAAGCCTAATTAGATATTTTTGTTTAAATATAACGGTATTAACTTTCTTTATGAACTATGAACCAAGGAAATAATAAGCATGGGTCGAGGTAAGGCACAATTCCATGTTCAATTGAATCCTCTCTATCTCCTAGATCTTTGTTATAAGCCTGTTCTCCATTTCGATTTAGCCATTCATTATAGTACCACAAGCACGAAGCCTATGTAACAAGCTTTGTTTCCTTTGCTTGCTAATATTTAATGATACTTTTTTAGCGGCACCCGAAAGGGGAAAAGACGCTATTAGTTTTGTACGAAATGTCTGTCCGTCTGTCCGTCTGACCGTCTGTCCGTATGTCCGTCCGTCCCGTTTAGATCTCGTAAACTAGAAAAGATATTGAAAATCCGACATCACAATATTTTAGACCATTCAAAGTTCTGGTGCAACGGCTACTTTTTTTTTTCTGAAAGCGAAAAATCTAATTTTTTAAATCAGTTATGCACGCAGTTTTTTAAAGAGAAAAAGCTAATTAGTATGCATTATAACTTAGACCTAATTTAAAATGAATAGTAATCTTATAAAAATCATTTTTTAAACATTTTTTATTGTGGAAATTATAATTTATATATTTTTCTATTTTTGTTTTTGAGGATTCGAATAAGAGATTGAGCCTTTTCAAAACAATTGGATCAATTATAAGACATCAGTTAGGCAAAGGGAAGCGCGGTGGCTGAGCGGTAAAACGCTTGGCTTCCGAACTGGGGGTCCGGGTTCAAATCCTGGTGAAGACTGGGATTTTCAACTTTGGAGTCTTTGGGCGCCTCTGAGTCCACTCAGCTCTAATGGGTACCTGACATTAGTTGGGGAAAAGTATAGGCGGTTGGTCGTTGTTCTGGCTACATGACACCCTCGCTAATCGTAGGCCACAAAAACAGATGAACCTTACATCATCTGTCCTATAGACCACAAGGTCTAAAGGGGGAACTAGTTAGGCCGGGTTCACAGCTAACTTTACATTCACTTTCACCTATCCTTGATCTGCGGGACCGTTGGGGCACTACACAAGATCTGTTAACCTTCTTTCTCCATTCTTATCTCTCATTTGTCTTTGATATAATTTCATTTACATGTTCTTTCTGAAAATATTGAAGCCTGCCTGGATGGACCTTTTCGGGGGCCGATTTTGAGTTTGTGTTTCCACACAATCTGTCTTTTGTAACCTTGTTTTTATTTGTTATGACTGTATCTCCTTTTTTAAAAAATTATGTTGTGAACATTTTGTACACAATACATAAGACAACAAAGCAATGTGAAGACTTACACTATTTGTCGGAAACTAGTTTGTATGATAGCATGAAGATTATATCTTCTATGGGATTCCATCCTTTAAATGACCATTTTCAATATTTTAAATACAAAAAATAAAAGAAACAGATTAAGCTTTGAAAAAAATTGAATAATTATCAGACGTTTCGAAATATTAATTCGTGACCATCAGGACTATCCTTATAGACCTAATTGTTATTGTTACCCCGCCCCATTCCTTATTTTTATGTACAACACATTTCTATTTCCTAAACCAAACTCTCTCTCTCTCTCTTCCCTCCCCGTTAATACTAATACTATCAATAGTTTATGGAGATACATGGGAAAAAAAGAATGGAACAATCTGGCATTAGTGTAATAGTCTCCTCAAACGTACAATTAGGGCTAGCCACAATAAACCGAATGGAAAGCAGTTCCTTACATTTAAGCAATCCAAGCCGCTGGTACATATACACTATAACTTTAAACACGGGTCAATGTTTTAAAATTAACATAAAGGTTCGTACGATGTTTAGGATATTTGAAGGGAGCTTTTCAGATTCTATTCTATAACACACATTACAAAAGTGCATATATTTTTTTTTCCTTTAGTGATATCTATAAGTTCTCACGTGGGCCCCAACTGGTCAAAAGTTATGGGCCCAAAAGCAAGCAATTCCTTAGCGCCATTGCTGGAACGCCACAGACTGTGGGCCCCCTAATGGTCGTGGTCCCGGGTTCATTGAACCCATTCGTGACATGGATCCTACGCCACTGAACCTGTGGGCATTTTAGACCGATAACTGGTTGCCACGTCACAGGTCTGTACCACATCTCTAACGAATCGTCTCGAGTACATCCTGTCAGCTACTAAAGGATTCATTTACAAAGTATGTCCAGTTTTTTAGAGTTTCCTTTTGTCTTTCTTTTTGGTCATCCCCAGAAATTCTTTTTTTCTCCTTTTTGTCTTCTTTTTAGTATGTAGTTGTCTGGTAACCCTACACTCGACTATTTACACGTAACTTCTTTCTGATTGTCCGTGAACCAAGCAATACATCAACATATACAAAATACAGTAACAGATAGCGCCGGTTATTAAATAAAAATATCTCTGAATTGAAGACGACAAAATACAAATTACATTAGACCAATAGATCAACCTATTTTTTTTTTACAAAGATAAAGAAAAATGTTAATTTGGAAAAGTAATGAAGCAGTGGAAGTCAAAGATAAGAAAATACTGGCATTGACATTTTTAAATCAATCAATGAACAGATCTGGTACTCGGAAGTCAAACCTAAGCTCAATGTTAAGGAGATGAATGTTGCTGAATGTGATGTCTTATGTTTAAAAACAAAACGTATTCTCTTCACTATTATGTCATTGGGAATAAAGTTCTAGACTATAGAGATATATCTTTGAATACATGCAACACACGATGTGACAAATACAAACGCATGCTATAAAAATGTCCTTTACTTAAAAAAAAGCTATAAATAGAATAAGGAAATACCAAGTATCACACTAGCTTGGAATAACCTACAAAAAAATCATGATGAAATCTGGTTAACTTCTTCGCATGCGGGGGGGGGGGGGGGGGGGGGAGCATATCGATTTATGAGTATTTAGGTTGACCTAAAAAAAAAACGCATCATTGTACAGGCCGGATATGCTCCCCTTTACGGATCGGGTAGGGTCCTTTTTATGCAGTTTGAGAATTATTGGAGTGGGAAGATTTTTTTTTACATTTAAATCATGTCGGAATGTTTCTGCATAAAGCAGCGCTTGCGGTCGGAATAAAATGCGGACCAAGGAAGAGGTTTATTTGGTTGGCTAACACCTCTTGTTGAAGTTTGTTTCTTCACGGATCTAGAACAGTTACAAATAGAAACACATAGATCTAGAATCTGTTCTTAAAGAAGAGTCTATGCTTGTGTATAAAAAAAATCATAATGTGTGAGATTAAACAAAAAAAATTGAGGTTAAAGGTTAAATAACGCCTAGGAGTTTAATCTCTACTCTCATAACCATTTACAATCGCAGAAATACATCTACTAAAGAGTCTCTTTTTTCTGACTACTTTAGTCATTACACCCAGCCATTGATCTTAAAAGAGAAATCGTGTGCTATTGCCATAGCTTGAAATGATTTTCATTTAAGGTTTGAGCCGTCGATAGATCTCTAATTCGGGAATCGAAACCATTTTATGAAGTTCGGATTCGTTTTTGTTGCGGTTAGATTTAAGTTTGATAACGAGTATGGTTCGGTTCGGTAACATTTTGAAACTCGTGTTCAGGTTCGGTTCGATTTGACAAAATACGGTCATGTGAAATCCTGTAAAAAAATGTTCAATGCAATTTATTAATTAAAACACTTGAAGCTTGAAACTTGACATAATGATAAAACACAATGACTACGCAAAATTCTAGTTGGAGCAACTTCAAATATTCAAATAGCTGCAGCCAAGATACACACAATGTCAAAATACTCATGAAACGACTGTTAACTCATATAACGGTAGCTTAAGTGGCCTATTGTTAGTTTGACAATCAAGGTGGCTTGTTGTTTAGGAAAATGTCAGAATTTCTGAGTAAAGCCTAGTCCTAAGCTGTGGATATTGACTTAGAAGGATGAACACTAACACTTAAACGAAGGCACAAGAAAAACAATCATGCTTATTCTTCTAGAAACATGGACAGAACCCATGTCCTTCCTGATACACCATACAAAACGGTACAATATAAAACACACACACACATACACACACACACACATATATATATATATATATATATATATATATAGATATATATATATATATATATATATATATATATATATAATTATATATACAAACAGCACTATCACTATAAACCTATCAACAGTCACTCCACAAAAAATACTCTTTCACTGGCAATATTTGTCTCAGGGAAAAAAAAAAATTAATGGCAATGGATGTCATCGCCTGAACTTATTTTCAAAATCTTTTCAAAATTGCAAAGCATCGCAGTCACGCGCAATGCTAACTAACTGTACAGTTGCTCCTAAAATTTTGAAAACGGCTAAACCATTTCCTATACTTTGACAGATTATGTATATCTATTCAGAAACATAAATGCCTAATTGGACAATTCTGATTTGACTGTTATACATTTTCAAAATATAATGATCTTAAAATTAAATTTACTCCCATCTTTTTTTTTAACACGGCTTTACAGGAAATTACACAGACATTAATTAAATAGACTTAAAGATTTCTAGACCGGCATGGGAACTGATTGAAACATGAAAAACAGTTTTAAAAATATTTTTAAAACAGACAATACCTCCATTATAAAACTTCAAATATAATAAAATAATTTTTTGTGTGGTTCAACTCCGTGATCGAACCCGTGACACCTTTAATTGCTAGTACTTACGCATTTTCTGATTCGGCCAGCGAGGAAGACATAGTTGTGTGATTATTTATTGGTAATTTCATTTTATGGACATCTAGATCTAACACTAGACTTGAAGTTCTAATTTATAACTCAGTATTTTTCTTTGTTTTTATGTCAGGATGTTACTTGAATTGTTGTTTTTTAGACTTACTCTATTAATGGAGCCCAATATTGAACTTTAGCATTTTTTAGGGGAAGGGGTAGGGAGTAAACCCTTTGAACCCATGGCTAGGGTTAGATAGTAAACCATTTGAACCCATGGCTAGGGTTAGATAGTAAACCCTTTGAACCCATGGCTAGGGTTAGATAGTAAACCCTTTGAACCCATGGCTAGGGTTAGATAGTAAACCCTTTGAACCCATGGCTAGGGTTAGATAGTAAACCCTTTGAACCCATGGCTAGGGTTAGATAGTAAACCCTTTGAACCCATGGCTAGGGTTAGATAGTAAACCCTTTGAACCCATGGCTAAGAGCATTGGGACGTAGTTTTACTTTATTATTTTTTTATTGGAAGGGGGGGTTTAAACATCAGTGTCTATCTAAACTACGCTCATAGAAATTTGATAATGTAGTTTTGTTTTGTTTTTTTTTTCTTGGAAGGGCGTTTTGATATCACCTACACCCCCCCCAACCCGGTTTTAAGCTCAAAATTTCCTTTGCTACCCCTGGGTGGGGCGAGGGAGGCGCAAGGTAGGTCATCCTCAAACCCTAAAAAAATAAAGTAAAATTAAAGCATTCACTTTTTTTTTTATTTGAAGAAAAGTTATAATTTCAAAACTTTTCTAGACTACGATCATGGAGTTTGGTTATTGTATTTTTGTTTTGTTTTTAAAATACTATTACTAATAATAAGGCTTAATGAGGAATGCAGAGATTTAAAAATACTAACGCAAAACTAAAGCCCCCATTTGTGTGGATGGGGATTTTAATTAGGGAGGGGGTCAAACCCCGAAACCTCCTCCTGTCATGGGCTACGCCCATGAATGTTGTAATGTAGATGCCAAAAATCTTTGTAGAGCTCCTACTTCATTAGCTATTGAACACGTAAAACGTGGGGATATGTTTACTCTTTAGTTGCACAACAGAAAAATGTATATAATGTAACTATTGATGTAGTTTCTGAACAGTTTCAAGAATTAAGTATAAATATATTTTTAAATCGCTAATTAAAATACCTAAACACTCTGCAATATTTTAATTAGAATAGTGTTAGTGTTATCAAGGAACTGGAAAATCGTGGATGTTTAACTCGGTGAATGCTACGTAAGTCTGGCTGAGTATACCTCTGTTTGCATATCGACTATTTATTTTGCCCGGAACATTCTTAACTCTTTCTCTCCTAACTGACGATACCAGCGTTGATTCCACCGGAATGTGGTAAATAATTACGGAGAGAAAGAGTTAAACCCATCCATATTAAACGACCCGCATCACAATGCTCCTCTTATCGCAACACAATGTTCTAGCCCTCAAATTCTATGTTCTTTTTTCATTTTCTCTTTTCTAACACAAGAGTCTGTATCAGACATCTCTTCTAAATACGCATGCACACTTACTCTTTTTAAAGGCCTTTAGAATTTATATTCACGGTGACAAATATTAGGACTTTATTTTTTTTTCCTATAGAAAAAATCTACTTGTAGATCTAGATCTAGTTGTCTAAAAATTGTTCTACACACACATCCTTTCATACAGATATAAAAACACATTTGATAATCGCAATGGTCTAAGGATAATCCCTCTGTTACATGCTAATAATTCTCTTTATCTAGAGGAGTATAACAATAAAGATCTAAATCTATGAAAAAATGTTAAAAATAAAATAAAATGCAACGAAAGAAATCTACAAAGTTACGAACCAAAAGAAAGTCTTAATAGGCTAAGTGCTTCAAGCGAACCGAATTATTGTATTGTTCTTAAGACATGAATATATCGTCTTTCAAATACATATTTGGTAAAAATTGCGAATAAAAATCATTTTCGGTAAATTTAACTGATGCGGTTTCCATCTTTAAAATGGCTTAGTTGTCCTAAGCTTCGATGAGTATAAATCGGTTAAATTTTCGTAGCTTATCGTCCATGGCTAGTGGGATAATCAGTGATTATGAGTGAATGAATGAATATGTGGTCAGGACCAATCCTTTTATATTGTATGTCCCAGAACGATACATTTCTGCCAGTTATTTACAAGTCAAAGCAAGCAATTGAAATATTTTATTGTCTATCATGCACTTTTTTTTTTTACTTCGAGACCTTGACAGTCACAGTCAATAGCTTCTGGAAAAGGTAAAGCCCCTATGATAAAAAAAAGTCTTTGGATTTTCCCTAATGCTAACCTGCTCTGTTACCGGTTACTTTATAAAAGAGCTTCGCATGTCAGAATGGACCGGTACTGTGTCGTGATTGAACAATTCCCATTGAACTCATGTTCATGATGCTCTAAGTTCGTTCATCACAAATGTTGCGGCTTTTGTTCAATTTGTTTCTGTTCTGTGGGATTAACGAAGGTAAGAACATCTTAGTGCCAGATGCTCACTACATGCTCAAATAGTTTTCCCTTATGCTGTACATGTTACCGCTATACTGCGACATCAGTTAGTGTGAAGTATTCCAAGCTAATCTGAACATTAACTGATTTGCTCCATTCATGTGCGGAATTCGATTTTCACATAGGTAATGTGCACATAAACATCTTACGTACTGTTTAAGTTGAGACTAGGGGGCAAGTTAAGAGTTAGTCTTTATGGTTAGGTTTAAGGATTTTGATTTGTGTTGTATTAGAGTTAGTGGTACCGTTAGGAGTAGTTTTAAGGTTAGGGTTAGGGGTAGAGATAGAGTTGGATTTAGGTGTAAGGTAAGGGTTAAAGGTAAGGGTTAAAGGTAAGGATTAGGATTAGTGTTTGGGTTAGTTGTACATTATCTTGGCATTGTGAATAAATGAAACAATTTTCCAAACATTAACAGATCTCCTAGTTAATCTGTACATTAACCTGGCGTCCACCTATCTCTAATGGGTACCTGACTTTACTTGGGAAAGTAAAAGGCGGTTGGTAGTTTTGCTGGCCACATGACACCATGCGTTGGCCAAAGAAACGGATGACCTGATCATCTTCTGCTCTATAGATCGCAAGAACTAAAAAGGGGAACTTTACTTTTTTTTTTGAATTAGCTAATATTTTGATTTTACTTTATCTAAATTGATCTATTTCCTATATGTTATAATTAAAGATTAGCTTGGAATTAAATGTATAGAAAGAAGAGTAATAAAATATTACGTCACATTAGTGCATCTTGAGATAAGTCCATTTTTTTTTGGGGGGGGGGGGATAAAACTTGATCGGCTGCGAATGCCACGGTGCTGAGCTCAAATGCGAGTGGGGGAAATAGGAAAATATGTTTTCTTTGCTGACTATTGTTTGGGCAACGTCTGCAGAACAAGACTTTTAATGGTAAAATTTTAAAAACATCAGTACAAGAATAGTCCCTTTAACTAAGAGTTAACCTGCTATCTTGTGTTGAACTTTTTACTAACAAATGTATTACCATGGAGGTCAACAAAAAGAGCGCCTTTGAGTTTTCCATAAGGACCAAGCTTGGGTTGCGATTTAAATCCATGTGGGTATGCACCGTTAGACTGGGCATGGTGAAAGTGCTTAGGCCAAGCTGTCATGCAGCCGTTAAAGGATTCTAAGAGTGACCAAAAGGTCACACATTTATTAATACCTAAATTGAATTTTAGTTCAAAAGCATTGAAACTAAGTTTAATAACTACATTTCTAAACAGCTTTCGAAATATTGGACATTGAAGAAAACAGAAGCGTCAATCTCGTCTGTCCCAGGTCAGAGACGTCTGATACAAAGTTGGAGGTGACATACTCAGATGGGAAAAAAGAATGGTATGCAAACTTCAAAGTCGGGAGTGAATGTGCCACTTACAGTCACATGAAGTGCTCCAAAGATGACGTGTACAACACCTTAACATTGTCAGTCTCTAACAGAACCAGAAATATTGTTTCCTACTCTTGTGGTGACAACCTGGTGTATGGTGTCAGATTCTATGGTAAGTTGAGCAATATGTACATAAGTCTTTCAATAACTTTGTCAATACAGATCCAGTCTTAGCTTTATTAAGTTTGCTGCAGAGCTGGAAGCTGCATTACCGAGTCTATGCGCCGATAAATATGACCAGCATTTCGAGCTACAGTCAGCCGCGCACTGCGGCGCACACCTCTTCATATTGAAAAGAGTACAAATAAAGGCAAAGAGGATAGCGTTAAACGTCAATAATGAATCATGAGATCATTTCTGCATCTTTATATATATATATATATATATATATATATATATATATATATATATATATATATATATATATATATATATATATATCATGGGCGTAGCCAGGATTTTTTTTCGGGGGGGGGGGGTTTAGGGGGGTGAATTTTTTTCTCACCTCCCCCCCGACACCCCCCCCCCGCGAAATTTTTTTTTAATGTATTTATGTGTGTGTGTGTGTGTATACATAATCTTTATTACATTCTGACCCTTCATTCTTTCGAAGACGTTTATTGTGCCCTAGAATAGGTTCTTCCATGAGTTAGTGAAAAAAATGTAGATTCCCCGACATTACCAGCAAGGGGTCTGGGGGAGCGCCGCCAAGCTCTATTTCTGAAATTGAAAACCAACAAAATGCATATTCTGAGGTATCTACAGTGGATTTTCCTGCTATTAAAAAGTTCTATTTCAAAAACCTAATGTGCTATTCTTACTGACTTAGACCCTCCATCGTCGTTCGGCGCATTTGCCATCAAGCTGTTTCCATAAAATTGTTGACTCACCGCCATTAATAGCAAGGGGGTCTGGGGGAGCGCCAGGAGCTCCCTAGCGCGGGGCGAAGCCCCGCCGCCAAGTACTATTTCTGGTATTGAAAGCCAACAAAATGCATATTCTGAGGTATCTACAGTCCATTTTAATGCTATTAAAAAGTTTTATTTCAAAAACCTAATGTGCTATTCTTACTGAGTTAGACCCTCCCACGCCGTTCGGAGCATTTGCCATCAAGCAGTTTCCATAAAAATCTGTCACTGGTAATGTTTGAAGCCTCTTCCCACCTACCATGAGGACCTCATGAATGAGTGGCGTCAAGTTGTACTAGGATATCATTGCAACTCTTCTTATGCGTAATTCATTTTGTCGGAGAACATGTCCCGCAAACCTCATGCGTCGTTCTCTCACTATCTTACTAAAGGGTCGACTCCCAGTTCGGCATAGGATTTCCTTGATTTAGATCCGATCTCTATAACTGACTCCTAAAATCTGTCTTAGCCATCTTTGTTGAGCTACATTTAGTGTTTTTCGATTTCGGTAGATGACTATTCACTACAGTTTATTAATGGAGCCCTGCCACTGGTAAAAATGTGTAACCTCTCTTGAATACGCTCTTGGAATTAAGTGACTGTAGTTTGCTTTAGATTTTATATCGAAAAGAGAAGTTTTATCGTCAAAATCTTTTGTTGGGGGTTTTCCACCTCGAAATGCTCTGTAGGGGGATCTTAGACTCAAAACCATCTGGAGGGTTTTTAAACTTTAAAAAAAAGCCATCTGTAGAAGAAACTTAAAACCCCCGATTGGCTTGGCTACGCTCAAATAATTTTAGTGTGTACTTTGCTTTTTTTTTTTATATTGAAGATGTATTTTTAGCACCAAACCCCTCTGAATGGGGGTTTAAACTCAAAACCCCTTTCGGCAACGCTCATAGCATTTTGAGTGCTTAATTTGCTTTTTTTCTTACACTGAAGATGGCGGGGGGTTTAAACTCAAAGCCCCTTTGACTACGCTCATAGACTTTAGAGTGAGTAATTTTCTTTTATTTATATTGAAGAGGTACTTTTTAGCTTCAAACTCCACTGGAGGGGAGTTCAAACTCAAAACCCCATAGACTACACTCATAACATTTTTAGTGTATAATTTGCTTTTTTTTTATTATTAAAGAGGTATTTTTTACCTTCAAACCTTTAAACTCAAAACTGAGTCAAAACCCATTTAGCTACGCTCATAACATTTTGAGTGCGTAATTAGCTTTTTTTATATTAAAGAGGGGGTTTATCGTAAATTTTAGACGGGGTTTTAAAATCAAAATCTTCCTTAACTGTGCTCTTGGAATTAGGGGGTTTTCGTTTGCATTTTTTTTTTGTTTTGTTTTATAGAAGAGGGGGAGTTAACTGCACAAACCCCAGGTAGGGGGTTTAAAACTCAAAACCCCTGGTAGGGGGTTTAAAACTCAAAACCCCTAGTAGGGGTTTTTAAACTCGAACCGCTCTGGTAGGGGTTTTAAACTCGAACCCCCCTGGTAGGGGTTTTTAAACTCGAACCCCCCTGGTAGGGGTTTTTAAACTCAAAACCCCTTTGGTTGTGCTAGGGCAAGTGATGGTTTAGTATTAAAATCTCACCTAAAATAAACAAAATCAAAGCAAAAAATCAGTCACTAAATTCCGATTCCCCCCCCCCCCCCAAAAGGGGGGGATTTCATTTCGGGGGGGGGGGGGGTTTGAACCCCAAGAACCCCCCCCTGGCTACGCCCATGATATATATATATATATATATGAGAATGCATGCTGTTTTTATATAACACAAGTTATACTTTCTAAAACCAAAAATTTAATTTCATTTAATGGGTCAAATCAACGATGGTATCGTTAATTAGGTGAGAAAGAGTTCAAATTTCTTTTTTCTTAAATACCGATATAAATCCAATATAGTTATGTTCCAATCAGTTATCTTTACTTACATAATGAAAGCAAGGAAAGGTCTCGTCCACTACATGTCCTATTTTCTCTCGTTTTTATTGTATTTCTCAACTATTCCTTGGTCTTTGCTTCATACAAATTATCTTCTGTTTAGAAAAATCTGTGGAAATAGTTCAGACAAAAATTAAAACTGAACATTTTTTTATTTAAACAATTAATAAACTTCATGTCATCTCCACGATCATCACAGCAAAACGCCTTTCATCAGCTTATAAATCAACATTTAGTGGAGTGGTTCCTTAGTAGTCGTATTTGAGTCCCATATTAGACATATTTTCTTTCACCTTTCACTTACCACAATATGAAACGTCATATGTATCAAACAATTTGCCTAGCACAATAGAGATGTGCAAATCATATAGCCTATACTTAAACAGTCGTAATCAAATAAATGCCACACAATAACAGGACTAAATTATTTAGATTACTGAGGAAGAGAAATATCATTCCAAAAAACATAATTTAATAAAATAATTTTAATCAACATTGCCTGAAGCAGTTCTATTATTATGTATATCTATAATTCTCTTTATGGCTTAAGAGTTAGGACACCAAGTAATGGAAAGATCACTCTTTTATTTCTGCAAGTCGGACAAGAGTTACCCTACGTAATTTTAGAGGCGAAAAAAAAGAAGGGGGGGGGGCGAACAAGTAGTATTCACCGTCAATAAATAGCAGGGCCGGACTTAATCATTGTGACCAAAGAAGTCACGGAAAGAGAACAAGTAATCAACTCTGTATTCACCCGTCACTAAATAGCAGATCCGGACTTAACCATTGTGGGGCCCTATGCGAAACGAATTTCGCGGGGCCAAAAGTTTGTATTAGAAAATAAATTCGTCTTTGCATTTTATTCATTCTTTACTTCGTACAGAATTACTTTACGAGCCTTGCTTGTAGCGAAGTCATACAGTACATCATAAAAATTCTATTTACTACATAGATCATGCTCAATAGCAAGAATTATCAAATAACCTCAAGTTATTCTTCAATAGTTTGAGGCGCGAGTAGCTTCTTTCACCAGATTCCACAATTATGTGATAATGCCGGTTTTTTTTTATTGCGCGTAGGATTGGCGTTTTCCATATTGAATGACACCCTAAAATGACAATTTATGGCTATATATTTCGGAGATTTGAATGAGTTTTCGGAGATTTTAATAATTTCCGGAAATTTCCAGGACTTTTGTGTATATTTTGCAATTTCCGGAGATTTCCAGGAGCTCCTGGTTAATCAACAGGAGGCCCGTCGAAATCTGTTATAAGTTCTAAAATGTTTAATTTAATAATTTATACACATATAATTAGCGCAGGTCCTATGAAAGTTTGGGGTCCACTGCGGTCGCAAAGGTTGCAGTGGTCTAAGGCCGGCCGTGTAAAATAGCGGCGTATGCTACGCCGCCGGTCGACTAGTTATTATTATTATATTTCGTCTATCCTAGCTCGTTGAAAACTTTTGTCATCCAGGGGGCTGAGGGTTTTGCACTGGGTTTTTGGGCCCCCTCGTGAGGCTGTTGAGACTTATGTGAGCCCGGAATGTTCGGCTGCACACTGGGCAGGTTATTCAGCTGGAGCTAGTGTCATTGGCCTTGCTTTTTGTTTTTTCTCTGACGCTTTGCTTCTGCCAGTGCTATTCTCTTGTTCTATACAATGCCTAGCAAAGTAGGAAATAGAGAAAGAACCTTTCCTGGAGTATTTAGGCATTCTATTTAATATCAGATTTTACACTGAGCTGTTTACATATTATGTACAGAGAAACGTTAATTATAGACCTAAATTTTACATATGTTCACAAGAGTTATTATTTAAGTTTTCATGACAATGACTTTTTCTCAGCCGTGTTTTTTTTTTTCAATAGATCCAAAAATATAAAATTACAAAATGTATAGGCCTATCGTAAAATATTTGAAAAACCCTTTTTCTATTTATAACTGAAGTAGACATAGATTATATTTTAAATAGCGGTCTTATCGTTTCTCGAATTACAGTACGGGTAATCCGTTAGCACATCGACACGATCTAATAGATTCTAATAGAGCAAAAGTCGTGTGTTGCAATCACATGACCTTCTGATTGTATCATCTGAATTGACGTCACTTGGGTACGGCTTTCATTGTGCGACATACAGCCCACCTTTTCCCACCCGTTAGTCTGTTGGACCGTTGGGGCACCACGCAAGATCTTGGATAGAATCTATTTCAATGACAGGTCCGTCCATTCTTACATGTTGTCTTCCCATCACTTTCTCTGTCCGCCTCTCCTTCTTTCTCCTGGATCATACAAAAACTTCTAATGGTAATAAAGTAAAAAGTTCTATAGGCTTTTTCCGTATTAGACAAAGCGCTTTAAAGTTGAGGTCCTTTAACTCTTTCTCTCCGTAAATATTCTCCATGTTCCGATGGAATTATTCATTTTGCTCATTTGTGTTTCACTATCGTGTTATGAATAAACTTTTTTGTATGTAATCAGGAAATGTTCTGTTAGCTATATAGGCCTAGGAAGAATGCATGCTTTTGTATAAATAAATTAAAGTTTCTAAAACCAAAAATGTATTTAATTTAAGTTTGTATCGACAGTTAGGAGAGAGAGTTTAAATGTATGTTAGAGATCCAATACGGATTTCTCGAAACTAAAGAGTGATGAAAAGATAGAACACTCGCTCAAACCAAGACAATTCGTGTCTAAAACGATTGTGTCTCGTTCAAACACGCAACATGAAGGGATTCCTTGCATATGACGTCACACTCCAACCACAAGCTTGCACATTTAGTAAACGCAATGGCGGCTATAAAGTAGGCGACCTTTGAATTGTTTCCGCAATCTCTCTCTCTCAAATTCTTTAGTCTAGTTATCCGACGTTTACATCCGAATAAGCGAGCAAAATCAAACGTATGTGATATAATTTGTTTCAGTACCTTTGGAATCAGTACGAATAAGTGGACATTTCGATTAACCGCAATGAACTGTAAATGGTATGTCAGGCATCCAGCTAAAAAAAAACAACACTTATATAGAACAAGTTTTGTTATTTATAATCTCTTTTCCTCCACGATATCGTGCCAGGGTGTTAGGGGAATTTTGTCTTTCTCTGAAAATATGTGCAAAAAAGCTTGAGACAGTGGGAACTTCCTTAGATTAGGAAAGCATTATAAGATCAGCGTTGTTTGATACGCTGATAAATACATGTTTCTCCGAGTAGTGAAGAAAATTAACTTTGGTACACATTTTGTCATGCAACCAATTTTGGCCTCGATCTCTAGAATAAAAACAAAAATAAAACCCGGTGAATTATCCTGGGGTTATTTTTTTTTTCGTTTACACTTAAAGGGACAGAACACATCAAAATACAATCAGAAGACATAAAAAAAAACATGGGTGTAGCCAGGGATTTTTTTCAGGGGGGTTTTAGGGGGGATGTTTTCGTCCCCCCCCTCCCATATGTATGTGTGTGTATATATCATGGGCGTAGCCAGGGGGGGTTCTTGGGGTTCAACCCCCCCCGAAATGAAATCCCCCCCGGGGGGGGGGGAACGGAATTAAGTGACTGATTTTTGCTTTCATTTTGTTTATTTTAGGTGAGAATTTAATACTAAATCATCACTTACCACAGCACAGCCGAGGGGGTTTTGAGTTAAAAACCCTGTACCAGGGGGTTTTGAGTTTTAACCCCCAACCAGGGGGTTTTGAGATTTTAAAAAACCCTATCAGGGGGTTTTGAGTTTAAAACTCCCTACCAGGGGCTTTGAGTTTTAAACCCCCTACCAGAGGTTTTTGCAGTTAAATCCCCCTCTTCTATAAAACAAAACAAAACAAAATGCAAACAACAATCCCCAAATTCCAACAGCACAGTTAAGGAAGATTTTGATTTTAAAACTCCCTCCAAAATTTACGATAAGCCCCCTCTTCAATATAAAAAAAGCAAATTACACATTCAAAATTTTATGAGCGTAGTCAAAGGGGTTTTGAGTTTAAATCCCCTCCTCCAGATGGCTTTTTCTTTAAAGTTTAAACCCCTACAGATGGTTTTGAGTTTAAAATTCCCCTACAGAGCGTTTAGAGTTGAAAACCTCTCTCTTCAATATTATTTTAAAGCAAACTGTGACAAGTCAAAAACTCGCTGTCAGAGTCACTCTAAATTTATCACAGCATTAATTATTATTTTTCATCATTTATCTATTTTATTTTAATTATTTCCCTATCCTATCCCCAATTTCTTCACCCGCACCACCTTTTCCGCTCCAGGCTTGACTTAGTCGACCACATTGGAGATAGTTAAGGCGCGTCCTTTCACATATCTTCCCTCGATCGGGGCAAAGATACGCACAGACTCTTTGATCTTATCGGCAGGATGTCCGACAGCCGCAGTGGACCCCACCTTGTGTGGAATGCAAGTCACTCCTCCCCCCCCTTTCTCCTACGTCTCTCTTTGATCTAGGAGATTACTCGAGTCAAAGCGCCTCTCGACGCTCCCATCTTAAGGCTACTTCACCCACGTGTAAGATAAATCTTAGCCTAGGGCATTTCCTGTGTCCGCCCGCACTTTCCAGGCTTATATAAAGTAAACCAACTCAAGCCAGACCCTTTTTCATTTCTCATTCGAGCTGAGCTATCGAGTCTGGACTATCTCATTTATTCTCTCTCCTAGAGGAATACCTGGTGGTAAGCCGAACTTAATCACAAGTTCTATCTTAATTACTTTTGTGCTATTTCCATTGGATATCATCATGTGTATTTTGCCTAGTTCATTTATATTTAATTAGTGCATTGTGTATTTCTCACTGGCGTAAGTAGAAAACATAAACATGTCCTATGTATTTATTTATGTATTGCATTAATCTATTAATGCTACGTTGCTCAATTGATCGTTGATGCAACCATGTATATATTTGTACATCTTAGTCTATTTCCTTTATCTCGGCTGACAACCGTGATAATTTTACTATCGCACTAATACTGCGCTTAGAAAGGAGATATAAGTTATCTCCCCTGTATTGAATTATCTCCCCTTTACTCATTTTACTCTAATGAGAGTTGCGCCGCTTGAACGGACACACCATTCAAGCGCGCTCCATTGTTCTCGACCCACGGTCATATGTAAACAAATCGTCTGGGTCGCTGACCACCGTCCATTCCCCCCCCCCTCTCTCTTTCTCTATCCACCTCTGTTGTTTATTTGAGATTATTATTTCCCCTTCTATGTACATTTTTATATTAATATTTCCCCTTCTATGTACATTTTATATTGCTACTATCTGCCATCTATTTTCCCAAATCCCATTTGTCATCATCTCCTCATTGTGCTCTAAAGCAATTTCACCAATCTGACGAATGCACCTCAGTCGAGGGCATCGATAAGATGCATGAGAGACATGTCCTAACTTGTCTTTATTTATCCGCAGCCTCCCTCAGGTGTCTGCCTATTGCCTAGTTATTGGATCAACGATCTATTTACCTGCCTATTTATTTGCTATTTGCTGTTCAGTGTCTAGTCGACGCCACTCAACTACTGTCTATGTGCTTAGTGTTATTCAGCGCTGCACTTGCCTACTGAGATCTACTCAACTCTACCACTTGGCGCTATCGGCATTGCCCGCCTATTCGACAGCCCACCTGTCATCTTATTAGGTGCGACGTCCCTATGGACTCAGGTCTGTGCGAGACGTCATAGCTACGCCAACCCTCTGCAACTCACTGGACATATCCTGTCAACTACGCTGCCCACGGCAGATCAGCTCTGCCCGCAGTAACCTTGTGCCCACTGTAGCCGGCCACCCGCCCTACTGTGCCCACTACAGATATTAGATTTTGGGGATTGAGACTCCACAAGAACTATATCACCGGCGTCCCTCTATCCGCTAGAGCGCCACCCCCAGCTGCAGAACCTCAAGCCAGGACACAGCCAGCTGCGACGTCAACAGGAATACCAGCTAAGTCAGAGGACAAAGTGACATACGCTCTTATTAGGTGCAAGAGTGATGATTAAACATAGAATATACTAGAGATAGATGCGAACCCTCCCCCTTTTTATCCTTATATGTATATTTATGTAAATAAATATTCTTTATTTTAACTTTTGTATCTATCTTTCATTGCTTCGTCTCGTTGCGTGTCTGCTCCCGATTCATATGCTGATAGGTTGGTGTGTGATAGCCTTAAAAATAATCATCCCCTAGACACAAAACGCGCCAAACACACGTCACATTTCCCCACCTGTCACACAAACTACAGTCACCAAATTCTATGATCGTAGCTAAAAAAAATCTAAAGCGAAATACAACCATGTAATTCCAAGAGCGTAGTCAAGAAAGGTTACAAATTCCTACCAGTGGCTTGGGCTCCATTAATAAAGTGTGAATAGTCTTTTGCCGAAATTGAAAAACACTAATTAAATGTGGCTCAACAAAGATGGCTAAGACAGATTTTAGGAGTCAGCCATAGAGATCGGGTCTAAATCAAAGAAATCATATGCCGAACTGGGAGGCGAATCCTTAGTAAGGTTGTGACAGAGCGTCGCATGAGGTTTTGCGGGACATGTTCTCCGACAAAATGAATTACGCAAAATAAAAGTTGCGGAAACAGCTTGCCGGAAAATGCGCCGAACGGCGCGAGAGGGTCTAAGTCAGTAAAAATAGCACATTATGTTTTTGAAATAAAAAATTTTAATAGCAAGATAATGCACTGTAGATACCTCAGAATATGCATTTTGTTGGCTTTCAATACCAGAAATAGTGCTCGGCGGCGGGGCTTCGCCAGACCCCCTTGCTAGCAAGGGCGGGGAGTCTACAATAAACAATAAACGTCTTCCGAAAGGGTCAGAATGTAATAAAGATTAATTGTGTACACACACACACATATAATTTTTTTTCCGCGGGAGGGGGGGGGGGGCGGGGGGACGGGGAGGAATCCCCCCAAACCCCCCCCCCCCATAAAAAATCCTGGCTACGCCCATGGTATATATACTAGAATATATCTCTATTATATTGCGTCATTCGTTTGGACGTTTTTGTTACCCTAGAATAGGTTCTGTCGACCTCTTAGATAATTGAACATGTTTTTTCTCCCAGAACTGTTCTCAAATCACTAATTTATATGGAATTCAATTTTTTTTTATAAATATATATTAATCAATTAATTATTGGTAATTAACTATTTTTTTTTATATCGAGTACGGGAAGTAACTTCTAAACTATTGAGAAATATACTTGTCAGTGCGGAGCTTTTTCCCTTCGATAAAATGTTTAATTTTGCTTGTTAAATTCATACGCTCCATATTTAAAGCAACGTTTATAAGAGTTGTGAGCTGTACACTTGGCATAACAAATCTTTCAATAGAGTAATGTAAACAACATTCTCCGCCCCCCCCCCTCTCTCTCTCCATTTTATGACTCTTAAGTCTGTCTTTAAATTTTGAATCTAAGCTTACTAAGGTAGAACAATCATGACATTTTGTGAGTGATGTTCAGAAAGATATACACTGAAATTATGCACTTGACATAAAACTAATCAAAAAACTAAAACAAGTAATATATTTTTTGAAGCCATACCTCCTTTCATTCTACAGAGCGCGATCACTAAAAATTGCAAGAACTTTTTACAGTGAGGGGGGGGGGATCTTTGCGTTCTGCTTTTAGGTGCTCAGCAAACACAAGATCGAGTTTGTGAAGAGGCTGAGAAGACAGATCAAATGGAGAGACTGACAAGACCGAACAAATGGAGAGGATGAGAAGACAGAACAAATGGAGAGACTGAAATGACAGAACAAATGGAGAGACTGAAGAGACCGAACAAATGGAGAGGCTGAGAAGACAGATCAAATGGAGAGGCTGAGAAGACAGAACAAATGGAGAGACTGAAAAGACAGAACAAATGGAGAGACTGAGAAGACAGAACAAATGGAGAGACTGAGAAGACAGAACAAATGGAGAGACTGACAAGACCGAACAAATGGAGAGGATGAGAAGACAGAACAAATGGAGAGACTGAAGAGACCGAACAAATGGAGAGGCTGAGAAGACAGATCAAATGGAGAGGCTGAGAAGACAGAACAAATGGAGAGATTGAGAAGACAGAAGAAATGGAGAGACTGAGAAGACAGAAGAAATGGAGAGACTGAGAAGGCAGAACAAATGACTGACAAGACAGAACAAATGGAGAGACTGAGAAGACAGAACAAATGGAGAGACTGAGAAGACAGAACAAATGGAGAGACTGAGACTGGTATTATGTATAATATTAAGTATGTAATTCATTATTTTATTTTGTATAAAATGTCGTATATGATTGTTTGTTTTATTCCTGTTTCAAATCTGGAGTTCAGTAAAACTTCTTATTTCAGCCGGTCCAAAGGACGTCAAGTGTGAACAACCTACACTCGTGGGGACAAACATTACAATCAAATGTACCACAAAGAAAGTCTACCCACAGATGGATTGTCACTTCTATGACACATTCAACGTAGGAACTTTTGACAATTTTTTTAATTAAATAAATATTTCACTTGTATGCTTGTGTACATGTCAAATTCAAATATTAACAAATAAATATAACTCACCTGTTTATATGGCTGTCGATTAACAAGAGTGTCATAAAGCCAGCACAAGGACCAACCATCTTAACTTTCCCCATCGTCGGGTACCCATTAGAGTTAGGCGTCTTCAAAATCCCGAAATTCAAAATCCCAGTTTTCCTTAGATACTCGACATATTTATATAATGCTGTTGTTGTTTTTTAATTGCTTTTCTATAGCGCATCTATTATGCCATAGTCTGCTCTGAGCGGTCTGGTCCGATCTCTTTTGTGGACTTGTAGAAGGATGGAGTATATGAGGGGGGGGGGGAATGTCTGTGCTAACTTCAGACTCTCAGCAAACACAACTCAGCTCGAATTGGAATTTGACATATCATTAATCAAAACGAATGTGTGAGTCCCAGTTTATTTGTTCTCGCTACAACGTTTGAACAAGTCAGGTAACTCTTTCTCTCCTAACTGACGATACCAACGTTGATTCCACAAGAATGTGGTAAATAATTGCGGCGAGAAAGAGTTAACAAAAAGATTTTAAAGTTTACTATGTTAAAACGCTTAAAAAGTTAGTAGGTTAAAGTTAAAACAAAACTTCGATAAATTAACGACTTAAGAAGTGCCTCTTTAATTTATTTACATCATAAATTCTCACAGAATTAGATTACATTACAATTCTCTTTTAAAAAGACTTTTGTCTTTTTAAAAACATTTTAGGACCAATGATAATGATTTCCTCCCAAGAAAGTAAAGATCTAGCCTAGAACTCTCGCGTCCAGCGGTCTTGTAGGCTGTGTGGGTCACTTGTTAATGTCGTGATTATCATCTCAATTTTCTTATTCCCCCCCCCCCCCCAGTAGCTAGGGTCAAAAGCAGGAGGAGAAGAATGTGAAAATCCCCCGGGCCCCCACTTGAGTTTTTTTTTATATGAAAAATTAAGTATTACGCAGATCCAGGTACTCCCAAAATTGTCAAGCCCCCCCCCCCCTCGGTGCCCCAAAACGATGGAAAATTCCTAGCTACGCTCCTCTATCCCCCCCCCCGTGATTTTCTTAAGTTGAGTTGCTTGCCTAGATTTACTCGATTTCTATTATTTGTTCATCATTATATATATTTTTTCTATTTATATACCACGGTCAGAACTCTACCCAAGGACACGTTAAATACAGAATACTCCAGAGTTTCGACTCGCCTGAGTACTTGAAAGAACAATGCAGTTTTACTGTCAGAGTGTCGAGTCTCCAGGAAGGGAATCATCAGTTCTCTGTTCAAGTCAGACCAAAGAGTATCAACAGCTTTAAAGCGCCTCACATCGTAACACCGACTATTAATATATGTAAGTGGCACCTCTATTTTTTTCAGTGTGTGAAATGTCTTTCTTTGATAGACATGATAGCTCGAGATATGCAAGCAAAGGGTTTTCTTTTCTGGTCTCTGGAAAACAAAAATCCTTCCCTCTCGTCAAGGATCTAAAGATCGTTGACAGGACTCTATTAATGTGTGGGCGGCAGCGTACTACTTATTTATAAACAAACCACTGCCATTAAATCACACTAATAAAATTTTTTTAAATATACGTACACACATTTTGCATTCTTAGAGTGACGAACACACTTGCCTGGGATTATATTATCAAACTTGATAACTCAATGAAGTGAAGAAACATCTTTGTATTTTCTTCAAAACTTCTTTAATAATACTTCTTCAACTTTCACATAAAATGAACTTTTCAATTTAACAACAACTTGACTTGATACTTCATAAATAAAACTTAAAGATACATGAAACTTCACTTAGTATAACTTCAACTTCAACTTCAAGTAATATAACTTCAGATAATATTACTTCAACTAAAAAAAAAATTAATTAAATGGACCCGCTAATATCACAAAACTTAACTAAACATTTGCTAATGAGGACTTAAGCGATTACTAAGCGAGGACCCCGTCTAACTGACTTTCCCTTAATTTATACCTTTCTTAATCGTACATTCCAGAATTATGGAAACTTCTCCCCTAATTATTTTAGTAACTTTGACCTTCTAGAAGCTGACGTGTGCTATTTTTTCCCCTTAACCTCTTTCTTTGATTGGATACCTAAAATTAACTTGTTTACGCTGGACACTTGCACTGGTTTGACCTCGCTTCTAGACACTGGTCGAAATAGGTCACAGACTCGACTCGTGACACTTAGTTTTTTTTTTTTTAATAAAGTGTTATTAGATGAGATAACTTTTAGACGCTTTGCAGCAGCACCAGAGTTTCCTCTTCGGGGCGCATTCCTGGGCCTCAGATAATGGGGTCATTGTTAGCCAATGCGTCATGGTCCATCTCTTGACCTTGCTGATGAGATCCAAAGGAACGCTACGCATTACATTTGGCACCAGCTCAGTTGCAGAAGCTGCCGAAGGGATACTCTCAACGCCTAAGGGGCTTCTCTCTTGATTTATCCTCGAGGTTGCCTCCTGAAGCCTAAGTACCGCAAGACAGCGGGGGGTTGAAGTCAGAGTGCCCCTCTCCTAGATGATTTTCCTTCATAGACTGTCGAGCTCCATCTGCCAAATGTTTCTGGTTTGGTGGCGCCAGGTATCAGCCTTCACCCCTTCACCTGTTAGTAAGAGCAGTTTCGCTGGGCTTAATATCTAAGCCACACGAGCAGACAAGGTGCTGGACTTAGTTGTCAGAGGCTATTTGAGACTCATGCCATTAGGAGTATTTTAAAGACAATGGATTCTTATTCCAATTGACTCCCCCTGGCCATGTTAACCTTTGAAACCATAATAATATTATTAATATATCAGAGCACACTAATAGTAAAACGTAGACCTATACATTTTTATATAGTTATGTAGAAGAATTACGAAACTGTTTAGGCCAAAATGTATATGTAGGCTATATTATATTCGTCGTGTAAAGAATACAAAATAATAATTTCCCTGTCTTAATGGAAACCCTCTTGTATTGCTTTAAAACTGTTTTTAATGAAAGAAAAAAACTATTTAAATAATTAATAATTAAAAAAAAAACACAGAACAAATGGAGAGACTGAGAAGACAGAATCTGTTGGGCTTTGATTTCCTGTCAAATTTGAATATTCATAGGAATTTTCTGAGGTTTTTGTATAAATATACGCGCTAAATTTCTTTAAGAGGAATGAACCAAGTTTCAACCAAATATTAAGCATTGGTCAGAGCAGGACACTATTCCATGATCCATTTAGTTACCTAACTATCTTCTACATCTTGTTATAAAACTGCTTCCCCATTCGGTTTCCTCAGTAATTGCAATAGCACAAGCATGTTCAACTTGCACGTTTCCTATGTTAACATTCGGATGTTTCTTTGGCTTGCTAAATATTTAATGTTATTTTTATTTTGTTTAGATTTCATCTCCTTTTTATTCTCATATAATGATTACATTCACATTTTGTATACACTACTTAAGACATCAAAACAATGCGATGAAGACTTTCGAGGACGCATGATTGAATGTCTTACACTATTTCACAATCTAAACTTCTTCGGATTCAATATTTTTTTTTATGTCAGACTAATTTTTTCATGTCAGGCTAATTTTTTTTTTGGTCAGACTACTAAAATATGCTTTCACTTACAACTATACACACGACATACAGGTTAACGCATCCACGTTGAGCAGTCAAGGTTATTGAGAAGTTGTAGATAGTTTATGATCATTTACACTGTTCAAACTAATATACCCGCTGCAGTTCATCAATTATAAATTCATAATCGCAGATATACGAGCATATAATACTCTCGAGTAGTCAAGGCTATTGAGAAGTTGTTTATTGTAATATACCCGATGGACAGCAATGATAAAGTCATAGTCCCAGATCTAGGAGCATTAGCGAGTAGTCAAAACAAGATCAGATTTTCATGTTCATTACAAAGAGCGAAGATCCAAAATTGATGCGTTGAACAACTGATAGGCCTATAGGCTATTTGTGTGCCGATTATTACGTGCAATTAAAAAAAAACAAAAAAAAAGATATTTTAAATTCAAAACAAAATAAAAACATACTGAGCTTTGAGAAAATTGAATAATTTGCAGCTGTATCGGAATTTTAATTAGTTACAATCAGGACTATCCCTGTTACTTAACCAAACTCTCCCTATCCCCCCCCCCCCTCCTTTGAACATACAAGAAAGAAAAAAAGAATGGGATGATATGGAAACGATTGTCACCTCAAACTTGCGATTAGGGCTATCCACCATTACAATATACAAAACTTAATAGAAAGCAAATCCTTACACTAAAGCTTCAAACACTGGTTTTGAATTTAATGTTAATTTTGGTACAACATTCAGGAAATTTTGAGGGAGCTTTTTAAATTTTATTTTTATCGGTTTTTACTAAAGTGAATTTATTTTTTCACTTTGGTATCACACCCAAGTTCTCAACAAGTCAAGAGTCATGGGCCCAAACGGAGTGGGTCGTGGGCGGCGCCTTCGACATAGAGGTCACGTCGTTGGCCCGGGTTCATTGAACCCCTTCGCGCCAAGGATGCTACGCCACTGCCTCAGAGCATATTTTGCCAGTATACTGGCTTTTCGGGGGGGGGGGGGGGGGGGGGGGGCTTATAAAATTACTCCGTTTCTTGTAGTTAGAGTTTTTAAAGTTATTTCTTAAAAAATAATAATAAAAGAAACGAAACCTTCCTTTTTTAAGCGTCTTAGTCTTAATGCAATAAACCTGGATTATTTTTTTGTAAACCTGAAAAGCACCACATAAAAAAATATGGCCTGTGTGATAGTAGTACAGGCTATGTGATAAATCTTATAACCTATTATGGAAGTGATACTTCTTACTCAGACTCATGTAAACAGTATTACCAGCCATGCAGTCAAAATATTTGATATTCTCCTAGCTAGTCTCCTACAATAGCCCGAATTGGCGAATTATATAGGCTACAACTAGTCTAGGTCTGCAAGAAGTAGTACAAGTTAAAAAAGCAACCACTTCCAAGTGCCTCAAGACACTCAAGTGAGGCTCGAGTGGGCATCATGACATGATGATCATATTTTTTCTGATAGATCTAAGATCTAGATTACAATAGATATTAATAATTATGCATCAACAGATCTATTGGAATATCTTAACTCAGAAAAGATTTTATTATACTGGGACTAGAGTGGTACAGTCAACTTGGCTAGGAAAAATTTCCCTGCCGAGCTCAAGAAGCAAAAGTAAGCTGCGTCACAGAGAAACTCAATTTTACAAGTCTGTGGGCTGTATAGAAAGAATAGATCATTAGATGCTCTTTGTACTTTGTGTTTGTGTGGCATGGCAGGATAAAAAAGCTAAGAAGCCTTGCAAAATGGTGTCCACAAAATGGACCAACCGCATCATTAATGTGCAACAGAAGCACAGTGTTGTTGAGAAGCCAGAAATGATAGCAAAATGGCACCTAGGCCTCATCTAGTAGAGTTCATTATGAAGAGAATGATCGCCCTTGCCCTTGTGTCTATTGCAAGAGTCAATCACAACGATAGCGCACAAGATTCTTTTGCTCAGGCTGTCCGTCGCAACCTCGGCTCTGTGTGAAACATTGTTTTCGTCTACACCATGAGGATCTGATAACAGTTAATCCAGGCTAGATTTAGAGACTTAAATATTTATTGTTAGCATTGGCTGCCCAGGAGAATGCAAACCTTGGCTGCCTGGTAGCTATGCAAATTATTATACACCCTAACAGAGGAATATATGTATTACTTTTTTTTTAAACAGCACCTATTAAAACTAAGCTAGATTCATCATGCCCTGATGGTGAGTCTGTTATAAAAGGCTACATCAAAGCTGGAACATCGGCAACCTGCAAATGCTTGAAACCTCAAAGTCATAGACATGTTTTTGGGAAAGTGTATTGGTCCAATGCAAACATCACAGACTCATACATGTCATCACCTAAACTGACAGTAACTTACCCTAATGGTGAGTACATTATTTCATAATAGAATGTCTGAACAAGATGTTGTTAAGCAGATTTAATTATAATGTAAGTAAGTGACAAATTGTTATGAATTGCTTTGTAAATAAATACATTATGCTTCTTGTAGTTTTTTATTTTCTATCTTAACACACACACAAAAATGCATTATTAAACAATAAAAGGATTGAAATGAATTATATACTTGTAAAGAGTCAGGACCTTCAACACTGTTTACAATGTAACTTCTCAAGGAGTTATAATGCTATACTATGATGTCATCATTACCCAAATATTCTCACTCTTACTAGAAAAGCTAAAAATAGCTCAACCCTTTCCAGATGACTAGCTCAGGCTAATGGAATAATCTAGAAGCAATTGTAACAAGTATGAGAGACATTAGTGGTTTGAGGTTTATTTGATAAATGTGGCAGTAGCATTGCTAGTTTATTAGATTTGATTCTGTAAAACCGAATGTTGCAATTCATAGGAACTACAATTGTTCATATTCCTTAGCAATGTTTACATGGTTTAAGTTTGTGACTTTACTTGATCCAGGGGAACATAGGGCAGCAACCACACCTCTCTACCAATCTCGGTTCTGTCGAGCAGCTTTCTTCATTTGCTCCCATGTCATTCCAGTACATCCTCAGCTTCACTGATGACTGACCTCTTCCAATTTTCCTTGGGCCTACCTACTTTCCTCTTTCCTTGTGGATTCCAATCTAGTGCCTTGCAAAATGTGTCTTATCCAGCTCCACTTCGCTTTTTGATATCTTGGTCTACGTTTTTTTTTTGTTAGTTCTCTCCCACAAATTGACAGTAAAAAAAAGGAAAATTTGTTATGACCCTAGTGGCGGACTGAAAGGGTTAATGTGTGTGCGGCCTACTGACACACATGATTCAGGCCAATCACACAGGTCAAGGGCTGTTGAACAAGGGACATTACTGCTAATGCACGCAATATGGCCAATGTTATGGTCATGTTACCAAAAAGCCTTTACAGACGAGAGACAGTGTGTTAGAAAGGATAGTAGAGTCCAGGACAGCAAGCAGTATTTGCTAGCAAAGCATTTGAAGATAGTGTAGCCAATTATGTTTATTGGTTCTTGTTGATGTAATTGTAAATAAACCGCCACCTTGTTGTCCACTTCTTGTGTTAGATGTACTGTGTTGTGTTGTTGGGCAGTGTTTACAGAAGGCCTGAAAAGGAGAGAACTTAACACTATACTGATTTCTGGCCACCTAATTCCTATTATCCGGTGTAGTCATCTGGAGTTTCTCCATTTTTGTTTTAGTGACTCTCCATGTCTCTGAATCGTGTTTGTATAAAATAGTTTATTTTTTTTATTGCTTGATAAACATACTTTTTACTTTGGATGCTTTTTTTTTTTATTGACAAACCATTTTAAATGAATATTTTCAATTTGTGTTGACATGAATTTATTTGATCAATTTTAATATTTACTAATTTGTTTATAATATGCTATATATGACTTTCAGATCACAACAAAACATTTTATTGCAGAGCCTCACCACTTGAATCAAATCCAATGGAAACAAAATTTCAAGCACTGTTTGCTTGTAAGTTACACAATTTTGATCAGTGTTCCACTCCTGAAATTTTTATAATGTAAGGTATATATATATTCTAATTCTAATTCCATTTAGTGAGGGCTGAAAACTAAGAAGAAAAATACAAATTATATCAATATTTCAAAACTATGAAAATTGTCTTTGGGCTGGTTATAATATCATGCATGGGGCTGATTAGAATTAAAATTCTTGCCACCATATCAATTAGCCACTGTCTTTTTGCAACAAATCAAGGATTAAAATTTTAAAAGCTAGTACTAATATTTTCACATTTTTCACTCAGTAAATCTGTTTTATTTAAATTTATTGTGAATTCTAAGGTCATATACTTATTTTGTAAGGTGGGATCTATAGGTAAGCGTAGCTCATTAATTCAACCCTTAACCACAACATTTAGAAAGAAATTAGTTTTAAATGTATTTTAAATTTTAGTTTGAACATTGACTTTCAATGCCTTAAATATTTTGTTGTTTTTTGTGTTGTAAGCATCACTGTCATGGTCTCCTATGTATTCCCTATTCAATGAAACTATTAATAGGACAAATGTGAACTTCAAAGAAAAGTAACAATCAGTATTCATTTTAGAACATTTATAAAATTTAATTGGATTGCTTAAATATTGTTATAATGCTCCTGTCTATTTATAAGATCACATATTATGTAGTTGAGATAAATAAGTAAAGAAAATGGTTGTTTATTTTTTTTAAATATTTAATGTTTAAACTTTATTAAAAATGTTCTTCTAACCATTGTTCAAATTTTGACAATATTTTTATTTATTTATATCAAATCTGTAATAGTTTAAAATAAATTTGAAATTTCTTTTCTTAAAAAAAATTATTATTTACATTCTTGATATTATTTGATTTCCAGTTGGACCAAACAGCTTAGATATATCTCACCAAAACCTAAAAGTTGAATTGTGTTCCAGTGTCACCATTAGGTGTTCCGCAAGTAGCAGTTCAGTCTATCCAGGAGTTAAGTTTGAGTGGTTTCTTGATAACACTGACGCCCTTGTTATCACCCCTGAGATTTCATCATCAGAACTGACTTCAGTTGTGCTACTCACAGCTCGACTGCCAGGGAAATACATTCTGACTTGCAGGGGAACTAACAGCATCTTTTCTGACATTACTACAGAGACTCATACAGTTGTTATTATTGAAGGTAATAATCATGCCATTTTGAAATGTTTCTGTAAATTAGCTTGGTTTTAGTATTATTTTAAGATTTCTTGGGTGCTAATTGGTAGTGTGGTCAGCTTGTTTAAATCCTTGCTCTGTTCACGACTTGATTTAAATTCATAAATTCAAATCAAGAATGGAAAATATAATATTTTTTTTTTTTCATTTTATGCATGGGTGAGTGGTTACTAGTTTAGCTACCTATCAAGGGTGCTTGAATTTAAGTATTGACTTGAACTCAGTTGTGTTTGCCGAGCATCTAAAGGCAGCACTGAAACCTCCTCTCAGATTCCCTCTCTCTCCACATGTCTACAAAAGAGATTGGACTATAGTGCACTGCACATGATACGGCATGAAAGATTTGCTATAAATAAAATAATTGTGTAGGGATTCAATGTCTGTTTCCTTACCCCAAATTTAACTATAAATGAAGATTATATGATGTATTTATACACTACTAGCCACAGAAACACTCAACTTTTCTCTGCAAAGGATTGTCTTTCACTTTCTTTAGCATTTCTTTAAAGATTCTGAAAGGAAATCAATTTCATTCTATAAAAATATTTTGCCATTATTGTTTGTATTTTTAGCAAGCAAGACAGTGCAACCTAAAATAACTATTGACAACCACAACCATACTTTGAGACAGTCCTTACAAGAAGTGAACATAACATGTTCTGTCAGTCAACTTAGCAACATAAGTTTCTCTTGCCTCAACAAGACCCTGACCAAAACAGCCACATCAGTCTCTTTCATCTATAACATGACAAAGGAAGAAAATGGCTTCATATGTAACTGCATATCTAAATATTCTTGCTATGAGCAAAAGGTTGTGACATCACCAATATACTTAGCTTGTAAGTCCTTTTAATAATTCATCAAGCACAAATTCATTTTATATATATAATTTTATAATGTCATTGTCTCAGAATGCTAAATCACAATTCTAGCCAGGAAATCCTGCTTACAAAATATTTTCTGCTAAATTTGAGGATTTTTAATCTACATTTTCTTTAACACATTAAATATGTTGTCAGCGATTTTGAGGACTTAGTCTAGTCTTTCCATTTTTCATAAATACTTGTGCTAAGAAAAATAAAAAAGCTGTTCAAATGGACTGTAAATCGCACTAGTGATATTATATGCTGTTTATACTTTGTAAACAGGAACAGGTTTAATTGACATAACTTAATCTATATATATATACATATATTTTTAGTTTGAAACTAATACTTGACAGCAGTTTTAATACCCTGAAGTTTTCTTTAGATCTTTATTAAAGAGTTAACTTTCGTTGTTTAATAGCCTATATCTATATTATAAAGTAGAATGTGAGGGGTATGTATGTATGTATGTTACTTATAGACATCAAAACCGCTTGACCAATCTTGATAAAACTAGGCAGGAATGTTCCTTGTGTACCAACTTAGACCGTAGTGTATGTATTGTAGCCCTAAAACAAACTTAAGACCCTAAAAAAAAATAAAGTTGTCCGACTCTATTACAGCTATAGTATTTTATGGATCTAGGCCATGTCTACAATGTTGACATGAGAAAAGATAGAAAGGATTTAGACCTAGATCTAATTTTAAGAAATACACTTTGCGCAGATAGTTTTTTACTTTGACACATGAAAATACAAAAGAAGATCCATTGATTTCATTATATAATAAAATTAATCTTCAATTTTGTGTTTCAAAAGCATTTTTTACATTAATTAGTTCCTTATATCTGTGATTACAGATTTCCTGACGAACATTCTTTCATTAGACAATACCGTAATGAATCGCGTACTAAAAATTAATTCGTTTAATTGTTTACTTTATAATCCCATCCCTAGATCTAAAACTCTAATTCAACTCTAAGATGATAAAACTTCTCTTCGCACAGATAGTTTTATACTTTAACACATAAACATATTAATTAAAGTCCATTCATTTCATATTTTGATCAAATAAACATTCAAATTTGGTTTTCTAAAGCTACATTTGTTTACGAAAGCTGCGAAGCCGAGTTGAGATAGGCCTAGATCTATATTCATTCATGAATCGCGTACTAAAAATTATTTCGTTTAATTGTTTACTTTATAATCCCATCCCTAGATCTAAAACTCTAATCCAACTCTAAGATGATAAAACTTCTCTTCGCACAGATAGTTTTATACTTTAACACATTAATATATTAATTAAAGTCCATTCATTTCATATTTTGATCAAATAAACATTCAAAATTGGTTTTCTAAAGTTACATTCGTTTACGAAAGCTGCGAAGCCGAGTTGAGATAGGCCTAGATCTATATTCATTCATGAATCGCGTACTAAAAATTATTTCGTTTAATTGTTCACTTTATAATCCCATTTATTTAACAAAGCTATCGCTCTTTTCGTTTTTAATAGATAAGAATGTATCGACTTTGGGTAAACCATTTTCGCAAAACTAATTTTATTTTTGTAGCGAAACTGAAATAACGTGAAAGGATCATTAGCTACGTTTAACATACATCTAAATCCAATCCACTAGATTATTCAAAAGAAATGTTTTAATAAAAAAAAAAATGGATTTAAGCCTATTAGCTATTTTGATTTGATAGCATTATTCACACTATTTTTACATTGACACATTCGCTTTACTTATTACATTATTATTTCGTTTATTTGCTTACAAAACACTCTCAGTGACTATATCGAAAGTAATGCGCAAATAAAGACCCGCGGGTCGCGGGTAACATATGTCTAGTATCTTATATTATAAAGTAGAATGTGAGGCGTATGTATGTATGTATGTTACTTATAGACATCAAAACCGCTTGACCAATCTTGATAAAACTAGGCAGGAATGTTCCTTGGGTACTAACTTAGACCGTATTGTATGTATTGTAGCCCTAAAACAAACTTAAGACCCTCAAAAAAAAAAAAGTTGTCAGGCTCTATTAATGCTATAGTATTTATGGATCTAGGCCATTGTTAACAATGTTGACATGAGAAAAGATCAAAAGGATTTAGACCTAGATCTAATTTTAAGAAATACACTTTGCGCAGATAGTTTTTTACTTTGACACATGAAAATACAACTGAAAATCCATTGATTTCATTATATAATAAAATTAACCTTCAATTTTGTGTTTCAAAAGCATTTTTTACATAAATTAGTTCCTGATATCTGTGACTACAGATTTCCTGGCGAACATTCTTTCATTAGACATTACCAATTGGTTACACATTAACACATCTCTCTACTGAGTCTATTCCTAGGCCTAGGTCTAAATCTCTTATTGAGCTCTAAGATGATAAAACTTCTTTTCGCAAAGATAGTTTTATGCTTTAACACATAAACATACTAATTATTTTCCATTCATTTCATATTTTAATCAAATTAACATTCAAATTTGTTTTTCTAAAGCATTTTTAATACATTCGTTCGCTGTTCGTTAAATAAAGCTGCGTAGCCGTGTTGAGATAGGCCTATATTCATTCATGAAAAAAGGTCATGCATGCGCAACACAGAATGAACTCTATAAAAGACAATTTTTAACTCTAGATTAGTGTAGATCTATTTCTACCTCAAGATCTACTTAATACTGTAACACACGAACATACAAAATTAAGTCTATTCATCTCAAATTTTAATCAAATATATGTAGGTCTACAAGCAAATGTTTTAATTTGAACAAATGGATTTAAGCCTATTAGCTATTCTGATTTGATAGCTTCATTCACACTATTTTTACATTGACACATTCGCTTTACTTATTACATTATTATTTCGTTTAATTTGTTTACAAAACACTCAGTGACTATATCGACAGTAATGCGCAAATAAAGACCCGCGGCTCGCAGGTAACATATGTCTAGTATTTAATATTGAAAGTGTCCTAAATCATTTTTATATACTTTAATGCAATCCTAAGATTCAGTTATCTAAATAATCATATTTTAGTTTTGTTTTCATAACTTTTGAACCGTAGATGGTCCTAGTGAGGTTAAAGCCTCCACCAGTGTTCTCAGCTTGGAGCTTTGTAAAGAGGCAATATTCACAGTTGCAGTCCCTCAAAGTGATGTCTATCCAGGGGTTTCCTTTAGCCTTAAGGTGGATGTTCCTGGTTCAATTAACTGGGAGCTTACACCTGAGAATGTGAGTGCAATTGTGAAAGTTAGAGCTGAAAAAGCAGGGGAGTTTTCATTCAACATTCAAGCTTTCAACACATTTAACAGCAACATCAGAGCCCAGACAGCAGTTAAGGTTATTGCTTATGGTAAGTTTTAAAGATTTTAATTTTCATTTCAATTTATTAAGTATGATAATTGTATCATCATTATGGCATCATGTATTTCCAAGATGTTATTTCAGGCCTATAACATCTGTTTAGTTTGCACGAGGAGCTTCAAAACAATGATAAAAATGCACAGAGTAACACAATTATCGCTAGTCGCTGAATGAACTCTTTATGTTGTCTGTTGTATTTATGTGTATTTTTCTGTTGTGTTGTCTTTATATGAGAAACGAGTCCTTGTAATCACAACAAATTTCCGTAAGGATCAATAAAGCAGTCTTAGTCTTAATTATCAGCAACACCATATTTATTATTTGAAAAAGATTACTTAATATAGATTGTTCCAGCCATAAGCTAGTGGAAATACATTGCACACAATTAATTTAAATAATTTCTTTATAGACTCCAGATTATTTAGTATATAGACTACTTTAATAATACGTAAGAAAATAAAAACATATAAAAAAAAATTTCTCCACAAAACTTAATATATAAAGAATTTTAGTAAATCCAGTAAAAAACTCTTTTTATAAAAAAATATGTTTTTTTTTTGTTTAGATTCACCTTCACTGAAGCCAACACTTTTAATAAATAATGGTGAACTGGTGATAGAAGGAGTCTCATCCCAAGATGTAAACATCACTTGCAGGTCTCCCATTGGTAATGTGACTATAACTGTTTCCTGCTTGGGAACCACTGTCTCTCATGTTGGAGCAGAACTAACAGTGTCCAAGAATCTGACCAGGTCAGACAATGGTGAACTATGTCATTGCTATGTCCAATACACTCCAAGTTGTTTCCACAATGAGACAAGCACTGTGCATCTTAATGTTACATGTAGGTATATGAAAGCACTTCTCAAGATTTCAGAACACTAATATCACATACAACTTTTGTCTCTGTGCAGTGTTATAGGAAAATGTTACATGGAATCAAAATTATCTTAACTTCATCTTTTACTTCAGAGTGTAACAATAGCTGATGCAATTTTTAAACAATCTGTAGTTCATACAGAAAGTATATTATGTTCTCTTCTTATTTAAAATTCTAAGTTTATTTATTTTTTTTGGTAGAGAAATGCTTTAAGAGTTGAGTCTAAACTCAGTTGATAAAACTCAATTATTTTTTCTATGTCATCATTGTTTTCCTCCTGGCGCCGACTGCACTAGCCTCAAAAGTGTTGGCTTTATCTTTATTTGCATGGAACAAGTCTTGTATATATTACTCACTGTAATTATACTTTTTTGAGATAATGAAGTGCTATTTTTTTTTCTTTATATAAAAAAAAATAGTTATGTTTTGCTCAAAAGCATCAATTGTTAAATAAATTAAATATATAACAGTTAAAGCAACAAAGCAAAACTTTGTAAATGGTAGATTAATACTTTATTAAGTTTATTAGCATACAAGCTTATCACTGGAATTATTCTAATCTATGTACTTCTTCAAAAGATGCAATTTCTCATATGACTAAAGAGGCCAATTCTTGATTCCAATTCACAGATTGGGTGTTTGTAATCACCAGACACTTTAGATCAGCATTTTCATCACTTTTCCTACTTCTGGTGTGTACATCATCTGTCTTCCAAGACCCATTCTTCATGCTTACTCTTCATGTGGATCTATCCTGTACTAGCTTTGAAACAATGTACGAGACCTGGCCAAATAGCTTTGGACTCTAGTAAATATTTGTTGTCTTTGTCTTCAGATCAAGCAAGCATCACTAGCCTCACAGTCAATGAGAAGCCTGATGGTATTGAGCTGATGGAAGGAGACACCGTCACACTGAGTTGTCTGTCAGACAGCAACCCTCAACCACACATCCATATAGAAACAGAACATGTCCTTCACCTCATACCCAGTATTGTCTTGAACAACAGCACCACTGAGTTTGGTCAACACATGTGGCAGTTTGTTTATCAGATGCCAAACATCAGCTGCAGGCAGTCATCAACATATACGTGTGTTGCTTGGAATGGGCTGTTTGATGTGAAAGTCAGGCAATCCGTCACAGTGTCTGTCAGGTGTAAGTCAATCCCAAGTATCATATATACTCAATCATGAGGATGCTTTTAGTTTTCTGTGCTATTACTTTTATAAAAGTTACAAAGATGCTAACTATTTATTGGGAACTGTTGGTCTTTAAAGAGATAATTTAGTAGTTTTCAGTATAACAGATATCTATTTAAAAATGTCCTTTGATTATTACAAAGCTGTTTTTTTCTTTTAATGAGAATTTTTTGTTTCGTTAAAATTGATCTAAAGCTAGATAGATTTTTTAAAACTAGAAACGCTACACTTAATAATCATAAACAATGCCAACACTATATCGCCAGATTCATCAGTCAATTTATTTACACACTCTCACAGTACGAGGTTACACACAACACTCTGATATGAACTTTCTTACCAAGGGGAATAACTCTACAAACTAATACCAAACACATACACATAAACACAATGTCAACAGATGTAAGTTCTTTTTAAAACTAGTCCTATAAAGCCTTTGACATTAAAAGGACATTAGTCTTCTTTTACAAAGGTTAAATCAACTCTGTGTGTCTGTCTGGTAAAATGTTTCTACATGTTATTTCTCCCATGCATAATCTCAGTTCAAGCTGAAATTTTGAACATTTATATCTTTTACCTGATGAAATCAGAATCAATACAAAAAGATTTACCAATTAGTTAATTATTTATTGGTAATTAATTATATTGTTTGGTATAGAACACTGGAAGGACATTGTACTTGACTGATGTGGTGGTATAAATTGAATGAATCCCTTTTATACTTCGTAGGAAAGTAGGTTGCCACTTTAAAGTTTGAAACTAACAATATATAACTATACAGCCTTCTATTTTCATAAGCACTTACCTGTCACAAATATGGTTATTGTGTTGTCTAGAGTAGGCTTTAATGGGGCTTGAACCTTTGAGTTCAAATTCTGGCCACAGTAACATTCACAGGATATCCCCCTCTATCTTCCCCCACTGCTTTCCCAACTGATCCAGACAAATGATAGCATCATAATATATTGAGAAAGCTAAAAGTTCGAAATTGCAATAAACAAAATTAATTGGTACAAATATATCACACAGATTTATTATTGTTAGTCTAGATCTATTACAAATTTAATTACATGACTAATCCAAACTAATTTGATACAAGCTTTTTCATTGTTTTTTTTAATACATTTTTCATGTTTTTCTACTATCAATATTAGTCTAAATTTAAAAAGAATAAATTAATAAAGTTTCTAAGTGTAACTTGGTATGGCTCTTAGAAACTATTCTTTCAAAGTATATTTATAAACTCCTTGCCTTATTTGTGTATATGTCTGTAATATCTAGGTGGTGTGCAACTGTTGGATCAGTCTACAAAGCTGCATGAGCTTAAAGGGAAATCCATCAACATGCTTGCAGCAAACGTCTATCTGATTGGCTACCCAAAGCCAAATAATTTGTCCTTACTTGTAAGCCAGAGCAAGGAGCCAGTCAGCAATAGGAGCTACACATTGCTGTACAAAGATACACAATTCTTTTATGGCACCCTCTTTGTACTGATAGACAAACTAACAGAAGAGCATGTGACACTCTATACTGTGAATGTTGGCAATGGAGTTGGATCAAACCTCGAGTTTGAGTTGAGTTTTATGGAAGGTAAGGCTCTGATTTAATTCACCAGTCTATACTAGAATACATCATGGTGTCTTTGATCACAGACAAATATTGTTTATGCTTTCTTGGGGTGCTGAACCAAAAGTCCTGACTTTAAATCTCTGTCGAGGCTGGAGTTTAGGATCTCTTTATTGGCACTTTTAGACTGTTTTAATGGGTATGTAATATTCATTTAGGAATGTTGTTACTATCATTGTCACCCTTGTTAACCCTTGACTATAAAGACACAAATTAATGTAGTGAAGCATTAATAAACAGTTGGTCAACAATGTAACACTGCAGTGCTTTAATTAGAAAAAAAAAGCATAAGCTTATCTGCTGTTTCTATGATTTCTTTAAATATATATTATGAAATTCTTGAAATCATATGTTTAAGATTAATGACAGAGTATGACAATGGAAAAGTGCAACATAAATTAAAACATAATAAAAGTAATCCAGAACCTCTACAAGGAGGTCACTAGATCAGTGTACTTCAACAATAACACTGAGGACTGGTTTAAAACTACAGTTGGAATAAGACATAGCTGTCTACTTTCACCAACTCTTTTCAATACCTTCCTTCAAAGGATAATGGATGATACTCTTGAGGGCTATGAAGGTACTGTAAGCATTAGAGGAAGAAGAATTACTAACTTGCGCTTTGCTGATGGCATAGATGGTCTAGCAGGGATAGAACTACTAGCTGACTTGGTGATGCATATAGACAAGACCTCAGCAGCATATGGTATACAAATAAGTGCTGAAAAAACTCAAAATTATGACAAATAGACAACAGGCTACAGCATAGAATGTGAAAAGCTGACAAATGTCAGTAGTTTTAAATACCTCGGAGCTATAGTCTCAGATGAGGGAACCAAACCTGAACTACTTGCTTGAATTGCACAGTCCAAAGCAGCACTAGCTAATCACAAAACAATATGGAAAGACAAAAGCATGCATTTTATTTCTACAAAGGATGATCGTTACAATACTTTTTCTTTTCAATTTCATACATAAAATATAATTGATGAAAAGACTAAATTAAATATCCAGATTATGCATATTGTGAAACAGCCGAAACATCCTATAGAATGTCTGTTAGAAACTTACTATAAGTAAAAGTAGTAGACATTGGGATTGATTAATTTTTTCCTGTTTGACTTAATTACAGATGATGAAGGGCTATCTCAGAGAACTGTAATTGTCATCACCGGGGTATCAGTTGGAACTTTAATTTTGCTTCTTATTTTCATATTGATTTTTTTGAGGCTTAAGAAAGGTAATATTTGTAATTGTTAAACATTTTTTAATGAAACATGACTGTCAGCTTAACGCTTGTTTGATGTAAATCCTAGTTTCTAATTGTTTCATTTTTTTCCTCATGTAATTCAGGAGACCACAGAGACAGAAACAATGGATTGCCAGGTACTAGGTGTTAATAGAACATCATTAGTTGTTTTTTTTGTGTACTATTTGACAACAAAAATTAAATATTGCTGGTTTCTTCAGTTATTGATTTTAAGTAACAATGATCACTTGTTTAGGAACTAATTAATAATCTCAATTTAGAGAGGCTATCACATGTCTCATATGCATGTGAGACATGGAAGTCATCTGTCAAAATTGAGAAATGACTAGATCTAAATGTGGCTCAACAAAAATGGCTGAGGCGGATTTTGGGAGTCAGTTACACAGATCGGGTCTCAAACAAGGAAATCCTATGCCGAACTGGAAGTCGAACACTTATTGAGGTGACAGAGCATTGCATGAGGTTTGCGGGACATGTTCTATGACAAAATGAACTACGCATACTAAGAGGCCAATATGAGGAAAGCGTCACACCTTCATGGAGGACCTCAGAACAGTGGACACCAGGTGGGAGGAGGCTTCAGACATTGCCAATGACAGATCTTTATGGGGACAGCTTGCCGCCCAATGCGCTAAGCGGCACAGGAGGACCTAAGTCTAAGTAAGTGATGCTATCTGGGGCTGTGGTGCCTGAGTGGTAAACACTTGGTGCTCGAAATAAGGGGAATGGAGTTTAAATCCTGCTTATGATGCTTTTAATTCTCCAATATAAATTGTGGAAGTAAAGGCGACTGGTGCAACAGGACACTGTTGTTTACCATCAGCCATAGAGATAAATGAGCTTTGCATCATCTGCTCATGTATTACTAGGTCTGAAAAGGGTGCCTTTACTCAACTTTATTATTTTACTTATTCATATCCAGAAGTTACACATTTTCTTTTGTTAACAATTCAATTCCTCATATTCATTCTTTATAATATCACAAAAAAAATTTGTATGACAAATAATCATGCGTACAATGATATCTAAGACAGGAATTAAATTAAAGAATTAGATGAGGTTAAATGGTCTCAGTTATTTGTTACTGTTCTTTTTCTGATATTCACTGTGCATGTATTCTAAAATTGTTTTGTTTTTTAAGTTTTGTTTTATTGGTATGCTGATTTTCTTAATGTATCTTTTTTTTATATATATAGGATCAGTCAAAAAGTCAAAGAAATCAAGTTTCTATATGAGAAGTTCTCGCTATGTAAGAGGTATGTATGTTGTGTAATTTAGCTTATGTTAAAAAACAACAACATAGCAGCCTACATTTCTTTAGCAACTGTCACCCGAACCACACTAAACTAATTCCTGAATTGCTCAGATAAATATCAAATGTCTCAAAATTTTATATACTAGCTAGAATGTTTAGTTTTAGAGATGGCTTTTTTAAATACAAAGATATAGATTATTAGTTACTATTAATTATTTTAAAAAAATACATTTACAATTATAAATTTGTTTGCAGATTTGTTTACCAGACATAGAAAGCAACAGTTGTCTCACTTTTCTGGTAATTAGCAAAAATTAAAAGTGTTGTTTTTTGTGTCTTTGTCTTTGTAATATAAATTGGTAAGTTGATGGTCACAATGTAATATGTCCATAATGCCAGAAAGTGGAAACATTGAATGTAGAGGACATTCTCTCAGAGCTAGTGGACAAAATCCAAAGAGTAGAAAAGAAATGTGAGAATCAAAGAACTGCACATCAACATAGCTCTGGAGTATTGGAGTCCATGTCAAAGTGTAAAAAATAAAAGGATTGTATTGAAGAAAAACAAATGATTACAGACAGGGTCATACAGTAACCTAAACATGTGTGTATGTCCCATTCTATACATGGGCTCATGCTATCTCATACATTTTGTAGTCATTTAAGCAATCAATGGGCAACTACATTTCATTAAAATTGGCCCTAAAAAAAACACATATTTGTTTATTTTATAATATTGAAACCTAGTCTTCTCTAATTTTAATATTAAAGTTTTAGTTGTTTTATTTGCTTTCACTTTATTTTTGATGTAAGAATTTGATTCTAAATGTATTTTTGTCAAATATTAAATCACTAAATAAAATGTACATGTTACTGAACCAAATATGAGGATCAATTAGCCTGAAAACATGGATTCATTTGGGCTATTTATTACTGATATGTATAACATTACATCTTCAACTCTGTTATATTGTTGAATTGCTTGCTTGGATTAAAACTAGGAGTAGTACTATTATTCTGATTATTATGTCCTCTAAAAATATGACACAATGTTTCTGATAAGACTAGATGTCTAAGTTTTTATTAAGACTAGGTGCCTAAATTTGTATTTTGTTTGTAGCCTGATGACTGAACTATTTGTTGTGATTCATTGTCTCATAGACTTCAAATTATTATAAGACTGTCCTTTGTGATTTTTTACAGAGTTATACAGTGATGGAAATCAAGGCAATGAAACAGTTCCTCTAGAGCCTTTGAGTAAGTTTTGCTTTCCTCTGAAAGAAGGAAACATAATGCTTTTTAAATCTTCTATCAAACATTTGGGTTCTGTCTCATTGTAAACAAAAAAAATTTAGTACATGTATGATGTTTAGAGATTTCTTGATTTTGCAACCCTACGTTAAAAAATCTTTTCAGAATAATATTAATTAGAAAACAGCTATAAAGACATTGTTACATAGTATGGGAAACAAGGACAAGATTCAAAACATTGTATCAGCAAATATAAGTTATAAGATAATTTTATTGATCCAATCAAATGGAAATTCAGTTTGACTTCGATTGACAACCTCAGCGTAACTACAAAACAATATGGATGAAAAAATTCGAACAGCAATCACTCACACACATACACATTCACAACCAGCGCTTTATGAGTTTGACTTCTATGTACTTCTAAATGACGACAGCTGATCTTGTTACACTCTGACCGATAGTGGGATGAAGGAGATTTTAAAATCTTTCTGCTTTAGTCCTAATGGAAAGCAGACGACCACTTCATTCAGATCTTATGTAACAGTGGTTTAATGGGTGCTGGTTGTCTTTAAGAATCGTGAGTGTTTTGGAAATGCATCTTTTTTGAAAAGCTCTTCAAGAGATGGTAGCTGTATTTGAGTGATATACGATGCTTTTTTAATTAGTCTATTATATCTATGTCTTTGTGCCAGTGAAGTATTACCATACCAGCAGGTGATGGCAAGGTTGATTAGACTGCTGATAGTTGCTGTGTAGAAAAGTTTGATTATTGTTTTGTCTATGTTAAGTTTTCTTAGCTTTCTGAGATAGAATAGTCGCTGGTGAATTTTCTTGTATATGTTTTGTTAAACATTAAGCTGCAATTAAAATTTTATTAACATTTTTTTTCTTAGATGGGCGCTCTAAACCAACATGTACAAATCAGACAGAGGTGGCAACTGCGGCATCACCTCTTTTAAATACAAGTAAGTAATTGATGCATTTTTTCTCAATATATTTTTTCCGCAAGTTCCTATGACCTATATTAATATGTCTTCCTTCTTCACCTTTAAATAAGTACTTGCCGTTGACTATCCTTCCCAGGCATTTCTCTTGGTCAATATTTTACTTCAGCATCCATTAATTGGTTTGCTTGGACAATTTATCTATATAGATACAAAGTTCACCATACACTTGACATTAGACAAATAGTTTTTATAGATAAAAAGCTTTTAATAAATAATAGAGTGTACAATATTTCTAGATGTATAAGTCTATTATGGTTATACTTACTCTGGATGTGGCAAAATATGTAGGTCACAGCTGGGACTGTGCAGCCACGAGAAATACTGCATTCCTCATTAATCTTCGGACTTGAAGATAAACCTTATTATTATTATAAGTCTATTAAGTCAGATTAGAGTATAAATGGCAGTGGAAACAATAAGTCTATAAAGACTTATAGCTTACATTGAAAATGGCTGATTAGACTTTAAGTGAACTTAAAACTTACTGTACAAATGGCGGACTGGACACCAAGCTAATAAGACTATTTACATTCATGCATTTGTTTTTAACATTTTTGAGCAAAGTATTAGATGAAAAACAGCAGTGTTGTAAAGCAATATATTAATCATAAACAAGTTTTTGTATATGGATTTGTACTTACTGAAAAGATATATTCTTAGTGTTTATGAAAACTTTCAGTTGACATTCATGTTGTTTGGGATTTACAGTCTTTCAAAGTTTTTTTTAATTTTCTTTTTCATTTTGAAGATAATTTTATTTAAATATGCTAATGAGTCTTGTCCATGGAATAAAGTGTCATCTAACCCAAGGGAAAAACTTAGCACAATAAACTTTTAGTGGGCAAGACATCATTTAAATTGTGCCAATGTGCCAAAACCCCAAAATTTCAAATACTTAAACTTTTAGTTACTTTACGATGGGACTATTCATTTTTGCTCTAGATAAGTTTGATTTCTTTGGTGTTTATTTACCTGGATCATGGGTTTAATGTGGATGCTTGTAGAAGGTTAGCCAATAAAACTTGGTAAACCTTGTTCTGATGGTGACAAAGAAGGTATTTATTACCCTATCTGATCACTCTAATTATGATAGCTGTTGAATGAACCAACATTGGCTTCTAAGAACTAATAAATGGACATTAGTTGGGGAGAGTTAAGGCTGTTGGTCATTGTGCTAGCCACATGACACCCTAGTTAGCCTTGTAGTGTAGGCTGGGTGTTTCCTCAGGCTTTTTTTTTTTAAATATATAATCCCCGCATTTTAAGGAAGTTTTCGGTCTTGTCGATTTTCTCCAATACTGACATAAAAGGAACATCTGGGTCTTAAGACTGTAACCGGAATATCCATGGGACAAGGTGGGGTTGGCCAATGGTCCATTCTCCGCCATCCACAGAGCTCTCCGAATGAAACTATTCTGCAGTAGACAGCTTAAGGTGGACTGTGCCCTGGGTATGCCCTTAGGAATCGTCACATCCTGGATCCAGGCCCCTTCACGATATCACATTCACCAGATCCAGAGAAAAATTTCATGATGGGTTTATATCCAGTAGAAGAGAGTAGTGAGACATAGACCTCCGTCTGGAGTAGAGCAATCCAGACCTTTGTCAAAAAGCACCTAGAGGGGGGAAGTTTTCCTTCTCCTAGATGGGTTGCGTTATTTAGGCTGACATGCCCCATCAACACGAAGCTAAACTGGTTTTGAGGCGCCAGTGTTCCGCCTTTCATCCCTTCTCCTGTCAGTTTGTAAGAACAGGTTCCGCTGGATTTTGGGAAAATCACACATGAAGGCCAGGAGCTGGATTTGACTGTGAGAGTCATTTAGAGACGCAAGCCATAGGAGCATTTCTTGGATAGTGGGAGCTTATCCCCACTTTCACCCCCGGCATTGACAGTCCTTTGGAACCTGCCTTGTAGGGTTAATCATTGGTCATTGAAACATGTATAGATTGCAAGGTCTGAAAGTTGTATTTTACTTTGACTTAACTTCAGAAACATGACTTACATATTGTTTAGCTAAACGGGACTTTCATCATTTGCCTTGACTAGTAAATAACTTAATAGCACTTTAAACTTTGGCTGGCATATCAAATGTATCATTGTTTCCCAAGTCTCAAACAGTAGGAATGTGTATTGTTGTTTCTTGTACATAATTAAGTATTTGCATGTTGTCAAGAGTGATGTTGATAACATTTACACATATCCATTCCTATTCAACAGGTGGTGGCAGTCAAAAGCAATCCAAAAAAAGAGCTACTAAAAGCAGCGTTGCAGTGAATATGCATTTTACAAGCCCAGAAAGTAAGTTAGAAGTGAAGTAATGCAATAAGTCTTTGTGTAACAAATGCAAATTTAAAATTTGTGTTAAGACAAATGAATGCAAGAAATTTCAGACTTATTGAAATGGAATTGTTAATATTTACTAACAAGTTAATTTAACAGTTTTTAGAGAACATAGTAAATGCTTATTAATGCTGATTAAAACATATGGATCTTGGCTTTTTTTTTTCCAGAGCAACGTGTAGAAAAAATATCACTTCAGAAAAACTCTGAGGAAGGTAAACAATTTTTTGTAATGAATATCTTAGCACAAATAACATAATCTAATCATCATTTCTACCTTTGGTCCTTCCTGGGTCATAGGCCACCAACCAGCTTCCTGCAGGTATTTTAGTTCTCAGGGAATCGCTCCAACTGTCCCCACATCTTGCCTACCTGCTTATCATCTGCTTCCAAATGTCAATGCTATGCATTTCTGCGAAAGGTCGGACCTATTCTTCCTCAGCATCTGCTAGTTTCTTAATAACCCTTCCTCATTTATGATCTTGCATGTCCAGCAGATCATAAGAAACTTTCTGTCAGTTTGTGCTAACAGTGGTTCTCCAGGTCTCTGTACTTTAGAGTAGTATTGGCTTTACAATGGTGTTGAAGAGCTTATTTCCCTTGGAGGCTATTTGAGCTTTACCAATGTGGGTTCTGACATCTGTATCTGTTCCTGCAAGGTTGTCCAGGATACTGCAAAAATGGGTGTAGCTTTCCACCTTCTCCAGCTGCTCGACTCGCACTACTTCATCCCTCCACATTTGGTAAAACTCAGTCTAGCTGAGTGGTGCTTATCTTTTCTGCGGTGGGGTCTGAGACATAAGAGCCATCTCATCTAGAAAGTCGAGTCGTCAAGCTACTTCAAAAATCACAAACAACAGCTGTAAGAATAACTATCTTCAGGGTAATTAATGGTGTCTTTTAAAGGGACCATTTACACATTACCCTTCCTAATTGATTATCCAATAGTAACCAAGGAGAGCATAATGAGCAATGATGATTCAATACATAAAGGAGATAATTATCTGAGGAACAAGTCAATGATTGCTCAGGACATAAGATTGAACAACAAACAAACTTGATCCTATATGATGATTTAAGGGATAAAAATGATTCAAAGTTAAATTCAAGAATACAGATTTTTTTTTTTTATTCCTAATCAACATTATTATACTTATTTTTGAAAGTGATAACAACCTCTATCTATGATGAATCTACTGATCAACATTATTATACTTATTTGAATCAGGCAAACCAACTTCTATCTATGATGAAGCTGATGAAGAGAGTGTAGTGCAAATGAGAAAAGAGAAAAATAAATGTAAGTCATCAATGTCAAGAAAACAAAATTTACAATTTCAGATTCCTATAAGAAAGATTCTGTTAGGGAGCTTCCTTTTACTTAAAATGGCATTATTTGATCCAAAGTTTATATATATATATATATTTTTTTTTTTCAAACTAAAAGCTTATATAAGTAGGCCATTATATAATAAAATAAAAGACAAAAAGAATGAAATAATCAGCACCAGCAGGCAGTATTTTTATTTTTTTGTAATTGCTCATATGTAGTTAGTTTTTCTGCACTCTTTTTCAAGATTTTTTGTGCAGAAGGTAATGAGAATTTTTCTGTGCTATCTTTGAGCCCTCAACTAATGCAGCTCTGCTGGAGTCAAATAAAAGTAAAAGTAAAGTTCCCCTTTTAGACCTTGTGGTCTATAGGGCAGATGATGTAAAGGTTATCTGTTTATGTGGCCTATGGTTAACAAGGGTGTCATGTGGCCAGCACAACGGCCAACTGCCTTTATTTTCCCCCATCTTATGTCAGGTACCCATTAGAGCTGGGTGGACTCGTCCACAGATCCCAAAATTAAAAATCCCAGGAATTAGAACCCGGGACCCCTAATTCAGAAGTTAAGCGCTTTAAGGCTCAGCCACTGCTCCTCCTTGAGTCAAATACCATTTTTAAAAAAGGTTGTGGTCAACATCTTGTGTTGAACTCAAAATTGTTTGTTGGTAGCCAAGAAGTTAATGCAGCAGTCACAATTCCCAAATTTATATGAAAAATTCACTTAGGCAATGCCTTCCTATGTCATTAGCTCTTGAAAATTACTCAGATATAAAAAAAAAAAAATTAAGCTTAACTGACAATTTACATTTGTTTAAATAGAAAAATATTCAATGATACTATATCAGCAGACACATCTGACCCTCACTCCTGTACTTCCACAGAGACGGAACTCAAAGGTATTTCTCTAGTGACAAAGTATTTCTCATATGTAATCATACTTAAATTGTCTAGTTAATCAAATAGGTCAATGCTTTAAAATGTTAAGTTAGTGTTTGCAATAATAACGTTTATCAAATTTAACATGTTTTGCCTACTTTCATTGCAAAGACTGCTACATATTTTCCTTCCATATACAGATACTGTATTCTCATCTATCCAAACTAACCCTTAGTGCATTGGTATTTCACCCTTTTATATATGTATATACATTACCTCAATTAGTCAAGTTATAACTCCCATGATATTATAAACAGGCTTATTAGATTGCAAAAAGGTTAATTAGATGATTCACAATAATTTTGTTATCATCCTAATTAGTTAAAATCAGCTGTAAACCACTGCCATAGTGCATAAGTAAAAGATATGTAAATCAGTGTTTCCCAAACTGCATTCTGCAGAACCTTAGTGTTCTACGAAGTCTGAATAGTTGTTCCACTAACCACTGGAATAATTGATTAGTAGGCCACATCGTGAATTAATCTCTCTAAAAAGATAAGCAAAGTGTTCTGCTAAATACTCAGAATGTGTGAAGTCTTCCATTAAGGACTAAGTTTGGGAAACACTTATGTAAATAATTACAAGATTGTTTTACTTGTACAACATCAGGCTATTTTCATATTAATGTTCGGTTGCTGCAGTTGTTTTCCAATATGGTTTCTACTGTTTAACATGTTTGCAAGGTTTATTCCAATGATTCTCAAACTTTCAGCCCTTCATTTAGTAACTATCACCATTTCTATACTTTTATATTTCCCTTTTTTTACTTTTAATTAACAAAATGTGATCATACTTATTTGAAATAACTTAATGCAATTTTTCAAATGTTACCAAATGTTCCAGATCTGATGCAACTAGGAGATGCTCCTGAAATTCCAGATGCAGCATCTAATGAAGAATGTTTAGATAACATAGGTGAGGCTACATTTTATCCTCTAAGATTTGGGATTAGGGATTTCCTGAGTCCATCTTAATCTTTATAGCTACTTAACATCACTGTGTTAAATACATAAAATAGTATCCTACAACTCTTTAAAATGATTATTAAATTTTGGCAAGGGTAATTCTTATTTTGCTTAGAATTTTATTTTTCTTTTGATTTTATTTTTCATTTGAAAATAAAATAAACTTATTCATTTTTGAGATAACATTTTTTTTTATATTTATAAAACAAATGCTACAATCAAACTAAAACAAGTTTTTAAAAACATTTGCTAAAATGTATGTATAAACATTATCTCCAATAACCCAAAAAAATAAAAGTATTAAACTTGCATATTTTTTTAATTCCATTTTTATTACAAAGCTTGTATCAAGTCACTTTTTTTGTCAGTGTGGTAAAAAGTTTGTACAAGTTTTTTCTCCCGCATTCACACCAGACTCACTCATACTTTATATTCAGAAAGTTGATATCAGTTTAATTTTATTTAATGATTTGATTGCCAGGGGGACTGTTACGTTCCTTTCTAGAATGAGACTCTTTAAACAGTACATTAACACTAAAACAACAACGTCATCGCTTAGAACTCATTTTAATTCTCATGAACACTAGAACACTATTTCGTTTCTATTTTCTCCATTTTCTTTTCTCCTCTCCGTTCAACACGCATTCGCACCATTTCACATTTACATTAGCATGCGCACGTAACACCCCCCCTGTTTAACAAGTTCGATGTACATCGAACGTCCCAAATATAAATTGTCACATATCTTATCAGCCTATTCCAAGTTAAAACTACTTTAAATTCTCTGTAACATAGAGAACCATAATGTACTACAAAACAAAATCATACACAATGACATATTAATACCAATACAATTCTAACATTAGATTTAACATATAGCATTTATATTCAACCATTGTGACAGTAACAATCACAATACTAATTGTTATTATGAACAATTGACACATATATATATCTATGCATATCTCTATGTAATCATGCAGATTTCGTTAATACCACTCCCCGCCTATAATTCAATTTAAATCTATATCTGTTCACTAATCATTGTTGTGTATACTCCCAATTGAAGTAGTTCATCTATTTCTTTCTGTAATGCTTCTCTGTGATGCAATGGTACAGCATATTGAGGTAGTTTATTTGGATTTATTTGATATCATGTTCTATGATATTCGTTTTTCCTGGTAAATCTGTAAAAATATTCTTAAAATCTTCTAATAATGTTGTTACTTCCTTAGCTCTGTCTGACGAAATTCCCTTCACTTCCACATCTTTCCATGTTTGACTGGCATCGGTTGAAATTGTTTCTATGTGTCCCAATCTTTCTTCTGTCTCAATGTCTACACTCACGGATGTACCCATGACCAATGGGTCTTCTTTACTGCTTTTTTCACTTTTTTGTTTCGACCTAAATTCTTTTAGCATATCCACATGAAATATTTTCAGCCTTGAATCAATATTAATTTCATAATCCACATCACTAATTTTCCTTGTTACCTTATAAGGACCCAACCATTTCGTGAATAGTACATTCTCCTTATCCTTTAGTAATACCAAAACATCTTGACCTACTTCTAGTTTGGTCAATTTCCTGTGTTCATTCACCCTAGACTGTGTTAGTTCATTTTTATCAAGCACATGTTTGCTCGCTTCCTCACAAGCCTTTATTACTTTATTTCTAGTTTCTGTCACTATATCGTAACTTTCTTTATTTCCAACATGTTCTTGTGGGAGTATTAGTTCTTTTAGGATTGCCATTGGGCCTCTTGGATTTCCTCCATAAATCATCTGAAATGGCGAATACCCCGTGGTTTCGTTACGGCTCTCTCTGTATGCGAAAAGGATTGAGGATAATGCCACATCCCATTCTTTGGGATTGTCATCTGCTACTTTCGACAACGCTTTCTTTAACGTACAGTTAAAACGTTCACAAATACCGTTGCTCTGCGGGTGGTACGGGGCTGTAAACCGTTGCCGACTTCCAAACATTTTCAAAAATGTTGTCGTTAGTTGGCAGTGGAACTGTGTGCCCCTATCTGACAGTACCTCTTCAGGAAATCCAAACCGTGTAAATAATGTATATAACGCTTGAACTATATCACTGGCTTCAATTCTTTTTAGTGGGATCGCTTCTGGCCATCTTGAGCAAACGTCTATTACAGTTAGAATATATCGATGACCCCTATTTGATATCACCGGCATGGGTCCAATCAAATCAATCGCAATCTTCCTAAATGGCCTTTCTGGTATATCTACCTTTTGTAATGGAGCTCTGATTTTTTTAGTGCCTTTCATTTGACAAACTTTGCATGACAACACATAATTTTTGATGTCTTTGCTAATAGATGGCCAATAAAAGTCCCTAAATATTCTTTGTTTTGTTTTGTGAATTCCCATGTGGCCTGCATATGCTTCATCATGCCCATTCTTCAATATAACATTTCTAAATTCAGCTGGTACAACAACCTGTATAATTTTTCTTCCTTGTGACTCAATTTCTCTTACCAAAATTCCTCTTTCTATATAAAATCTTCCTCCTCTACCTCCTTTCTGGGCCAACTGACGCATCTCTGGGTCATTTTTTTGTTCTGTAATAAACCTTTCCTTGTTGAATACTACATCATTAAGTTCTAATGTTTCTGAGTTTCCTATTAATCCTTCTTTTTTTTTTTTCTTATCTGGTAACTGAAATAATTTTTCCAGATCTCCTGCATCCAGGTCCTTACATTTGGATCGAGTAATACTCATTCCGAAACACTTCTTCCAATTTCCCATATCCTTTTCATTGCAATTCTTTATACCTGGAATATTTCCGATAATCAAATCAATATGAGCATGGTCTATTACACATGCATCCACAATTCCAGTAAAATATGGTGTATCAATTTTAATTCTAGCAACTGGTAATTGTACAGTCTTCCCATCAAACATCACACAATTCCTGGTTTTGCCGGTATATTCTTGTTCTTCTACTAATTTCTTATTAACACCCACAATTGTACTGCCTGAATCTCGTATCGTCCTTGCTATTTTGTTTCCCACGAAAGTCTCAAAATACTCAAGGCTTCCTGCACATGTTAACATTGAAAGGCTTTGATCTCTTCTATCTCTCACTCCGCCGTATCTTCCCTGTACATTTCTTTGGTATCGCCCTCGGTTACTATAAAAATGTCCTTGTCTACTACCCATTTGGTTCCTTCCTTGTCCTCTAAATCTATTTTGTTCATCATATCTAAATCGTCTTCCATTGTTGATGTAGTTGTCTCGTGTATCTCTTGTTCTGTTAAATGCAACTATTTCTTCTATGTCACTGCCTCTGGATAGTTTCTTATCGGGATGTGCCACTTTATAAGCCCTTATCAGTCTCACTATGTCTTCTATGGCTTTTGGTTTCCTCTCCAACAAAAATATTTTTAATTCCTCCTGACACTCATAAATTGCTTTGTCTATCATTAGAAATGTCTTTAAACCGTCAAAGGTCTTTTCTATTTTAGCGGTTTCAGTCCAATTTTCAAAACTACTGGTCATTCTGTCCAGGAATGTCTGTGGGTCATCATTTGTTTCTATCGCACAGTTAACAAATTGTTCACGGTAGTACGCCTCTGTTTTTCCGTACGTTCGTAGTAATTGTTCTTTCACCACGCTATAGTTGCTCTGGTTCATGCATATCTTCGATGGAACCTCTGCTACGAATGACTTCGATAATAAGAATGACCATTTGTCTTCGGGGTATTCCAGTTCCCTCATTTCAATTTCAAATTTCTTCAAAAAAATGTCTATGTCCATTTTAGCTTCTTCGAATATTGCACCTTTATACTTTGCTAGTTTGTTCCCTGTAGTTTCCCCTTTTCTTTTATCACTCTCTTTTTCTTGGGTTGTTTTTAACTTTTTCTCGGCCGTCTCTTTTTTGAACGCCAATCTCTCTCTTTCAATGGCAACTAATTCGTTTTTCTTTTCCCTTTCAATGGCTATCTTTTCTCTTTCTCTTTTGTCCTCCTTGTCTAATCTTTCCTTTTCTTTTTCTCTTTCTCTTTTGTCCTCCATGTCTAATCTCTCCTTTTCTTTTTCTCTTTCCATTGCTAATCTCTCCCTCTCCATCAACCTTTCTTGTACGTATTTTCTTAGTTCTGCCCCTTCAAGCTCTAACAACCTTCCCTCTTCTTTCAACGCTGCTACCTCAGCCTTGTCCGCCATTTTCTATTACTATTAATCAAATTGAATAGTATCCTATCGCTAGATCTAGACTATATAATATGATATCTCTACTATCTGTTGACAGGAGATCAACTGTGTATAAAGGACTACGTAGGTTTTACCTTTACGTTGGGCGCCACTTGTTACGTTCCTTTCTAGAATGAGACTCTTTAAACAGTACATTAACACTAAAACAACAACGTCATCGCTTAGAACTCATTTTAATTCTCATGAACACTAGAACACTATTTCGTTTCTATTTTCTCCATTTTCTTTTCTCCTCTCCGTTCAACACGCATTCGCACCATTTCACATTTACATTAGCATGCGCACGTAACAGGGACAAAAGAGTTTTTGTGTCTGTTTGTCTTTGCTATCGGTGTCTTGTATCTCTTTTGTGATGGTAAAATCACAAAATCCTGACCTAAAGGGTGATTTTTTATTTTTGGAATCTTTTTTTGCTTTCTTTTGGATGCTTTTCTCAAACAGCTGTCTAAATGGAGTTTTTTTTTTTTTTTTGCCAATGACTTTACCAGCAGCATTTAGGACTCTATGAAGCTTATTTTAATTTTTAATGTTGAAATTATAAGGCAGTGATATTAACACTTAAAATATTGCAGATGTGAGCATGATAAAACATCACAAAGATCTTTTTGCTAACATTAAATGAGGACATTTTTCTAAATAATCGTAATCTTTGCTGATATAATGAGTCTTTCAGTAAAATTCAATTTATTGTCCAAGATCTTACCAATGTATTTAAAAGTTTGCATCATTTTAATGGTCTATCATGCTACAGAAACAATATCATTTTCCTTCTTTTCCATACGAAAATGGATAATGTTTTTCTTTGTTTTTTTTTTTTTACATTTAATTTAAATAAATTATTTTTACAGCATTTTTCAAAGTGTTCTTCTCTGAAATACTCATTTACGTCTGAGTTCTCTGGTATTAAAAGCTGATGTTTTAAGTATTCTATATTGAGAAAAAATATAATATTTTTTTTTACTGTATGAGTTATATAATTGTAATGATTTTTAATAGCATTTGTATTGTTGACTGCATTGTGCTTCCTAATATATGTAAATATTAAGAATAGCAATAATTATATTTCTATATCCTAATTAGTATTTTGTTTTTGAATTATATCTGCACATATAGACCAAGATCCAGATGAAACAATTCCTAAAACTGTGGTAGAGTCTACATCTAACAGAACATCTGAAAGTAATTAATTTAATTTTACTTTGTTTGAAGAGAGTGATTAACTAGAAATGGTAGGACAAATCTGGGAAAAGATTGATACTAATAAATATATAGATAGATAGGTTTAATTAAACAATAATGTTTTATTTATTATATATTTGTAATTATCTGTAATTATTATTTCTCTAATGTTTATATTTTTTCATTAGTAATACTAAAAGTAATATATTGCTAAAGTAAGGGAGATAATCTGCTTTAAATCTTTGAGGATTCAGAAGTCTAGATAGTAATTTAACAATAAAGTATGAACACTGAACCCTAACTTGGAAATACAAAAATACAGCCTAATAAACTACTCAGAATGATAAGGGCCTATTTTTATCCCATATGCTTCCACAAGCGCTTCTTTCCTAGTGCCATTAGACCATGTAACTCAGGGGTTCTCAACCTTTGGGGGTCGAATGATCATTTCCCAGGGATTGCATGGAACATTTGAAAATTTTGTTTTTCTGTGTTGTAACAAAGACATTTGTACTAGAGATGGCATACAATTACAATCTAATGTATAAAGTAAAGGGATATTACTCAGATTAGGGTTATATAAAATAACTAATTAAATGAAATAAAAATTGGGGGGAGGTATAATTAAGAACACAAACTTATTGCCAGATGATAAGCAGGGCACTTTTAGTGAGTATAATATCATTTCTTCTTTTTTCAAACGCTTTGCGGAATCAAACATTATTTCAATGATGTAGATTCTAGCTAGTCTTGAAACTATTAATACATAATCGTTTTCTAGTCTATGTTATTGAAGGTAATATATTCATTACGAAACATTCCATGTACATGGATCTCAATCAAAAGAATGTTAGAAAAGTAAATATAGTGACAATTTGTATCAGCATGGTTTTATGGAGTCAGCAGAGTTGCCTACAAGTACGCATCTTGCATATTTTGTACGCAAATTGACACGAAAATATGCGAGTAGCCTATGGTTTATCATCTGAAAATACGCATTTCCCCCTCTAAACAAGTAGTTCTTGCTAATCATATAGATCAGTGCATCAATGCCTGAAAATAGTCTATTCTCATTAGATTTTAGATCTACCACAAGATAGACTCGAGTATTGCTTTTTTTCTTCACTTGCTTACGCGCAAGTTTTGAATGTTTACTAGATCTAGATCTTAATGATCTAAATAAAGCGCTGTTCGTTTCAATGTGTGACAACGTGTCAGTTTATATGAAGTCTTCAAACTGATTGGGATTTAATTGATTGATTAGTTCTAATTCACCTAAACTCTAGACTGGATATAGAACTAGAACTAGAGGTATTTTACGATGTTAGGCACCTATAAAGTATAAAAGAATTTGCGTAAATCTAGATTTTGCATTAAGATCTACAGTCTAGATCTAATTCTAAATAGATCTAGATTATATATCTAGATTTAGATATAGATCTAATTATATTCTAGATTCTAGACTAGATCTCTATGTGACTAGGTATGTACTAGACTTGGATTTAGAATTAATCTAGATCAAAGTACAGCTATGTATAGATTGGATGGCTGCCTGGTCGTGAGGTTTGCGCGCTGGACTGTCGTTCGGATTTATCGATGGTCGAGGGTTCAAATCCTGCCCGCTCCCATCCCCCGTCGTCCTGCGGGAGGTTTGGACTAGGAAGTAAAACTATCTTCAACTCTGAAGGAACATCCGAAACATGTAAAACATTTTACAAACATTTAGACTACTGTCTAGATCTAGGTCTAGAAGCACAATTAAGCCTCTAGATATTTAAATATAAGCCTATCTGTAACCAGATCTAGATTATCTAGATATAGATTCTACTCAAAAGCAGAAAGATATTTAATATTCTAAACAAAAAAAATAAATGGGCAAAATTGGCTGTTTAAACTTTGTTTAGGTCTACATCTAGTTACTTCTAGTATTTCACATGCAAGACAGTAGCCTACAATTCCATGGGACTGTTACCTTAAATAGCCCTATGCACATTAAAAACAAATCAAAGGTTATTGAAGATTCGATTTTTGGTAAACCACCAAAGTCAGGAGAGAGTTTTTTAAAGCTGCAATTGAGAAAGGCAAGTTTTTAATAGAAGAAATATTGGTTAAGCTTAATCTCTCTTTTAGCATGATAAAGGGAACCACACTGATTTTTTTCTGACTTGCAGAACATATCTTCTGTGACCTAAAGCTACTGTTATAGTCAATAGCGACTAGCTAGGTTCCATTAGGCCTACTTGTGAAGGCATAAATTCAAATAATGAAATCAGGGGCATTCAAAGCAGATTGTGTTTGCAAAAGAAAAGCTTTAATTATGCTGACAAAACTTATTAAATTCTTGATTCCTTGAGCCCTCCTTCAACACATCTGTTTGTTTTATAAAACAACTCCAAGCATCAGGAACCTGAATAGCTTTATCTTACAACAGCTATTCAGCTAACTCAATAGCCCAGCTTTAATTTTAGAAACAAGTTCAGTGACTAATTAGGATTATCTCCCTGAAAAAAACAACCTTTAAAATGTTTGTTATTAGTGATTGTAAAGGATGCCAAAGCTTACATTGCTGACTCTGCAAAGAATGGCCTTAAAGAAGGAATGTGATAAAATATTTTCAGTGTCTTGGTACCTTGTAAATAAATTTCTTTTAAACAAAACTACTTAATAGAATTATATGTCACTGATCCGGGTAAGCAAACCATTACATCTGGTTTAAGTCAAATTTCACTTGTAACAAAAATTTCCATTCTTTTGATTGAATTATCAGTTGCCACTATTATGGAATATGGAATGCATTATGCATTATGATCATAATATCATTGCCAAGTGACAAGAATAGCATCATTTTAACATTTTCTAGAAGTCTATGACAAAGACTGAAAGTGTAAATACTTTGACAAATGTACAAAATGTCTTATAGAACTGTATGCTGTGTTAACTTTAGGATTGATTGTTTGGTGTATGTTACATGCTTGATTGATTTTTAGTCTTTCCTCAGTATATTTATTTATATTTAGGAAAATACACATTTGCTCCTCAAAATACACATTTCCAGGTCTAGGAATACACATTTCCATTTTGGCTTGCAGGCATATCTCTGAGTCAGAGCAAACTGAGACATCTAAGCTTGTGCACTAAGGACATCCAATAGTTTCATTTTGAAGCTCACAGAGTCCACAAATCTTAACTATAATCAAAACAGCAGCTGGTATCACTTTCTATTTGGTTAATCTTAGACTTGACAGATCTATGAAATCTCACACCATTACTGAGGAGATAAAATTGCCAGCGGCCAAAGACATTGTTTGAGTTATGAATTGAGCCGAATTCATTACTAAATTTAGTGCAATTTTCTTATCTAATGACACTTTTCTCATTGAGAATAGTTCTTCTGATATTATTGATCAGGTAATTCAGGAAATGACATCTTCTCCACTTCCAGCTTGATGAATTCACAGACATTGCAAAGTGTTAACAATTACTGGTTTTGATGATTTTCAAGATGAGTTTTTATCTACAAACCTCTTTTAAACAACCTATACAGCACGTTGTATATTTAATAAAGTCGGTTCATTTTTTGGAAACTATAAGATCTCATGGAAAACTTTGTGGTGCCTGCACAGATGGTGCTTCGAGTATGCTTGGATGTCAGTTTTGATTTCAATGTCTTGTTCTGAATGAGTCACCAAAAGTAATCGAAACTCACTGTAGGATTCATGGATATGTTTTAGCAACAAAGACACTGCCAGTAGCATTACATCAATAGCAATGCAGTTAAAAATTATTTACTTTCAATGTTAGTTCCACAATTCTGAATCAAGTGCTTGCTGACATCTGCCATTCTACCTGAGATAGTTTTACGCATTCTTCTTTCATTTCCAACCACTTATCATTACAAAACAGTTTTCTTCATTTTGCTACCTATTAAGTGTAAATTCTGAAATAGACTGAATAATAGATGATGCTGAAGATGACATTCGTTGTGATCTTGTAAAGTCTATCCCTAGAATTTTGAACTGGTGACACAGAAATACTATCAACATTCGTAATGATGTTGGCTTGTTTGCAAATAATGTTTCAACAATATTTTTGTAGCACTATAGTTTACTCCAATTTACTGTATCAACGACTGAATGCTAATGTTTTCCATGCTTATTAATTTAAGGACAATTTTTTTTACAATGATAAAAAGCTTTAATACATTATAAATTTTGATTTTGACTATAACTTTAGCAAAATCACACTTAGGACCTACCTAGTCCTAAGAACCAAACAAATTTTACGTTTGGGGTCACCGCCCAATGGAGAATCGTATTAGGGGTTGCCGAGCTAAAAAGGTTGAGAACCTCTGATGTAACTGGTTGTGCCTAAATGATCCTGGAAAAACAATGACTTAGCAGAGTTTATGTCTCCAATTAAAATGCAAAACTAGATTAAAACTTAGGATGTCCCGGTAATTATCATCTTTTTTGAAGGAACTTCTGTAAATAATTAAACAAGAGCTTAATTAAACACTTTAAGAACCAAAATTAACAATTTGTGTAATTAATTACTTTTGTCATCAATTGTTAGCTTTGATTTTTATCTATTGCAAAGTTTTAGTATTTCTTTGAGCTCTGATATTTTGTGAAAGAAAGGCAAACATTATGAGTTTAAGGTTCATTCTCTTCTTATTTCACTGCTGCTGTAAGCTATAAGTCTTGATAATCAGTACTATATCTTTGGTTGTGTGTTTGTTAATTAAGATTCTGTTATTATTATTAGGAATTACCCCATTTCACCCAGCATTTAATGAATGCCCAACATCCACTGGGAAAAATAACTATTTAAGCCACATGTACTAGTAGAGTCTACTCCCCTTTCAAATAGACCACAAGGTATATTGTAGTTGTACATTTTAATCCAAGTAATAAACTTTCGTCTCAACCATTGTTGAAACTGGCTAGGTCTCAGGAAATGTGGTAATCAGAGAACAAATCAGTACTTTGTTGTAATCAACATTGTTTTCTGATCTTACAGGCAACATCTACTCCAACTTCAGAGCAACCATCACAAGTGCTCCACTTCAAGTTAGTTGTCATTCACTTTTTTTTTTTTTAGACATTTTTAAGTTACATTTTAATTACATTTTTGACTGAGCATATGAGCATAAGACTTCTTCTATAGTAACTACTGAAGATATTTCTTTAGTTTCGACACATGTACTCTTTACTCATGTTAGCAATGTACTTGCAGCACTATTTCCTGTTTACTTCATAGAGCTTTGGAACATACTAAATTTGTATCATGTCATAGACTTTTTATCATTTTACCCTGCTAACTCCCTGTCAGACTAATGTCCTATGCTACCTTACTGTCATAGACTAATGCCACATGCTAACTTATTATCAGACTAATGTCACATGCTAACTTACTGTCAGACTAATGTCACATGCTAACTTACTGTCACAGACTAATGTCTTATGCTACCTTACTGTCAGACTAAAATGACATGCTAATTTACTGTCACAGATTAATGTCATATGCTACCTCCCTGTCAGACTAATGTCCCATGTTGGCTCTCTCTCACAGACTATTGTTCCATACTGTCTCCCTATCACAGACTAATCATGTTCCATACTGCCTCCCTATCACAGACTAATCATGTTCCATGTACTCTTCCTATCACAGACTAATCATGTTCCATGTTGCCTTCCTATCACAGACTAATAATGTTCCATGTTGCCTTCCTATCACAGACTAATCGTGTTCCATGTTGTCTTCCTATCACAGACTAATCATAATTCATGTTCCCTTCCTATCACAGACTAATCATGTTCCATGTTGCCTCCCTATCACAGACTAATCATAATTCATGTTCCCTTCCTATCACAGACTAATCATGTTCCATGCTGCCTCCCTATCACAGACTAATCATGTTCCATGTTGCCTTCCTATCACAGACTAATCATGTTCCATGTTGCCTTCCTATCACAGACTAATCATGTTCCATGCTGCCTTCCTATCACAGACTAATCATGTTCCATGTTGCCTTCCTATCACAGACTAATCACATTCCATGCTGCCTTCCTATCACAGACTAATCATGTTCCATGTTGCCTTCCTATCACAGACTAATCATGTTCCATGTTGCCTTCCTATCACAGACTAATCATGTTCCATGTTGCCTTCCTATCACAGACTAATCATGTTCCATGTTGCCTTCCTATCACAGACTAATCATGTTCCATGCTGCCTCCCTATCACAGACTAATCATGTTCCATGTTGCCTTCCTATCACAGACTAATCATGTTCCATGTTGCCTTCCTATCACAGACTACTCATGTTCCATGTTGCCTCCCTATCACAGACTACTCATGTTCCATGTTGCCTCCCTATCACAGACTAATCATGTTCCATGTTGCCTCCCTATCACAGACTAATCATAATTCATGTTCCCTTCCTATCACAGACTAATCATGTTCCATGCTGCCTCCCTATCACAGACTAATCATGTTCCATGTTGCCTTCCTATCACAGACTAATCATGTTCCATGTTGCCTTCCTATCACAGACTAATCATGTTCCATGCTGCCTTCCTATCACAGACTAATCATGTTCCATGTTGCCTTCCTATCACAGACTAATCACATTCCATGCTGCCTTCCTATCACAGACTAATCATGTTCCATGCTGCCTTCCTATCACAGACTAATCATGTTCCATGCTGCCTCCCTATCACAGACTAATCATGTTCCATGTTGCCTTCCTATCACAGACTAATCATGTTCCATGTTGCCTTCCTATCACAGACTAATCATGTTCCATGTTGCCTCCCTATCACAGACTAATCATGTTCCATGTTGCCTTCCTATCACAGACTAATCATGTTCCATGTTGCCTTCCAATCACAGACTAATCATGTTCCATGTTGCCTTCCTATCACAGACTACTCATGTTCCATGTTGCCTTCCTATCACAGACTACTCATGTTCCATGTTGCCTCCCTATCACAGACTAATCATGTTCCATGTTGCCTTCCTATCACAGACTAATCATGTTCCATGCTGCCTCCCTATCACAGACTAATCATGTTCCATGTTGCCTTCCTATCACAGACTAATCATGTTCCATGTTGCCTTCCTATCACAGACTAATCATGTTCCATGCTGCCTTCCTATCACAGACTAATCATGTTCCATGTTGCCTTCCTATCACAGACTAATCACATTCCATGCTGCCTTCCTATCACAGACTAATCATGTTCCATGCTGCCTTCCTATCACAGACTAATCATGTTCCATGCTGCCTCCCTATCACAGACTAATCATGTTCCATGTTGCCTTCCTATCACAGACTAATCATGTTCCATGTTGCCTTCCTATCACAGACTAATCATGTTCCATGTTGCCTCCCTATCACAGACTACTCATGTTCCATGTTGCCTTCCTATCACAGACTACTCATGTTCCATGTTGCCTCCCTATCACAGACTACTCATGTTCCATGTTGCCTCCCTATCACAGACTAATCATGTTCCATGTTGCCTTCCTATCACAGACTAATCATGTTCCATGTTGCCTTCCTATCACAGACTAATCATGTTCCATGTTGCCTTCCTATCACAGACTAATCATGTTCCATGTTGCCTTCCTATCACAGAATACTCATGTTTCATCTTGCCTCCCTATCACAGACTAATCATGTTCCATGTTGCCTTCCTATCACAGACTACCCATGTCCCATGGAACCTCCCTATCACAGACTAATCATGTTCCATGTTGCCTTCCTATCACAGACTACTCATGTTCCATGTTGCCTCCCTATCACAGACTAATCATGTTCCATGTTGCCTTCCTATCACAGACTAATCATGTTCCATGTTGCCTTCCTATCACAGACTAATCATGTTCCATGTTGCCTTCCTATCACAGACTAATCATGTTCCATGCTGCCTCCCTATCACAGACTAATCATGTTCCATGTTGCCTTCCTATCACAGACTAATCATGTTCCATGTTGCCTTCCTATCACAGACTAATCATGTTCCATGTTGCCTTCCTATCACAGACTAATCATGTTCCATGTTGCCTTCCTATCACAGACTAATCACATTCCATGCTGCCTTCCTATCACAGACTAATCATGTTCCATGCTGCCTTCCTATCACAGACTAATCATGTTCCATGCTGCCTCCCTATCACAGACTAATCATGTTCCATGTTGCCTTCCTATCACAGACTAATCATGTTCCATGTTGCCTTCCTATCACAGACTAATCATGTTCCATGTTGCCTCCCTATCACAGACTACTCATGTTCCATGTTGCCTTCCTATCACAGACTACTCATGTTCCATGTTGCCTCCCTATCACAGACTACTCATGTTCCATGTTGCCTCCCTATCACAGACTAATCATGTTCCATGTTGCCTTCCTATCACAGACTAATCATGTTCCATGTTGCCTTCCTATCACAGACTAATCATGTTCCATGTTGCCTTCCTATCACAGACTAATCATGTTCCATGTTGCCTTCCTATCACAGAATACTCATGTTTCATCTTGCCTCCCTATCACAGACTAATCATGTTCCATGTTGCCTTCCTATCACAGACTACCCATGTCCCATGGAACCTCCCTATCACAGACTAATCATGTTCCATGTTGCCTTCCTATCACAGACTACTCATGTTCCATGTTGCCTCCCTATCACAGACTAATCATGTTCCATGTTGCCTTCCTATCACAGACTAATCATGTTCCATGTTGCCTTCCTATCACAGACTAATCATGTTCCATGTTGCCTTCCTATCACAGATTAATCATGTTCCATGTTGCCTTCCTATCACAGACTAATCATGTTCCATGTTGCCTTCCTATAACAGACTAATCATGTTCCATGTTGCCTTCCTATTAAATTACTTATGTTCCCTTCCCTTATGCTACCTTCTATAATTCCTAATTTACTCTTAAAATTTTTGTTTGTTTTGTATGACTCCATTTTAGCTAGAACATTCTATTTTTAGGCTGGTTTAAAAAAAATATTTTTTTTCTCTTTTCTTCTCATTATTAAAGGATATTCCTGAGTCGGAATAAACAACAAATAAGACAGAAGCATTCTTTTCTTCTTCAAGGTGCAAAACATAAAATGGAATAATATTGATATATTGTAAATCTGAAATACAAAATAGCATGAACTCAAAATGGAAGGAAAGAAACTGATGGGTAACTGTGTGATGATTGGTAATAATATAAGATGCATTGTGATGTAGGCTTTATACTATGGCATTATACATAAACATTAATTATAATTTTATATTTGATAATATTATTAAATGTAATTTGGCACTAATTCAAACAATCTCAATAAATGTGATAACTACTGTTTTTTTTTTTAATTAGAATTTGGACTAGTTTATAAAACAAAAGAAGGTTATTGTTTGTCTAATGAAAAGGTTAATAGCTTCATGTCCATGTTAGCACTGATTAGAAGTATTGGTAAATAGTATTTTGAAGCTGCCATCATGTAATATGAATAGTTGAATGTAAGGTGTATGTATGTATGTCTTTTATAGAATATATATGTATATATTGTAATAACTTATGGGAGGCAACTCAACGAGATCACGGGACATCACAAGTACATAAAATAACATTTGCCTTTAGCACAGTCTCTTCATATGGCTATAGACTTGGAATGAACGTTTTCTTCCTAATTTTTTTTAATGTCTACATCCGTCTCAGTCTGGTTTCTGGCAGTGCACATCTTCTGTACTGTCTTGAATGGGGGTGTGCATGGCAGGGTTATAACAATATACATATAAAATGATGCATCATATTTTCTAAAACAAAAAAACACTTTCAAAACATGGAAACTGTCATTTTTTTTATATTTTTTTTAATTTATTGTTGTAAATCTCAGGCAAGCACTCAACAAAAGAAGATAAACAGTTACAGTGATTTAATAATTAATTAACTATATAAGTAATCAAGACCCACAAACCAACAAGATGCAAAGTTCTCTAAGTCACTTCTTTACAACTTTGCCAGAATCCACTATGTCTCCATTTCCTGTCCTGTTTTTCCATCTCTCGTGTGGAACAGTGTGCAAGTGTGCACCATATATGTGAGTGTGGAAACAGAGCTAAAACACTGCTCCACCTTCTCAAATCTGTTTGTCCTGAACAGAATCTGAGTTCTCTTTATCCTATTGACCACGTCGTTGATCCTCTTTATGACATGATATGGACCTTCTTAGTCTCTTTGTAGCTTTGGAGATCTGCCTTTTAGCCTGATGGTTGTACAACCATACCAGATCGCTCTCTTGAAATCCAGAGGAATTGATCCGTTTGTCATATCCTGTCTTTTTCAAATCGCTATTGATCTTGATCTTAATGTGGGCTAGATCATGAACACTCTCCATTCTTTTTCAAAGATTGAATACATACTCGGAGGCTACCTTACCTTTGAGGCTATTTGAAAGCCACCATTTGAGGGCTGCTTGATCTGTTCTTAAAAGAAATTTATGTCCATATAAGTATTTGTGAAAATGTTTTACTGCATCCACAATAGCCAGGAGTTCAGGTCTTGTGACGCGGTAGTTTCTTTCAACCTTTGACAAGCTCTAACTGAAATAGGCAATGACTCGTTCAGTTTCATCCACTTTTTGGGACAAGATGGCACCTATTCCAGCACTACTTGCATCTGTGTCAAGTATAAACGCCATGCCTTGTTTAGGGTAGGCCAATATGGAGGATGAGACAAGTGTGTTTTTCAGCCTTTCAAACACCTCTTGACATTCAGTAGTCCAAATAAATTGCCTCTTTTGCTCTGTTAGTGCATGAAGAACCCTACAAACGTTGGAGAAATTAGGCACGAAACGTCTGTAATACGTACAAAACCCCAGAAAACTTGGTGAATATTTGTTGGTGTAGGACTTTATCTGGAGTAGTGCTAACTCTGTCCTTTGACACAATGTGCCCAAGATATTTAACACTCTTTCTAAACAAAGACAACTTCCCAGTGCTTATCCGTTGAAACATTTCCTTCAGATTTACAATCAAACATCTTACCAGGACAAACACATAACTGCCTTCTACATTCAAAGAGTCTTGTTCCTAATTCTACCAGTCCTTTATCCATCAAACCTGAATACGGACCAACGACAGCCTTGATCCACCTTAAACAAGTATGTTTCATGATCAACCAGAGCCTGCTGAAGACATGCTCTAAGAATGTCTTTATTCTTTTCAAAGCGTTTCAAGCGCCGCCATTTAAGCTCTTCTTTCAGTGCCTTCAATTTTAGCTTGTCTAGCCATTTTACAGATGTTATTATGAAATAAGATCTTACCTCCATTGAGTTGACCAATCCCACTTCCAGACACCAATTGTAGTAAATCTCAGGCAAGCATTCAACAAAGGAATATTAACGGTAACAGTGAATTAATATTTTAATTAATAAAGTAATTGAGACACACAATAAACAGGATGCAAAGTTCGTTTAAGTTATTCTTTACAACTTTTGCCAGAATCCACCATGTCTCCATTTCCTGTCTTGCTTTTCCATCTCTTGAGTGGAACAGTGCAATAGTATACCATATATATGAGTGCTGAAACAGAGTTACAGCAATATCTTATGTAGTACAAATTTCTGTAAGTATTAACACTGCATCATTGAACCTCAGGAAAAGTACATCATCAGGTGCATCAGTTGAAGCATCACATTCCTAATATACTTGGATTTGATTTGTTTTGTATTCAGCCATTTCACATTTATCTATTTTCAAATTTTTTAAGGAGTGTTATTCATTGTATTTTTCATATATGTAAATTCACAATCAACACACAATATTACATTAATTCCAGTTATCTGTTATTTGTTTGAGATGGTTTAAAATTAATGGCATTTAAGTGCATATTTTTTTCAAATATCTCTTTTTAAACTATTAAGCCAAATAAAGGATATACTGCCAATGGTCTCTTTTGTCTCAGTAGACATTCTCATATTATTTAAGAAAGAAATCAAATTAGGTAAAGGGGTCAATGGTTAATCTATGCATTGGTCTATCTCTTTAATTTGCCAGCTTGATCATTTTTATTCAGAATTAAAGATACTATAACAGAAAGAGCTGACAGCACATTCTCGATCTGTCAAGTTAATCAGCTTAAGTTTGCTGACCTTTGACCCCAGCCCATTTTGTTTAAAATGACTTCATTGAAATCAAACATCTTTTCAACAATATTTAAAATCCTTTACGATCTCATCTATAAAATATGAAAAGCATGACATTATATACAAGTGTTAATACAAACTTTTTTTTTTTAAAAGTACAAAGTGATATTTCCTTTCAAACATATATATTCCTAAAATAACATTCATTCTTTTTTTCATGTATTCATTTATTTACATATCAAGAGATGCCTCAAATGGATTCTCTCAAACAAAATTGTGTACACTTGTTCCTTTTACCTTTTTTTTTTTGGATGTTTTGTATTTTTATTTTTGTATTTTTACAAAAGGCCACATTCTATATAGAAAGCATAAATTCAAATGAGCAATAACACAAAATTTTTTATATATATATATATACATATGCAGGGCTTTTTTTTCAACTACTGAGTACCGGCACCTAATCACTGAGTAACAGCATCTATTAATTTTTGAAAAAAAAAAAGCACTGTACATATATATATACCAAAATATATGTCTATTTTTAACTCATGTGTAAAGACTGGAGTGTTTTGTGAATAATGTTCCAAGAGAGGAGAATAGCCTGAAAATAGTCAATGTCAAAACTATGAGGGATAGTCTTGTGATGCAGGGGATGCAAAAGGGAAAGGGGGTTTAGGCAAAACTCATCACAAAGTATATTCACCGTTTAAATATTGTCTTGGAAAAAAAAAAAGATTGAATGTTAGATTAACTTTCTTGTTGTGGGAAGGAGGGTGGATAGGGAGTAATACTAGGATTCACAGGCAAAGATTACTATCACTAAGTAAAATGTCTTCCTTTTAGTGTTGGCGAAGAAGATGTTGTCAATGTTTTACCATGCTCACATCTGTTGTAATTTTAGTTTCAAAATCAATACAATCTGAAAATGACAATAAAAATAAACTTTATAAATTCCTAAATGCCACTTATTAATTTAGTGGTTTTTAATAAACCCCACTTTGGTTTTTTATAGTTATGTTTTTTGTTTGGTTTAATGCACAAATTGTAAGACAAATTTCCATATGGACAATAAAGATTATTATGTTAGAAATGAACGAGTAGTCATTCTCTGGCATTGCCAGGGTCGAGTTTCGCTAAAGAGAAACAAAATTCATCGTAGTCCCTTTAACAGTTTCCACTGAGGAATTTTCTGGTGATGTGGCAGGTCTGCAGCAGTACCGCCCTCTGACAGGCAACGAAGATGTTCCTAGGAATGTTAAGGGCCTTGAAGGTGTCTGTGAGGTCAGTTGTTATTATCCCCTCGGTTGATATAACAATGGGGTATATTGTTATTTTGGACAATTTCCATAGACGCTTAATCTCCAAGCCTAGGTTCCCATATTTTCTTTGTTTTTCTATCTCAGTTTTTCTTAAATTATGAGACAGTGGTACAGCGATATCGATAATGGTAGCGGTTTTTTCTTTTTTATCGATGAACAGCAGATCCGGGCGATTGAAATCTACCGTTTTGTCGGTCAGAATAGGCCTATCCCAGTACAGCAGATAATCAGTAGACTCAAGAACCTCTTGCGGAGAGTATTTATAATAAGGGGGAGTGTCCTTACCGATCAATTTGTACGTCAAAGCCAAGTGTTGGTGTATTAACTTTGCAACTTGGTTATGGCGACCTAGGTAGGCTGATTCTGATAGGGCTGGACATCCTGCCATAATGTGTTCAATCGACTCGCCCACATTTCCACATTTTCGGCATTTGTCGACAACATTGAGTTTCAGGATATGCTTCTCGTAATTTTTTGTCCTTATTACTCTGTCCTGTATTGCTGTAACAAAGCCTTCTGTTTCAGGGTAGAGATGACCTGCTTTGAGCCATGTTAAGGAAGCAGCCTTGTCGATGTTGTCCCCATGTAATGAAGCCGGAAATTTTCCGTGGAGTGTTTTTTCTTCCCATTGGCGAATCTCATGCCCTACGTCGTCCAAACCTATATTGACATCAGCATTGTGTAGGTTCAGGGGGGTTGCATCGGAGTCGTATTTCCGTAGGAAGGAAACTAATTTGTTGCTGGAGGCGAGCAGTTTTGATCGTATTTTTAAAACTTGCATCTTACACAATTTGAAGATGTTCTGCAATCCACGACCCCCATCTTTCCTGGGCAGGTATAACCTTATGGTGGAGGACTTGGGGTGTAGGCATCGAAACTTGGTTAGTAATTTTCTAGTGAGTCTGTCAATGTCATGTAGGTCGGTGTCAGTCCATTTGATCACACCGAACGTGTAAAGGAGCACAGGGACGGCCCAGCTGTTTATTGCAGTGATGAGATTACTGCCAGACAGTTTGGTGTTGAGGATTTTATTAACTCTTTGCCTATATTTGCCAAGAAAGTCCTCTTTTAATTTCTTATGGTTTATCTTGGCATTCTGGTTTATTCCAAGATATTTATAAATAGAGGCGGAGTTCAATTCCTCGATGCCTTCAAATTCAATGTTGGTGTTCGTTGCCTTGCCCTTTTTAATGCTTATGATGCCACACTTATCCAGGCCAAAAGACATACAGATATCGTCACTAAAGCATTTTACCGTTTTGATTAAGGTGTGTAATTTTTGCTCGGTTTCTGCGTATAGCTTTAGATCATCCATGTATAATAAGTGGGACACACATTTTGTACATTTAGTGTCAACCCTAAAACCGTTTGTAGAGTCTTGGAGTAATGTAGATAGAGGATTAATCGCTAGGCAGAACCAGAGTGGAGATAGTGAGTCACCCTGGTATATACCTCTTCTTATGTGCACAGAACCTAGTTTATCACGATTTAGGTGCAGGTTTATCTTCCAATTATTCATACAGACTTTCAATAGTTGTTTTATTCTTGGGTTGATTCTATGGATGTCCAGGGTTTTTAGTAGCCAATCATGCGGAACTGAATCGAAAGCTTTTTTGTAGTCGATGTAACACATGTGTAAATTTCTCTTTCTTCTATTAGCTTGATGCAATATAATACCATCTATAGTTAGCTGTACTTTACAGCCCATCGACTCTTCAATGCAACCTTGTTGTTCATCTGCTAGTAGCTTATGGGCAGAACAAAATTTATACATTTTACTTTTTAAAAGTGAAGTTAATAGTTTATACACCACTGACAGACAAGTGATAGGGCGATAGTTTGATGGTTGGTTCGGATCCCCTTTTTGGGGAGGAGAGATGTTCTCCCTTCAGTGAGTTCTAACAGCATTGAAGACGGTTCTGATATTAGCTCGTTAAAACTTGATGTTAGTGGTGCATGTACGGCTGTAAGTTTTTTCAGCCAAAAGTTGTGTATATTGTCCGGTCCAGGAGCAGTCCAGTTGTGGGTTTTTGAAATAGCTGCGGCGACTTCCTCAGCTGTGAAATCCTCATCAGACATTTCTGGTATTAGGTTGTTTTTAGTTTGGATTTCCTCGATCCAGTCAGCCTGCACATTGTAATGTAGCGGGTCGGACCAAAGCGCCGCCCAGTAGTCGGTAAAGGAGCCGTGTTTAGTGCTATCAATGGTTTGAATATTGTCAGCACCATTATCAGCTAGTTTACGGAAGAACTGTTTTCTCGTGTGCTGAAATAAAGCGTTATGCTCCTTTCTTTTGGTGGTTTCGTTGTAGCGCTTTAACCTAGCTCCCTTTCGTTTAGCTTTCTGTCTCAGAGTATCTTTCAAACATAAGAGTCGTGCGTGGCTATCACAGTCTGTCAATTTGATTCCAGTTGTTATTATTTGGACTACTGTTCGAGAGTTCCATTCCTAAGAAAGTCAAAAAGATTTTAGAAATAAAAAAAACACCCTCCTGGTCAGGATTTCAACATTTTACCATCACAAAGGATATAATACTAATCTTTATACAAGACACTGTTTACAAAAAAGCAAATAGAAAAAATCCTTTCTTCCCCTGGCTATCAAATTATTAAATAAATTCAACTGATATACACATTACACATGTATTGTATTCAACTGATATAAACATTACACATGGAGTGAATGTATTGTTTTCTATAGTTATGTTTTGTTTAGCACAAATTGTAAAAAAACGTGTGTTTTAGATAATCAAGATTATTATTATTATTATTTATTATTATCAATACTACTGTATTGCAGAGGGTAATTTTCTCCTTAAATTTACATCTCTGTTCCAAAGGAATAAAAACATTTTTTTCTTTCTGTAAATAATGAATATTTTTATTTGTTGTGAACTGGATGTCAGTTGATACATTTTGTTATAACATTTCTTCTTCCAATAAGCTCAGTTTATAAAAGAAAAATTCATAATTCATTTTAATTCATATTACTGATTCCTTTAAGTTCATAATTCATCTCAATTCATATTACTGATTCCTTTAAGTTCATAATTCATCTCAATTCATATTATTGATTCCTATTTTCTTTTTTAAATTCTTATTGACAATGTTGTTGTATGTATCCTTCTAGTTTTTGCCACTATGTTACTGCCTGGTCCTGTGGTTCAGGCCGGTAGAAGGGAGCTCTTGTTCACTTTTGCTGGCCTTAGGGTTCCCAGTGCTTTTACACAAGTCTACATGATAATTTCTAATGGTCCTGTAGTTTGTACACTGGACAGTCTTTTGGACATCTCGATTTTATTGGTTCATACCTTTCCCCCCTGCCATCCTCATTCATACTGCGGAAGCTTTGGACTAGGAGGTTAATTATCTTCAACTCTGAAGGAACATATAAAACATTTTTACAAACATTATACAATGAGCAAATATTTTGTGTGCTGTCATTTGTTTGCTCTTGTTAAGTATTACGTCTAATGCATAATTAGTAAATAAATTCCCTTTATGGATAATAAAGAATATTATTACTATTATAATTTGTGTTGATATGAAAATCTTTGAATTACATTAAAGCTGCCTTTCACAGTTTAGATTAGGAACATTCTCAGAGAAATAAAACCTGCATATCACTGGGAAAGTGAAGATACAATTGTTGTAGTAACTTTGGAAATGTGCTGTGATCTTAATTTTTATTTTTTATTTTTTTTTATACAAAATTTAAATCAGCGGTTCTCAACCTTTTAAGCACGGTGACCCCTTTTTACAATCCCTACTCTGTCTTGACCCCCCCCCACACACACACACACTCACACAGCAGTAGAAGAATGGACAAAAACAATCCATATTTTAGATGGTCCTAGTCGACCCCTGGCAAATCGTCATTCGACCACTCTAAGGGGTTGCGACCCACAGGTTGAGAATCCCTGACTTAGATGAACTCACTCTGCCTAGTAAAAAGTTTGTATTCATGATTTCTCCCACTTCTCAGATCAAGTTTGTACTTTTGCACAATTATTTCTTTTCCCTGACATAAACAAAAATCAATGAAAAAAGAACACTTAGTTTAAATAAACTATTAGTATTTTATAGTTTTGTTTGGTATTAAACAAGGGAAAGACATGGTACTTGACTAATGTGGTGATATAAGCTGAATTTGTCTTCGTAATACTTTGTAAAGAGAAATAGGTCGCCGCTTTAAAGTTTGAAACCTACAAATAGATAACCATACAACTTATCATTTTCATAAGCAGTTCTCTGGCACAGTGGTTGGTGTGATATAAGTTCGAATTCAGGTCATTTTACTTGTTTTATTTTATAAATGCATCTTAACAGCGATCACGGTAACATTGACATAAATACCCCCTTTCTTAACTGATGCACAAAAGTCAGCTATATAGCGTATTGAGAATGCTAAAATCATGAGATTGTGTTAACAAAAATACAATAAATAAAAATATATCTAATCACAAATATTTAGGCCTATTACTGTTAGTCACAATATCTACTACAAACAGAATTGCATAACTGGTCCAAACTAATTTATACAACTACTCTTTGTTTTGTTTGTTTTGTTTTTTTTTGTTAGCGGCCACCAAAAGAGGAAAAGATGCTATTACTTTTGTGTGAAGTGTCTGTCCCATTTAGATCTCGTAAACTAGAAAAGATAGTGAAAATCCGTCATCATAATATTTTAGTTCATTCAAAGTTCTGATGCAAAGGCTACTTCTTTTCTGTAAGCGAAAAATCTACTTTTTTAAATCACTTATGCAAGCAGTTTTTTCATAAAAATACACCAATTTTACAACTATTCACTATTAATAGTAACAAAGACTGTAGGGGAGATGACCATTTGTCTTATTTATAACACATTTATGCAAATAGTTTTAGAGTTTTTGTTTAAAAAAATTTTTTTACATTTGTTTTGCTACGTTATTTAAGTTCTGTCCTACTAACAACTACATTTACCCACAAATAATGTTTTCTTTTTTTTTAGTAGAAAAAAATCTATTTTGTATTCATATAAGTCGGACATAATTTAAAACAACAATTAATAAGTAGGTTTTCATATTATCGAGTGAACTGTAGTACTAGCAAACCCCCAAAGAACACTCAACTAAAGGAATTTTTTTGTACGGAAATGTTTTTTTCTTTCTTTGAGGATTTGAATAAGAGATTGACCCTTTACAAAAAAATTATCCATGATAAGACACCAGTTAGGCCAGGTTCACATTTAACTTCACTTTCACTTATCCTTTGGTCTGCTGGACCGCTGGTGCACCACACGAGATCTGTCAACCTTCTTTCTCCATTCTTTGTCATTTGTCTTTGATAGAGTTTAATTTTGATCCTATTTCAGAAAATATTTACTTGTTTTTTTACAAGATATAATCAATTTATGTTTGTTAATTTAGCCCTAAATTTGTTTTTGATACCATATAAAATATATGTAGGCCTAGTATTAGGTCTCAATGGAATGGCATTCAGAGGTGTCTCATCTGGCAGCAAAAATCAGTGGTAAACGGTAAAGGTTTATTGTAATTTTATTTGTAAATAATCCTTCTTCTGCTAGAGTACTCAAAAGGCTATAATTATATATTTTATTGTTTCTGCGTTTATATTTAAGCGTTCTGAATTGTACTTGAGTTTAGAAGGGCAGGGGAAAACACTATATTTGTCAAATTTCTATTGGGATGGTTCACATGTTTACAATCCAATGCAAGGGTGAGCGATTGGATGGCTGAGAAAAAGCTCGAGATGAACGAAGACAAAAAAGAAATAATTAAGATTGGTACTCGGAATAACGTCTCAAAAGTTGAAAGCACAGATTCTCTTTTTATCACGAAGCGCCAGGTTCCTTATGTCCATGTAGTGCGGAATCTTGGAGTTTTCTTCGACTCAACACTATCTTTCGACCTTCACATAAGTCAGCTCTGTAAGGGTCTTTATCTGCAGCTGCGCAGATTAGGCCAGATCCGACTATATTTAACAACGGAGTCAACAAAAAAGCTAGCTGTGGCATTCATATTCTCGCGCCTTGACTACTGCAACGCCGTGCTAGCAGGTCTACCAAATGACAAAATAGCCAAGCTGCAACGTATTCAGAACAACGATGCACGAATACTCCTTAGAAAAACAAGACAAGATTCTGCTACTAAGCTCTTGCGCACTCTCCATTGGCTTCACGTGAAAGCGAGAATCGGCTACAACTCTACAAGGTGACCACACTTTGTCATCAGTGTATCTATAATAAAGAATTGCCCTTGTACCTTCGCGAACTGATCACTCCATATATCACTCAGAGAGCCCTGCGCTCAATGGACTCAACGCTTCTAGTGGTTTCACGTTTCTCCTCCAAAAGATACGGTCTGCGGGCTTTTTCTGTGCACGGACTAAAGGTTTGGAACTCACTCCCCATTGATCTCAGACAGACAACATGCTACACTACTTTCAAGAAAAACATTAAGACCTACCTCTTTAAAATGTTTTTAGATTAGTTTGTCATTTTAGCTCTCGTGTTTGTGTATGTAATGTTATCACATCGCTTTGAGTCTACATTTTGTTTGTTAACAGCGCTTTATAAATAAAACTTCAGTGCAAAGCCCTCAGCCCCCTGGATGACAAAAGTGGTTATCATCGAACCACGAAAAACCATCAAAGGGATGGCCTTCTGCAATGTAGAACAACTAACTAGATGTAGGACTATTTCTACTGGAGATACGATTTCGTAAAGTATTCCAATAAAATTGGTTGTTGAGATAGAGGATGAGGGGGTGTATGATGACAACTCCAAGAAATCGCACCAGCATGTGCAAATGAATAAAAAAAAAACAATTATTTTAATTTGAAAGGAATCTTATAAAAGTTGGTAGCTGTAATGTTCTGAAACACATTAACATTGTCTTTATTGATTACTTATTCAGTTATTGTTATAAGATTGTGAGTATTGTTTGATAGGGTCAACTATTTAAATTTCTTCAGTTCTAGAAGTAAGAGTAGAAAGAAAAAGATCTTTTAGCTTTGGTTTATTGAATAGACTATTATCTTGTGCGATTTCTTTTGAACAAATGAAATCAGAACACGACTAGATAAGTAGACAATATGAGACGTCAAAAACTCATATAATATATGATATAGATCTAGATCTAGTGATCTACCCCGACTATTATAGGCCTACTGATATTATTTATAAGTTATCTAGATCTAGTTAAACCAGCATATAATAATAATAATAATAATAAACGAAGTAGCGATCTGTTTTGTAGGGGATATAATTCATTAATTTTTAGGAAATACTCTACACACACAAAAAGCTTACCATGTAGATGGAGGCCTATAATGCCTATAAAGTCTACAGCTACTATAGATGGGGATAGAAGACTAGATTCAGAGATATTTAGACACGTTTCACTGGTTTATTGAGTAGGTAGGCCAATGTTTACCTATTTCTTTGATATCTAATGTGACTTAGGCGAGGGAAACTCTTTTCCTTTTGGTTTCTAATAAAGATTCTATTAAAACAAAAAAGTATATAAATGGTCTTGGGTTCTGAACCCGGTAAAGACAGGGTTTGGAATTCGGGATTTTAGGACGCCCCTGAATCCATATGGTTTAATGAGTGCCTGACATTAGTAGCTGAAAGTAAAGGGCAGTTGGGCGTTGTGCTGGACACATGACACCCTCGTTAACTGTCTGCCATAGAAACATAACATTACATCATCTGTCCCCGTAGATCGCAATATATGAAAAGTAACTTTACTTTTTACTTATATGCTTTATATAATAGCTTTTCTTTAATAATGACATGTATATGTGCACCCCACTTTTTACAAACCTTTTCATTTACTCTGTCTGTCTGTGTCGTAAAAAATGTGAACACGTTATTTCTCCCATAGCCATTGTCAAACAATTATTCATTGAAATAGATCAGACATAAACCATTAAAAAAAGTAAGGTATTTAACAATTAATTACTGGTAATTACCATTGTATCCCCTTTTATCAACAATGATTGTGGTTTCATTTGTAATGGATAATCATAGATATGGCTAAGGGTCTTGGCTTTATTCCCCTTAAATAATTGGTAACGCCACTTCCCCCTTTCACATTTTTCGATCAAGCTGATTAATAAAATAATTATGTATTGCACCTAACAAACCATAAATCAATAAACGAAATATTCAATTATGCAATTAATTATTGGTAATTAACTATTTAGTTTGATATTGAAAAATGGAAATAACTTAACATTACTGGTGTAGTTTTAATGGTTCCTCCCCTTTCCATAAGCTTTGTGTGTTTTTTTGAATAAGAGTGTTTATACTATAGTTTTCTTGTTATAATTTCCGTGAATCTCTTTTGCTATTTTTTTTTTTAGATTGCATCTGAATGTTTAAATCGAATTGTTACTACCTTTGGGGAGAGAGGACGCTGGGACAGACACATTTTATATTAGGGACTGTTTGTTTCTTCTCGTGTCTAGGTAAGCTGTTGAATTTGTTGCAGTCAATTTATGAAGGCATAAATGTTCGAAATACAGCGTAGAGCAGAAGTGAAGGAGAGTTTATTTCATGTATTTAAGACTTACTGCTTACTAAAAATGTATTTCAACATATTCTTGAGAGCTAAATATAAACGCGGCTAATGAATCTGTATTGTCTGTTTTTTTTCTGCATTGAAATAAAGAGATATGTGAAAGTACTGTTCAATTAGAACTAGTCTATTTAAGAATTAGACTAAATTTCTTGATAATGTCAATGAATTCCGTATCCATATTTTCGCAGTGTGGTAATCTTATTTTTTTTTTTATGTTAAAGGCGCATGGTTCCTTCGTATATTTTTGGTTTCGGGGATGATCTTTTATTTCCACTTGATAGTCTTAGACCTTGACATTTTGAACGATCTAGAAACCTTCTCTTTTTTTGTGAACTCACCCCCCCCCCTAAGCTATATTCATGGAATTTAATGACATTGTTTGCTGTAGGTTATTATTTTTAAGAAGGAATTTTAACCTCAAAACTTCCTAGAGGATGGTATTAAACTTTATCTTCCCATTTGGCTACGCTCCGGAATTGAGTTTTTTATAGTTGTGCTTCTCTTTTTTTTTTAAATTGTATGAGATATTTATAAATAGTTCGTCCATCGTGGTTCGATGTTGATCTCTTTGTCGTCAAACCCTATTGGATTGTGACATGAAAACAAGAGCGAATCTCAATTCCTCTTTCTTTTTATAATACCTCTATTCAAGTCACACCTTCATGGAATCTGAGCAAAGAGTGGGTAGACTCGAGTTTCGAAAGCAGCTCTTAAGATTTTCCTAGAATTTTCCCAGTGTGAAAATAGAGCTAGTAATTCTTTTCCCAACGATATACCGAAACTGTCAATTTTCTATGGAAATCGTAAAAGCCGTTTTCGAGATGCGTGTCCATAATTTTGACCACCTTTTGCCCACCCAGAAGGTTTTAGGTTCCACGAAGATACAAGTTGAATAGAGGTATTGTAATATACAAGAAAAACATTTAAATACTTTAAAAAAAAAAAAGAAAAAAAAGAAAACACCTCCTTTAAACACCGCCTGGAGCGAATCTTTTTTCTCTTCATAACTAATAAATGTTAGATTAAACAGAAAGAAAGAGTTTTTTTTAACCCCGCCCCCTACCCCTACCCTAGAACTAAAGGACTATTATTGGGCTATTATTAAGCCTAGTAGTTTCAACTATCCCTTAACTAGGATTCTTCTTCGAGTGGTGGGAAGGGGGGGGGGGGGGAAGCATGTGGCGAGTTAAAAAAAATGTCTCATTGTTTCTTTAATCTAACATTGATGAGCTAATAATAGAAAAACAATCGTTTAATAAGTTGTATATCGGAGGTATTGTCTTTAAAAAGAAAATATTCCATCACGTATTTCTTGTTTTTAAAATGTATCATTGACTATTTATTAAGAGCGAAATAATAGAATGGAGATAATGTTTGTTTGTTTAAAGTGTTTTTCTTGTTTCTCATTCCAGATCTGTTTGTGTGTACCTGCTCCGATGTTTTGTTTACCACCATTATCGACTCGTGTTTTCTCTGTTCCAATCAGTCTGTCCCTTGGAATCAAACAAGTGTAAGCTGTCAGACAGTGTTTCTTCCTTTAGTTGATCCATGGATTGTCAAATACATCATTTATCTTCGGGATCCGTTTTATCGTTCCTCCATAAGGAATTAGTTCCCCTTCAGACCTTGCGATCTATGGGGAAAAGTCACCTGTTTCTGTAGCCTACGGTTAATGAGGGTGTCATGTGACCAGCACAACGACCAACCGCCATTACTTTCGCCAACTTATGTCAGGTACCCAAAAGGATCCCGGAATTAAAAATTCCCGGTCTTCACCATGATTCGAACCCAGGACCACGGTTCCGATGCCAAACGCTTTAGCGCTCAGCCACCGCTCTTCCCCAAAGAGAATTAGCGTGATAAATGGAATCCCTTTGCAGTTTAAACAAAACTCTTCATTGGATCATGGTGACTGAGACTGGATGTTCTTATAAATTGGACAGTTTAGGAGGGGGGGGGGTATCCACTAGGCCACATCTTCACATTTCTGATTTGGCCGTTATAATTGTAAAAAATATAATTATAATAAATTTAATTTCGCTTACATTTTTCAGTGTAGGTAGCTGCACTATATCGGTCAAGAGTAGAATAAATAAATAGAACTATATGAATATTTTGCGCCAATAATTAATTTAATATTATTGGTTACTTTTTGTTTATTAATGTTTTGTAAGCACAATAACTGTTTATTAATGTTTTGTAAGCACACTAACTGTTCAAAGTTTCAACTTGATACGAGAGTGGCTGTACGAGATAAAACGTGTCAAATCATCCAAGGGGATAAAACCCTAAATATTTAGCCATGTCTCTGAATGCTAAGGAATTAATTTTCTTTGTAGGTATAATAATATTAATTAATCAGCACCACCATCACCAAACATTCGAGTGAGGGCTTGAGAGGCTTACCTCCTCTCTACCAGAAGCCCTGGACTGTTTTGCATAGTGCATACATGTCATCACCATACAGGTTTAGATTCTTTTAGGTTTCCCAGACCTGTCGAGACGGAGATCAGCAAGTCTGGGGCCGACTTTGGCCATATGAGTAACTTGAATTAGACCAATATTAGAATATACACCCGCTGTTTGGGGTCCCTCATTTGAAGAAAAAAGGAAAGAAACTAGAACAAAATAGAGTAGTGAGATTTATAATAAACGAATATAAAAAAACAAACAAATTTGATTAAAATAACACCATAAGTAAAATCAGTAAACTTAGAGACACAACGTTAAGTAGCTTTAATACATTAAAAAAAACTAAACCACAATTTACAAATCGAAAAACAAAACTTATTAAAATATTCCCTAGTGCATTAGGAAATAGAATGGGTTGCCTGAATCAGCCAGGAAAACCAACACATAAGATAAAGAATTAATTAATGCTATCATAGCCAGTCCTCATTAAATATGCGTTTCACTTGGCTAGGATGTGTGCTCCAATTATTCTGCACAGCTTGCCACGATTTCATCAGATAATTATCTAGCACCAACTGCCAGCATTTGTTCTACTCTAAAAGAAGACCACCACTCGTCTTATGGTAAGTAGACCACACTTAGTTACATATGTACACTGGGATAGAACCAGGGCCGGCCTTAGGCATAGTCAAACTAGTGGATGCTACAGAAGGATCCCAGGTTTAAAGACCCGCATCAGAAACGAAGAGATTAAAGACAGGGTTATATTTCAGCGATTGGACCCCACGATGACATGCAAACTACTTTAAAAAAACGCAAACTGTCTATCGTCCTATTAGAAGGTTCAGGGAACAGTAACAGGAAAAAGAAGCAGAGGCAGACAGTGAAAGTGATGGTAAGACAAAATAAAAGATGGGCATTGAAAGAGGTTCTATCCAAGGCAAAAGGCAGAGAGGAATGAAGAAAGTCGGTTGACAGATCTTGTATGGTGCCCCAACAGACCAACAGACTAAAGGGATAGGTGAAGGTGAAGGTAGTGAGTTGAAGGTACATTGTGAGTTGAAGGTACATTGTGAGTTGAGGGTTCATTGTGAGTTGAAGGTACATTGTGAGTACACTTGACCTAATATTTGGGAAGTCAGAGAGAAATGTCTGCTATGAAAATAAAATAAATTGATTTCAATCTTTTTCTTTACTGGACCACATTTGGTTTGCATTCAATGTCACGCTATACACAAATGCAATTTTACAAACATTAATTGTCACGCTATACACAAATGCAATTTTACAAACTAGTCAATTGAAAAACAAAATATGAAAAGCTTATTTTGAATGAAATTGCATCACAAGAAAGATGACGCTTACTATAAGCTATCCCGACAAGACCAACGTCTAATCTTTCGACTCAGGACCGGACACAACAGAATGCGACAATACATGTACCGGAAGCTCAAACTTGGAACCAGTGAAATCTGCCCATGTGGAGTATCACCAGAGAATGCCGACCACGTCCTCCAAAACTGCTCTCTTTAGCAAGAGGCCCGTATAAGACATTGGCCCCAAATCACCCCAATAGAAAGAAAACTATATGGAGAGCTCCCTGATTTGAAAACCTCTGCTCAGTTCATCTCATGTATTGGTCTAGTCATTTGAACGCTCCAACATAACAATGAGAACGAAGAAGAAGAAGAATGAAATTGCATCCATTTTTTTTTCTGGCACAAGGTGTTTGTGACCTCCCAAAAGCAATTAAAAATAACACCAGCTGGGAGGAGACATTGCCAGTGACAGATTTTCGTGGAGACAGCTTGCCGCCCAGTGCGGGAGGACCTAAGTAAGTAAGTAATCTAGTGCCCTCCCCTTCCAAACCACTTGAGTGTGGGGGGGGGGGCGGTCCAAATTTTATGCAGAAATCATATTTTATCAACAAATGTGTTGAATATCTATATAAGAAGTAACTTATTAATATCTGAACCCTTTATGTCCCTCCACAGTCTTATGTCAAATTAAATCAAATTCCCCCGCACAGACAAATACCTTTCCTTTTGTATGTTTAGTGAAATTACACAATCCTTTTGTTAAAGAAAATCTGTCCCTCATATAAGCTCTATGCTATATATTAAATTCTTATTTATCGTGTCTCCCGCTATTCTCAAATGTCAAATTCAACCATTAGCAATTATTTTTAAATAGAGAAAGAACTCTTACATGATTAATTGTTTTCACTCTACCGCCCCTCCCCTTTTCTGCACACAGAATAGTCCAATATGGAGACAGGGACGATGCAATGGCGCATGAATATGTCAAAATTATTTAATAATAATTTTATTTATAAAGCGCTGTTAACAAACAAAATGTAGGCTCAACGCGCTGTAACAACATTACAAACAAAAACATGCGACAGTGACAGTTAATCTAAAATGTTTTAAACAGATAGGTCTTAATGTTCTTCTTAAAAGTGGTGTAGCATGTTGTCTGTCTGAGATCAATGGGGAGTGAGTTCCAAACCTTTAGTCCGTGCACAGAAAAAGCACGCAGACCGTATCTTTTGGAGGAGAAACGTGGCACAACTAGAAGCGTTGAGTCCATTGAGCGCAGGGCTCTCTGAGGGACATATGGAGTAATCAGTTCGCTAAGGTACAAGGGCATCTCGTTGTTATATATACACTGATGACAAAGTGTGGCGACCTTGTAATCGATTCTCGATTTCACGGGAAGCCAATGGAGAGTGCGCAAGAGCGTAGTAGAAGAATCTTGTCTAGTTTTTTTAAGAACTATTCGAGCGGCGTTGTTCTGTATACGTTGCAGCTTGGCTATTTTATCATCAGGTATACCTGCTAGCACAGCTTTGCAGTAGTCAAGGCGGGAGAGTATGAATGCCACAGATAGCGTTTTTGTTGACTCTGTTGTTAAATATGGTCGGATCTGGCCTAATCTGCGCAGCTGCAGATAAAGACCTTTGCAGAGCTGACTTATGTGTGGGTCGAAAGATAGTGTTGAGTCGAAGAAAACTCCAAGATTCCGCACTACATGGACAAAAGGAACATGGCAGTTCGTGATAAAGAGAGAATCTGTGCTTTCAACTTTTGAGACATTGTTCCTAGTGCCAATCTTAATTATTTCTGTCTTGTCTTCGTTCATCTTGAGTTTATTTTCAACCATCCAATCGCTCACCTTTGCAACGGTACTACTGATTTTCTCTGCCAGATGCGAAACTCTGAGGGTACTGATGAATCGTATAACTGTGAGTCATCGGCAAAGAAATGGTATAAGATGCCGGTTGGCCGTATGACACCGCTGAGTGGATATGTGTACATAGTGAACAGTACTGGGCCTAGAACTGATCCTTGGGGTACTCCGTACTTCAAAAGTAAGCTTGTTGATTCCGTCCCGCTAACAACGTCAGGTAGGATCCAAGCCACTTTAGGACGACTCCTGCTAAACCAAAAGTTGCAGAGAATCTGGCCATCATAATTTCATGGTCTAGCGTATCAAAGGCTGCGGACAAGTCCAGCATTGAAAGAATTGATATGTGGCCTTTTGTCGGAATTGTGAAGTAAGTCGTTTAGTACCCTGACCACTGCTGTCTCTGTGCTACGGCACAGTAATTTAAGAATTATGAGGAACTTTTAGGTGAAAGAGTAACAATTGAGATGACTTCTGAACCCAAATATTTTTCACCTTGTTGCCTTTTCTCAATATAACTTTTTTTTTTCTATTGTATAAATACTTTGGAACTATAACTCCGTAATGTATAATTGAATCCCAAAAATACACAAAATTTAGAGTACAATCTAATTGTTTGTACTTAATTTCTTTCCTTCTTCCTATTTTTGTTTTTGTTTAGAGCTTTGAATTATAGTTCTGTAACAAACAACGAAGATACAAAGGTATTGAGCCAAATTAATCATTTCAAAATAAACGTCTTTTTTTTTTTTTCTCAGCAGCGACCCGCAAAGCTTTAATCTAAATCATTTGTATCAATCAGTGGGGTATCTTTTCTTCTCGAAGAAGAAATCGGTTGTATTGGCAATGTAATAGCACCTATAAATTTATATTTGAATATTTTTCAAGCAAAAATATTATTCCTTAGGTTTTTACGAAATAAACATTCTGTGCGCGTTCAAACAATCGTTCTGTTGACGTCTTATTCTGATAAAAACTTGGCTACAACAAGAGGTCTCCGTTAACCTAAAGATAATATTACGATATATACGCTCAATAAAGATATACTTACGCTACTTGTCATGAACCGTTCAGTTATCTGCCCTTGCCCTCACGTTACTTCATTTTGTTTAATTTGACCTGGCTTTTGAATAGGATGAATAATGAGCTGTAGATGTCAAGAGAAAGGGTTTCTGCAGTTCAGAATGCGAGAAAATGCTTGGTGAACCCCGCTGGTGGAACTTACAGCGCTCACTAAGATATATATATTTATATATGCGTGTGTGTCTGTATTTATACACAGGGTTAGGGGTTTACTAAGCGTAAGGGTTAGGGTTTGCAAAAAAAAATCGCCCCCCCCCCTCAAAAGTTCTGTATCCGCTGGTGCCACTGGGCATAGGTCACATGCCTGGCAGAAGAGTCCCAAGATTGATTTCAACTGCCACGTGTTCAGGACCAAGGCAAACCATCTATTTCTAGGTACTCAGCTGTGGTCAGGTCTGTAGGGAGATAGGAGCGGCCACAAAAGTATCTGGCCCTTGTTGCAGCATATAAAGTTATTGTCTTGTGTGTTGCATTAACGGTTCAACAGATATAGGTGAAGCTTTCAGGGGCGCCCGCAGGATTTTTTTTTAGGGTGTGCAAGTTGCGGCCTATGGCTTTAGTTGTAGCTTTAACTTACTTATTACTTTCTAGTTACGCTGATTATTAAAGAAAAACACCACTGCGCCCCGCCCCCATTTTTTTGCCCTGCGTGATATTAAGGAGCACTGAAAATGTTTGTTTCATGCATAAAACACATACACACACAAAAAAGATTAACTATTTTCTGTAAACCTTGTTAAGCTAATCCGTGCGGAACGTGCCCCCCCCCCCCCCCTATGGTTCAAAAACAGACAAACTGTACACGTCGACTGTGGCTCTCGAAACTGTCAATAACTTTACTGAAGATTTACTTCTGGTCGTGATAGACAAGCTGGCGATGAAGGCTTATCGTGCACAGTGCTGAGAGTCTTCTTCAAGTTCCTGCTCTTGAATAGTACATTTAATATCTTAAAAAGAATTCGTTGATAAAACATTTAATCAACAAATTGATTATTTTTATTTCGATTCATGTATTATCATCAACAATGAATACTTAAGGTATGTTTTAACTTGATTCGGGAATGGAGGTGGTAGAAATAACGTGTAAAAGACTCCACCCAGACAGACAGACGGAGTGAGTTAATATAAGCTTAATAAAATGCTAAAAGTATTACTTAATATAATACACAGTCTGGATTGGAAGCTACACACAACAGTATCAAAAAGTTGTACAAAGTGAGGTTACTGTGGAAGCCAAGCCAGACAGCCTGTTTGACAACGTCTGTTCAACTTTAAATCTTGACCTGAAGTCAATTGTGTCTAAACCTTGTACTAGTTCGTATCCAGTCTTATGTCAAGGTATACGTAGATGTACCCTAGGCTTAGTCTTATTTCATTAATATCGCTTCCGTCGTTTTATTCCCTTCTTAACTCTTTCTCTCCTAACTGACGGTACCAGCGTTGATTCCATCAGAATGTGGTAAATAATTACGGAAGAAAGAGTTAATACTAACTCCCCATCCACTTCTTTCTTCCTTTAGCACTAGAGCCGGTGTTGGACCAACTAAAACCCGGGCAAGCTACCCTACATCATTGTGGCGCCCGGATGGAAACGATCATGAGGAATAAGGAATAGGTCAAAGGGTAGCAAAACAAAGCTCCCGTGGGAGTGCCCAAGAGGGTGCGAGAGCTTGCTCATTGCACTATGCCGGGAAGTAAAAGAGCTCCTACAACCTTTGTCAACGTCCTCAAGGAGCCGTTGCATAAACAGCGTTTCCCGCATGGTCAGCCTGGTAGATTAAAGGAAAATGGCGGAGGTCCCTGTTTACTCGACATACGGCCGCATCTCATGTCCGGAGTGTCCGTTACGCTGGAATCAAACGTCAACCCCGACTCTGACCCCCCGCCAGATAGAACGGTATATGCGAGGTGTTCACCGTTCGCTTTGGGTTCCAAGTGCAATGCTCAACTATACATGACAATTTCAAATGGACAGACTACAAAGTGTCATAGTCACAACATTCTATAATTCGTTTTCGGTTCTCCTTCTATTTGTGTTTACTTCTTATGGTCTTAATGAAGTGTTGTTGTTTTTTTTTCTTGTTTTTTTTTTCTTTTTTTTACTTTGTCTGTGTGTTAATACCAGTCTCTCCGCTCTGTTACCTTCCAACTTTGCTATATCTCTGTTACCTTCCAACTTTGCTATATCTCAGTTATCTTTCAACTTTGCTACATCTCTGTTACCTTCAACTTTGCTATATCTCAGTTACCTTTCAACTTTGCTTCTTCTCTGTTACCTTCCAACTTTGCTTCTTCTCTGTTACCTTCCAACTTTGCTTCTTCTCTGTTACCTTCCAACTTTGCTTCTTCTCTGTTACCTTCCAACTTTGCTTCTTCTCTGTTACCTTCCAACTTTGCTTCTTCTCTGTTACCTTCCAACTTTGCTTCTTCTCTGTTACCTTCCAACTTTGCTTCTTCTCTGTTACCTTTCAACTTTGCTACTTCTCTGTTACCTTCCAACTTTGCTTCTTCTCTGTTACCTTCCAACTTTGCTTCTTCTCTGTTACCTTCCAACTTTGCTTCTTCTCTGTTACCTTCCAACTTTGCTTCTTCTGTTACCTTCAACTTTGCTATATCTCTGTTACCTTTCAACTTTGCTTCTTCTCCGTTACCTTCCAACTTTGCTATATCTCTGTTACCTTCAACTTTGCTATATCTCTGTTACCTTCCAACTTTGCTTCTTCTCTGTTACCTTTCAACTTTGCTATATCTCTGTTACCTTCCAACTTTGCTTCTTCTCTGTTACCTTTCAACTTTGCTATATCTCTGTTACCTTCCAACTTTGCTTCTTCTCTGTTACCTTTCAACTTTGCTATATCTCTGTTACCTTCCAACTTTGCTTCTTCTCTGTTACCTTTCAACTTTGCTATATCTCTGTTACCTTCCAACTTTGCTTCTTCTCTGTTACCTTCCAACTTTGCTTCTTCTCTGTTACCTTTCAACTTTGCTTCTTCTCTGTTACCTTCAACTTTGCTATATCTCTGTTACCTTCCAACTTTGCTTCTTCTCTGTTACCTTTCAACTTTGCTTCTTCTCTGTTACCTTCCAACTTTGCTATATCTCTGTTACCTTCCAACTTTGCTATATCTCTGTTACCTTCCAACTTTGCTATATCTCTGTTACTTTTCAACTTTGCTATATCTCTGTTACCTTCCAACTTTGCTATATCTCTGTTACCTTCCAACTTTGCTTCTTCTCTGTTACCTTTCAACTTTGCTATATCTCTGTTACCTTCCAACTTTGCTATATCTCTGTTACCTTCCAACTTTGCTATATCTCTGTTACCTTTCAACTTTGCTATATCTCTGTTACCTTCCAACTTTGCTATATCTCTGTTACCTTCCAACTTTGCTATATCTCTGTTACCTTTCAACTTTGCTATATCTCTGTTACCTTCCAACTTTGCTATATCTCTGTTACCTTCCAACTTTGCTATATCTCGATTACCTTCCAACTTTGCTATATCTCTGTTACCTTCCAACTTTGCTATATCTCTGTTACCTTTCAACTTTGCTATATCTCTGTTACCTTCCAACTTTGCTATATCTCTGTTACCTTCCAACTTTGCTATATCTCGATTACCTTCCAACTTTGCTATATCTCTGTTACCTTCCAACTTTGCTATATCTCTGTTACCTTCCAACTTTGCTATATCTCTGTTACCTTCCAACTTTGCTTCTTCTCTGTTACCTTTCAACTTTGCTATATCTCTGTTACCTTCCAACTTTGCTATATCTCTGTTACCTTCCAACTTTGCTATATCTCTGTTACCTTTCAACTTTGCTATATCTCTGTTACCTTCCAACTTTGCTATATCTCTGTTACCTTCCAACTTTGCTATATCTCTGTTACCTTCCAACTTTGCTATATCTCTGTTACCTTCCAACTTTGCTATATCTCTGTTACCTTCCAACTTTGCTACTATTCTCGACTATTTGACCTCTGCACTGTGTGACCTTTCAGCTGTTTTAAATGTCCACTGTGTAAACCTTTTTATCACTCAACAATGTAACCTCTCATCTCTTTGACCTCTGCAACATATGACACCCCTTGACTGTGTGACATCTATGTGTGATATCTCCTATGTGTGACCCCCCTCGACTTTAAGTTCTCACGACTATTCGACCTCATTGTTTTAGACTGATATAAAACTGATATAAAACTGATATAAAACTGATATAAAACTGATATAAAAATCTCCTGTGCTCGCTCATTTGTCCTCTCCTTTACCTTGTGCTGTTTACCTAGGCTATAAAGACTCGAGCCCATAGACAGTGAACGATTGATTTTAACACAAAGATCTATTATAAATTATTCGTACAGACCAAATCAAGAAGTAGAGCCTTTCCAACCACTACAACAACACAAAAAATAAACATAAAATGTTGAATACCTCTAGAGTTATATCATTCTATATTAATGTTTAGTATTGCCTGGACCCGAGCAATGTGTAATGACACAAGATGCGTAGAAGTTGAGGTTAATCGGATTTTTCCATAGTGACGTAAAGAGTAATTAAAAAGTAGGAGAACGGAACTAGAAGAATAACGGAGAAGACGCCTTAGAGGACGACGCTAGGCTAGCGATGACAGAGGACTGTGCCTTTTTTATTGCTCATTAAATTGTTTGAAGTTATCAGCCTGCGTTATCAAGTATATTCTTGATTCATTCTGTTATTGTGTCTGCTATGAACTGGCATGCACAATTAACATATAGAATCATCAACAAAATAGACCAATAGACTTCTCAGCCTCAATGATTTGTATAGGAGACGATTACGTCAAAAGGTAAGCAACAAACAAAACAACGTTGGGGTGCCTAAGGGCCGAGTCCATTGCATTGGCGGGAATGGAAGAAAGCCCCCAACAAACGTGTCACTATCCTAACACCGTTCCTCCAAGAATCTTATGGCGGACACCTGCACGACTGATCAGATACAGAGAACAAATATGTGAGAGTTACTCAGATTTGCTCGGCCATTGGCCTCGCTTCAAATCCGAGCGCCTTGAGATTTGAGCCACCGGTAAAAAATGGAATATTTTACATCTTGTTGGATCTTTCCCGACAGAAGTTTGTTTAGTCAAGCAGATTGAGGCAAGCTTTGAAAAGAGTCCTAGAGTCCTAAGTGTCATAGACTCAACTCCTATGACAATTAGAAAGAGGGAAGTAGATGGTATACCTCTGCAGAAGGACATAGTTTGAAAGAAGAAATGCTTTTGCAAAGATGGTCCTCGAGTTTGAGTACCTGATGAAGACTGGAATTTTTAACTTCCGGCTTTACGAAAGCTCTTGAATCCACCCGACTCTAATACATACATTGGAAGTTAAGGCAACGGAGTGTTGTCCTGGCCACACCTTCGTCCGCCATCTAAAGTAGAAACATCTGCCCCCAATGATCGCTAGGTCAAATAGAGATACCATTACTTTTACATGCATTATAAAGTGGTTGTTATGTGACTTATTTCTTTGCATTCTTGATCTCATATCAATTATGTTTATCTTGTTTAAATCAAAACCACGGCATCAAACGTAACATTCTTTACCTGATCGTAGATCTATTGGTATTAGCAAAAGTTCTAATTTTCTTTTCATGATTTGTTTTACTTTTATTTACTCTTTCATTTTTTTTATATTTTTTTTTCTACATAGCTGACATCACAGATGAACCAACAAAAAGTAAGTTTGTTTGTTTTTAAACTGTGTATGTTATGAAATGTCGGGGAAATACACGCAATTAGTTTTGTGCGGAGTGCCTGTCCGTCCGCCCGTCCCGTTTAGATCTCGTAAACTAGAAAAAATAGTGAAAATCCGAATTTATAATATATTAGACCATTGAAAGTTTCGATGATGCAACAGCTACTTTTTTCTTTTCTGAAAGCGAAAAATCTAATTTTTTAAATCACTTATGCAAGCGTTTTTTTCATAAAAATACACCACTTTTAGAACTATTCACTGTTAAGTGTAACAAACACGGAAGACTTTTAAGTAAGGGAAATATCCATCTATCATTATATAATACAGGGAACACTAAACTAAAAGATTTTTTTTAAGGAATTTTTTTTTCTTGAGGCTTTGAATAAGAGTTTAACCCTTTAAAAACAATTAGATCAATTAGATAATCATTATAAGACATCAGGTAGACCAGGTTCACATCTAACTTCACATTCCCATTCACCTATTCCTTGGTCTGCTGGACCCTTGGGGCATCACACAGGATCTGTCAACCTTCTTTCTCCATTCTTCTCTGTCATTTGCCTTTGACAGAATTTCATTCTGGTATTCTTTTTGAAATTATTGAAACCTGCCTTTTTACCTGCCTGGGTGGAACACATGAGAAAAACTCTAGTTTGATCGTTATCATTTTTCAAGTAAAAAGAAATAAATGTAAATTCGGCTAGAAAATATAATCTAGATCTAGCATCGGTTATGATAGGACTATTGCGTTCTTGAAAGGATTATCGCGTTCGAGGATTTCGAATTTAATGTTTTATTGATTCAAGAGTTAACCATGGAACTATACTAAAGGAACGACGACTTCAAAACAGGTCTGAGCGCATCCTGACTGCGCATCCTGCACTGTATTTTTTAAAAAATTACAGAGACAAAGAAGGATTGTACACCTCGAACGCGCGAGATTTACCCGTGTAATTACGGTGTTGATTAGAAAATGTTTTTTTTTTATCTTCTTTGAAAAACAGATTCTTAAAACCTTCATACATTTTCAGACAAGCTGTTTTGATAGATATAATTTTTTAGAGGAAGAGATCATCACAAAACTTTTAGTTTTGATCATGTAACTCAAAATTATATGTTTTCAGGGATTCCAACGTTGTTGTTTTTTTTATACTAGATCTGGTGCAGTTTATGTGCTACTTACAGATGACACTACCGTTCCGCATTAAGCGGAACCGTTCCGCTAAAACATACAAAATTTAAAAAAAAACACGTTACGCCGTTCCTCATTGGCACTTTAGGCTGAATCTAGATATTAGATTATTATCTAGATCTAGATTATATTTACAAAATAATCTAGGCTAGATCTAGTGTCCTAAAGTGTCTCTTTTTTCTCTTTCTCTCTCTATCTCTCTGATAAATAATCTCTCTATATATGTAGTACTACAGGCTAAGTTAAGACAAATAAAAAGGTCTAAAAACTATTTGAATTAGAATATTTAGGCCTACTAAGAGGCTAAAGCTTAGATTTTACATCTAAAATATATTTTAAATTATTACACGCCTAGATCTATTTCTGTAATTTGTAAAGTAAATCTAGATTCTAGATCTATTTCTGTAATTAGTAATGTTAATCTACAATCTAGATCTATAATTACTATGTTAGATCTAGATATAGGTGTGTATGTAAAAGGATTTTTTAAAACTATTAATTAAGGCAGTCAAACTGACAACTCATCATTTACATTTGAAGTATTTATGGGACATAATTATGATAGGCCTACTTATATTTCATTTTTTTCCATTTGTTTCTAAATCATTATATATATATATTATAAATAATAAATGGAATAGCAATGTTTTTAAAGTAATATTTGAAGTTTAAATTTTTGCGCGCAATCTGGTTAATAAGCTTAAACACGTATGCCTTTAAGTTTCTCTGTAAGGCCCTTTGAAATATCTCATTTTCAACAGGCTCTTCCTTCGCTATGGGTCTTGATGGTAGGCATGTCTTGCTACTCGTTTAATTATTTTTAATTAATTAATTAAAAAGTGAAGTGCTTATAAATTTAATACGTTCCTTCTTAAAAATACGTTTCTCCTAGACCGAATGGTCCGCCTGACATCGATAGCTCCATTCATAATATCGCTCGCAGCTTACTTGAGCAGCACGGAGATAGAAATCAAATAAGCATGAAAGGCCAAAAACAAACGAAATATTAAACAAACGTATTATTGAACCTGTTAGCCATTAATAAACTACCTTAGATAATACAACAATTATGACACCATTCCCTAGATAAGAAAATAGCACATCGTTTGCATCTTTTTGACGGGCCAAGGCTAGATCTAGTCACTTTAATCTTCAAAACGATCACTTTTTTGTTTGAGAAGTGAACGTACAAAATATAGTCTATCTATTTGATTATTTAACCAAATGTACCTAGTATTACTTTGGATGACTGCATTTTATTTGTCTGTAAACACTGTTGATCTATTTCCGTTAAGGAAAATGCCTAGATCTATTTTCTAGTTTTAAATATACCCAGATTAATAGAACTTTATCTACTATAACAGCTTGTCTGAAAATGGATAAAGTTTTTATCGATCTGTTTATAAAAAGCTAAAAAAAACATGTTCAAATCAACACGGGTACATCGCGCACGTTCGAGGCGTAAAATACTTAAATGTCTTCACCATTTTTTTCTGTAGGCATTGCAAGATGCGCGAAAACATGCGCAAAGAACCTGTTTTCTATACGGCTTTGTAAAAAAAAACTCGAAGTCGTCGTTTATTTAGTAAAGTTCCATGAGTTAACGTCCATGAACATTGTGTTATCTTCTAAGTTTAGATCTAAAGGTCTATCATTGGAATAAAGTCTATAACAAGGAGGGGGGAGAGGGCTGCATAAAGAAATGTTCCATTGAATCTAACATTCATTCGTTATTTAGCGGAAACACAATACTGATAAGATGTATATCCTACTAATCCTAGCTGTCAAACAAGAGTGTTCCCTGTTTGCCAAAGAGGTAGTAATTCTTTTCTCAGAGATAACTGTTAAATATTTAGGTTTCATGAATTTCTGACATGAAAAGAGACATTGTAAAAGAGTGTGTGGTTGAAAGTCTAAAAATTCCCGAAACTGGCAGTGAAGATGATAGAGTGTCGCGCTTAAAATTACTGGCTGATTTTCTTTTCAATGGTGATTCGATCAAATTCAGAATTCACATCCTATTCAATGCGATCCTATCAGATTCGAAAGGATCAGATCCTATACGATTCGGAACAAACCTGAAAACAAACCCAAAAAATGATCAGCTCCATAAAGAATATTTTTTAAAAATAAATTTTCAAGAAACATTTACTTAAATTCTTAGGAGTCAATGGCCATGATTTAAAAGTGTTCCCTCTAAGCCTTGGTATTATTTAATAATAAATTTTTTACAATGCCTTTTTTTTCGCATTGCTTTTTTATCGACAATATGTCATCATTTGCTTGCAGAGCCTTGTAGCCCTTTCAAAACGAATTGTAACTATACATGTCCCGCCAAAAGATTTGGTTTTAACTGTACACAGTGTGAGTTATCGATCTGTATGTCTATTTTTATCTATCTATCTATCTATCTATCTATCTATCTATCTATCTATCTATCTATCTATCTATCTATCTATCTATCTATCTATCTATTGAACTATCTATCTATCTATCTATCTATCTATCTATCTATCTATCTATCTATCTATCTATCTATCTATCTATATATATATATATATATATATATATATATATATATATCTGTCTATGTATCTGTCTATCTATCTATCAATCTATCTATCTGTCTGTCTGTCTGTCCGTCCGTCCACTCATGCATCTATATCTATCGGACTGTTTATTTATTTTTTTGTGCTGGTACTGTATGCGGTCCATGAATCTGTCTTGTGTTTTCTTTTAAACCATATACCTTTCTGGTCTTACTTTATATCTAATCTGGAAAAAGTTTGAGAATGGGAAAAATAACTATTTAGTTACATAAATTAAGTTATCCATTTTCATGAAACAATGTTGGTATCAGACCTTTTTCTATTTAGCACAGATTTTTCTTTACTCTCCCCTAGACTGTAGTTTAACATGCATTAACAGCTATTGTCACAGCTTAACCGGAGCCTGCAATGAAGGCTGTACTGTTGGATTCACTGGAGATAAATGCCAAAGAGGTAATTATTTAATGAGATAAATCTATTTTATAATTACCATTCACTCCTAGTTTTCAGCTTTAAATCTTATTATCCATGAATGATGAAACATTTGTACTACACAAAGGAACACTCCCCCCCCCCCGCCTTGACTACACATTAGAAACTTTGGTTTTGACTATTGTCATGTAGCAAGGTGGCTAAGTCTATTTTCAATCCTCTGAGGCTGTCTTCATTGCAGCGAGTCCCTGCAGCTGGCCGGCGTTCTCCGAATTGAGCCAAGTTCTTAGAATTGTTTGAATCTAACGACCGTAAAAAGGAAACAGCTATGACGTCATCATGTGAAGGGCGTGGCTTATTTACGGATACAGAAGTTTTGGAAGAAAAACAAGTCAGGTGTACTTAGAATCTCATGGGTTCAAGTCGCGATTTTTGAGTTGTAGAACCAGTACTATTATTACATCTGGTTTTTATTACGAGCTTGATCGAAGATAGTTAACTTGTAGAATGTATTTGTATATTTTGTACTTTATTCCAATGATTCCAAATTCCTGAATTTAAGCTTTGTATTTATTGTTGAATGATCATTGTTTGTATTACTAAGCCTTATTTGTATTTGAATCTCCGGCAAGAAGGTCTTGTTTGAGAGTTTAGTAGATGTTTGAAATTTTCAATAAATCATATCAGAAGAGCATCAATCCTATAGTAACCTCAAGACATCTTTATATCGAAACAATAGTACCTTGACATATTGGCACTAAAGTAAAGGGATCTTCACAACTATACAAAGGAAACTTTCCGCCTAGACTACAGAAAAGAAACATTATCAGCAATTACCCAATGTGATGGTATGAAGACATAATGACCTTTAGGACTTGACAAGAAGCCATGAATGTCGACATTCAGCACACACTAATTTGAATGTCGAACATTTATATTTTCTTCTACGTTTTTCAGCCACGATAAAACTTCACAAGGATGGCGCCAATTGTCGTATATATGTTGACGATAAGGACTCGTCAGTCTTTAGAGGAGTTGAATGCTGAACTAACCACGGGGAATTGAAATAAATGCCGAGGTAAATTTAAACGGCAGTCCGGTATTGTAATATGGTGAAGATTCCCCGTGTTCTCGGCCTTTGACTTGTACGGAGGTTTGAAGACCTTTATACACTACACAGTGCCTGATTTCTTTCATGTGGTCTATAGGAATAGTCTCAGAAAGTTGCCTCTCATGAAATGGTTTCCGATAAGGGGCTTGCAACCAATACTATATCTTGACTATATCAAAGCTCCAATACTCCTTTATCGAAGGATAACAATGAATAGCAAATATTTTTACTATTATTATGCATATCTATTGTTCTATCTCTTCCAGCATGTCCTGCGCAGTGTTTTGGGAAGCTCTGTGAAAGAAATGATTCCTTTTGTTCAAAGGGCTGTCTGCCGGGGTACACCGGCATACACTGTTTAAAGGGTAACTTTCATTTGTATGTCGTGTTACTGTGATAGATAATGTTTTCAAATGGGAAAAAAATCACTTTTTAAACAGCTCTCTACTATTTCAATACAAAAGTACACTCGCTTCTTTCTTCTCATCGAGGTGTCCCTCGGGATCAGCTGGACAAATACAAACATAATAACTTGGTCGTCACCAGCACAACAATTTAGTATTTCTCATAGTATACATCACACTGACCTCTGTCCTTATCTAAAACGTACACACTTCCGGCCCTTCGCGCAAATATTCTAATACACATTCTTCCGTTACAACTTTTATATATATATATATATATATATATATATATATATATATATATATATATATATATATATTATATTATTATATATATTTATAATTTGATGGTCTATAGAAATTCCTGGAGTTTTACGAACTCTATAATATTATTCATTTGTATTTTTTATTTACGATAAAGTTTTTCTTTGAATTCGAAAAATAAAGAGGAGTGCAAAATTGGCGTTGCTATGCAGTCCTATCTGTGACCTACATATTTTGTTACATCCGGCAAAGACGTAATCGTTATGTCGATGGTTGGTTTAGGTTCTCTTTTCGCGTCTACTTTTATCCTCGGCAGCAGATTTTATTTTGGTCTCAAATGTGTATCCCGCGGCCCTTCGTAATAAATAAATCTCTAGCCGTCTCTTTCGGAAGCCGCCTGCTGCCACGGGCTGTCCGTTAAAGCAAGGGCTACAGAAATAAGTTTTTTTGCTTATAAGACAATTCCTCCATTACGAAGTTGAGGGCTTTTCGTAAGAGCGACTAATCAACTCTTAATAACCAATGAATGAAACATTTTAACCCGAATCAATTCCCTCCTCCCCACGAAAACAAAATCCTGTTTAAGCGATTGCATAAATCTACCCAAAGTATATTAAATTCTAATGATAGGCCTATAGATCGAGACTCAGAAGACAGTGCGTCAAATGTTCTTAAATATTTATTTATTATAATCTTTTATGAAGACAAGCGAGAATACAATCTAACTTGTCTGTTCAAAATTAAGATTGTCTAGACCAAATTCAATTTATCAAGATACTATTTCGAAGCATTATAACTGTTAAATTAGAGTTTACCCAGTCTGGGCAATTAGCAAGTAAGATATTCATATAATATTACATTTCTAGAAAAAAGGTTAGAATTCTTTTTGAGAACCTTTTCTTTTTTTTTTTTTTTTTTTTGCTTCCAGGGTTTTTTTGTGTTTCTTTTTATTCCGATAAAGAGTTTTTAAGTTGATAAGAGGAATTAGGAAAACGAATCCTTAACAAGAGAAAGTGTGGAGGTATAATTGATAAGAAAAGATTTTAAAGGGCTTTATATTAGCAGTTTTCTGAACAGATTTACTGTGGTTTTAAAGCAATTGAAACAAGCAAAATAAAAAAAAAACATTTAAAAAAAGAAGTTTATCTTTAGGGAAAGAGGTAAAGAACTCCGTCCTTAAAACCGATATTGTACAAGTTGTTTCCCTTATTCAATATGAAACAAAATAATTACCAATAATTAATTGACTTATTGAGTATTTTGTTTATTGATTCATGATTTGTTAGCTACAATAAATAATTGTTTTAAGTATCAACTTGATCGGAGAATACTTTAGGGAGAAATAGCGTTAACAAATATTTTATGGGAACTAAATCCAACAAATTTAGCCACATCTGCGAGTACCTGTATGTTAGTTTCTCTTGTTGCTATTAAACCAAGTGATGAAGTACCAGTAATCAATTACACGGCCAAATGCTCTTATGTTATTGATTCATGTCTTATCTATGTCAATAAATAATTGATCGTAGTTTCAGCTTGATCTGATTATTGGTGTGGGAGAAATAAACGTGAACACACATTTATCAGACAGACAGACAGACAAAGCAAGTTGATTTAATATTTGTAAAAAAAAAAAATCAGGAATTTTGAGATTCGGCTGATTCGCTTCCGCCGAGTATCGAATTATGGTAAAACATTCTCCTGCGTCATCAAGCTTCAGTTCGCATTAAGGCTTTATTAGGCCATGAGCTTATTCAGATACGGGTCGTTTGTAATCAACGTTAGGCTTTTTAAGCGGTCCCCGAAAGGGGAAAAGACGCTATTAGTTTTGTGCGAAATGTCTGTCCGTCTGTCCGTCTGTCCCATTTAGATCTCGTAAACTAGAAAAGATATTAAAAATCCGACATCACAATATTTTAGACCATTCAAAGTTCTGATGCAACGGCTACTTTTTTTTTTTATCTGAAAGCGAAAAATATAATTTTTAAAATCACTTATGCAAGCAGTTTTTTTTAAAGAGAAAAAGCTAATTAGTATGCATTATAAGGTAGACCTAAATTAAAAAGAATAGTAATCTTGTAAACGTCATTTTCGTGATTTTTTTAAATGCGAAGACCATTGGTTTTAGATTGAGCCTTTTCAAAAAGTTACATCAATTATAATACTTCAGTTAGGCCAGGAGAGGCGCGGTAGCTAAGCGATAAAGCGCTTAACTTCCGAACCGGGGGCCCCTGTTCGAATCCTGGTGAAGACTGCGATTTTCAACTTCGGAATCCTTAGGCGCCTCTGAGTCCACCCATCTCCAATGGGTACCTGATATTAGTTGGGGAAAAGTAAAGGCTGTTGGTCGTTGTGTTGGTTACATGACAACCTCGTTAACCGTAGGCCACAAAAACATGATCTTTACATCATCTGCCCTATAGACCACAAGGTCTGAAAGGGGAACTAGTTAGGCCAGGTTCACATTTAACTTTGCATTCACTTGCACCTATCCTTTGATCTGCTGTACCGTTGGGGCACTACACAAGATCTGTCAACCTTCTTTCTCCATTCTTATCTCTCATTTGTCTTTGATATAATTTCATTTGGATGTTCTTTCTGAAAATATTGAAGCCTGCCTGGGTGGACCACTTCGGGGGCCGATTTTGAGTTTGTGTTTCCACACAAACTGTCTTTGTAACCTTGTTTTTCTTTTGTTATTTCTTCAAAATGGTTTTAAATATTCCTGGAACTATTTTCGGAGCTGCTTTGGGCCCAATGCTATATCCTTTGTTACCTATAGATACATTTCATAAAGAAACTAATTGTTGTTACTGAAAATCCAATAAATATACAAACACATAAAGGTAATGAATTAGTGTTGATTTTCGTAGAGAAGTTATTGATTTGATAAAAACAAAGTAATTGAATTTCTAGATGAAATGTTGTATGTCTTCAGACGCATTACAGTCGCGTGTTTCTTTATTTCAGCGTGTTTGAACTGTGCTGGTAATGGGAGCTGCCATCAAATTACAGGTGCTTGTTATAGCGGATGTTTGCAAGGGTACTCAGGAGATAGCTGCTTGTTAGGTAATGAGACCAAATGAACTCTAAGCCAGTCTATATCTCAATACATTCCCATACTTTCTATAATTCGTATTTACAATCTGTCTTTGTTATCACTTTCTCATTGATCTATCATGCCTGCAAAATTATCATGCCTGCAAATCTATCATGCTTAAGATCTATTATGCCTTTTTTCTCTACCATGCCTGCCATGCCTGCAGATCTACTATGCCTGCAGATCTACCATGCCTGCAGATCTATCATGCCTGCAGATCTACCATGCCTGCATATCTACCATGCCTGCATATCTACCATGCCTGCAGATCTACCATGCCTGCAGATCTACCCTGCCTGCATATCTCTCATGCCTGCATATCTACCATGCCTGCATATCTACCATGCCTGCATATCTACCATGCCTGATTCTCCTTAAATTTCACTCTCTCTCACTTTTTTTTTCATTTATTTCACTTTCGGTTTGTCTGTCTCACTTTCTCTCACACACACACACAAATACAAAGCCAATATTTCGTGTGCTCACTAACAGCCTTTCTTCATCATTAATTTTTATACAACTCTCTCTCTCTCTCTCTCCCTCTCTCTCTTTCTCCCTCTCTCTCTCTCTCCCTCTCTCTCTTTCTCCCTCTCTCTCCCTCTTTCTCTCTGTCTATCTCCCTCTCTCTCTTTTTCTCCCTCTCTCTCTCTCTCATACAATCCCCTTGTGTCCCCATTTCACCTTGTCTAATATAACAACACAATACGATCCGGTCATTCTTGACCTTGTTAAGCTTGTAGCTCCATGTTAGAAAATCTCTACGCTTAAATTTAACAGTGCTTCTGTTGTTGTTGTTTTTTTTTTTTCTATTTCAATGTCGCTCACAAATTAATTGATTGCTTTGAAATCTATCCTTCAAAGCCTCGAGATCTTTCGGCCAGGATCCAACAACCTTCACGTCCATTGGTTTGGTCGCGTGCGTCGCTATTCTCATCATGGTGTGCATCTCGTTGTATCGCATCAAGATACAGAAGAAACTGGAGAACGTCAGCTTCCCAACGTATGGGACACGTAACCGGCGCATGGCAACAGTATTAGATCTAGATGAGTAGACTGCTCAACTACCTGTAGGCTCTCTCCTCATCTTTGCATTCTATTCATGAATGAAATCAGTGTCACACTTTAACTCTTTCTCTCCGTAATTATTTCCCATAATCCGACGGAAATATTCATTTTGCTCATTTGTAATTTACTTCTCTGTTATGATTAAACTTCAATAACTTTGTAATCAGAAAATATCTTAGAATAAAATTAAATGGGAATGCAGTCTCTTGTTATTTAAAGTGGTGAAATCAACGATGATATCGCCAATTAGGAGAGAAAGAGTTAAATCATTCACAAAGTCTGCTGTATTTATTGTTGTTGGCGTCTTTTAGTAAAACTGAAAATGATAATGCTAACAAAGTTAAATGTTATAATGAAATTTTTTTTTCCTTTCTTACACATTCGTATTTTACTTTCTATTTGTATCAGTCACGTGTTCATATCAAATACAATGGGCTCACATAATCATATAATTCCTACTTAGATGCACATTAATAAAAGAAAAAAAATATCTTGCATGTGGAGCCATAAGCAAAAGGTATAATACCTACTGATACTCAATAATATGAGAAACACTAAGTCTAGTTAGTTCGAGAGGACTAACATATGCATATAATTGCGAATAAAAAAAAAATTAAATTTTAATAGCGGGGTGTTGTAACACAGTGTGAGTTGTAAGTGTGAAATTTCAGCTCTATAGAATAATACAAAGTGGTGGAACTAAAGGATTCAAATTGTTGACTTTGACGACAATGTAATTAGGTGGTAGGAATACAGTTCATAGGTCGTCTTGAATGTCAATGGCTAACTACTCTGAAACCAATACAGTTAGTCTTACTCTATCGACGTTATATTTCAGGGTTTTTCAAACTTTTAATTATGGCGTCCGCTTTAGCCAGTATGGGGACTGCAGGAAATACTTCTCACTTGATCCAAGTTCTCTTCACTGGCGCTGTCTTAGGCAATAACCCAACACTAAACTATTTCCTTCAGATTGAATTAAAAAAAAAAAGTGATCTCTGGTTGTCCACACTCAAGCATAACAAAACAAAATAATTTAAAAAAAAAAAATTAAAATAAAATAAACAAAAAGAAGCAAAATATTAATAATTCTTTTTTAAAAAAAGCTTATCTGAAGAGAAGTACACATTTACAGCCGCATCTCTCAATATTGAAAATACTTATCTCCCTTTTCGATTTAAAAAATATAAATTTCAACAATTAATTGAATTTTTTTTTTATTGATTCAAGTTTTGTTAGGAAAAATGATAAATTGTGCAAAGTTTCAAGTTGATCTACTGATGAGAAGTGGGAGAAATAACGTGTTCAAATGTTGTACCAGACAGAGCGAGGTGATAGAAGCTTGGTTAAAAAAAAAGAGAGATTCGAGGCTCGTGTATTAAAGAGTTATAACCCTCGACCGGTGCAAGTGAGAAAGATGCTTTCAAAGATTTTTGAAGAGAGACTAAAGTTGATCTTGTAGCAGAATCCTCTCATAATAATGTCTGAAGTAGGAGAAGTAATCTCTTCATTGCATCATTGAAACATGAAGTGTTGTGTAAGAATAGCAGAATGCTTTGTCAAAACAAGAGAATTGTGTTTCCAGGAAAGTAACTACAGTTTTGAACAACTTGCTGCTGACTTGGAAAAGTGTCGGGATTCGTTTATACGAACTATCACGTTAGGACGAAAGTCAAGGGACAGATAAGATCAGATTATAATTGTATGAATGTGTTGCATTTTTTTAACTGCCGTTTTATGACTGTTTTGTCTTTCACACTGCAAAACAATTAAAAACAATATATATGCAATAACCGCCCTTACAATACCCAAATACTAAAAATAATGACAAGGGCGTCCTAAAAATCCTAAAATTAAAAACTCCAGTCCAATCGCTATACCACTCAACAACCACTAGCCTAGATGACAAGGAAATGCAACTTTTGTCTCATGGGGAAAAGACAACTCATTCACAACACTCCCCTCTTCTTTGCTCTAGATCTAAAGCCTAGGTTTAAGCTTTGATTAGAATATTGTTTTGCACCCCCTTTTCCCAGCTTCCGCTATGTGTTGAGTCCATCTGTAGACTAGGGACCTATATCCACATGTTTGGGAAGAAACGACTTAGAGACTGTGTCCTAAAGCAGCACTTCGTACTCAATACATTTACGTGTATAGAGAATTACATAATTAAAAACACTACAAAATTATCATGTACAATATTATCTTTATTTCCAAGCAACATCCTTTCATTAAGCTATAAATGTGCTATTTATTTATATGAGATCCTGTTCAATAAGGGCTTCACTCTATACAGTGAACCATTATTAGCTGATGGTACGAGGTCCAGTATCAAACACATCAAGTTGTACATGTCCACAGCTTTTAAGTAGCTCACACTAGCACCGGGCTTGAAGTCTAGTTTTAGGTAGATAATAAAATAGGAGATAAACACAGGAATCTGTCATGTTAGAAAAAGTGCATGTAAAACTTTCACAACACAACCAATGTAGAATTATTTTATCTGTAGCTGGAGAAAGCCAATTAGATTTGTATGTGAGCAGAATCTAAGAAAATAATAGAAAACCATGGCAGACAGATGACAGGAACTCAAACAAAACATGAACCATGGCTGAAAAATGACAGACACAGGAAGTATAGCCGAAAAACAAGCAACCTATTCAAAGTTTATCTTAAGGGAAGAACTACAAAAGCACTGATGTTTATCTCAATACTACCGGGATAAGCTCCTTTAAAAAAAATATCTTTAACAGAATGACTAATGGACCTCATTCACCAATCGAAAACAAACGACATTTAGCCACGTGATTCTATATATCTTCTATACAAATTATGCAATCCATAAAGGCTGTCACGTGATACGTATTTTTCATTGTTTTATCAATATTATGACATGGCTTAATGTGTTTATTTACGATTGGTGAATGAGCTCCATTGGTTATTTTTTTATTGTATCGTGTATTCTCATCGACTATGTATAATTATGCGAGATTTGAAACTTGATCTGAGAATGGGTCTGGGGGAGAAACGTGTACACAAATTGTACCAGACAGACAGAGTGAGTAGATAGAAGCTTTGTTATGACTGATAAGTGAAAGGAGACAGACAGAGTGAGTAGATAGAAGCTTTGTAATGACTGATAAGTGAAAGGAGACAGACAGAGTGAGTAGATGGAAGCTTTGTAATGACTGATAAGTGAAAGGAGACTTGTTGAAAAAAATATGACAAAAGTATAGCTAAAATATGACACATATATAGATCTATTAATATTAATTAACATTGTATAGTAAAATTGTAAAAGTGTAAACCTAGATTAGAAAAAGAACTTTTTCAAAAGTGATAATTAACATAGGCTACTTCTAAATTTTGGTTTACTGAAGACAAAGAGTTTTTTTTTTTTTGTTAAATCTTACAGCCGACAAAGACGCGCGTTGAATAACTTACGTGGACCCATGGCGTAGAATATTCCTCTCATATCCTTTTCTCTGAAATCATAACCATGTGTTCCTGTCTCGTTTGGGAATAAGTTATCCATTGGCTGAAAACATACAAATAAAATTAATATCTATATAAACCAATGTCATGACTGACTGACTGACTGACTGATTGATTCATCACGTAAATCTCAATTGAGCTGGTCAAAAAATTACGAAAGTTTAACATATGCGTGGAATTAGACCTCGCTGTAGCTACACAGTTTGAGAGACAAAGCTTAAATCAACACACTCTGTCTGGTAAAGAGTTTTGCGGAGGATTCCAGATCCCGTCGCCTCAGTAAGGCATCTCCGTGGAAACACAAGAATCAATAAAAAAAAGTTATTTAAATATTGTGTATTAATTATAACAAGGGAAATAAATTGTACTCTACTGAAGTGGTGGTATACGCTGATTTAGTCCCTTTTAATTCTCGCTTTTAAGTTTGTAGCAAACAATTGATAACTATCGAAACTTCTATTTGCATTAGCACTTCACTTGCACTGTGGTAAAATGTCAGCTTGTGTAGGTTTGAGCACCGATTTCGAATTCATGTCGTTCTCCGTTATTATAATTATATTTTTAAAAAAGCGATCACACAGATACCCCCTTCTTTCTGCCTCCCCTCCTGTCTCAACTGGTCAAGGCAAGTCATAGGATCAGAGTGTAGTGAGACAAGTCATAGGATCAGAGTGTAGTGAGACAAGTCATAGGATCAGAGTGTAGTGAGGCAAGTCATAGAATCAGAGTGTAGTGAGACAAGTCATAGGATCAGAGTGTAGTGAGGCAAGTCATAGGATCAGAGTGTAGTGAGGCAAGTCATAGGATCAGAGTGTAGTGAGACAAGTCATAGGATCAGAGTGTAGTGAGACAAATCATAGGATCAGAGTGTAGTGAGACAAGTCATAGGATCAGAGTGTAGTGAGACAAGTCATAGGATCAGAGTGTAGTGAGACAAGTCATAGGATCAGAGTGTAGTGAGACAAGTCATAGGATCAGAGTGTAGTGAGGCAAGTCATAGGATCAGAGTGTAGTGAGACAAGTCATAGGATCAGAGTGTAGTGAGGCAAGTCATAGGATCAGAGTGTAGTGAGGCAAGTCATAGGATCAGAGTGTAGTGAGACAAGTCATAGGATCAGAGTGTAGTGAGACAAGTCATAGGATCAGAGTGTAGTGAGACAAGTCATAGGATCAGAGTGTAGTGAGACAAGTCATAGGATCAGAGTGTAGTGAGACAAGTCATAGGATCAGAGTGTAGTGAGACAAGTCATATGATCAGAGTGTAGTGAGACAAGTCATAGGATCAGAGTGTAGTGAGGCAAGTCATAGGATCAGAGTGTAGTGAGGCAAGTCATAGGATCAGAGTGTAGTGAGACAAGTCATAGGATCAGAGTGTAGTGAGACAAGTCATAGGATCAGAGTGTAGTGAGACAAGTCATAGGATCAGAGTGTAGTGAGACAAGTCATAGGATCAGAGTGTAGTGAGACAAGTCATAGGATCAGAGTGTAGTGAGACAAGTCATAGGATCAGAGTGTAGTGAGACAAGTCATAGGATCAGAGTGTAGTGAGACAAGTCATAGGATCAGAGTGTAGTGAGACAAGTCATAGGATCAGAGTGTAGTGAGGCAAGTCATTGGATCAGAGTGTAGTGAGGCAAGTCATAGGATCAGAGTATAGTGAGACAAGTCATAGGATCAGAGTGTAGTGAGACAAGTCATAGGATCAGAGTGTAGTGAGACAAGTCATAGGATCAGAGTGTAGTGAGACAAGTCATAGGATCAGAGTATAGTGAGACAAGTCATAGAATCAGAGTATAGTGAGACAAGTCATAGGATCAGAGTATAGTGAGACAAGTCATAGGATCAGAGTGTAGTGAGACAAGTCATAGGATCAGAGTGTAGTGAGGCAAGTCATTGGATCAGAGTGTAGTGAGACAAGTCATAGGATCAGAGTGTAGTGAGGCAAGTCATTGAATCAGAGTGTAGTGAGACAAGTCATAGGATCAGAGTGTAGTGAGACAAGTCATAGGATCAGAGTGTAGTGAGACAAGTCATTGGATCAGAGTGTAGTGAGACAAGTCATAGGATCAGAGTGTAGTGAGACAAGTCATAGGATCAGAGTGTAGTGAGACAAGTCATAGGATCAGAGTGTAGTGAGACAAGTCATAAGATCAGAGTGTAGTGAGATAAGTCATAGGATCAGAGTGTAGTGAGACAAGTCATAGGATCAGAGTGTAGTGAGACAAGTCATAGGATCAGAGTGTACTGAAACAAGTCATAGGATCAGAGTGTAGTGAGACAAGTCATAGGATCAGAGTGTAGTGAGACAAGTCATAGGATCAGAGTGTAGTGAGACAAGTCATACGATCAAAGTGTAGTGAGACAAGTCATAGGATCAGAGTGTAGTGAGACAAGTCATAGGATCAGAGTGTAGTGAGACAAGTCATAGGATCAGAGTGTAGTGAGACAAGTCATAGGATCAGAGTGTAGTGAGACAAGTCATAGGATCAGAGTGTAGTGAGAAAGCTAAAAGCATAAAATAGCGCAAAACAAAAACAATTGGTAACAATATTTCTAATCCCACAGATGTATTGTTGTTAGCTTAGATCTATTACAAATTTAATTGACTAATCAAACAAATTAATACAACTACACTAAGTAGGCTATTAACCTTTGCCTTTTGTCAAAGTATTTTGTTTTTTTTTTGTTTTTGTTTTTAGTTCTTGAATGAGCTCTTTCGCTTATATTACTGATTAATAAAAATAATCTTTATTATCCATAGGAAAAATTTGTCTTACAATTTGTGCATTACACAAAACTAAACATTAATTCAATTTGAAAGCACAAAATGCATGTCGCCACAGTGCAGCGCCATTTTAATTTCTTGCTATTTAATGTGTAACATGTTGTTTAATTTTTACATTGAACACAAACTCAAAATCTGCCCCCGAAGTGGTCCACCTTGACAGGTAAAAAAGCAGGTTTCAATATTTTCAGAAAGAACATTAGAATGAAATTTTATCAAAGACAAATGACGGCGTGGAATGGAGAAATAAAGAGCCTCCAGTGTTTGTTACTATTAATAGTGAATAGTTATAAAAGTGGTGTATTTTTATGAAAAAACTATAAGTGATTTAAAATATTAGATTTTTCTCTTTTAGAAAAGAAAAAAGTAGCCGTTGAATCATAACTTTGAATGGTCTAAAATATTATGATATCGGATTTTCACTATCTTTTCTGGTTTACGAAATCTAAATGGGACGGACGGACGGACAGACATTTCACTCAAAACTAATAGCGTCTTTTCCCCTTAATTTTTTTTTATAAAGATGGAAAAGTACTTACCTGTAATATAACCCAGCCGAGCTCAGCGACACACGTGATCTCCGCCACATATCTACCATACTTGTAGTGTAACCTCTCAGGGAGGTCAAGCCTTCTGTACACTTTCATACGTGGGTGGAAGTTTTCTAACAAATCAAACACCTGGAGTGATATGCATATAACAATGACATTTATTAAAGTTTATTAAAAATGAAATCAATAAAAATGTTCAGTTTTCAAATATATCTTTCACACAATATTATAAGTAAGAGTTTAATATTTGATATTCTTAAATATTACAAGATCTACGGGCTCGCAAAGACCTTCCTTCAGGGAACAGTGCCAGGAAAGAAGAAGAGGCAGACAGAAAAAGCGATGGGAGGACAACATTAAAGAATGGACAGGCCTACCACTGAGAGAGGTTCTAATCAAGGCAAAAAAAAGGAAGGAATGGAGAAAGACGGTCGACAAATCTTGCCTGGTGCCCTAACTGTCCAACAGACTAAGGGATAGGTAAAGATAAAAGGTAAAGGTAAATTCTTAAATAATACACATTTCTTTGTATATATCGCTTCCGCTGCTTTTGACATGACTGGTAGTGGGAATATAGAATCCAGTACCTTCAAAATGCTTCTGAAGGGATGTGTCTCCAAATGCCTCTGCCAATCAAACTGCTGGCCTTCACGCAAGCAATCCTACGTCATGAGCTTAAGGCAGGAAAGCTCGTTAGTTTTGACTGGCTACCCTCCTGGTAGAAGGAAAATTATGAAAACTTCTAATGCTTTTCCATTAAGCCCAAACATTCGTGAGTTAAAATCAGACGTTTTTTGACTTTCAAGCAGTTTTCAATACACAGTGCTACTGCGACGTTACTGATCCCAAACAGTAGAGGCACCTTCCTTTTATTGGGATAAACCAGCTACGTGAATGGGGGAAACTGCTGTATGAACGACGTCATTCGAGCTTGGTGAATTAATGCCTAGGCTTTGATCTCATTATTATTGTATGATCCAGAGCCACTTCGCGAATGAGAGAGGCTGAAATGGATCACCATAGATGTGTCTGATTTACTCATTTCTCTCTTGAACATTTTGTCAAGCAGCGGTGTGTAGTACGTGTGTAGTACGTGTGTAGTACGTGTGTACTTTATTGGAAAAAAATCGACAACTGTAGATGACTTCTATTATTTCCCCTAAATGATTAAAAAAACAGCTCTGACGTTTATTAGTGATTATCATAGAGCAATGAAAATTTAAAGTAGCTCGATGTTATGTAATGATAATTATTAATTAGTACAACACAAAATCGACAACGGAGAATGGGATTCGAACCTTGTCTGCAGCCACTTCGTTAGGAACATAGATACTGGCTACTGCACCCGACTCGTAGACATAGATATATAGGTTAGGCTCTGAGGTTAACACATCTGTTATGTTTATCACTTTTGACCTGTCCATATTGGTCATTCCGTGATCACTAAAGATAATTAAATTCACCTTTAAAAATTAAAAAAAAAAGATAATTACAATTTTTATTTTAAAATGTTACATAGATTCGGTATGAAGCAAAAACGCATATACATTAAAAACAAACACAACTAAATTTAGAAAAATATATGTTGATCTTTTTTTTTTTTTCAAGGGAAGGAACATTTGTCCATAGGTGTAAGTAGAGGTAAACGAATCAAAGATTTGATTTCTACCAGAAACAGGGCCGACTGAGTATTAAAATCGATCCAGATATAAGCACACTATTCGGCCCTGAAAATGTGTTCCATATGATGGGCATCCATTCATATTTGTCAGAGTTTCATAAAGTTTGATAATGTATCGAAAACTGAACATATGTATGCCTAGAGTATATTACATTAATATGTTTATATTCTAAAATATTGCGTTCATATTAAATTAAGTGTTCTATGTGATGTTGTGACTTGCTCTATTCGTTGTTGTAGATGCTGTCGACTTTTTCTTGAACTATTCATCTCTCATCTGTTCATTGACTTAACCCTTAAAGTGCTGAGCTTTTTTACAAGAGTGCATACAAAATGGATTTACAATTCTAGTGTTTAGAGGCTACACTACCACACACGTCTAAAGGGTTAAGGATGATGTAGCAGTTTGCGTTACCAGACCCCTCCAGTTTTTCCTGGTCATCAGCTGTTGCTCTTCTTTTACGTATTTTGACTGTAGAATATTCGTATTACACAAATAACAAACTAGTGTTTAAGAAGGAAGACATATTAGGAACTCCATTTATTAGGTAAACAAAAGCGGTGTTGCACTGACGCGCTAGTGTGCAAATGTACATATAATACTATTATGTTACATGACTACTCCAACAGATATGTCACTTATTTTAACTAACATACTGCCCGCGACCCAAACCCGGCCCACGACGCTATACTATCCGGCCCTCCGAAACATCTGCGCAGAGTGTCGAGATGGGCATATTTATTTTTTTTAAAGTTAATTTAACGACGATGAATACACGATGAATGCTTAGTAACATTAGTAAGAGTTCAATACATTTAAATTTTATGAGTATTAAAACTATTTTTGTTTCTTTTAATGGCCCCTATGAGCTTTCATTGGTCATGGACCTTGGGTGCATTGAGCCCTTCGTGTCATTTGAAGCCATTTTCCGAGCCTAATGCGAAACAAAGTTCTTGCTGGCAGTGATATAGACAATGTAAAGAATGAAGTTGAAGCCGTGAATCTTTATCACAATTACAAGCGGAAGTGTCTCTTTAAACACCAAAGGACACAATCATGTTTTGGAGTGTTTTCTATGCGGCCCGCGACAAGAGTGTCGGACATTTATTTGCCCTAATATGGTTTGGCTATCACTGCTCTAAACCGTAACAAAAGGAAAGAGAAACGTAACAGTTCCTGAGTGCAGTACTCGTTCCATCACTCGTCCAATGACTTGGTCTAATTCTTTCAACACTTCTTCAATTTCTCGTGATTCGGTGCCAAAGTCGTGTCCATACAGGTCAGGCTGTTCGCAGTACACAGCTGTTAAAAACATTTTAAAACTTGAAAATAAAATGAGTGCAATAAATGGGTTAAACAATTTTTAGAGTTATAAGATAAGGTGAAATTATTTTTTGATCAAAATAAATGGAAATTCAGAGCTGCCTTTCGGAGCTCAGCTAAAAAACAACAACAACAAAAAAAAAACCCAGCTAAGCTCGATTTGAAATTTGAACTGGAGCTCCCTTGATATGTAGTCAGACGCTTTTCACCACTCAGTCATACATCTATGATCTATCTATATATCATGGGCGTAGCCAGGGGGGGGGTTGGGGTTCAACCCCCCCCCCGAAATGAAATCCCCCCCTAGGGGGGGGGGAGACGGACTTTAGTGACTGATTTTTTGCTTTGATTTTCTTTATTTTAGGTAAGATTTTAATACTAAAACATCACTCGTCCCAGCGCAGCCAAAGGGTTTTGAGTTTAAAACCCCTACCATGGGGTTTTGAGTTTGAAACCCCCTACCACGGGGGGGGGGGGCGAAGACGGACTTTATTTACATGTTTTTTTTGCTTTGATTTTGTTAATTTTAGGTGAGATTTTAATACTAAGCCATCACTTGTCCCAGCACAGCTAAAGGGGTTTTGAGTTTAAAACCCCTACCAGGGGGTTTAGAGTTTAAAACCCCTACCAGGAAGTTTTGAGTTTAAAACCCCTAACAGGGGGTTTTGAGTTTCAAACCCCCTACTAAGGGTTTTGAGTTTGAAACCCCCCTACCAGGGGTTTTACAAAACACACAAAAAATGCAAACGATAATCCCCAAATTCCAAGTGCACAGTTAAGGAAGATTTTGATTTTAAAACCCCCTCCAAAATTTACGATAGACCCCCTCTTCAATATGAAAAAAAAAGCAAATAATGCACTCAAAATGTTATAAGCGTAGCTAAATGGGTTTTGACTCAGTTTTAAGTTTAAACTCCCCTCCAGTGGAGTTTGAAGTTAAAAAATACATCTTCAATGTAAAAAAAAAAGCAAATTACGCACTCAAAATGCTATGAGCGTTGCCAAAAGGGGTTTTGAGTTCATATCCCCCTTCACAAGGGTTTGATGCTAAAAATACCTCTTCAATATAAAAAAAAAAGCAAATTACACACTAAAATTATTTGAGCGTAGCCAAGCGAATTGGGGGTTTTGAGTTTAAACTCCTTTCCTCCAGATGGTTTTAAGTTTAAAATCCCCCTACAGAGCGTTTTGAGGTGGAAAACCTCTATCTTCAATATTACTCTAAAGCAAACTAGTTACCAAATTCTATGATCGTAGCTAAATGGGGTTTTGAATTTAAAAAACAGCAACAAAGTCCTGAGATTTTTAGTTTAAAACCTCTGACAGATGATTTTGTCGATAAAACTTCACTTTTCGATATAAAATCTAAAGCAATCTACGGTCACCCAATTCCAAGAGCGTATCCAAGAGAGGTTACATTTCTACCAGTGGCGGGGCTCCATTAATAAAGTGCAGTGAATAGTCATCTGCCGAAATTGAAATACACTAAATGTGGCTCAACAAAGATGGCTAAGACAGATTTTAGGAGTTAGTTATTGAGATCGGGTCTAAATCAAGGAAATCCTATGCCGAACTGGGAGTCGACCCCATAGTAAAATTGTGACTGAGCGTCGCATGAGGTTTGCGGGACATGTTCTCCGACAAAATGAATTACGCATAAGAAGAGTTGCGATGACAAACTAGTACAACTTGGCGCCACACATTCATGGAGGTGCTCGGAGCAGGTGGGAAGAGGCTTCAGAAATTACCAGTGACAGATTTTTGTGGAAACAGCTTGACGGCAAATGCGCCGAACGGCGCGGCAGGGTCTTAGTCAGTAAAAATAGCACATAAATTTTTGAAATAAGACTTTTTAATAGCAGGAAAATGCATTGTAGATACCTCAGAATATGCATTTTGTTGGCATTCTATGCCAGAAATAGTGCTTGGCTCCTAGAGCTCCCCCCAGAGCCCCTTGCTGGCAATGGCGGGGAGTCAACAATTTTTTCACTAACTACAGGAAGAACCTATTCTATGGCACAATAAACGTGTTCCAAAAGAATGAATGGTCAGAATGTAATAAAGATTATGAACACACACACACATACATATATACAAATATTTTTTTTCGTAAGGGGGGGGGCGAGGGGGGGGGAGAAAAAATCCCCCCTAAACCCCCCCCCCCCCAAAAAAAAAAATCCTGGCTACGCCCATGCTATATATACTTCTCTTCATGGCTCAACAGTTTGGACACCAAGGAGTAAAGGATACATCACTCTTTTATTTTAGTCGGACTAGAGTTGCCCACGAAAAAGAGGGGGGGGGGGGGGGAGGAGAACAAGTTATATTCACCCGTCACTAAATAGCAGGTCCGGACTTAACCAAGAAGTCATGGAAAGATCACTCTTTTTTTTTATTTCTACCCCACGTAGTTTTAGAGTCGAAAAAAAGAGGGAGGGGGGAGGAGAACAAGTAATCTACTCTGTATTCTCCAGTCACTAAATAGCAGGGCCGGACGCAACCGTTGCGGGGCGCTATGCCAAACGGGTTACGCGGGGCTTAGTTCGGTAGGGACACGGGTAATAAGTGAAGTTTAAGTGTTTGTATTGGCAAAATAAATTCGTCTATGCATTTTATTCATTCTTTACTACGTACATAATTACTTTACGAGCCTTGCGAGTAGCGAAGTCATACAGTATATCATAAAAAATTTATTTTTCTACATAGATCCCGCACAATAGCTAGAATTAACAAATGTTTTAATCTATCTACGAGAATTGTTGAACTAAAGTAATTCTTTATTAGTTTGAGGCGCGAGAAGCTTATTTCACCAGATTACACAACTACGGATATTGCATAATGCCGTTGTTTTTTTTTTTATCGCGCCATATTTAATGACACCCCAAAATTACAATTGTGGTCTATTTTTTCAGGAGATTTTTATGAGCTTTCAAAATATTTTAATAATTTCAGGAGATTTCCAGAACCTCCTGGTAAATCAGGAGGCCGCAGAAAATCTGTTATAAGTTATAAAATGGTTTAATTTAATAATTTACACATAGAATTGGCGCGGGACCTTTGAAAGTGAGGAGCCCACTGCGGTCGCATAGGATGCAGTGGCCTAAGGCCGGCCCTGCCAAATAGCGGCGTATGTTACGCCTTGGGTCTAATAGCCCCATATATTTCTTTTTGTTCGACATCAGTTATAACTTGTTTCCGGAACTTAAAACAAGCTTTGACATTTTTACAGCGCATTTTTAACTCTAAAATCTCTTGTAACATTTGAGGTTGAAAAGTATTTTTTGTAGAGGTTGCAACATTAAAAGGGTTACACTTAATAAAAAAAAATGAATCCCTACTTATGTTTAAATTATAAATTAAACTAAATATTCATTTAAAAAACAACAACAAAAAAAAGAATAAATAATTCCAGTATTATAGATTTTCGTGAGCAAGAGATGAGCTACAAATAGCAGTCCTTCCTTCTTCTTTTCACCTTTAAACTACGTAGAATGGAGAAACTAATAGGTGGACTTAAACATCGGAATTATGTTTTTGTGTATGTACTGCCCACTGTAATATGGGAAAAAAACTGGAAAATCGGGGGAGGGGGTATAAGTCTTTGTGCTGTCTTTACTTTGCTATTAAAAACATTCAAGGTACTGGCCTATTGGTTTCTAGGTTTCTAGGTTTATACTTCCAGATGAGATGACTGAAGCCATGTTTCTTACCATTAATATTTCAATAACTGATTTCAATATAAAAATAAATATTTTATGAGCTGTGCAGTTTTCCATTTGCTAAGATTCATTATTTTTTTAAATATGTCAAAAGTTTTATAACAGGAAAAAATATAATAATAATATGTCGCATAGATAACTAGAAGGAAACTACCACAGAAAATGTAGAAGAAGATTTTACTATGTTCTAATGAGTGCAAGTTCCCTCAGCAAGGAAGATTATTTGAGCATTTTCCAAACCTTCTGCAACGGATGGCTGAAGTCAGGTTAGAACTCAGGACTATCACGATGACAGCTCGAAGCACATTCCATACGACCTTGAACATTGTGGGAGCAGACGATTATTTTCATAATTATTCACCCCAAATATTACAAAGGTTAAAAGATGAGCGGAAGTTGGGCCGAGGCTGATGGCCTTAGACACAAAATAAAACGAGAAAGTTGAAATTAAAAAAACAACATACGAAGGACAACAGCAGGACACGATTATCTGTCTCAAATCAGAACATTTCAAAATCTACCAAGAAAATCTATTATAGAAATGACCTGCCAACTCCGTGGTTCCGTTGTCCAGTAACTCCAAGCTCTGATGAAGTGCGAGTCTGAAGTTTTCTAAAGGTAAACGGTACTGACTGGGTAAACAATATGTCGGCCTCATACCATGAATTTGGACGTGACACCCAGGCCAGTAGAACATATAGCTGCTTTTGTTCTGCAAATATGTTACGTTAACTAAAATATAGCGTTTATATCTATCTATCTAACTATCTATCTAAAAAATGGTAAACAAGATAACAATGAGAATGTTTGTAATAAACTCAGAAATGACCATCAACAGCTAATGATCTTACCCCTATATCAACGAGCTTTACTTAAGAAGTTTTTTTTCCATGACCTGTTGTTTTTTTTAACTATAAAGTATAAAGCAAGGAGATTTACTTTAATTCACAAATTGGTACACAACAATGAACTATGTGTGTCCTTTTATTTCAAAATGTTTCTTCCTCATTTGAAGAAAATTTTTTTTAACCCACTTCAGTTCACTCACTACCTGCTAGGTGTTGTCAGCACCACGTTAACCAGCGAAGTGACGCCAATGGTAGAAACTACTGATGACATTAAAGAGAGTTAGTCATTATATGATCTACTAAATACCTGTCTAACGGAAGTGATCCACACCGGCTCCCCGGCTTCCCACCAATGAGGATTTGAAGATTGGGTATTGTAGCCCAATATAAATGACTCATTTCTGTCTGCGTCATACATCACATTGCCTGTTATGCCATGAGTCTCTGAGAACAAACCTAAAACATATGGTCATAGGTGTGACTCTTGCTGATTCGGTCCACATGAATTCTCTTCAATACGTTCAGTACACATTTAGTTACAGATAGAGCCGGAGAGAATGGTTTGTAGCCCCCAATGACCAAGGGTCTTCCCCCTGAATTTTCATCGCCGTTAATATTTGAAACTATAGCCCCGCAAGACAGTGATGATTTATTCTCATGAAATGGATTTATTCGGCTGAGGAATTCCATCTGCCCGACGTTACTGATTTTCAGTTGATAGTTTTGCTATTCTTAATCTTTTAAAATGTAAGAAAAAAAAAGCTGTCAGTGTGCCGGACTTGGTTGTCAAAGGTTCTTTGAGTCCCATGCCATTTAGAGTATTCTGAAAAACAACATGAGTTATTCCCATTCGCAATAAGACTATTAAAACCTTTAATATGGAAGTTCAAAGAAACAATAATAGGCAAAAGTTACATAGCCTAACATTTCACACTGTAAAGCTTTTATATTATGTTATTGGACGTCTGAGTTTTGAGCTTGGTCAAATCAATTCTTTGATATTGAGATTGTTTTAGAATTGAAGAGTTTGTTTAGAAAGCTGATGAAATAAAAGATAGATATTAAGTTGGATTAAAATTAAATCTCTCATAAAGTAAAAATTAAAAGCGTTTATTCGAGGGTGCATCTAAGACAGTCTGTCCCACCAACCATTTGTGGAAGATGACATCTTGCTGTGGCATAGCTATGGTGGGGGGATAGGGGGAAGAATTTGAAAATCCCCCCCCCGGGCCACCACTTAAGGGGGGCTTCCAAATGAGTGTACACATTTTTTTTACATTACATATTTGATGTATTATTATTATTATTATTATTATTATAGCTTTTATATAGCGCTACTTTCATGCTTATAGCATGCTCAGAGCGCTTTGGTCCAATCTCATTTGTGGACCGGTGGGGGGGAGGGGGTATCTAGGAGTTGGTTTTCCGTGCTGCCTATAGGCGCTCAGTAAACACAACTCTGCCCGAGTCGGGTGTCGAACCTCGAGCCCCCTTCTAGGTAGCCAAGCCAAGCCAAGTTCAAGCGCACTTGGCCTCTCGACCACGCTTCTCACGCGATTATCTCGTGATGATGTCGAATGTCAAAATGCAGGGGGCCCTTAAATAGGTCAAGCCAAGGATGACTAATTCCTATCTACGCCACTGGCACCGTGATTAGAGTTGCATCTTCTGCTCAAGATGAGAGCTTTAGATCACTTTCTACAAGTTAAAAAAGTATATTAATAACAACATAAAATAGACTTATTAATTTCATTGAAATCACAGCTACATACATTGGTAATGAACGACTCTCTTATAAATTCATTCTTACCTGTCATGAGCGAGTAGTAGTTTGGAAACGAGAACGTTGGAAAGACATTGATGAGATAACCGGCCCTAGCACCGTCAGTGTACAACTTTTTGAAGTTCTCGAGATCATACTGTTGACAGAGAAATAATAGATTAAATAGTCAAAGTGGCTTGTAGGATAGTTCAATGTTTTGTATGCCAATAAAATGTGTTGGGGCATATGACGTCAAGGGCGTCTGTTACTTTGACGTGTCATGTGGCCCGGTTAACGAAGGTCCTATGTGGATAGCACAATCTTTGATTTGTACACTTCCCAAACTTATTTCAGGTGCCCATTAGAGTTGAGTTCCAAATGCTAGGACAAATTTGTACAAAAGTTACTTCTTCCCTAGTGCTATTAGAGCCAGCCAGGAAAACCAGTGACTTGACATAATTTATTTTAATGGTTAATATGCATGATTAAATGCATGACGCATAGGACGTAATTATCTTTTTTTTTTGAAGTAACGTCTGTATTATATAAGATAAGATTTTAAAAAATCTGTCTTCTCTGAGATTCGAACTCGAGACTCCTGGGATCGGAAGTCAAGCGCTTTCTTACTCGGTTATGAAATTTATTTTGTAGATAGTAACTATGATCCGTACAATTTCATTCATCATTTTAACCCCTCCCCCTCTCCAATAGATATACCTGTTTTCTTTTCTTAAACATCTTCCGCAGACTTCTACAAGCTGAAAAAACTTCCAGTTCGGACTATACATTATATATCTGTGTGGCATGTATGCTGTACTCCAGGATATCTCTCTTTGCAGAACTTTTACATCTGTGGCATTTTACGTCTCGCGAGACGATCTTTTCCCTTTGCAACTTCTTGTGTGACTAAAGAGGCCAATCCTTGATACACAGCTGCGATCACAGGTTGGGCATATAAAATCACCAGGCGCCATTGCATTTTCACCCTTCTTTCTGCTTCTGTTGTGTATGACATCTGCAATCTGTGACCCTTCCTTTATGCTCTCTCTCCATGTGGATCTGTCCAGTGCCACCTCTTCCCAGTTGCCAGTGTCGATTTTGAAGAGCTTCATGTCGCGTTTGCATACATCCGTATAACGTAAAAGTGGGCGACCAGCGGCTCTCCTGCCTTCAATTAGATCGCCATACAGGATGTCCTGTGGAAGTCGACCTACTGGCATTCTACGAACGTGGCCAAGCCAGCCAAGGCGTCTGCTGCTGATAACAGAGCGGATGTCCTGGCATCCTGCTCTATGTAGCACTTCCTCATTTGTTATCTTATCTTGCCACCTTATTTTAAAGATCCGCCTTAGGCATCGGAGGTGGAAGACATTCAGCTTTTTTTCCTGCCATGAGTAGGTTGACCATGTTTCACTTCCGTACAGCAAGGTGCTCAACACACAGGTCCGGTAGACTAGGGCTTTAGTCCTGCTAGTCAGCAATATGTTGTCCCAGACTCTTTTCTGCAACCGTGACATGGTGGCCATTGCCTTGGCTATCCTGTTGTTTATGTCTTTATCCAGTAGAGTGTTGTTGGATATGATGGAGCCAAGGTAACAAAAGTGATCAACAATTTCTAGTGGTTGGCCATTAATGCTTACTTGAGGTGCAGTGTTTGTGTTTTGGACAAGTATCTTAGTCTTGCTTTGACTGATGTTTAAGCCGAACTTCTGGCAAGCAGCAGATAGTTTGTCAACCATGGACTGTAGCTGAATATCAGAATCAGCCACAATAGCTGCATCATCGGCATACAGGAGTTCCCTGACGAGTAGCTTCCTAACCTTGGTTTTTGCCCGCAGCCTTGATACATTAAATAGTTTTCCAGAGGATCTTGTATGGAGAAACACACCTTCGTTTATGTCGCTGTACGCATAATGCAGTAGACAGGAGAAGAATATGCCAAACAGAGTAGGTGCGAGCACACATCCCTGCTTGACACCACTGCAAACCTCAAAAGGTGCTGATTGGGCTCCATTGAATTTGACAGTACATTTAGTTTCCTCGTGAAAACACTCAATTAACTTCAGTAGTTTGGGAGGGCAACCTATTTTCCTCAGGAGTTTGAAAAGGCCACTTCTGCTGACCATGTCAAAAGCTTTAGTCAGATCGACAAAAACAATGTAAAGGGGTCTGTCTCTCTCTCTAAATTTCTCCTGCAGTAGTCGTAGAGAAGATATCATGTCTATAGTGGACCTACCACTCCTGAATCCACACTGAGACTCTGGGTAGACTCTAGAAGCTATCACTTGCAGCCTGGATAGTGCCACTCTAGCAAAGATTTTGCCCACTATACTGAGGAGAGAGATACCCCTATAGTTGTTGCAATCACTCCGATCCCCTTTGTTCTTGTATATTGTGACTATAGTTGCGTCACGCATGTCCTGTGGGACATGACCTGTTTCCCAACAGCGGCAGAGGAGAATATAGAGTTCAGGGAGCAGGAGTGATTCGTTGACTTTCACTACTTCCACTGGGATACCATCACTCCCAGGAGATTTTCTATTTTTTAAGCAGTTAATTGCTTTTTTGAGGTCACTAAGGCTCGGAAGCTCATCTAGGCATTCCAGTACTGGAAGATCTGGTAGAGAAGCCAGGGCGACATCGTCTACTGTATTCTGTGTGGCATAGACTTCGAGGTAGTGTTCTGTCCATCGTTCTAGCTGCTTGGTTTGATCTGTAATTTTTTCTCCTGATTTGGATAGAAGGGGGGCAGGCTTAGACACTGCTGGACCCAGGGCCGCTTTAATGACATCAAATAGAGCTTTGCTATTTCCTGAGTGGAGACTGTCTTGGATTCTGTTGCAGGTATCCCTCCAAAAGTTGTTAGCACATTTTCTAGCCATTTGTTTTGCCTCTTTATTAGCACTTTTGAAGGCCTCCAAAGATTTTGGATTAGGCTTTGTCTTGTGAGCGAGGTGTGCAGATCGTTTTTTCTCGATGCAAGGTTCCATATGTGCTAGATTCGCCTCAAACCAGTCTACATTTTTGTGTTTTTGAGGCCCAAAGGCGGTGATTGCCGAACTGTAGATTACGTCTCTTAATTTCTCCCATCTGATCGAGATGTCTTCTTCATCACTTAACGAGGGGATTGAACTGTTCAGGAGCTCGCCAAAGAGTGCTCGCTTCTCTGGGTCACCTACATGGTTGACGTTAATTCGCCTAGTTCTGGGTTGAGTGGAAGTGTAAGCCTTCTTGAGAAGTAGTTTAATTTTGCTTAGCACTAGTGAATGGTCTGAGTTGCAGTCCGCACTATGGTATGAACGGGTGTGGATGACACTTTTCAGATCCATCCTTCGGGTGATGCAGAGGTCAAGCTGGTGCCACCTTTTTGAGCGTGGGTGCTGCCAAGAGACTTTATGGCGTTCCTTGCCAGAGAAGAATGTGTTTGTTACACACAGTTCATGAGAGCTACAGAACTCGAGTAGCCTTTGGCCATTGTCATTTATTTTGCCAACACCATGAGGTCCCAGGCATTTTGGCCATGCATCATTTCCATCACCAACACGGGCATTAAAGTCTCCATTTATATAGAGGTGCTCGGATTTTGGAATACTTTTAATTACGTCCTCTAGAGCTTGAAAGAATCTGTCTTTGTCCTCTTCTGGTGCAGCAAGGGTTGGTGAGTAAGCACAGATTATATTAACTTTGCCTTGCGGTGATGCAAATTTCATGTGTGCTACTCTTTCATTGCCAATGGGAAACATTGCAATGCAGGGGACGAGACTGTTTCTTATTGCAAAGCCGACGCCATGTATTCTAGGGCTTTGTTCTGGTTTTCCTTGCCAGTAGAATGTATAGTTGCTTTCTGTAAGAGATCCACTGTCTGCCAGTCTGGTTTCTTGCAGGCAGGCCACATCAATGTTTAGTCTGCTGAGTTCTCTGTCGATGATAGCTGTTTGTCGCATGTCGGTGACGAGTTCAGGGTCAGTATTGAAGCCGGGACACATTGTCCGTATGTTCCAGCTTGCTAAACGCATTAATGTTGAGGGTTTTCTTTTCATTTTATTTGCAGGTGCGGGTGAGCAGCTTGCTTTTTGATTTTGTCTTAGCACCAAGCACCCAGTGGTGCGGCAAGCTGTGGCGGGATAGCACTTTATTGTCCGAGGGCTGCTCGGCTTAAGGCAGGCAGTAGCTATCCAGTGAGGCTAAAAAGCCCCTCCTACCGTCAAGAGTGGTCCCTGGCGTTCCAGCTTACGCCAATCAGCTAGGAACTTATCACCGGTAACTACCACTCTCCGTGTTTTTTCAAAGACATTACTGTCAGAGATGGAGTGACCTCTCCATTGCTGGGGGAAAGCCTGGGCGGTAAATTTGCGAGTGCTGGGCTGCCCACACGTCAGCACCCGCCTCTCTTCCATACTGACCGGGTCCAAAGGGATGGCGAGCCATCACAATTTGGGGACAGGTGGCTGCAGGAGTTTGCCAGAGAGCAGTAGTCTTACTACTGTCCCCCCGCCTACGGGGCTCCAGGACCGGATTTTCTGTTAGGGTTTACTCCCTTAGCCTTAGACCTTACAGGGACACACACACAAGGCAGTGCGGCTATTGACCTATAGCTAGGGGTTTGGTTTGTGGGCAACAGGGCGTGTCCGCACGCCGACGGGCCATGCCTGCCTCACATCTTGGGGCCAAACCTCCTCCGAGACCCTTGCAGTTTAGCCTAAGGCTTCGCAGCCTCAGTTTCCATCTGCCACCACGAGGAGGTACTGCATATGAATTGCTGTGGAGAGGCTATGTACTGGCAAGAGAGATTTACAAAATTGCTCCTCTTTCACAGATGCTAGCCAGCGGTGGCAACAAGTTAAGCTACCACACTAGACGCTTCACACAGCCATTGGACAGACTTTTACATAGTCACTACTAAAGTCTACTCTGCTTAAATAAAATATTAGGTGAACATTAAAGCATTCTTTAAACATGAACTGTAAATTCTTTGACCTTCTCAGTGTAATCCCATCGAAAACCGTCCAAAAGAATGACCAATAGTTTGTCACACAAGGCCGAGGCCAACACTGAGATCAGAAAACACAAAGTATGGCGTCTGATCATTTTCTTTGCTCATCAGTTGCACAAGGTTGACATGACATCACCCACTCACAGCTTACAGCGTTCTATTTATAAATGCGTTTCGGGGTTCAAATATCAACTTAAGTTCACAGGTTCTCAATGTTTTTCCACGAGGGTATTATTTTGTCCCCAAGGGTTTAGCAAGTTTAGTATCAACTGTTTCCCGATTTTTCAACTGCGCACGTCTACTTGAATAGTAAAGAGTACATCTTCCGTGGATAATGTATCCATGCGATATTTAGTTTAGGTTTAAACAATCTTTATGCTGTAATTATTATATTTCTTAAAGGTATGATGGCAAAGTGGTACAGCGCTTGGGATTTTTTTTGCACGCCCCCAAGTGTACCCAACTCTAATGAGTACCTGACATTAGCTGATGAAAGGAAAGACTGTTGTGCTGTCCACATAATAACATTTCTAACCGTCGGCCATAGACGCAGATGACTTTTACATTATTTGCCCTTAACATAGCAATATCTATACTTTTTAACTACACTCGTAATTTAATTGTAACATGCCATTTTTTTTCTAGAAAGAATTAGTTAACAAATTAGTCAGACTGCAATTGAAGGAAAAGAATAATATTATTGAAATGAACATATGAAGGTAATATTTATGAAACATAGTAGGGGCCATAACATCAAAAAAAAGCCTCATCCCCAGTCCGATACACATTTGAAAGTAAACTTGATCCACTTGACAAACCACTTGATAGAATGCTGTTTACTATCATTCGTATTATATTTTAAAATACAAAACCAACAAACTAATAAAATATTCAGAGAGACACAAAGATAGAGGTAAATTTCTTATTCCACATGCTAGGACTAATTCATAAAAGTTCTTCTTCCCGCGTGCTGTTAGAGAATGGAGTTGTTGGTCTAAATCTGCAAGAAAATTCAATGATTTAGCAGAGTTTAATTGTTTAATTACGTTGTAGGCTGCATTCACATATAGGTCACGTAGGATGTAGTTGGTATTATTGAAGATATCTGCTACTTTTAAGGCTCGTTATTGATTTATATGTTAACATATAACTGTTTAATTTCCTCACATTGTCTAAATCATATAATAGTAACAAACCTTCTGTACAATATGTTTACTAAGGAGTCGTAGTATGTTGACACGACATGAGATGCACTGAAGACAGTGACGTTTGATTTGAAGTACGAAAGAAATCACATTATACTATCGAAATTCGCACATCGATGCAATTTTTTAAAATTTTCATAATAAAAGTCAACAGTTATCGAACTTAAAATTTGATTTCAAATAAAAAGAAAAGAAATCCTTGTTATGTTGATACAGCATGCCGACCAAACCTGAATCTAATAAATTGTTTGTCTAATTTATCTTACCGTGTAACGGGTACATATAATACTATAATAATGTCTTCGATTTCAAAGATTAAGGAGGAGTAATATTTCACATGATAACCCAAACCCAGTTACGACCTTCATATTTTGCAAAGCTTGATGCAGACAAAGGCTTCGACTTCAAGCGGTCTATTTAAGTTTTCTTTTCGACGTCTGCGTTTGTCTTTGGCAAGTGCCCTTTTTTTTTGTTTCCTGATCATAAAATAAAAAAAAAGAGGAAGAGTCTTAAAAGAGGCAACGAAAGCCCACAAAAAATGCAAAAGAAAAGAGGCATAAGTCCAGCCTTCCTATGATGTATCTGCCTAATGAAACAAGCTCATGTCTGAACAAAAAAAAATGTTTCAGACAACTTTTCAGCCATAAAAATTCAGCTTTCTGAACTACGAAACAGCTTAAATCAATCAAATCTTATCATCAAAATACAACCAATAAACACATAATTTACAGCTACTAGAATACGAAAGGGAAATGATATAAACAAATCAAGCCAAAAATCAATGAGTGTGGGCTATAAATGACAAATCAGCTGTTCATTACGGCGCCATCTTGATTAGTAACAACTGATAAAAGGGATGCTTCTCCCGAATACTGAGTGATAGAACATATATAACGCACATTTCAAAACGACACTGACTCGGCAATGCTTAAGGGGACACATTTCATAAATATAAACAATATTTAAATATTTCTGACATTTAACTAGTGGATGGAATACATCTATTTAAGCAGTGTGTGTGTATAAATAATTCCTCTATAATTTTATAATTAAAAGGCGTCCCATTTCGAAATTATCTTTTTTTTCTTTTGCATGTTTGAATCGTAAGGCAAGCAATGTACACTATTGGTTACAGTACACATTTCTGCTAGTTGTAGGCCTAGAGGACATAAATGCTTTGTCCAAAGGCCTCAATCAAATGTCCCCTTTCCGTTCGCAACACATTTATTTTTAAAAATGTACTCTATGAAAAAAAGAAAATATTATTTTTTTTTTTTTATTTATTTTAATGATGTTTTTAACCCCTTTTGAACGCCCCTGCCGCCCCCCTCCCCACCAGAAGCGAACAGTTTTCCAATGGCTGACTTTGGAAGTGACCTTGACCTTGTTATGATGACCTTCAACTTACACCTATAAAGCAGACTGTTCAAATTCAACGTAACAAATGCTGACCTCAAATGTCGTCTATTTGTGAGTGGACATGTGCTGGGGACATTACAAAGCGGGCGGTGTCACTGGGCAGTGTAACGCCAAAAATAATAGATTCTGAAGAGGAGTGATTTATAAGGAGGAGACAAAAAATAAAAGAAATGTGTACACAGTGGGCAGCAGGCGTTAGAGTGCGTCAAGTCTGAGACTGCATTTTTTTGTATAGGACTAAACAGGTGTACCGGTAGAACAGTGTGTGCAGAGTTCAAAAGGGACAAAAAAATGTGATTTCATTGCAGTTATTAATGTTTCAAGATATATTTATAAGGATTAATGATGCTTGCAGTGTTTCACGTGACTTTACAGACCCAGTTTGCACGCATATTTTCCCTCATTTCATGTAGACAAAGCCGTTGTCCGTTGGCGGTCTGTTTAATTTTATTTTCGGTCTTATGCAATTTGTGTTCAATAATGTCTTTTCTTTGAGTCTCAAAAGCTTGTCACGCAGACTTTGTGAGATCTCTTTCAGAGACCGTTTCAATATTACCAATGAAAAAGATATTCAAATGTTTCAAAAATTACTATAATTTTAGTCAAGAGTTAAAGATGTTGTCTCATCTTCTTATAAGGTCCTTTGAAATATATTCCGTTTTTATGATAGAGGCGTACAAACATCTATCCACTATTTCAACCCAGCATTGGGTATCATCGAGTTTATAATATACACACTATTACAATTGTCCACCTTCCTACTGAATGCTATGACTAATCAATAAATTGTCTTTTTTTTCGAAATGGTTATAATAATAATAAGGCAGCGGTTCTCAACCTTTTTAGCTTGGCTACCACCTTTTTACGATTCATCACTATGCGGCCACCCCCAACAGTCAAATTATTTTTTGGTCATAAGCCTAAGTATCATAAAAATATGTAATTTTGTTTTGTAAAACATTTACTTCTACTTATAATTAAATTTCAAGTAAATGAAATTTTACCATTTTAATTTATACTCTTTGACTTCTATATTGCATATTCATCATATTTTATGGTGCATGCTTTTGAGACAAAATCACAACGAATGTCATTTTTGCATCAAGTCTACTTCTAGAAAGCCATGTTTTGCAAAAGATTGTTCAAGGAAATAGAAGAATAGGCGCAACAAGTAGGCCTACGAAACAAACACTTGATCTACAATTGTGTCAATGACTATGAAGAAATATCATTTTCGCTTTATCACTATTAATGAGTTCAATAAACATTGTGAAGTCTCAGGGAAATTGTTCAACTTTGACTGTGAATGGACTTCTGGGAAATTTGAACTGCATGGTGGGTAGATTTGGAACGAATGATGAAGTGTCGTCCTCAAGCATGCGCCAATGTGCTTTCAACAGGAATTATTCTATCATCCGTTTTCTCACGCTCAATAACCATTTCCTCATATCGAGTAGATAAAGTTGCAAACATGTAAACTTTTTTTTTTCTGCATATTTATTAGCCAAAGCAAAAGTTCCATTTTGAAGGAACTGATTTTTTTGTGTGTGACAAATCAAGGCATATTGCATTTTACCCTTGTGAATTTTTACAAAAATGTTTGTCATTCTTGAGGCAGTACTTTCGTTACTTATAGATGTCGATAAATCATATAATGAGTTCTGATGACTTTTGATCTCTCATTTTGTACTAAAGGTTGAAATCAAGAATAACATATTTGCATCATCTGCGCAGACAACATTTTTGTTTCCAAAGAGATTTGATACTTGTCCACAGAGGAACTAACTTTCTCAGGCCTAGACGTTTCAAGTTTGCACAACAGAAACTCGTCAATGCATAGATTTGGAGATAGAACTCCATAGGGTTTTTTCAATTCTTGTATGAAGTAAAACTTGAACTATTGAAGTAGAAACACTGTAAAAAAAATCGCCACATATTTTTTTTTTCAAAAAATTCTTTTTAACATTCGATGTCCGTTTCTTATGGGCTACTACAGAATGAAAACGTTACCTTCAATAACATGGCATATTATTAATTATAGTCAATTATAATTGAACCACGGCGTGCGATAAATCTTAACCATATAACCCCTGTAATAAAACTTGTCTTCGAGCCCGAAGATTATTGAGGAATGCAGTATACCCGTATAAGCAGACCCAGCTGTGACCTATATATTTTGTCACATCCAGGGCAAGCATAACCATTGTCCGCCGGTGGTCGATTAAAATCTTCTTTTTGCCGTCTGCGTCTTTCGTCGGCAGCGGATTTTCTTTTTGTCTCAAATGTGTATCCTGCGACCTTTGTGAGTGACCTCCAGCTGTCTCGTTCTGAGGCCGCATGCAACCAGGTGCTCTCTTCTGTCAGCTAAGGCAAGTTGGCGCCTAAGCTGGTATTTAAGGAAAATGGTTCTACTCGCTACACACCAAATTAAGTAGAAAATAATTGCGTTACGATATGATTAATGAAAGGAAATCAAAAGAGCAGATTAAAAAATTAAATTTCTTACTTTAAAAAAAAAGGCACAAAATAAAAATGTAAACAAAACTTAATTGACAATAACAAGCATACATTATAAAATATATTTATTATATCTAATTGATTTATTTGTGTTTATAAACCAGATATAAATCTAGATTATTCGTCTTTGATGCTGAAGCATACTAGAGTAGTCTGAATCTAGATTATCAGGTACAATAATTTTTCTTAAATTCTGATAAAAGAATTTAGATACTAAATCTAGATAAAAGCCTAAAAGGACACTATTACTGCTCATTATTAAATTTATTAGGAAATCGGTCATTAGCTTCCCAAGCATTGGTCCATACAAACTCTATAGTTTAACATTGGTCCATAACCTTGGTATTCATTTGTTCATTGATGTCAGCGTGACTTGTGGGATTAAATTGCAGACTACATTATCTTATTAAAACTTGTCAGAATGTAGGTCATTGGTTAATATGCATGACTGAATGCATGACGCGTAGGACGTAATCATCTTTTTTTTTAAATAACGTCTGTATTATATAAGATAAGATAAGATAAAAGAGGGCTTGAGTTAAAATATGAATCGAGCTGAGCTGTATTTTCTGAGCTCCTAAATGCAACCTGGAAACCTTGTACAAGATGTTCACAAAAAATTAGACCACATTGAGCACACGATAGGAGACTTGCTATATGAAATAATAATAATAATGTGCACCTACCAATCCTCCTTATTGTGTGACACCCCCACACATTATGTCTTAGCCAATGGTCTATATCTTTGTAAGTCTTATACGCTGTCCTATCGTATCTTCCTCGCCATTGTCGTAAGAGCTGAGTTGAAGACTTTTGAAAATCTAGGCCCACGTAAGCTCGCCTCCATTTGCCTGTCGGAATATCTTTTTTTTTTTAAAAGAAAGATTCAAACTAATTTAAATAAATGGCTTTTCTATAGCACAAGTTTCATGCTTACAGTTTGCTCAGTACGCTTTCTTTTGTGGGACAGTAAGGAGAGGGGGTATAAGGCGATTAGCAAATAACTCAGCTCCAGTCGGGATTTGAACTCTAGCCCTCTCGCTAGGTAGCCAAACCGTCGTAAAGCCTTTCAGTCACATGTCCCACTATGACGGATGGCTCGTAGTCCAAGACGTTGGAGTTCGAGTTGAGGCCGCGCAGGTTGTAACAAGTGTTATCTTGTATATCCCGTATAATGTACGCATGACCTGCCTCTGGGCTCTTAGAAACACAAGTCAGCTCAATCAAATGTAAAGTTGCTTGCTCAGCATCGGGATTGGAACTCGATTCCCTCTTTTCTGTAACCAAGCAACCCAGCTGTAAGGGATATCTGACATTTGTTGGGAAATTAAAGGCGGTTGGTCGTTGTGCAGGCTACATGACACCATCGTTAACCGTAGGTCACAGAAACAGATGAAATCATCTGCCCTATAGAGCACTTGGGTGGCTCTGTGGCTAGTGTGATGAAATGAGGAGGTCCTAGACCTCAAAACGAAGAACTTAAAAAAAAAAGCTTTTCAAAAGTAAGCACGGAAACTTCCCTCCTAAAAACAAATTCCCACTGTGATTGGACCATAAGTCATTGGGTAGGCTATGAGCATGAAACAGCGCTAGATTAAATTAATAATTGTTGAAACTATTTCTAATCACACGTATTTATTATTGTTAGTTTAGATCGATTACAAATTAATTACATGATTAATTCAAAATAATTGATACAATTTACAATTAGCATAAGTTTTGTTTTTAGAAAAAGCATTTTTTTTTCTTGTCTAGAATGTGGCGGTCATACAAGTTATTATTTGAATGGACAGGCTACTGTGCGGTCATTATTTTTTTCATGAACAACGACTACAAACTGATACATGGAGAAGAGAATGGTGTGTACACTTTTGTTATGTTTGTTTTGTTTTGTCTAATTCAAATCATGTGTGGTAGCGAAGGTGGAGGCATACGGTTATAAAACAAAGAACTAGAAACATTCCTACATGTTTATATTTTCAGCTGGGAAGCATAGAGAGAAAGTTGACAAAACGACAAAATATGAAAATGTTTGTATCATACAACCTGGTCGTTCTTAAAGGTTTTATAATGAGGGAAAATTCTTGTAAATAAATGGTTTAAAAGCGTACAAAAAATATATAAGGCTATCTATCAGATGTCTGTATTTTCAAAACAGGAATCGACATTGTTTACCAAATCCTAAAACTTACACCTATATTGTACCACGCTATTAATTGCATACGTGGCAAGCACTGTCCACAAATATTGGTCACCCATCGAGGTCCACAGCCTCAAGTTATCTTGTGACCACGATGTTTGGGTCTAAGAAGGGGGATGGGAAACGCGTTTCTTACTGTCTGTGGATATGTCCATTGAATTTCAAACTGCGTTTGGTCAACTAATCGCCAAGAGATCACGTGACTTTTCGGCTGAGTATTTCTTTGCTTTAGATCTTCATGACTTTATTCCGTGTCTCCTAAGCGTGGGTCGCCGTTGGGATAACGCCTTTGCTAATTTGTTAAAAGACGGCTTCGTTTCCAACTTCTTCTATGCCATTAATATAAATCAATAATACGAAAGTAAATTTGCAATTATCTGGTTATGTTTCTTTATGTTTGGTAGTTCTGTCGGGAAGCATGGATGACGCATGCGTGATTTAGTTGTTATGTCTGCACTGGTTAGTTCTTCTTGGGTTAGTTCCATTGTGTCTGCCGTGTCGTTAAACAATCGCTTCTCCGTTCTCTGCACAGCAAAAGAAAAACGTTCGGTGATATATTTGTTTGTTCCGAAGGTTTTACCGGAGACCGATATTCGTTGAACACTAGGAAGTACTGGCTAATCGTACAAATTGTTCTGACAATGCCTCATTGGTCTTCTACTTGTCTGGTCCACTTAAATGAGTCATAAAGGGGCTGTAGAATAACTTCTGAATCAGTTAAAGAAGTGGTGGGAGGTCAACCAAAAATCTATTATGAGGGCTTCAGAAAGATTTAGGAAGTGCAACGATGAACAAATTGCATTGAAAAGTGATGGAACCATGTTAAACCAAGAGCATCAAAAAACAATTGGACTAAGTTGAACCAAGTGTATTGAAAAGCAAGAGGACTATGTTGAACCAAGTGCTTTAAATAGCAAGGAGACTATGTTGAACCAGATGCATTAAATAGCAAGGAGACTATGTTGAACCAGGTGCATTAAATAGCAAGGAGACTATGTTGAACCAGGTGCTTTAAATAGCAAGGAGACTATGTTGAACCAGGTGCATTAAATAGCAAGGAGACTATCTTGAATCAGGTGCATTAAATAGCAAGGAGACTATGTTGAACCATGTGCATTAAATAGCAAGGAGACTATGTTGAATCAGGTGCATTAAATAGCAAGGAGACTATCTTGAATCAGGTGCATTAAATAGCAAGGAGACTATCTTGAATCAGGTGCATTAAATAGCAAGGTGACTATGTTGAATCAGGTGCATTAAATAGCAAGGTGACTATGTTGAATCAGGTGCATTAAATAGCAAGGTGACTATGTTGAACCAGGTGCATTAAATAGCTAGTAGACTATGTTGAAAAAAAAAAGATGTACAAGTACGCTGTTTCTCTGACCATTGCGGATGATCGTTGACTAAACCTCATATTGGAACGATCGTACAGAAAATTGTTGGGTTTTAACAGGAACCCGAGGAGTTTAAAATAAAAAAACAACAACCATTTATGTCTTTGTATCTGGTTTATTTTAGCGTTTAAAACTACGAATAAACTATTAGTAGACAACGTTGTAGCCACTGCTACAACTAAGTAGCCACACGACATCCTACTAGCACTTTAGAGTCGTTATTTAACCGTATTATTTTTATTAGAAAATCCAGAGCCCCAAAAATGAGACTTTGAGCGTGACGATTGTGACAACCCGTGTGTATTGTTTGAATGTGTGGCTTGTCTGGTGTCTAGAGGTCCACTAGAGGATGCTTGTGTGAAAGTGCTGGGTCATCAAAGAGACATCGGAAACAAGCACGAAATACACAGACTATAAAGTTAAGATACACACATTAAAATTTACAGTGAAATGTTTTTTTCACACAGCTAAGAAAATGTGCGGGGGGGGGTGCATCTTTCCCTTAGTGTAAATGTTTTATCACTCTTAGCACACATGATAGAGAGTGCGTCACTTAAATCTTATCTTATCGTAGAGTCCTGTTGACGTGCTAGCTGGCTGTTCCCCTTGGTGTAGGGTTTGCAGTTGGAGGTGTCGCACTAACGGGTAGAGGGTCGCCGGTGACTCCGTATTTGTGTTGGAGTGTCAATCCAAAGTCATCAGGGTCGGTTGTGGGCACAGTAGTGTAGGTGGCCTGTTACCATGGGCACGAGGAGTACTGCAGGTAGAACTGATCTACCATGGGCAGTATCATGGGCGTAGCCAGGATTTTTTTCGGGGGGGGGTTTGAACCCCCGCCGCCCCCCCCCCTCCGCGAAAAAAATATATTTATATGTATGTATGTGTGTGTGTATATATAATCTTTATTATATTCTGACCCATCATTCTTTAGGAAGACGCTTATTGTGCCCTAGAATAGACTCTTCCTGGAGTTAGTGGGAAAATTGTAGACTCCCCGCTATTGCCAGCAAGGGGGTCTGGGGGAGCGCTAGGAGCTCCCCCAGCGCGGGGCGGAGCCCCGCCGCCAAGCACTATTTCTGATATTGAAAGCTAACAAAATGCATATTCTGAGGTATCTACAGTGCATTTTCCTGCTATTAAAAAGTTTTATTTCAAAAACCTAATGTGCTATTCTTACTGACTTAGACCCTCCCGCGCCGTTTGGCGCATTCGCCGTCAAGCTGTTTCCACAAAAATCTGTCACTGGTAATGTCTGAGGCCTCATCCCACCTGCTCTGAGGACCTCCATGAATGTGTGGCGCCAAATTGTACTAGGATGTCATCGCAACTCTTCTTATGCGTAATTCATTTTGTCGGAGAACATGTCTCGCAAACCTCATGCGTCGCTCTGTCACAACATTACTTAGGGGTCGACTCCCAGTTCGTCATAGGATTTCCTTGATTTAGACCCGATCTCTATAACTGACTCCTAAAATCTGTCTTAGCCATCTTTGATGAGCCACATTTAGTGTTTTCAATTTCGGAAGAGGACTATTCACTTCACTTTATTAATTGAGCCCCGCCACTGATAGAAATGTGTAACCTCTCTTGAATACGCTCTAGGAATTAAGTGACTGTAGTTTGCTTTAGATTTTATATCGAAAAGTAAAGTTTTATCGTCAAAGTCATCTTTTGGGGTCTTAAACTAAAAAATATCTGGAGTTAGTTTTAAATTCAAAACCTCATTTAGCTACGGTCATAGAATTTAGTAACTGTAGTTTGCTTTAGAATAATATTGAAGATAGAGGTATTCCACTTTAAAACGCTCTTTAGGGGGATTTTAAACTCAAAACCATCTGGAGGGGTTTTAAACTTTTAAAAAGCCATCTGTAGGAGAGGGATTTAAATTCAAAACCCTTAATTGTCTTGGCTACGCTCAAATAATTTTAGTGTGTAATTTGCTTTTTTTTTTATATTGAAGAGGTATTTTTTAGCATCAAACCACTTTGAAGGGGGGATTAAACTCAAAACTTTTTTGGGCAACGCTCATAGTATTTTGAGTGCGTAATTTGCTTTTTTCTTACATTGAAGATGTATTTTTTAGCTTCAAAACCCCTTAGGCTACGCTCATATATTTCTGAGTTTGTAATTTTCTTTTTTTTTTTAATATTGAAGAGGTATTTTTTAGCTTTAAACTCCACTGGAGGGGGGTTCAAACTCAAAACTGAGTCAAAAACCATTTAGCTACACTCATAAAATTTGCGTAATTTGCGTTTTTATATACCGAGTATTGAAGAGGTATTTTTCCAGCTTCAAACCCTAATGAAGAGGGGGCGGGGGATTGTCGTTTGCATTTTTTTTTGTGTTATAGAAGAGGGAAATTTAACTGTGAAAACCCCTGGTAGGGGAGGTTTTAAGCTCAACCCCCCCTGGTAGGGGTTTTAAACTAAAAAACCCCTGGTAGGGGGTTTTAAACTCAAAACCTCCTTTGCTGTGCTAGGGCAAGTGATAGTTTAGTATTAAAATCTCACCTAAAATAAACAAAATCAAAGCAAAAAATCAGTCACTAAATTCCGATCACCCCCCTGGCTACTCCCATGGGCAGTATTATCAATAGGAAGCAGCAAGTTTGCAATCGTAGTATCTGTAGTGAGCAGTACCACATAGGCAGCTGTGGCAAGTCCCTCTGAGCGTCGTGTCTCTACAGTGTAATGCTAATTTAAGCTTACACATTTTCCGAAATAATGTAATAGTCTACATCCGTAGACACTGCTACTAGTGACTTCATTCTTTTAGGGCCACACTTTTAGCGCTTGAAAAGCAACATTAAGGCCTACTATATTTCTTAAAAAGATACAGAGTTTATTGTATGCATGCGTTCAGTTATCGACACATTATCAAACTTAACAGAATGATTTTGAGGGCAGGTAGATCTTGAATAGGATGTCCATCATATGATACACAATTTGTTTGCCAGATTGTATAGAAATGCCCGGGCCGATTTTAACACCCAGTCCGCCACTGGTCGTAGGTAATGCTAAGTAGTATCCCGCGCTATCAAGTAGGCATAGACGTAGTGGCGAGTAGGCCGACACCTAAGGGAGGCTGGGATTAGAACCTATACCTCCACACATCTTATCAATGCCCTCAACTGAAGTGCTTTTTCATAGTGATAAGATTGTTTGTGCTTACAAACAGGGGAGACAATGACCAAATAGAATTACTTAAAGAGTCTGTTCATAACAACTACATACATACAAGAACAAAACAAGGGACATAACATTACCGAATTCAAAATAAGCAATGGAGGAACTAAGAATGTTTGCTGTGCGATACAATGTAAATGTGGTCAAGGGGGGTAATCGAATTAGTGAAAGCGTCAATAGCTACATAATGTGTCGAAAGAATATATTTCTACGTCTTTTCATCATGGTATAGTAACATTGGTGAACATGATGAATGCTAATGGGGAAGAGAACAAATAAAAGGTCGGAGAGAGAGAGAGAGGGGGGGGGTCTACAAGTTTACTTAATGGGAAATGGAAAATGAGTTACATACAATACAAGGGTAAACAAGCTAAGAATCATTTAGACTATCCAATTATGTTACATAGAGGTTCAACAAATTCTAATCACAAACAATGATTTCTGCAGGAATATGGGAACCTCCCCCCCACAGACACCAAAAGTGTTTAAATGTAATCGACAACGCTCCGCCCACCCCACGGAATCGGCCTTCATAGCAGAAGGGAGGGGGGGGGGGCGACGTAAAACAAACACTAGTTACAACCTTTTCTATTTGCATTGCCTTTAGCTTTACGTTTCAAATAATCTACGGGTTTGTTTTTGTTAGCTCATTATGAATCAAGACAAATTGTTGAAGGTTTAGTTTGAATTGTTTAGTTTGGCGAATTTCACATTTTTATGCGACAACGCACTGGAAACATCTGACACATATTGGCTAATCACTGTTGAACTTTGTAATGTAGAAATCCAAATTGGAATTATTCAGGAGTATATTTACGTAGTTTTGCCTTATGTGGTACGGCCTCTATTACGACCTCATGTCTCAGTTCAAAGTCACTATTTCCATTACACTCTTGCTCGTACTCTGATGTCTGTTTACGCTTCGACTATTTATTATTATTATTATTATTATAGCTTTTATATAGCGCTACTTTCATGCTTATAGCATGCTCAGAGCGCTTTTGGTCCAATCTCATTTGTTTAGCCAGTGGGGGGGGGGGAGGGGGTATCTAGGAGTTGGTTTTCCGTGTCATTAGGCGCTCAGTAAACACAACTGTGCCCGAGTGTCGAACCTCGAGCCCCCTTCTAGGTAGCCAAGCCAAGCCAAGTTCAATCGCACTTGGCCTCTCGAACCATAAGCTAAGTGAGATGGGCCTGCGAAAAACAATTGAACTAACACGAATTACCTCTGAGCAGACTGATGTCGGTATATCAGGGAATCGGTCGAAAAGTTTAAAACGAGGCTTGACCTACTCCTTTCAATGGCGTGAAAAATCAGAGGAATGGAAAGAATAACTTAGATTCGTTTGTACAATTATTATATTGTCAGATTGTTATTAATCATTGTTGTTTTGCCAAGCTCCACCAACAATAGTCAAATAATTGCTTGTATAAATCATATTAAACAGTAGTGAAGGACCAGTTGATTATTATCCGATAGAATTAAACTAGCGTCTGGCGAAAAAAATATATAATTGTATACAACTTTTTTCTGTGAAGCCCCTACGGTCGTCTCAGGGTCCGCCAACCACACTTTGGGAACCATTGCAATAAGAAATAGGGAGAATAAAAAGGGATAGAATGTATCGCCCCGCAATCTGTAGGACCGGCCCTGAGGAAGTTAAAGACGAGGGGGAGGGGGCGAGCGATGAACTATTCTCCAGCACGTGAATATAAGTCGCACCTTGAAATGTCAAGAATTGTTGAAACATGCGGGTAGGGAAAGGTATGCCCGGTAATGGCCAGTTGGTGTGAACGATGGATTCTCTACCATTTTCAGTTTCACTTTTATTTGCTCTGTCTTGTCAACTCCACAGAGATGCTCCTAGCGGCAAACTGTTGTTATGTAGATGACATGTGCATCAAATTTGTTAGGAGTTATATTAATGGCTCGTATGTAGAGGTAAGAATTAACTCAATTGCACTTCTAAAACAAAAATCATTGGCAAAAGAAATAAAAATAAAACAAGGTTACAAAGACAGTTTGTGTGGAAACACAAACTCAAAATCGGCCCCCGAAGTGGTCCACCCAGGCAGGCTTCAATATTTTCCGAAAGAACATCCGAATGAAATTATATCAAAGACAAATGAGAGATAAGAATGGAGAAAAATGTTGACAGATCTTGTGTAGTGCCCCAACGGTCCAGCAGATCAAAGGATAGGTGCAAGTGAATGCAAAGTTAGATGTGAACCTGGCCTAACTAGTTCCCCTTTCAGACCTTGTGGTCTATAGGGTAGATGATGTAAAGTTCATCGTTTTTGTGGCCCACGGTTAACGAGGGAGTCATGTAGCCAGCACAACGACCAACCGCCTTTACTTTTCCCCAACTAATGTCAGGTCTGGGTGGACTCAGATGCGCCCAAGAATTTCGAAGTTGAAAATCCCAGTCTTCACCAGGATTCGAACCCGGGACTCCCGGTTCGGAAGCCAGGCGCATTACCGCTCAGCTACCGCACCTCTCCTAGCCTAACTGAAGTCTTATAATTGATGTAATTATTTTGACAAGACTCAACCTTTTATGTTCCTGTACGTGTACTATCGCTAAACAAATTCAAGAAAATGCAATTTACAAAATTACTTTTCGTTTTAGATTAGGTCTAAGTTATAATGCATACTAATTAGCTTTTTCTCTTTAAAAAACTGCTTGCATAAGTTATTTTAAAAATTAGATTTTTCGCTTTCAGACCAAAAAAGTAGCCGTTGCATCAGAACTTTGAATGGTCTAAAATATTGTAATGTTGGATTTTTAATATCTTTTCTAGTTTACGAGGTCTAAACGGGACGGACGGACAGACGGACAGACATTTCGCACAAAACTAATAGCGTCTTTTCCCCTTTCGGGGGCCGCTAAAAATTTAGGAAACTGAGAAAAACATTTACAAGAGAGCTAAAAAGATTTTAAAAATAAACTAAGCAAAACATATAAAATACTTTTAAAAAAAAACTATGCAAAGAGTAATTGTATCAATTAGTTTCGATCAGTCAAGTAATTAAATCTAGACCAGCAACAATAAATCTGTGCGATTAATAATATTTTTATCAATTGTTTTTGTTTATCTCTATTTCACGCTTTTAGCTTTTTCAATACGCTATAATCCTATCACTTCTCTGGACCAGTTGGGATAATGGTGGGGGGGGGGGGAGGGGGGAGAAAGACGGGGATGTCCACGTAATTGGTTTTTGAAAAGCATTAAAAAAAAGGTGAGGGGAAAACGACCTGAAATCGAGCTCGAGGCTCACGCCTCTTCGGGCCGACTTGCTAACCATTCTGCTAGTGAGTTACTTTTGACTAGAGGAGATATTATAGTTATATATTGTATTTTCCAATTTAGAGCGTTCACCTGAAAAGGGGACTAATTCAGCTTATACCACCATTTCAATCAAGTACGATTTCTTTCCTTAGTTTGAAATACCAAATAAGATACTATCAATAGTTAATTTATTAGTTTATTTTTACAATACATCTCTTCAAGTCAGAAATTAATGGAACCTGGATTCAGGAACTTGAACTCTGAGCTCAAAAACGTCTCCAACGTGACGTTAGGTCTTGTGTTAGATGTAGAAAACTATACAATGAACATATCAATAAAAAATCGCTGGCCAAATCAGATAATGCGTATTTTTAGCCGCTGGTGGTGTTACGGGTACGATACCCAGATTAAACCAAATATTTTTTAAAAATGTTATAAAATTATTTTATTATATTTGAAGTTTAAATAACGGAGGTAAAGTCTAAAAAAATATTTTAAAAAATACATATTCTTGTTTTATATTGATTGTTATGTTGTCTGGTAAAAAAATTATTATTGTGCCAAAAGTTCACTTGATCTGAGACTGGATGTGGGAGAAACAACGTGTGCAAACATTTTGCCAGACAAACAGAAAAAGTCTCTTGATATAAACTTTGTAGGGCTATTTAAAAAAATTACAAAGGGAAGCGCCCACACATGGGTAGCGCCCACTGCATGGCACCTTGGTTTTAACTACTGGCGGAGGGGGAGGGCTGTTGGGGGGGGGGCGAACTTCAGTAGAGAAATCCCACAGTTTGTATAACAATTCATCACTCGTGTTAATAATATATACTGATTATTTATATTGAACCAATTTTAGATTATGCCGCCCCCACCCCCTTAAATATGTTAAACAATTTGTGCTGATGAAGAGGGTGTCGGTCCAGTGTTTTTTTTTTATTTTTTTTTTACGAATCGCAGTTTGTGAACAGAATTAGTTGAAAACGATATAAGCTACTGATTGATATTTTAAACCAGTCTGTAATTTACGTCGCCCCCCTCTGCTACGAAGGCCGATTCCTTGGGCCCCTTTGAGTGTGTGTGGGGAGGGGGAATCCCATATTCCTTCAGAAATCACTGTTTGTGATTACAATTAGTTGAACCTCTATACAATATAATTGTTATATATTGTGTCGCTCCTCTCTTGTTTTTGGACGATTCGGTGGCATGAAAAAGGGGGAGGGGATATTGCATCTACTGCTGTACTCACCCTAACCCTTGGATTGGGGGAGGGGGTATTGCATCTACTGCTGTATGCACCCTAACCCTTTGATTGGGGGAGGAGGTATTGCATCTACTGCTGTACTCACCCTAACCCTTGGATTGGGGGAGGGGGTATTGCATCTACTGCTGTACTCACCCTAACCCTTTGATTGGGGGAGGGGGTATTGCATCTACTGCAGTGCTAACTCTAACCCTTGGATTGGGGGAGGAGTTCTTGCATCTACTGCTGTACTCACTCTAACCCTTGGATTGGGGGAGGGGGTATTGCATCTTCTGCTGTACTCACCCTAACCCTTGGATTGGGGGAGGAGGTATTGCATCTACTGCTGTACTCACTCTAACCCTTGGATTGGGGGAGGAGGTATTGCATCTACTGCTGTACTCACCCTAACCCTTGGATTGGGGGAGGAGGTATTGCATCTACTGCTGTTCTCACCCTAACCCTTGGATTGGGGGAGGAGGTATTGCATCTACTGCTGTACTCACTCTAACCCTTGGATTGGGGGAGGAGGTATTGCATCTACTGCTGTACTCACTCTAACCCTTGGATTGGGGGAGGAGTTCTTGCATCTACTGCTGTACTCACTCTAACCCTTGGATTGGGGGAGGGGGTATTGCATCTACTGCTGTATGCACCATAACCCTTGGATTGGGGGAGGAGGTATTGCATCTACTGCTGTACTCACTCTAACCCTTGGATTGGGGGAGGGGGTATTGCATCTACTGCTGTACTCACCCTAACCCTTGGATTGGGGGAGGGGGTATTGCATCTACTGCTGTACTCACCCTAACCCTTGGATTGGGGGAGGGGGTATTGCATCTACTGCTGTACTCACCCTAACCCTTGGATTGGGGAGGGGGTATTGCATCTACTGCTGTACTCACCCTAACCCTTGGATTGGGGGAGGGGGTATTGCATCTACTGCTGTACTCACCCTTACCCTTGGATTGGGGGAGGGGGTATTGCATCTACTGCTGTACTCACCCTAACCCTTGGATTGGGGGAGGGGTGGTCTAATGTTATGCAGAAATCATAGTATATGGACAAAATTAGTTGAATATCTATATAATATAAGCTAAATTCTTATGTCGAGTCGCCCCCTATTCTTTAATGTCCAATGTAATCATTAGTTATAATTATGCAATGGGGAGATGACTTTTACATGGTCCTCGTTTTCACCACACCACTTATCCCCCTTTCATACAAAAAACATGATTGTTCAAACGTAATATTCAAGTATGGCGACAGACTTTGTGTAATTACGCATGAATTAGCCATAATTATTTTAAAAGTACTTTGTTAAGGGAGATATAGAATTTTAAGTAGGCCTATACGAGTAACATGTCATATGAGTTTTGAACTAAAATATTTTTTCCGAACCATTACTCAATCAGAGATGCTTCTATTGTTTAAATAATTTTGGGACTATAATTCACAATTTATACTTAGATTCTAAATATACACAAAATGTAGAGTAGAATCTAATTGATCCACTGACACTGTATTTCTCCTCACTCTTTCGAAATTAATTTGTTCAGAGCTTTGACTTAGAGTTCCGCAAGAGGTCTCGCTTATCATGATGATACTAATACGAAAAAACGTCCTATAAAGATAATAAGATATACTTCAGCCTCAAATGTCAGTCACATTTACTTATCGATCATTGCTTCACGCGTTACTTTATTTTCCTCCTGACGCTCCTGAGCTCTGTTCACGACGCCGATCCTTCCCGAACCATCATGCTGACATGGTTCGTCTAGCGCTGGCCTGGGGCGATTCGCGTCGGCTGACTACACACATACCACTACCCCCATCTGTGCCACCACCAGATTTATAACAATATGTCAGGAGAATGAATTTCTGTTGTAAAGAATGCAAGAAAACGCTTGGCGTCATGGCTTCGCCTCGAACCCCGCTGGGGGAGCGAACGTCACTCCCCTAAACCCTAAACCCCATTGCTCTCAAGAGAAAGGTCGCCAACGTATTTTTTTTTTGTGCTGAAAATTATCAGCACTGCTCTAATTGAAATATGTACCATATTTTTTTTTTAAAATTTCCAGTATATATATATATATATATATATATATATATATATATATATATATATATATATATATATATATATATATATATATATATATATATATATATATATATATATTATGAAGTCGTGAAAAGTCGATTTTAGCCCTTAAAAAAAGCTTTTGACATTGAACTGGTTCATGTTTTTATTGGACGAAAATTCTCTATCAATTCCAGGAAAGCTGTGAGGATCCAACACGTGTCAAATCTAACCCAACCACGATTGAACAGCTTTTGCAAATCAGAGATAACTGCTCTGGGATACGCGGATTATGTAAGATATTTAGATAACCAATTCTTTCACCACCTTTATCCATCACTTAGTCTGTTGAACCATTGGGGGACTGCACAAAATTTGTCGACAGTCTTTCTCCATACCTCCATGTCTTTTGTCTTGGAAAGCACCCCTTTTATGATGTCTTCCTATCGCTTTCTCTGTCTGCCTCTTCTACTTTTTTACTGGTGCTGTTCCCTGAAAGAAGGTCATTGCAAGCCACAAAGACTTTGTGATATAGCCTTTGAATTTTAGTGGTTTTTTTTTTTACAATATTGTTATGACTCTACAATGCACGCTGTCATTAGGTGTGAGACTGCGCACCATGAGACATAGGACAGACATGAAATAAGAGAGGAAGTCAGATGGCCGATGATTAGAGATAAAAACAAGGACGCTTGTGATGTGATTAGTGTAGTTCTAGATCTAGTTTCTTTTTTGATTATTAAACATTGCGTTTTATTATTATATAATCCTTTCGTTGAGGTTATTTGGCTAAGTTATAGCAATATCTAGTAGTAACCCTGTCTCTAATCACTTTATAATGAGGTCTTACAAGATAAAAAAATTAGTGTTATTTTTTAAATCTTTAGAACATTTTAATATGTATGTAAAGATAGAAAAATGTAACTCTAAATATTGAAGATAAAACTCTAAATAAAAAGAGAAACTATAGATCAAAAAAAGAGTAAATCGTCAAAATAGAGAAAAAGCCCAAATGATAGAACAAGAGAAAACTCTAAAAAAAATTATTAAAACAAAGAAACTCTAAAAATAGAAAAATAAAAAAGAAACTCTTAAGAGAAAAAAGTAAAAAACTATGAGAAACGCCATCATCATCAAACTGGATTTGAGTGAGGGCTTGAGAAGCTCTAATCCTCTCTTGCAAAAGCCCTGGACCGAAACCCTGCTGTTTTGCGTAGGGCATACATGTCACCATACAGATCGATAATTTTGGTCTCCCATACCTGTTGAAACGGAGATCAAAAAGTTCGGGGAAGATAAAAAGAATATGAGGCGCGGTTTCCTCTTCTTCCCCGCAGCGGGGGCACCATGAGTCAAAGTTTCTCTATAGCCATGAGAAATATGAGCTCACTATTATAATAGCTTGCTCAGGCCTGGACTGCCTGCACCACTGGAAAGTCAGGGAACCTCATGCGCTTCCAGACTTCACGGGCTTTTTGGGACTTGTCCTAGCACTCAAACTTGTGACTTGGCGGAGTTTAGGTCATTGGTTAATATGCATAACTAAATGCATGACGCGTAGGACGTAATCATCTTCTTTTTTGAAGTAACGTCTGTATTGTATAAGATAAGAAACTACTTTCCGTTTCTAATGTTTGGATTATAGCCAGAGCATGATAAAAAGTAACAGCCTGCTCGCTGGCTGGTGTTTGCCCTCCCTAGTGGAGTCTGCAATCGTGTTGCCAGTCACACCTATGTGACTCAGTACCCACTGCTTTATCACAGGGGTGCAATAGCGTGTGATGCCCATGAAAGCAGCCATGAAAACAGTGTCGATCCAGAGCTTTGCAAAGCCTGCAGCACAGGTTTTGAGTCAGTGACCACAGCAATTCTTTTCCCAGTGTAGTCATTTTTTTCCCAGTGTAGTCATTCTTTTCCCAGTGTAGTCATTCTTTTCGTAGTGTAGTCATTCTTTTCGTATTGTAGTCATTCTTTTCCCAGTGTAGTCATTCTTTTCCCAGTGTAGTCATTCTTTTCCCAGTGTAGTCATTCTTTTCCCAGTGTAGTCATTCTTTTCGTAGTGCAGTCATTCTTTTCCCAGTGTAGTCATTCTTTTCCCAGTGTAGTCATTCTTTTCGTAGTGTAGTCATTCTTTTCCCAGTGCAGTCATTCTTTTCCCAGTGTAGTCATTCTTTTCCCATTGTAGTCATTTTTTTCCCAGTGTAGTCATTCTTTTCGTAATGCAGTCATTCTTTTCCCAGTGTAGTCATTCTTTTCGTAGTGCAGTCATTCTTTTCCCAGTGTAGTCATTCTTTTCCCAGTGCAGTCATTCTTTTCCCAGTGCAGTCATTCTTTTCCCAGTGTAGTCATTCTTTTCCTAGTGTAGTCATTTTTTTCCCAGTGTAGTCATTCTTTTCCTAGTGTAGTCATTCTTTTCCCAGTGTAGTCATTCTTTTCGTAGTGCAGTCATTCTTTTCCCAGTGTAGTCATTCTTTTCGTAGTGTAGTCATTCTTTTCTCAGTGCAGTCATTCTTTTCCCAGTGCAGTCATTTTTTCCCAGTGCAGTCATTTTTTCCCAGTGTAGTCATTCTTTTCGTAGTGTAGTCATTCTTTTCCCAGTGTAGTCATTCTTTTCCCAGTGTAGTCATTCTTTTCCCAGTGTAGTCATTTTTTCCCAGTGTAGTCATTCTTTTCCCAGTGTAGTCATTCTTTTCCCAGTGTAGTCATTCTTTTCCCAGTGTAGTCATTTTTCCCCAGTGTAGTCATTCTTTTCCCAGTGTAGTCATTCTTTTCGTAGTGTAGTCATTCTTTTCCCAGTGTAGTCATTCTTTTCCCAGTTTAGTCATTCTTTTCGTAGTGTAGTCATTCTTTTCCCAGTGTAGTCATTCTTTTCCCAGTGTAGTCATTCTTTTCGTAGTGTAGTCATTCTTTTCGTAGTGCAGTCATTCTTTTCCCAGTGTAGTCATTCTTTTCGTAGTGCAGTCATTCTTTTCGTAGTGTAGTCATTCTTTTCGTAGTGATGTCATTCTTTTCCCAGTGTAGTCATTCTTTTCGTAGTGCAGTCATTCTTTTCGTAGTGTAGTCATTTTTTCCCAGTGTAGTCATTCTTTTCCCAGTGTAGTCATTCTTTTCGTAGTGTAGTCATTCTTTTCCCAGTGTAGTCATTCTTTTCCCAGTATAATCATTCTTTTCCCAGTATGTATGTAAGTATGTATGCAGGTATATATGTATGTATGTACGTATGTATGTATGTACCAAATAGAAATGAAAACCGTTTGACCAATCTTGATAGAATTAGGCATAAATGTTCCTTAGATTAGTGTGCAAACTGTATGTTTTATGCCCCTCCCCCAAACCATAAGGCCCTATACCTTAAATAAAAACCCATAATTTATCTCTGTTAAACAACGAATATTTGTAAACAACTCAGGTAAACCAGTTTTCACTGTATGTTATATAAGTACATGTAGGTTAAACTGGTCAACCTATTGTCACACTCTATTTTTATTTTCGTTACAAAATATTTTAAATAAATGTGAGTAAACATTCGCCATGTTTGACATAGATCTAAATCCAATCCACTGGATCAGAGTTTCTTAAACTTTTTGGACCCTTAATTCAGTCAAAATTTGCACACGGAGCCCAAAGTAAAAAAAAACAAACACCAAACAACAAGATAAGATGGTTTATGGCAGTGGTTCCTGTCAATGATCGTTGAATATTAGAGACTGATTGAATGGTGTAATACTGGGTTCTTACTTCCTGAAGTACTCTAGACACGTGACGAGACAAACACTATACGACTGACTCAAGTCCGTTCAGCAGACAACATGAAGATTTTATTTACAACATAATAATAATATACTGCACTCCTTGTTAGTGCTACAAGTCAAGAAATAATAATTCTATCCGCATAACAGCGGTATCAAAAGTATCAATCACGTCCGCATCTCAGCGGGTAACAATAAGAACAATTACTACTAGTGACACTGGAGCTTCAACTATAGATATCCATTGAAATACGAATAATACCTTAATATCCAATAAGCACATTATGAAATCAACTCTCAAATATAATTAATCAACAATCACTAGTCCATCGACTTTCATGCTATATGCATATATATATATATACACCAGTCCAGGAAGAAACGTCCAACCTTCCTGTACCGGGGGCAAGACCTTACTGACTTGACTTGACTCAAAGTCAACTTTGTTCACTCTACTTCCTGTTTTCTACATCAGGAATTCCACGTGTCTTTTAAACTATTAACATGACGTGAACTTTAGATCATGCAATGTCAACTAAGACTGTGACATTACGCCCTTTCCCTCAAAAAAAAGATTTTGTAAAAATCTTTTAAAATTTAAGTAATAATACTATTAAATGTATAGTCACATCTTTTGAGAGAAAAAATAATATACACAAATGTACAATTTGTTCTACAACATCTTGCACATGTCTTATCATGCTATCAAAAATTTTTGATGAGACTAATATATGGTCTCATTTGACCTTACAATATTTCAAAAAAAATTGTCAGAGTAGACAGTACTCATAGTTGTCAACATTATTTGAAAAAGCAAGTTGTTTTTTCTTTACACAAAATTTCAAAGTAAATTCTCAATTCATCAATAGAATGCTTTCAATATTAATTTTACAAAGGAATGAGCAGCCATGAAAAATGCTCGTATACAAATATACTTAGTTTATCCAATCAGGTTACATAATCAAATGAAAAATATTGACAATGGTTACATAATCAGATGAAAAATATTGACAATGGTTACATAATCAGATGAAAAATATTGACAATGGTTACATAATCAGATGAAAAATATTGACAATGTTCTTTTAAAAAATCAGTGCTTATGTTGCTTTGAGCCATTAATAATGCTCCATTAGTTTTCTCAAATTAAATACAATCTTCTCCTCAAAAATCAGTGTCTACATCACACTCTTCAAATATATTGCTTCACGAGCCATCAATAATGCTCCAATAATTTTCTCATTAAATACAATCTTCTCTTTCAAAGATTCAGTTTGCATTACACAGTATCAATTATATTTCAAGCCATCAGTAATGCTCAAATAGATCTTACTAATTAAATACAATATTCTTTTAAAAAAATCATTGTTTGTATTACATGTCATCAAGTATATCGTTTCAAGCCATGAATTAAGCTCAAATAGTCTTCAAAAATGATATGTGGAAAAATAAATTCATCAGTGAAGATCAATGTCACAATCAAATCTATACAATTTACAAAGGTTATGTACATTTGAAAAAAATGAAAAATACATTTCAATAAATAGTGTCACATACTCAGGTTCCAATATGACTGTGTGCATTTGAAAATTTTACACATGAAAAAAATTGGACAAATATTACCTTTTGAAGTGTCATGTGTATGAATACAATCAAATTTATATGTAGAATATGGCATCAATAAATTTCATGGATGAGTAATCAATAGTGATGAGTGTTGTGTCAAAAATGTGTCAACACAAAATATGATCATAGTATGAAAAATGTATCAATAGAAATAAGTACAAGAGCTCAAATAATAAAGCAAATCAAGTGATAGTATATATGTACACAATAGTATTACTTCAAATATATCTTTGTGACATGTTATATGTGCAGTGAAAAAAATGAAATGAAAAAAATAAATTAATAAGAGAATAAAGAGATAAATTAAAGGATAAGTGACGAACACAAAAACAATACAGATAACAATACAGTCTGCTTTAAAAGAAATCAATAAATAGAAGACTTTGACAGGAGAATCACAGATGTGTAAATAAAAGACTTACACGAACAAACAATATGAATACGAAGAGAAATCACACTACGATTGTACAAACATAACTATATACGACTAAACAAAAAATTTCCAAATGATCTAGAAGTCCCTACCGAACAAGGCTGGTCTACTCGGACCTTATTAGGACTAGGAGAACAAAAAGAAAATCCCTAAAGATTCCTATCAGATGAAGTGAAATGGAACGGAACAAATAAATTGTGCCGCTTCAGTCTCAAAACATAAGACAGACCCACACCGACCGCCCTTTAAGGTAACAAATATAAAAAATGAAAATCAATTTAATATAGTTCCAAGAGTTATCAATCACTAACTCTATATATAATCAACTTCAATTACTGCTATACCACAGCAAAATCAATGTACTTTATTAATCATATAAATATATTCAATCCTTAATTATAACTTACAGACTTTCTTTTGTAGACTGATGTAGATTAATCCTCTCTTGTAGCTTGTCAAATACAAATACAGCTTGAATAGTTCAATAATAATCCATGGGTAAGGTAACTAAGTAATCCGATTGAGAATACACATCAATGTGAGCATCAAAATAGTAGTAAAATAATCCAGTCATATGCCATAAGATTGCTCAAATGCTCAAGTAATGTCAAAAAATATTTCCGCTTGACCTTTACAATTAACACAAGTCCAACAGGTAATCCAAATAATCCAATAAGATAATCCAAGAGTTAAGTGTAGTAATGCAGGCACGTGTTATTTCTTCTGCGTACAACGATGACTAGGAGAGCGCCAATAGGTACAAGTTAGTCCAACTTCAACGTCAAAGATCAATAATCCAAAAGTGCTTGAACATTCGTATAAATAATTCAAATAATCCAACAGTACTTAAGTGGAAAATTTCAGCTTAGATAATCCAAATATGTAAAGTCTCTGAAAAATTAGAATGACCATAAGTGAACAGAGGTCTAAATGGAGGACCTGCTGTATAGCAATGTAAGGTGAAACCTCGACAATGCAAGAGCGTGTCAAAAGTTGGTGACGAGCGCTCACGTGGAAACGATGTATCATCTGTCTTCAGGCGACGCCTTGAATTTTTCACCCACACAAATGTATCAGCTGTCTTCGAGCGACGCCTTGAGTTTTTCACCCACACAAATGTATCAGCTGTCTTCGAGCGACGCCTTCAGTTTTTCATCCACACAAATGTATCAACTGTCTTCGGTTTCTGCCGATGGTGATGTCACGCCGTGCTAAATCTCAAGTGGAGAAATAGGCATTGACCAGGTTTAAAATATACAAGCTATTGATATTAAGTTCGAATTGGTCAATGATAAAGTGGACTCTAGTAAATACGGGTCAGGTCAACTGGTGAAAACGTGCAGGCTCAGGTTAGTTCAATGATGATCTACTTGAATACTTGTGACTGGTTTCGCTTGAGTGGTGTTTGAGTTGAGTCCGTGCGTGTCTAGAACACAACATACTGGCTACCAAAAATGTCAATGAACGTTGAATATTAGAGACTGATTGAATGGTGTAATACTGGGTTCTTACTTCCTGAAGTACTCTAGACACGTGACGAGACAAACACTATACGACTGACTCAAGTCCGTTCAGCAGACAACATGAAGATTTTATTTACAACATAATAATAATATACTGCACTCCTTGTTAGTGCTACAAGTCAAGAAATAATAATTCTATCCGCATAACAGCGGTATCAAAAGTATCAATCACGTCCGCATCTCAGCGGGTAACAATAAGAACAATTACTACTAGTGACACTGGAGCTTCAACTATAGATATCCATTGAAATACGAATAATACCTTAATATCCAATAAGCACATTATGAAATCAACTCTCAAATATAATTAATCAACAATCACTAGTCCATCGACTTTCATGCTATATGCATATATATATACACCAGTCCAGGAAGAAACGTCCAACCTTCCTGTACCGGGAGCAAGACCTTACTGACTTGACTTGACTCAAAGTCAACTTTGTTCACTCTACTTCCTGTTTTCTACATCAGGAATTCCACGTGTCTTTTAAACTATTAACATGACGTGAACTTTAGATCATGCAATGTCAACTAAGACTGTGACAGTTCCCAAACTTTTTCGTATCGTAGACCCCTTGGAAGTACTCGTAGATCCCTATATAGACCACTTTGGGAATCACTGGTTTATGGTATCCTTGTTCAAACATTGGTTTTAAGTTTCAAATTTGTAAAAATATATTACGATAAGCTGTTTTTCTAATAGTATGGATTTATCTATGACTGGGATCTGAGTCTGTCATCGCGCATAGCGGTTCTGTACGTAGTCGAGAATATCCAAGTGAAGAGTTGGTGTGTTTGGTCGTTATAGCATCCCTAATAGACATTTGAAGCAGCCAATGAGATTGAGTTGATTATCATTCAAATCATACGATCGGATAAACTGGCTTTGAAGGAAGACAATATGTTAAAAGTATACACTATTCATCTTTCTTTGGACCCCATACGTGCACCATTTCAGGTTCACGGACTGAGAACAACTGCACTAGATCAGTAATGCGCAAACTAAGAACCGCAGGCCGCGGGTCATACCCTAATAGCATACTGCAAAAACAATAGACGAATTTAAAACTCGCTTATCTTCTCTTGTCAAATTATTTGGTGACGTACACTTTAAAAAAAAAAATATATTTTTAAATGTTTTTATTTTATTCTGTTTCTGTACCACCGATAGCTAACCAACTGGACCTCGCTTAAGATATACTTACAAGGGTTGAACACTACGCACATATTATTACATTCATCCAGTCGTTTCAATCTCAATATAACATTTCTTTTTGTGTTATAGTATCAATTAGCTTAGATCAGTCATGTCATTTGATGTAGGCTGGGTGTTTCATCAGGCTTTTTATATATAATCCCCGCTTTTTAAGGGAGTTTTCGGCCCTGGCAGTCTGCTCCAATACTGAATTAAAAGAACACCTGGGTCTGACACTGTAACTGGAATATCCATGGGATAAGGTGGGGTTGGCCAATTCTCCGCCATCAACGGGGCTCTCCAAATGAAGCTATTTTGCAGTAGAGAAGATTAAGGTGGACTGTGCCCTGGGTATGCCCTGTGGAATTGTCACATCCTGGATCCAGGCCCCTTCATGCTATCACATTTACCAGTTTATATCCAGTAGTAGAGCGTAGTGGGACATATACCTACGTCTGGAATAGTGCAGTCCAGACCTCCGTCAAAAAACACATAGAGGGAGGGGGGACTCCACTATTATTCGCCTTAGTGAAATGAAATGCAAGTGGAAAGATTATTATTATTCTTAGTCATTTCCAAGCCCCGTTACCCACATGGCGGAGTATCGCCACAAAGTGGAGGTTTGGAGTCAGAGTATTCCTGCTCAACCAATGGGCAACAGGAAACACAGGCAGAGCAATGTACAAATAAATGGACATGCCTAACAAACTGAAAGTATTAACTTCCTCCCCCTCAAAGAGCAATCTACAATCTTCCAACTAAGGACAGGACACACACCTCTGATAAATTATCATCTCAGTAAAATAAATCCCACACAACTCCTCCTTTGCAGACACTGCGCCCACCCTTATGAAACCGTAAACCATATCCTAGTTGAATGTCCCTTCCTAATCCACCTAAGGCAGACCCTACTACCACTACAGCCCAACATAACCAACACCCTGTACGGCAGTGCTGAACAACTGAAGAAAACAGCATGCTATCTTTCCTTGGCACAGTCTGCAAAAGAGCTGACAGCTCAGCAGTAAAACGCTGGCTAGAAGAAGATCAGTCATGTAATTAAATTTGTAATGGATCTAGATCAACAACAATACATCTGTAACTCAAGATAACAACCTCTGCACATACAATCTCTACACAGCAACCCCCCCTCCCCACACGGAAACCCTCCACACATTAACTTTCCACACAGCACCCTCCACACAGTAACTCTACACAAAGCTCTCCAAACAGTAACTGTATACACATTATCGCTACACACAATGCTTCCTAATATCGTGCTATTTCATTTTCCTATTCGTCTAAGCAAAACTAAATTTCAATTCTTTCAGATAACATAGAGGCTACAAGATATAATGATACAGCGTATTGGTGGACAGCGGATAAAAGTGTTATCCTTCCTACGATGATGTTTTTAAAAGTCATTCCAGAAGATCATTTCTGTGCACTGTATGACAAAAACCAAGCCAAAATAAGAACGTCTAATTGTAGATACAGATCCAGTTATATGTGTATATGTAAGCTTACACAAGATATACATTTTTTTAGTTTTTTTTTTGTGTTTTTTTTTTCAAATTGAGATAATGATCGGCTGGCATTCCAACCGAGGGGAATTTGAGCTCCAAAAGTAAAACTCCTGGTAAAGACTAGGATATTGAGCTTCTGAATTTTTACGACTCCCCTAAGTTCATCCAACTCTAAACGACCGGACATACGATGAGAAAAAAAAAAGATATGTTGATCGTTGTGCTGGCCACATGACACCCTGGCTAGCTGTCGAAATAGATGAACTTGAAATCATCTGTCCCCATAAATCACAATGCCTGTTACCTTCTGAACGTACAAACAAGCGATTATTTTGTCTTAATAAATAATGAGTGTTAGATTAACAAAGAGTTAAACATTTTTTTTTGTACAATAGCTACTTCCCTCCCTCCTCCCCAGAGAAAGAGTATTGATTGAGCGAATGTATAGATCTACGACCCTTAATAGTAATCCAATGATAGATCTTTAAAGGTAGACCTAGAAGACGATGTACACATTTTACTTACACAATTATTATTTTTTTTACATTAAACTTCATAATCTCCAAACGTAATAGTTCTCTCAAGAACGCGATAGTCCTTCGAAACCGATTTAGGCTCTAGTCCTAGATCTACTTCTCTAGCCAAATCTAAATCTATTTCTTTTTTGTTTTTACTTTGAAAAATTACAACGGTCAAACTAATTCTTTCCCAGCGTGGCTGTCGCGTAATTCTTTTCTCAGCGATATACATCTACATTTCTAGGAAAAATTGTTGTACTGTTTTTGAGATCAAGGCTTCACCACCTAGGTTCCCCCCCACCCTCCTATAGTTGCGACCTGGATAGAGGTATTGTACAAAGAAAAGATGCATGGTACAACTGGTGGAACCGGAACTGTGTGTGTGTGCTTGGGGAAGGGTGGAGATTTAGTTCACCTAACCCTAACCCCATGTAAAGTCTAACACTATGTACAAACACACACGCACACTCATATATATATATATATATATATTAATATATATATATATATTTATCATGGGCGTAGCCCGGGGGGGGGGGTTCAACCCCTCCCCCCCAATGAAATCCCCTCCGCAGGGGGGTGGTGGAATTTAGTTCACCTAACCCTAAACCCATGTAAAGTCTACGCTATGTACAAATACACACACACACACACATATATATATATATATATGTATCATGGGCGTAGCCGGGGGGGTTGAGGTTCACCCCCCCAAATAATGAAATTCCCCCCCCCTCCCGTGATTGATTTTTTTGCTTCCATTTTGTTTTTTTTAGGTGAAATTTCAATACTAAACCTTTACTTGCCCCAGAGCAGCCAAGGGGTTTTGATTTTAAACCCCCGCCAGCGGGGATTGAAGCTAAAAAATAACTCTTCAATTTAAATTTGAGTTTAAATCTCCCTTCAGAGGGGTTTCATGCTAAAAATTACCTCTTCAATAAAAAAAATAATTATACACTAAAATTCTTTGAGCATAGCCAAGCCAATGGGGGGTTTTAAGTTTAAAACTCCCTCCTCCTGATGGCTTTTTAAAAGTTTACCCCCTCCCCCCCCCCCAGATGGTTTTGAGTTTAAAATCTCCTTACAGAGCGTTTTAAGGTTAAAAGCCTCTCTCTTGAATATCTATATTATAAAGTAGAATGTGAGGGGTATGTATGTATGTATGTTACTTATAGACATCAAAACCGCTTGACCAATCTTGATAAAACTAGGCAGGAATGTTCCTTGGGTACCAACTTAGACCGTAGTGTATGTATTGTAGCCCTAAAACAAACTTAAGACCCTCAAAAAAAATAAAGTTGTCCGACTCTATTACAGCTATAGTATTTTATGGATCTAGGCCATGTCTACAATGTTGACATGAGAAAAGATAGAAAGGATTTAGACCTAGATCTAATTTTAAGAAATACACTTTGCGCAGATAGTTTTTTACTTTGACACATGAAAAGACAAAAGAAGATCCATTGATTTCATTATATAATAAAATTAACCTTCAATTTTGTGTTTCAAAAGCATTTTTTACATTAATTAGTTCCTTATATCTGTGATTACAGATTTCCTGACGAACATTCTTTCATTAGACAATTCAGTAATGAATCGCTTACTAAATATTAATTCGTTTAATTGTTTACTTTATAATCCCATCCCTAGATCTAAAACTCTAATTCAACTCTAAGATGATAAAACTTCTCTTCGAACAGATAGTTTTATACTTTAACACATAAACATATTAATTAAAGTCAATTCATTTCATATTTTGATCAAATAAACATTCAAATTTGGTTTTCTAAAGCTACATTCGTTTACGAAAGCTGCGAAGCCGAGTTGAGATAGGCCTAGATCTATATTCATTCATGAATCGCGTACTAAAAAATATTTCGTTTAATTGTTTACTTTATAATCCCATCCCTAGATCTAAAACTCTAATCCAACTCTAAGATGATAAAACTTCTATTCGCACAGATAGTTTTATACTTTAACACATAAATATATTAATTAAAGTCCATTCATTTCATATTTTGATTAAATAAACATTCAAATCTGGTTTTCTAAAGCTACATTCGCTTACGAAAGCTGCGAAGCCGAGTTGAGATAGGCCTAGATCTATATTCATTCATAAATGGCGTACTAAAAATTATTTCGTTTAATTGTTCACTTTATAATCCCATTAATTTAACAAAGCTATCGCTCTTTTCGTTTTTAATAGATAAGAATGTATCGACTTCGGGTAAACCATTTTCGCAAAACTAATTTTATTTTCGTAGCGAAAGAGAAATAACGTGAAAGGATCATTAGCTACGTTTAACATACATCTAAATCCAATCCACTAGATTATTCAAAAGCAAATGCTTTAATTTTAAAAAAATGGATTTAAGCCTATTAGCTATTTTGATTTGATAGCTTCATTCACACCATTTTTACATTGACACATTCGCTTTACTTATTACATTATTATTTCGTTTAATTGTTTACAAAACACTCTCAGTGACTATATCGACAGTAATGCGCAAATAAAGACCCGCGGGTCGCGGGTAACATATGTCTAGTTATTTCTAAAGCAAACTACAGTCAACAAATTCTATGACTGTAGCTAAATGAGATTTTGAATTAAAGAAAAAAAAAAACAACAGAGATCTTTTAGTTTAAAACCCCCAACGGATGATTTTGACGATAAAACTTCCCTTTTCAATATAAAATCTAAAGCAAAATAGTCACCTAATCCCAAGAGCACAATCAAGAGAGGTTACAACTTTCTACCATTGGCTGTGGTCCAATAATTAAGTGCAATGAATAGTCAGTCATCTGCCGAAATAGAAATAGACTAAATGTGGCTCAACAAAGATGGCTGAGACGGATGTTAGGAGTCAGTTATAGATATCGGGTCTAAATCAAGGGAATCCTACTCCGAAGTGGGCCTCGATCCCTTAGTAAGGTTGTGACAGAGCGTCGCATGAGGTTTGCGGGACATGTTCTTCGACAAAATGAATTACGCATAATAAGAGTTGCGATGACATCCTAGTACAATTTGGCCCACACTTTCATGGAGGTCCTCAGAGCAGGTGGCAAGAGGGTTCTTACATTGCCAGTGACCGATTTTCGAGGAAACAACTTGCCGGCAAATGCGCCGAATTGCGCGAGATGGTCTAGGTCTGTAAGAATAGCTCATTAGGTTTTTGGAATAAAACTTTTTAATAGCAAGATAATGCACTGTAGATACCTCTGAATATGCATTTATTTGGCTTTCAATAACAGAAATAGTGCTTATTGCTCCCCTAGACCCTATGCTGGCAAGAGCCGGAAGACTACTATTTTTCCACTAACTCCAGAAAGAACCTATTCTAGGGCACAATAAACGTCTTCAGAAAGAACGAAGGTTCAGAAAGTAATTGAGTAATATAGATTTATGTGTGTGTGTGTACATAATTATATATATCATGGGCGTAGCCAGGGGGGGGGGGGGGAGACGGACTTTAGTGACTGATTTTTTGCTTTGATTTTCTTTATTTTATATGTGATTTTAATACTAAACCATCACTTGCCCCAGCTCAGCCAAAGGGGTTTTGAGTTTAAAACCCCTACCATGGGGTTTTGAGTTTGAAACCCCCTTCCACTGGGGGGGGGGGGGGAAGACGCACTTTAGTGACATGTTTTTTTGCTTTGATTTTGTTAATTTTAGGTGAGATTTTAATACTAAACCATCACTTGCCCCAGCACAGCTAAAGGGGTTTTGAGTTTAAAACCCCTACCAGGGGGTTATGAGTTTAAAACCCCTAACATGGGGGTTTTGAGTTTAAAGCCCCCTACCAAGGGTTTTTGTAGTTAAATCCCCCTCTTCTATAAAACAAAACACACAAAAAATGCAAACGATAATCCCCAAATTCCAAGTGCACAGTTAAGGAAGATTTTGATTTAAAACCCCCTTCCAAAATTTACGATAGACCGCCTCTTCAATATGAAAAAAAAGCAAATTATGCACTCAAAATGTTATGAGCGTAGCTAAATGGGTTTTGACTCAGTTTTAAGTTTAAAGTCCCCTCCAGTGGAGTTTGAAGCAAAAAATACATCTTCAATAAAAAAAAAGCAAATTACACACTCTAAAATCTAAGAGCGTAGCCATATGGATTTTGAGTTTAAACCCCACGCCAGCGGGGTTTGAAGTTAAAAAATACATCTTCAATTTAAAAAAAAAAAAAGCAAATTACGCACTAAAATGCTATGAGCGTTGCCAAAAGGGGTTTTGAGTTCCCCTTCACAAGGGTTTGATGCTAAAAAATATCACTTCAATATAAAAAAAAATAAAAAATTACACACTAAAATTATTTGAGCGTAGCCAAGCGAATAGGGGGTTTTGAGTTTAAACTCCTTTCCTCCAGATGATTTTGAGTTTAAAATCCCCCAACAGAGCGTTTTGAGGTGGAAAACCTCTATCTTCAATATTACTCTAAAGCAAACTACAGTTACCAAATTCTATGATCGTAGCTAAATGGGGTTTTGAATTTAAAAAACAACAACAAAGTCCTGAGATTTTTAGTTTAAAACCTCTAACAGATGATTTTGACGATAAAACTTCACTTTTCGATATAAAATCTAAAGCAAACTACAATCACCCAATTCCAAGAGCGTATCCAAGAGAGGTTACACATTTCTACCAGTGGCGGGGCTCCATTAATAATGTGCAGTGAATAGTCATCTTCCGAAATTGAAAAACACTAAATGTGGCTCAACAAAGATGGCTAAGAGAGATTTTAGGAGTTAGTTATTGAGATAGGGTCTAAATCAAGGAAATCCTATGCCGAACTGGGAGTCGACCCCTTAGTAAAATTGTGACAGAGCGTTGTATGAGGTTTGCGGGACATGTTCTCCGACTAAATAAATTACGCATAATAAGAGTTGCGATTACATCCTAGTACAACTTGGCACCACACATTCATGGAGGTCCTCAGAGTAGGTGGGAAGAGGCTTCAGAAATTACCAGTGACAGATTTTTGTGGAAACAGCTTGACGGCTAATGCGCCGAACGGCGCTGCAGGGTCTTAGTCAGTAAAAATAGCACATACATTTTTGAAATAAGACTTTTTAATAGCAGGAAAATGCACTGTAGATACCTCAGAATATGCATTTTGTTGGCATTCTATGCCAGAAATAGTGCTTGGCGGCGGGGCTCCGCCCGCGCTTGGGTGAGCTCCTAGAGCTCCCCCAGAGCCCCTTGCTGGCAATGGCGGGGAGTCAACAATTTTTTCACTAACTACAGGAAGAACCTATTCTAGGGCACAATAAACGTGTTCCAAAAGAATGAAGGGTCAGAATGTAATAAAGATTATGAACACACACACACATACATATATACAAATATTTTTTTTTCGCGAGGGGGTGGGGGGTGGGGGGAAGAAAAATCCCACCCCTAAACCCCCCCCCGAAAAAAAATCCTGGCTACGCCCATGATATATATATATATATATATATATATATATATATATATATATATATATATATATATATATATATATCTATATATCTATATTATAAAGTAGAATGTGAGGGGTATGTATGTATGTATGTTACTTATAGACATCAAAACCGCTTGACCAATCTTGATAAAACTAGGCAGGAATGTTCCTTGGGTACTAACTTAGACCGTAGTGTATGTATTGTAGCCCTAAAACAAACTTAAGACCCTAAAAAAAAATAAAGTTGTCCGACTCTATTACAGCTATAGTATTTTATGGATCTAGGCCATGTCTACAATGTTGACATGAGAAAAGATAGAAAGGATTTAGACCTAGATCTAATTTTAAGAAATACACTTTGCGCAGATAGTTTTTTACTTTGACACATGAAAAGACAAAAGAAGATCCATTGATTTCATTATATAATAAAATTAACCTTCAATTTTGTGTTTCAAAAGCATTTTTTACATTAATTAGTTCCTTATATCAGTGATTACAGATTTCCTGACGAACATTCTTTCATTAGACAATTCCGTAATGAATCGCGTACTAAATATTAATTCGTTTAATTGTTTACTTTATAATCCCATCCCTAGATCTAAAACTCTAATCCAACTCTAAGATGATAAAACTTCTCTTCGAACAGATAGTTTTATACTTTAACACATAAACATATTAATTAAAGTCCATTCATTTCATATTTTGATCAAACAAACATTCAAATTTGGTTTTCTAAAGCTACATTCGTTTACGAGAGCTGCGAAGCCGAGTTGAGATAGGCCTAGATCTATATTCATTCATGAATCGCGTACTAAACATTATTTCGTTTAATTATTCACTTTATAATCCCATTCATTTAACAAAGCTATCGCTCTTTTCGTTTTTAATAGATAATAATGTATCGACTTCCTTCGGGTAAACCCATTTTCTCAAAACTAATTTTATTTTCGTAGCGAAACAGAAATAACGTGAAAGGATCATTAGCTACGTTTAACATACATCTAAATCCAATCCACTAGATTATCCAAAAGCATTTTTTACATAAATTAGTTCCTGATATCTACAGATTTCCTGGCGAACATTCTTTCATTAGACATTACCAAATGGTTACACATTAACACATCTCTCTTCTGAGGTCTGAGTCTATTCCTAGGCCTAGGTCTAAAACTCTTACTGAACTCTAAGATGATAAAACTTCTTTTCGCAAACATAGTTTTATGCTTTAACACATAAACATACTAATTATTGTCCATTCATTTGATATTTTAATCAAATTAACATTCAAATTTGTTTTTCTAAAGCATTTCTAATACATTCGTTCGCTGTTCGCTAAAGCTGCGTAACCGTGTTGAGATAGGCCTATGTTCATTCATGAAAAAAAGTTCACGCATGCGCAGCACAGAATGAACTCTATAAAAGCCACTTTTTAACTCTAGATTAGTGTAGATTTAGATCTATGTCTACCTCAAGATCTACTTTATACACATGAACATAAAAAATTTAGTCTTTTCATCCTAAATTTTAATCAAATATATGTAGGCCTACAAGCAAAAGTTTTAATTTGAAAAAAAAAATGGATTTAAGCCTATTAGCTATTTTGATTTGATAGCTTCATTCACACTATTTTTACATTGACACATTCGCTTTACTTATTACATTATTATTTCGTTTAATTGTTTACAAAACACTCTCAGTGACTATATCGAAAGTAATGCGCAAATAAAGACCCGCGGGTCGCGGGTAACATATTGTTACGTATTTCTGAATCTTCTGGCTAGATGTATTAGTTGGCACACAAATAAAAACACAGCAAAGAACTTGACGACTCAACTTTCAGTTTCATATAACTTTAATGACTATTAACCCTAACAATTCGTCAATGTAACATGTAGCGTAGAAGACTGTACAATATCTGTCAGTTTACAGTTAGCTATACTTCGTTGCAATTCATCTCTTCACTTCGTTGCAATTCATCTCTTGTATATATATATATATATATATATATATATAAAGCCTGGGCATTGTTTATGGTCGGAACGATGTCGCCCGCACAGCAGTTCCCCATTCTCCGCGCAGCTGATGTGACCAAAGGAACGGAACATCCGATACGGTTTGGGATCAGTAGCGCCACAATCTCCCTAAGGGTCACCAGCTCCTGATTTTTCCTCAGGGTTGTCTCCCGAAGCCTTTCCCGCGTTTGGGTATAGCTGCAAGGAAGCGGAGGTTTGGATTCAGAGTTTTCCTTCTCCTAGATGGGTAGCCTACCAAGGCTAACGAGCCCCTCCTGCCCGAAGCTTACTGGTTTAGGCGCCAGTTGCTTCTCCTGTCTGTGGTAATGGTTCCGCCAGACTCATTATCTGAACCACACGTGAAGACCAGGAGTTGGACTGGTTGTCAGAGGCTATTTGAGTCGCATGCCATCGGAAGCATTTTATAGGTAATGATGGGCTTAAGACCATTACTATTTCCGGCGTTAACAACCTTGCGGAACACAAATATATATAAGAGCAAAGTTTTTTTTATCTTCGGTGGAAAACCAAGTTTGTTCCCCTGCTTTTAGACAACTAGGGAGTCTGGTTAGCGCTGTTAACTCACCTCCAGCGGGGTTCTGGATGAAGCCTTGACGCTAAGGGTTTTCTTGCATTGTAAAACCAACTCACTTCCTGACGTCTCCAGCACACTTTTCATTAAAACAAACAAAAGCAATATGACAATGTCCACAACAGTGGTGTTAATGTTCAGAAAAATTATGTTTAAAAGATTGTTGCTCGTTTTAAATTAGGTCTAACTTATAATGCATACTAATTAGCTTTTTTTTCTTTAAAAAACTGCTTGCATAACTGATTTTAAAAATTAGATTTGTCGCTTTCAAAAAAAAAAAGTAGCCGTTCCATCAGAACTTTCAATGGTCTAAAATATTGTGATGTTGGATTTTCCCTATCTTTTCTAGTTTACGAAATCTAAACGGGACGGACGGACAGACGGACAGACATTTCACACAAAACTAATAGCGTCTTTTCCCTTTTCGGGGGCCGCTAAAAAAGGTATGTTAAAATAAGTAAAGGGCTTCTGTAATAGCTAAGGGTTCTGGGGGTTCGCAGAACGTTCCTTCAGAAGGGTTGGGATTGGAGCCCTGACGCCACCTTTGTTTTTTTCAATAATAGATGCACACACAAATTTTCCTGACGTCTACAGTACACTATCCATCCAATCAAAAAAAAGGCAGGTCAAACTATGAGAAATTCAGTAAGGTGTGGGCAATGTCCGATACTGTGTGAGAAATATGCGAGAAAATGATCCATAGAAACAAAAATAACCTGAAGAATTACGTAATTGTTGTCGCTGTTTTAAAAGTCATCTTTTCAGCTTCAGCTTAAGGTGGAATGGTCCGTATAGCGAAATTTATTAATCAGGTAAAGATCCTCTATCCATTTGATATTTTTAATGTTTTTAATGTTTCCATTTGACATTAGCTAGGGGTGGGGGGGGGGGATCCGATATTAGAAGGTTATACATATATTCTTTGTATCTATTATATGTATTTCTCTGCGACCTGAGTGCTTTATCGGACACCTATCCCACATGGGAGAAGACCGCATTCCAAAAGTCAATCTTCTTTAGAGATCTTAAAGGAGGGCAACGTTACATAGGAGCTAAAAGATCAACTCAGGCTTCATTTCGCCCTCACTGGCATAGAAGAAAGTAGATGGCAGCAGATGGCATCTGAAAGAGACAGTTGGAGAGCTCTAAGAAAGGCTGCTGGGCATACATTTGAGACCCAAAGAGAAACCTTTATTAAAGACAGGCGCCTAAGACAAAGAAAAACTTTCATAGACCGCCGGGAGACAACGGCTTTGTCTGGAAGTGATACGGAAAAATTTCCATGTCAAAAATGAGAAGTTACGAGAAACACTGCAATCGTCTTTAATCTTGGAAATCGAAAACATTGCCATTATTTTATTAGCTTGTATAAGAGACAGTTTACAAAATTATAAAATTTCTCCACTAATACTCGTCCCCCCCCCCAAAAAAAAAAAGGTAAGGACCTGTCAGAGCAGGTCAGGGAGGGTGACATTTCATCCTTCGTTACCCCCAATATAACAATAGGTTAAAATATCAAGAAACAGAATATAGCTACTTGATTAATTCTATTCACAAACTGTGATTTCTGAACAAAAATTAAACCACCCTGCCACTCGGGTAGGGGAGCTAGAGGAGATCGGCCCCCTCCCACTCATACTGGGGGGGGGGAACACAATAAAAGTATAAAAGAAAGCAATTTAAATTTGGCTATAAATTGGGGTAAAAAAAACATCATGTCGTAGTCAGCCGTAAAGTACCGATGGCTGATATGTCTATTAAATTTGAAGTTGCTTAAAGTTTATTGATAGATTTTCTAAGCTTTGCTTATATTTTTACGTAAATTGACTTTATATTTACAAGTCACAGACCCATTGATCACGAGATCTCTTAAACTGTGGAACAGATTAGCATGAAATTTCGTTCACAAGTTTCTTTGACCTCCTAAACGATTGCTAAGAACCCCTTTGGGCGGAATAAATGTAGAGCTGGGATCGGAAATGTAGCATTAAATTGGGGACTTCGGAAAATGCTGTTGTTGTTTTTTTTTTTTTTTTTAGCTCTAGGCCTGAAACGTGCCGATCAGTCGATCATTCGGGGAAAGCTTGAAAAGTTAAAAGTTATCATTGTAATAAAATTGGGCCGAAAAGTGTGAAATCCGTTGTCTGTGTGTGTGTGTCACTATATGTGTGTGTGTGGGGGGGGGAGGTGTCACGGTCAACATGAACAACAGTTTGAATTTGAGAAGACCATTACAAGTCATAGAACGTTGTTAGCAGTGGTGGGGGCGGATAAGTAAAAGTGATTCTAGAATTAACGGGCCACAAATATGAGTGCGGTAATGATGCGGGTCTTTCCAAATAAAGTCAAAAGTCTATGTCAGAGAATGTACGATGCGTAGAATAAAAGAAATGTGTGTTTCAAAAGGGAAAAAGAGAGACATAGAGAAGAAGAAAAAGAGCGGGCTGTGAAATTTCTTTTTTATCAAATACACTGTGTAGGTTCTTTTAAAACGTTATAATGTGGCCTGTTTATTTTTAAAAAAAGGAGGGGGGGGGTGTTCCGGCCGTAATAACCACTCTATAGCCTGGGTACAAATCATCAGGCATAGCCGGTGGGTACTGCTAGTTAAATATAGATTACGTCTAGATTCTATATCGAGTTCTAAATTAGATACGTGTAATGAAGCTACCATTAAATCTTTACGCAATATAAAGCCCGCTGACCTAATTTTGGTAGAATCGTTCGATCAAGAAGCTGACAGTGTCAATAAAATGAGCTTCATCCCTGGATCTGAGCTAATGTTATTTTTATATATTTTTTAAAAAATATTTTATTTTATTTTAACTTGTTTTAAAAATATTTTTTTCACAGATTCAGCAGAAGAAAAAGTATTTATAGGTTAGTATGTCATTTAGAATTGTTAAGATGATAATAAAAGTGTCACGTGGCGTAGAAGTTCTCCAACTTTGTTGATCCGGGGACCCTTATAAATATATGGACCCTGGAAAAAAAAGATAAATAAATGCATATTATATAGATTACAAATGTAAAGAAAAAAAATGTACTTACAAAACAATTTCTTGAGATTATAGATTTTAAAAAGAAAGTGTATGAGGTTGATAAGATTAATGTATTTATGTTTGTTTGTAAGTGGTAACCGCGCATTTTAACGAACATACATTTCTAGTCGGTTTCTTTTGATTTGGTGGTAAGAGAAACTACCATTTTTCGACTGCTATTTTACTATTGCCTCCCTTTTGTTCGATACCTGGGATAATTGCTTTTTGTAAGTGAGCATCTCTTTCTTTGTCACCACCTCTCTCCACACAGTGGCACACCGTCTAATGAACGAGAAGAATCAAATGTTTGCAGTTATTTTAGATTCAATGTCCAGCTCATGGCCTTTGGCGGGGCTCAAATGATAGAACCGGCGGAATGGTTTTCTTTAACATGAAGGGTCAAAGGCGAGTCAAAGGTGCCCAGACTTGTAAGCTTCGTGCAGCCTTGGCTGGCTAACTAATTCACTCATAGGTTGCCTTATAGCTATGACCAAACATGGGAAAAGCTTCGGGGTAAAACCTTGAGGAAACATCCGATGTATGATGTTGTAGTCCACACAATGAACAATTGTTTCAATATGTTCCGAAACATGGGAAAAAGAATGTGTAAAGATGTGAACCAGATGGGGCGGACAGGCGGACAGAGTAACGTTTACAGAAGCTTTTTTACTATGGAAAGTTCTACATGTTTTATTGTGTGCCAAATAGCATATGGTGGTAATACACATTTGTATCATCTTTTAGTTATTGCTATTATATGTGAACTAATACATTGGTTTGATTTTGTTATCAGAAGAAACAACACAGCCACCTCCAAAAGGTAAAGCTATTACATTAATTGAGATTTTTTTTTAAGATACATATAACATCGAAATTTCGTAACTAAAAACCAATGAGATGAGAAACCATTTTTTTTAAATTTTGTTTGAAATTCAGAAATTCAGAAAAATAGATAGATAGATAGATAGATAGACAGACAGATAGATAGATAGATAGATAGATAGATTGATAGATAGATAGATAGATAGATAGATTGTTAGGCAGATAGAAAAAGATAAATAAACCGATATAAGCGAACACTATCCTAACATTACGTAACCCTATCCTTCAAGCCCATGCACATGTCACTCTCTTGAAACTATACAATAAAGATTCGCAACACTTAACATCTTAAACATGTCATAAGATCAAGTCATCTACACTATCATGACATCACGTAACCAAGAATTTTCACAATATGCCTTCTACACTTTCATGACATCAAGTCATCGGCACTAAAAATGATATCATGTCATTAACACTTCCATTATATCGCGTCGTCGACACTTTCATGACATCACGTCATCAATACGTTCATGACACAATGTCACCGACACTTTTAACCTATTGTGCCACCTTTGGTGTATTATATTAGAACCTATCTTCTCAACTGCTTTCTAGCTAGCTTGGTCATGTTTCAAAGAAGTACAGTTTTCTTACACCCTCTTCTTATTATCTCCCAATTTCTCTCTCACTCTGTCCTTATTTCTCTCTCACTCTGTCCGTATTTCTCTCTCACTCTGTCCCTATTTCGCTCTCACTCTGTCCATATTTCTCTCTTACTCTGTCCCTATTTCTCTCTTACTCTGTCCCTATCTCTCTTACTCTCTCCCTATTTCTCTCTCACTCTGTCCCTATTTGTCTCTCACTCTGTCCCTATTTCTCTCTCACTCTGTCCCTATTTCTCTCTCACTCTGTCCCTATTTCTCTCTCACTCTCTCCCTATTTCTCTCTCACTCTCTCCCTATTTTTCTGTCACTAATTTTAGTCGATTTAATATTTTCTTTTTTTTTTTGGTCCATTCTTCTCTTTGTTCCTGTAACCACCTTGATTTGACCATGTTTTTTTTTAGACACCCTTAAGTCCACCCCAGGTCTACTTGGTATCTGACCTAGGTTTAGAAAGTAAAGACAGTGGATAGCTACATACCACTTTCGTTTCTTTTGACCGTAGACAAATGTTAGCTTGACATCACCTGCCTGCTAGATGGTCAGGTCTGAATGTTAAAACTTTGACTCATGCTTTCCTTTTGTTTCTCCATGACAGTGTGCCCAGGTTGCTTAGCTCAGAGTTGTCTAACTTGCTCTATAGAGTGTGAGATGGGCTTTTATGGCGAGAAATGCGACTCAGGTAATTCTAATGTCTACCCTGCTCTACTATACACCTCTCAACTACATTCATTGTTCTAGTGTTTCCAGTGAATGCGGAAGCTTTGATAAGCGAAGCCTTTCAATAAATAGTAAACTATTACAATTATTTTCTTCACTTTTTATCCTATAGAATCAAATTCTAAGAACTTTTAGCATAAAGTATTTTTTTAATATAAAAGTTAAGTTGGCGAACCGTGATCTTTCAATATGGCGCACTTGCTATTATGTTGTCCATTTATTTTAAATCAGTTGCCACTTTTCTCTTGTCCTTTGTGTACGTTTCTCTTAAGTTTCCCTTATATTGCCAACGCAGCGGCGTAGCTAGGAATTTGGTGACTGGGGGACTTGAACTCTTTAGGGGCCCCTGCATTTTGACAATCGACATCATGACGCGAGACGATGGCGAAATATTAAATGTAAAAACAATCATTTGGGGGGCCCCCGTCTAGCTGTGGCCCGGGGAATTTTCAAATTTGGATCCCCCCCTCCCCCCAAAAAAAGCTACGCAACTGGAAATGTATAAGCAATAAAGTCTCAGAATACGAGCTACCGTTCAGTAAGTAAAACTACGTTTACCTATCTGTCTGTGTACACACAATACTGCTACTGATAAGTCAAAAATTACACAAGTAAATGTATTGAAATAACATGAAAGAGAAGTTCTTGGAAGATATAGCTAAATGATCTGATACATAAGATACTATTTGAGACTGTCACAATTTGGTATTAGAATAGAAGTTTACATACAGTCGATAGGAACATTTTCATCTCAATCTATCGTACAGGTTTGGTGGTACTTCAATATAAACACAGTGATAACAAAACAGAAAAGAATTGCTCTTGATTTTTATATCTTCATTCTCAATTCAGTTAAAAAAAAACTTATTTCATTTATAAACAAAAATATTGTAACGTCGTTCACTGTCCAGGCTCTCTGCCACTGCACCACACGACACTACCAACTCAAAGAACTTGACAACTCAGAGCTCCAAAGTAACGTTAAACTTTGATGTTAATGTCCAATACTGTACAATTGGCAACACCTAACACTGACTGAACCGTCATGTTGACATTCCTCTTGGCTGACCGCTAGTCTAGCGCTGGCCTGGGGCGATTTGCGTCGGCTCGAAATACACACTCTACCAACCCATTTGTATCTTCATTTGACCTCGAACACTGTTATAAAATGTTAAATCAATAGTACAAATAATATAAGTATTAGAATAGCTTGACTGTTAAATACTATAAGTAGCGGTAGGGTACAGCTGAACTGACTAATATTAGAAGAAGTACAATAGCTTGACTGACAAATACTATAAGTAGTAGTGTCACAGGACATACAATATACGCGTCAAGGTAGTATGTCGTTTGTTAGTGGTGCATTACATTAGTTAGTTAAAAAAGATGTTTACATTAGTTAGTTAAAAAAAGATGTTTACATCAGTTAGTTCAAGAAGATGTTTACATTAGTTAGTTAAAAAAGATGTTTACATTAGTTAGTTCAAGAAGATGTTTACATTAGTTAGTTAAAAAAGATGTTTACATTAGTTAGTTCAAGAAGATGTTTACATTAGTTAGTTAAAAAAGATGTTTACATTAGTTAGTTTAAGAAGATGTTTACATTAGTTAGTTTAAGAAGATGTTTACATTAGTTAGTTAAAAAAGATGTTTATATTAGTTAGTTAAAGAAGATGTTTACACCAGTTAGTTAAAACTAAGACATTAGAATTTTCCATATGTGCCAAAAATAGCTTAGATAGTTCCAGGAAAGACATAGATTGTAAAGACTATACAAGTAGATGCATTATATGTCTTGGGTTTTGAGTGACTGATTTAAATGGTTTGAAATGTAAATGTATTGCTTATTTTTTAAGTGTGATTCCAAGTTTTTTTTGAGTAGAGGTACATTTTTTAAAAACTAGTTACTTCGGCAATACGATGGTGTTTGAGTGATCCGAGGGATTATTGAAAGAACACATCAATAATTAACAATGATCATAATTTATCACTATTTCAAACACAATATAGACAATCTCTTCCTCCTTTAATCTACACAATTCCTCGTTACAGGTAGAATAATTGATTACAAACAAGATTACAGTTAAATAAATAAAGCCAAATGAGTACAATTTCACTGGCTTATGATGATATGACCAACGACCCCGATATTTCTAGCCTTAAAGTAAAAAGTACAGTTCCCCTTTCAGACCATGCGGTATGTAGGGCAGATGATGTTTAGGTCATCTGTTTCTTTGGCTAACAGTTAACAAGCACAGCGTCATGTTGCCAACGCAACGACCAGCCGCCTAAATTTTCCCCAACTAAAATCAGCTACCCATTAGAGTTGGGCGCATTAAAAATCCAGAAGTTCAAAATCCCAGTCTTCACTGAGATTCGAAGCCAGGGCCTCAGGTTCGGAAACTAAGTGCTTAACCACTCAACCAACCGCGCATTGTTTTACTTGTATTGCCTCCAAAAATATTTCTCTGTCCCTACCGTCTTGTTTTTCAAAACTTCCCAAGAACTCCCGGAAAAATCTGGCCATTCCATCTCCCGTAGCTTCAGCGTGGCGCCTCGTTTCTAGAACCTAGATAGGCCAATGAGTAAAGCGAGCACATCCTCCCTTGGGTTACCATGGTTAAGCTTTTTTTTTTATGTCTCTTCCGGGGTAGGGATGAAACAGAGGCCTGGCCACCCAGTCCAACAAGTCCGCCACGCCGTTCTACAAAGGGATCGTCGTCAATCGGTAAGCAGATAAGTCGATCCTTCCACGGTATTGTGGGGAGCACAGGAGTATGACAAAAATCCCCCGTGGTTAGCGCGGTCTTCGACCGCTTATAGTGAGTTGGTCGGATCTGGAGGCCTTGCGCAACGTACTTAGTAGGACCCAAAACGTAAATAATGACTGTCATTGTAGAACCTTAGACAGGACTTGAGGGGTTCAGAACTCCCGGTTCAATACAAATACTATAAATCAGTTCGCAATATATCCAATAGATAGGTACAAAAATATAGATTTTGTGGAGTACTTGGTCTTTAAGTGATATAAATATTATTATTTATGAGTTTTCTGAGCCATTTATTCATTGATTTTCTAAAATTTTATAAAACAATGAAGACCTATTATATTGACGTAAGAAGCGTGGTCGAGAGGCTAAGTACGCTTTAAGTTGGTTTGGCTTGGCTACCTATGAAGGGAGCTCGAGGTTCGACACCCGACTTGAGCAGAGATCTGTTTACTGAGCGCATAGAAGCAGCTCGGAAAACCTTCTCCCAGATACCCCCACAAATGAGATAGAACCATAGCGCTGTTAGCATGCTATAAGCATGAAAGTAGCGTTATAGAAAACCTATAATTATTATTATTACCTTCAGTCTAATCGAAAACAGACATAAAATCTCTTTGTTACAAACATATTATCATTTACCAATTGGTAATGTTTTTTTTTTCTTGTAGAAATTGTGTAAATCTAAATAAAACAAACACACACACACACACTTTGACAGTTTTCTTTTTTAAACAATAGTCAATAATAAAGTGCCAGTTATCTGTCTGGGAAAACTAATGAAGACTGGCCAGCAGTCGATGTGGTGTCTGGTGGCCACAAGAGCATTAATTTGGCATTAATTCTGAGAAAGGAGCATTACCTGGCCATAACAGACGTAACAATGGAGACGAATTAGTTAATGCAAAGTTAACTTTAAAGCCAACAATAAGAAGACGATGATTGATCTACCAAAAAAAGGAAAGATTGCTATTGTTATTGGGCGTTTATCTTTACTATTCTTGACCATGTCTTGACAAGAACGTCTTCCTAGGAAACCTTCAACACTAGAAACAAAAATAGAGTCAAAAAGAGAGAGAGAGTGTCTTTCACAAGTTAAAAACAGCGCGAAAGAAACAGAAAGAAGGAAACAGGAAATAAACGAAACACTCAAAGGGCGGAAGCCGTCGTGTAAACCCAGACAGTAGCCATTGGAAACCACAATACTTCAGCAAAAGTCTTTGCAGACTGTAGAATTAAATAGGCTCGGTCCAAGACATATCTATTAAAAACAATGCGTTAGTATTCTAAAGAAGCGTTTCCGATAGATTGGGTAGCAGCAGAGAGTCTCCCTTGCAGAGCTGACCTTTTTGTGTGCGTCAGAGAGCTACCAAAGAATACTCATAGCAATCAATGATACTTGTTAGTTCGCCATAGCTTATTTTAGGCACTATATGATGGACTTATTGGTACATTATGGTTTACTTAGTGTCACCATATAGTTCATTTATCAGTACTCTACAGTAAACATTGGTATACATCATCTATTCTACTTTTGAGCAAATACAAACTATAGCTCTACTCCTGTTCTTTTTTCTTTCTTTCTCAAGTTTGTAATAGCTCCTGTTTGTTACCGTGCAATAAAACATCAGGTTCTTGTGAGCTAAAAGCTCCGAACACTACAGTAAAGCGTAAGTATAGACGTTTGCAATACTTTCATTTTGATTGTAAACAATTTCGGAGTGTCTGGGGAATATTGAACTATTTTACATTATACATATAATTTTACAGAATACATGTGAAAGGATTTTATGATAAACGTACAATAGTCTTCATTAAATATATATATTGTTATAACCCTATTCGCGACGCAAAAGGGTTAACTGTGTGTGATCAGCTGACGTATGTGACACAGACCAGTAATACAGTTTAGCGTGCTATATTGAAAGGCAAGGGATAGTACTGGCATGAACTTTGCACCTGAATAGCGCCCGTGTTATGGTCATCTGATCATAAGCCTGCGCAGACCAGACACAGTGTGTAGGAAAGCGGAAGTTCAAGACCGGAGAGCGTTGAGACAGGGACTGTTAGTCAGCCATGAAGTCGGTCCTGGTGCAGTCCTCCAGTGAAACGTACGAGTCCAGGAAGAGACAGTAGAGTTATGAGTTTAGTACAGTGATATACGGTCTAATGTTGTAGCAGTTAATGGACCTCATTCACCAATCGTAAACAAACAACATTTAGACACGTGATCTTATTGAGAAAACAACGAAACAAACGGTCACGTGACAACCATCATGAATTAAACATGAGATCGTAAATTATATAGAAGAGATAGAGCAGCACGTGGCTAAATGTTGTTTGTTTACGATTGGTGAATGAGGTCCATTGTGTTGCCAATTGTGTCGTATTGGCTATTTGATTTGACCATTATTAAAGTACCAGATTATTTGGAGCCTTGTTGTCAAGTTCTTGATGTGTTGATGTGTTGTGTTGTGTTGAGCAGTGTTTATAGAAGGCCTCAGTAGGAGGGAATCGTAACAATATATATATATTGTTGTTTTTCATTGAATCTGCGTAAAACTATTGGCCTCGTATTGGCTTCGGAGAATGTCTTAGCGGTGTAACTTCTCAAATGGTTACGTTTAGACATTTAATAAAGCAATTTATATATATTCATTATGGCTTCTGTACAAAACATCAAGGGATGCAAAATCTCTACGTTATTGGGTAAAACATGCACCTTGAAACAAAGTAAAATGGCGCTTTTTTTTATAAGAGACTTGAAAACATTGCGTTAGTATTCCAAAAATGCGTTTCCGTGGGACATCTCTGATATTCTGTCTTTCAGCTCACTAAAAAAGATTGCCTTTGGCATCTGTTTGTCCACTATAAGCGATACGTCCTTGATAAGCTTTTTAGGCTTGAACGTCGGACTATAAAGATCGCTGTTTGTAGTGCAGTCTTGCCATCGTATGTCCTTGATGGTGTGCAAACATCTTGGATGAAAGCGTTCAAAAAAGTCTTAGTTGCTTTCTGTAAGGTACCCAAGTCTCAGATCCAGATAGAGGGGTTGAGAGAACCACTGCTTGGTAGACATTTATTTTTGTTGGCAGGTGGAGCGATTTATTTCGCCACACTCTCGCTTGGAGGCGTCCCTGACCAATCTCCATTAAAAGCAATGCGTCATTCGATACACTGCTACCACTCTAAGGGGATGTCTAATCACTGTGATCTTTGGAGCTATGTAGATCTTATTGTGTGACTTTTGGAACATGGCCTCCGTTTTTTTCCGAGGTTTATAGTTAAACTAAAAGAGGTGGCAGCGTACGCAAATACGTTGACCGCGAACTAGATATCATGTTTAGTGTGCGCAAGTAAGGCGTAGAGAAGCTGTGTTATGACCATATCTTTTGTTTTGGTACGGGACAGTAGACTGAAGATTGAACACATTGTAATAATTCACCAGCAAAATAAAATTAGGACTATATTAATTATTCTAAGCTATTGTTACGAATGAACAGTTACAGCTAGAGGTCACTATGTGTGACCCCGGCATGATGACACTGCAGCAGGTGTTCTCTGGAATCTATGCGTGTAAACAAAGACATGATGTGACGTGTCCTCAAGTGTTGTTCCAGGGGACGAACAGATCTAAGGAGGGTGCAGTTACTAATGAACAGTGACAGATAGAGGTCACTATGTGTGACCCCGGCATGATGACACTGCAGCAGGTGTTCTCTGGAATCGACATGTATAAACAACGACAGAATGTGATGTTTCCTCCCATGTTGTTCCAGAGGATACTAGCAGTGTTTTTGCAACAATAGACAAGCGATTAGGGACTCTATATAAACCAGAGAGTTCATGTAAAAAGAGTCAGTACAATCGTCGTTACTGTTGTCTACTGTGCGAGACAGTAGAAGAGAGTGGACTTGAGCCGATACAGTCGATACAGTCGATGTAAGACGTATACGCTACATTTTACAATGACGAATTGTTATAGCTAATAGTCAATAAAGTTATATAAAGCTGAAAGTTGAGTTGTCAAGTTCTTTACAGTGTTTTTATTTGTGTGCCTACTAGTACATTTAGCCAGAAGATTCAGAAATACATAACACTATCTTAACTGGAAATAGTTAGTCATTTGCTTTGAAATGAAATCTTGACCTATCAGATTTATGGACGAAAAAAAATTATTAAATTTACCGAGGTATGTTTAGTTACTGTGTTTTAAGAGCTTTATAAAGTGTTTACACTTAAAGTGAGGAGAGCCTTGTAGACAGCTTTTACTTTGATGACAAGGCTAATGGAGCCTACACTAAGATGATGGGCAAATGTTTCATTAGGTCTATTCAACTTGTTCATGTTTGCAAAGAAATGTTTTAGTGTACAGCTGTAAGCCAGCGACGTAAACGGTGTTAAGTTTTTTTCCCTTTGATGTTACATGGAAAATTTTCATTCATTAAACATTCTACACAACATTATATTTTCGAGAATGAAACATTTTCGAACCAATATAACGGTCAACATATTTTTTTTATTTCGCGATGTGGCCAATGAGATTTTTTTCCCCATAAATATGCAAATACCATAAAATAAAAAAAAATATCGTTAGAGTCGTATTCGAAAATTTATATATCTATACTATAAAGTAGAAAGTAAGGCGTATGTATGTATGTATGTATGTATGTTAAGAATAGAAATCAAAACCGTTTGACCAATCTTGATAAAACTTGGCATAAATGTTCCTTGGATAATAACTGGTACTGTAGTGTATATATTGTCACCCTTAAACAAACTTAAGACCCTCAAAAAAAAAGTTGACCAACTCTAAGAAAGCATTATAATTTCATCGATTCTGGCCGTGTTCCCCATGTCTACATGAGAAAACATCGAAAGGATCTAGATCTAGTTTTAAGAACTACACTTTGCGCAGTTAGTTTTTTTCGTTGACACATGAAAATACAAAATATAGTCCATTGATTTCTTTATTTAATAAAATTAACCTTCAAATTTGTGTTTCAAAACCATTTTTTTAATATAAATTCGTATTCATATCTGCGAATTTAGGATTCCTGACGTACATTATTCCATAAGACAATACCGTAATGTTACACATCTTTTAATTCCTAGGTCTAAAATTCTAATTCAACTCTAAGATGATAATACCTCTCTACGCAAATATAGATTTATACTTGAACACATGAACATACTAAATATAGTCGAATCATTTTATATTTTAATCAAATTAACATTCAGTTTTGTTTTTCTAAAGCAGGGGTTCTCAAATAGTGGGTCGCGACCCCCTTGGGGGTCGATTGATGATTTGCGCGGGGTCGCCTAAGACCATCGAAAATATGAATTGTTATTGTCTATTCTTCTATTGCTGTATGTATGTGTGTGTGTGTGTGGGGGGGTCGCGGCAGAGTGGGGTATTGTAAAAAGGGGTCGCCGAGCTTAAAAGGTTGAGAACCGCTGTTCTAAAGCATTTTTCATACATTCGTTCGCTAAAGCTGGAAAACCTTGTTAAGATATATTCTAATAGTTTCATATATAAATTGCGTACATCTAGTAAAAAAGGTTACGCATGCGCAGAGCGAAGCCTTCACTCACGCACATAATGAACTCTATCCAAGCCTATGGACCTCATTCACCAATCGTAAACAAACAACATTTAGCCACGTGATTCTCTATCTCTTCTATACAAATTAGGCAATCCATAAAGGCTGTCACGTGATACGTTTTATTCATTGTTTGATCAATAATATCACGTGGCTAAATGTTGTTTGTTACGATTGGTGAATGAGGTCCATTAGTCTAGATCTAGATCTATGTCTAACTCAAGATCTACTTTATACTTTAACACATGAACATACAAAATTAAGTCTATTCATTTTAAATTTTAATCAAATAAATGTAGGCCTACAAGCAAATGTTTTTATTTTTAAATGGATTTAAGTCGATTAGCTATTTTGATAGCTCAATTTACACTATTTTACATTTACGCATTCGCTTTACTAATAACATTATTATTTCGTTTAATTGTTTACAAAACACTCTCAGTGACTATATCGACAGTGATACGAAAATAAAGACCCGCGGGTAATATAAATATATACAAGAATTGCTCGCTTAAGAGTATTGGATGTCATACTATTATTTTTGGTTTGTTTTTTTCTTCTGTTCTCTAGCATGTGACGCTCATTGTCTCAATGAAGATATCTGTAAAAAGCCTACAGTACCGTGTACGCATGGTTGTGTTACAGGCTACTATGGCGGCAGATGTGAAATAGGTACCTTCTCATAAGAAAGAGAATATTTAGACTTGCAGACTTACCACTCATCATACTTTCTGCGACTTGTGGTGCTCACCCTGACACTCTATACATCTACATAAAGTAATCAACTCAGTGTAGGAGGATTGAAAATAAAATGATCAATTTAATACTGTGACTATGATATATTTACATTCAAAGTAATTATTTCAATATCTAGACTTCAGATATGTATCTAATGTAAACTTACGTTATATCATTGATAAGTAACAATCTAAGCACCTTTCAGAATGCGGTATACAAATTTTTAAAAATCATACTCCACTGGTATTAGCAGTCCTGTACTGGAGAAAAAGACTCAAAGACTGACACGGACTATGCTATGCTGAAAATTCAACGCCAACACCAGCTATGGTAATCCAAAACGAGCAATGTTAAACCAGTAATGGCGCTCTATAGAAAAAAAAAAAATCAAAGACTAGAAATACGAATCAAAACCACATTGAAAATATACTAGTGATAATAAAAACCTCACCTTAAATAGGGGTTAAAAAGTCGAAATACCCTACCAAGTACTAGATCCAAGGCAATACGTTTAAGGCTGTTCACAAGTTTAAAAACCAATAAACTTTTCTGGACCAAAAACACAGCTTATTGTAATAAGCTTACAATGGCGAAAAAAAAAAAAAGTGTAAATTGACGTCACGACGTGGCACACACAAAAAAATGTTAATGACGTCATACAAATTATGTCATAACACCAAGAAGAATGCAGCGCATACTTCCCAAAATAAAACAATGAACTCTTTCATCTTGAAACCAAAATCTCGACATATTGCCGAAGTTTCAAATATTTTACTTTCCAAAGATCAGTTTTCTCTTGACAAGAAGATACTCATTTGTGATTCAGTTCCCAAGCTTACTCGAAGTCCTATCCTTCACTAAGTCCTCTTACTTTCTTGAAGTACACCACATCAGACTATTCAAATTGCAAAAAAGTTAAGGATTTCTCTAAATGGTTATTAGTAAGCCCATATCTTACTATGACATTAAAGACAGTTACACAGACGATGTCTCTAATTATAGTGCAGTGTAGGTTAATAACACGGTTTTCGGAGTAGTTTAAATTTAAAATCCCAGCAAATCCAGCTGTATCCCTAAAATCTCTTTTGGAGCTCCATCTATTGTAGTAATGATTTATCTACTTTCAAAATTCTAAGACCGTCTACAAATGAATAAAAATATATGCTGTCTCTGTTGTTTCCTTTAATTATCGAATTAATTTCTCATTAACCAACACATTGTCATCAATGTCTCGTACAAATATTATTTGTTGTGTAGTATCTTTCAGAACCCTCGTTCCTGGTAATGGAGTAGAACTTTAGAGAACTTATCTTTTGAATTAACTGTGGTGTAAACTCAATGGAATGAATTCTAGATGTGACATTTTTCTAAATACACTTACAGCTAGTCTAAATACACTTACAGTTTTAAACACATTTTAATATTCCGACCCATATAGTGCTGATCTACACATAGGTCATATATTTATTTATATGATTAATATTTACGAGACAAAAATACTAGCAGCTTTCTGAGAAATTTATTTTTTTTGAAACAGATTTTGTTGGCCTAATAAATCTTTTTGTGGTCTTTTGCTGTTTATTTTTTTTATCCTCGTCGGTCATGAATGCACCAAGAGTGTTGCTAGGCTTAGATTTAAAGTCAACTACTTGAGACTACGGTTTCATTGCAAATGAGACATCATGCTTTTTTTCTGTTACAATTTATAAACAATTATCTATTCCATGTCAGCTTATCTGTAATATCACGACGTTTTAGAATTCAACACTAAAAGTGGCAATGTTTGAAGAAGCTCACACTATGCAGCTTTAATATATGCAGTGAAGCATAGAAACACAAAACATGAAGTTAGCAGCTGCTTGTTTGAAAAGCATGTCACGGATATTATTGCGCTTGTACACGTTTGAATTCAGCTGAAAGACACAGTAGTGTGAATCATATCAATTGAAATTTAAAATATTACTTCCTAGGGTAGGCCATAGTTAGCTCGTCCACTGACTCACTGATCTAAACTAACTCTATAGTGGTTTGTTTTAAAAGAAGATATTGGTTTGATTTATCTTTTCTAAGTTTCTTTTACTTGCTAAAACGTTTGACTTTTTAAAAGTTCCTAGAGCGCTATAGTTTTGACTTGTTTACAGTATTTAGACTGCTATCCTACCAACTTGTTTAAATCACATAAACTGCTCATTATTGGCTTATCTCGAGTGCTGTTACCGCGTGTTGTTTAGTTGCATCAAATAGCTGGTAGACCACTAAACCGTTGTAGGCGTAATATATAAAACTTCAAATAACTTGAATAACTTCTTGTAAATAATATTAAAATAACTTAAATTATATATAGACAAAAGCAACTTGTTAAGAAATAAAATAATTGTACTTGACTTTAATAATGCTATTCTTTAACAAAAATCTAACTCACTACAACAACACAACCTTTCAGTCTCACGCCCTGGAGTCGTCTCCCCTAAATAACACCAAATGACGACAATGCCATCTATGTTGCATCATTCACAACCAATTGCTGACCTCTTCCCACTGTCACCAAAGAAACACATACACACACACACTCCATAACACGAAGTACATAACACTACTATCTCAATGACCTGTTGAAAGTACATATACTGCTATCTTACTTGTTCAAAGTACCGTACATATACTGCTATCTTTAAAGTACTGTACATAAACTGCAATCTAAACTACTATCTCAACCATCCTACAGCCTGTCAACCCTTCTGTAAAAATAACAAGTGTGAGCAGCAGAGTGGTTTATGTGATGAGGGTTGCACTGAAAACGCTACTGGCGCCGAATGTGGTAAGTGTTACAGCCAGACCCATCGTTAGAGAAGGCCTGATCACTGGGTAGTTTAGACCAATAGCTCGTGGAAGTGTCTCAATGGGCTGAGTGATAGAAACGTAACTTTACCTATTCAGTAAAGAGATGTAGTTTATAGTTAAGGCACACAACTCTATTTCATAGTTAAAGCAGAGAAACATATATATATATATATATATTCAGACACTGCGTTCTGTCACAACAAGAAAAAAAATAGGCTGTTCTTAATTTGTACAAAGCTTAAATCAACTCACCCTGTCTGTCTGGTAATAATTGTGTACGCGTTATTTCTCCAACACCCATTTTTGAATCACTTTGAAATAGGAAATGACTTATTAGTTAATTTGCTATTGGTAATCAATTATTTTGTTTGGTATCGAACAAGGGAAAGAATTCGTACTGACAGATGTGGTGGTATAAGTTGAATTATTTCCCTTCAGGAGGCTTAAACCTTGAGTGAGTTTTTTTTTGTGTATTGAAAAAGCGATCACGGTAATATTGGATAAATGGTTACTTCGCCACCCCCCTCCCTTTTTTCAAACTGGTCCAGACAAGTGATACAAGTGATAGGTCCAGACAAGTGATAGGTCCAGACAAGTGATAGGTCCAGACAAGTGATACAAGTGATAGGTCCAGACAAGTGATAGGTCCAGACAAGTGATACAAGTGATAGATCCAGACAAGTGATAGGTCCAGACAAGTGATAGGTTCAGACAAGTGATACAAGTGATAGGTCCAGACAAGTGATACAAGTGATAGGTCCAGACAAGTGATAGGTCCAGACAAGTGATACAAGTGATAGGTCCAGACAAGTGATAGGTCCAGAGAAGTGATACAAGTGATAGGTCCAGACAAGTGATAGGTCCAGACAAGTGATAGGTCCAGACAAGTGATACAAGTGATAGGTCCAGACAAGTGATAGGTCCAGACAAGTGATACAAGTGATAGGTCCAGACAAGTGATAGGTCCAGACAAGTGATAGGTCCAGAAAAGTGATAGGACCAGACAAGTGATAGGTCCAGACAAGTGATACAAGTGATAGGTCCAGACAAGTGATAGGTCCAGACAAGTGATACAAGTGATAGGTCCAGACAAGTGATAGGTCCAGACAAGTGATACAAGTGATAGGTCCAGACAAGTGATACAAGTAATAGGTCCAGACAAGTGATAGGTCCAGACAAGTGATACAAGTGATAGGTCCAGACAAGTGATAGGTCCAGACAAGTGATAGGTCCAGACAAGTGATACAAGTGATAGGTCCAGACAAGTGATAGGTCCAGACAAGTGATACAAGTGATAGGTCCAGACAAGTGATAGGTCCAGACAAGTGATACAAGTGATAGGTCCAGACAAGTGATAGGTCCAGACAAGTGATACAAGTAATAGGTCCAGACAAGTGATAGGTCCAGACAAGTAATACAAGTGATAGGTCGAGACAAGTGATAGGTCCAGACAAGTGATAGGTCCAGACAAGTGATACAAGTGATAGGTCCAGACAAGTGATAGGTCCAGACAAGTGATACAAGTGATAGGTCCAGACAAGTGATACAAGTGATAGATCCAGACAAGTGATAGGTCCAGACAAGTGATAGGTTCAGACAAGTGATACAAGTGATAGGTCCAGACAAGTGATACAAGTGATAGGTCCAGACAAGTGATAGGTCCAGACAAGTGATACAAGTGATAGGTCCAGACAAGTGATACAAGTGATAGGTCCAGAGAAGTGATACAAGTGATAGGTCCAGACAAGTGATAGGTCCAGACAAGTGATAGGTCCAGACAAGTGATACAAGTGATAGGTCCAGACAAGTGATAGGTCCAGACAAGTGATACAAGTGATAGGTCCAGACAAGTGATAGGTCCAGACAAGTGATACAAGTGATAGGTCCAGACAAGTGATAGGTCCAGACAAGTGATAGGTCCAGAAAAGTGATAGGTCCAGACAAGTGATAGGTCCAGACAAGTGATACAAGTGATAGGTCCAGACAAGTGATAGGTCCAGACAAGTGATAGGTCCAGACAAGTGATACAAGTGATAGGTCCAGACAAGTGATAGGTCCAGACAAGTGATAGGTCCAGACAAGTGATACAAGTGATAGGTCCAGACAAGTGATAGGTCCAGACAAGTGATACAAGTGATAGGTCCAGACAAGTGATACAAGTGATAGGTCCAGAGAAGTGATACAAGTGATAGGTCCAGACAAGTGATAGGTCCAGACAAGTGATAGGTCCAGACAAGTGATACAAGTGATAGGTCCAGACAAGTGATAGGTCCAGACAAGTGATACAAGTGATAGGTCCAGACAAGTGATAGGTCCAGACAAGTGATACAAGTGATAGGTCCAGACAAGTGATAGGTCCAGACAAGTGATAGGTCCAGAAAAGTGATAGGTCCAGACAAGTGATAGGTCCAGACAAGTGATACAAGTGATAGGTCCAGACAAGTGATACAAGTAATAGGTCCAGACAAGTGATAGGTCCAGACAAGTGATACAAGTGATAGGTCCAGACAAGTGATAGGTCCAGACAAGTGATAGGTCCAGACAAGTGATACAAGTGATAGGTCCAGACAAGTGATAGGTCCAGACAAGTGATAGGTCCAGACAAGTGATAGGTCCAGACAAGTGATAGGTCCAGACAAGTGATAGGTCCAGACAAGTGATACAAGTGATAGGTCCAGACAATTGATAGGTCCAGACAAGTGATACAAGTAATAGGTTCAGACAAGTGATAGGTCCAGACAAGTGATACAAGTGATAGGTCCAGACAAGTGATAGGTCCAGACAAGTGATAGGTCCAGACAAGTGATACAAGTGATAGGTCCAGACAAGTGATAGGTCCAGACAAATGATACAAGTGATAGGTCCAGACAAGTGATACAAGTAATAGGTCCAGACAAGTGATAGGTCCAGACAAGTGATACAAGTGATAGGTCCAGACAAGTGATAGGTCCAGACAAGTGATACAAGTGATAGGTCCAGACAAGTGATAGGTCCAGACAAGTGATAGGTCCAGACAAGTGATACAAGTGATAGGTCCAGACAAGTGATAGGTCCAGACAAGTGATACAAGTGATAGGTCCAGACAAGTGATAGGTCCAGACAAGTGATAGGTCCAGACAAGTGATAGGTCCAGACAAGTGATAGGTTCAGACAAGTGATAGGTCCAGACAAGTGATAGGTCCAGACAAGTGATAGGTTCAGACAAGTGATAGGTCCAGACAAGTGATAGGTCCAGACAAGTGATAGGTCCAGACAAGTGATAGGTCCAGACAAGTGATAGGTTCAGACAAGTGATAGGTCCAGACAAGTGATAGGTCCAGACAAGTGATAGGTCCAGACAAGTGATAGGTCCAGACAAGTGATAGGTTCAGACAAGTGATAGGTCCAGACAAGTGATAGGTCCAGACAAGTGATAGGTCCAGACAAGTGATAGGTTCAGACAAGTGATAGGTCCAGACAAATGATAGGTCCAGACAAATGATAGGTCCAGACAAGTGATAGCGCGTTGAGAAAGCTAAAAGTACGCAATTGCGCTAAACAAAAACAAATGGTAATATTTAGCTCACTGTAAATAAACCAACCCACGTCGTAAATCAAAGCATCTTTCAACAGATTTGTGAAACAAATGATGAGCAAACTGTTCAATTCTTTATGTATACTGAGAATCGTTGGATTTCGAAAGAGAGTTTTATTGCTTGTTTTGTTAAGCATTTTAATACAATTTTGATTTTTTTTGGGGGGAAATAGAAATATTCATTGGTTTGCGATGACTTAAAGAAGGCTAAATAAAAAGATTAGTTTTACATAGTTTTACATTTAACACACATGAATAAAACCAAACTATGACTCTAAGAGATGGCTTTTTATTGATTTAATCAATTTCTATTTTGTTGAGTTATTTAATGCATTTTTAAGTGTTTTACAATCTCACATAACTTGTTTGTTGACAAATGAATTACTGCCTAAAGACATCTGTGTCTATGCAATTCACTTAACAATGCTGTTTGAAGAAATGATGTTTCGCTTCTAGGATGCAATGAATTAAAAGATCTAAATATAAATGACAATGTTCAAACACCTGTTTCTGATATTTAAATTAAGTTACATGAAAAAAATAGATTGACAAGTTAAGTCTTGATAGAAAGAATGTTAACACAGGAGGCACAACAGAGATAGGACTGCACATCCATGTTCCTGTACATTCCAAAACTGGGGTCGAAAAATGGAATTATTTGTTAGCTTTTCTATTAACTTACAAGGTTAAACTGGATATAGGGCTTTACTCACAATAAGTAAAGGGAGCGACTGGATGTAGCCACTAGAGGAGACCTTCACCTTGCTTTGGCTAATTTAAACCTTGACATTTCTAATAGTATCAGACTGAAGGATACACAAGAGTCCCAGCTTAATAATTTCATAATTTTATTAGTAAATTCAGCAGTTATAATATATATATATATATTAATTTAAGATTAAATTTTGTGTGAAGTCACTGCAAGTAATTTGATATCATTTTTGAACAATAGTTATAAAATTTACGATCTCTTCTTGACAGCATGAAAATTAAGAAACAAATTACATTTTATTCAAATTTGTCTTCTCACGCTTCTTTATTAGTATTTTTCTTGGAGGCGGATTTTAAACAAAAAGTACGAAAAGGGGGAGGTAGTCCGTAAAAAGGTTGAAAACCACTGATCTAGACTAACAAATACAAATCTGTGCAATAACAGATAGTTGTATCCATCGTATTTGTTGAGCGCTAGTTCATGCTGAAAGCTTTGTTGTATCCATCGTATTTGTTGAGCGCTAGTTCATTCTGAAAGCTTTGTTGTATCCATCGTATTGGTTGAGCGCTAGTTCATGCTGAAAGCTTTGTTGTATCAACTTGTATCCATCGTATTTGTTGAGAGCTAGTTCATGCTGAAAGCTTTGTTGTATCAACTTGTATCCATCGTATTTGTTGAGCGCTAGTTCATGCTGAAAGCTTTGTTGTATCCATCGTATTTGTTGAGCGCTAGTTCATGCTGAAAGCTTTGTTGTATCAACTTGTATCCATCGTATTTGTTGAGCGCTAGTTCATGCTGAAAGCTTTGTTGTATCCATCGTATTTGTTGAGCCCTAGTTCATGCTGAAAGCTTTGTTGTATCCATCGTATTTGTTGAGCGCTAATTAATGCTGAAAGCTTTGTTGTATCCATCGTATTTGTTGAGCGCTAGTTCATGCTGAAAGCTTTGTTGTATCCATCGTATTTGTTGAGCGCTAGTTCATGCTGAAAGCTTTGTTGTATCAACTTGTATCCATCGTATTTGTTGAGCGCTAGTTCATGCTAAAAGCTTTGTTGTATCCATCGTATTTGTTGAGCGCTAGTTCATGCTGAAAGCTTTGTTGTATCAACTTGTATCCATCGTATTTGTTGAGCGCTAGTTCATGCTGAAAGCTTTGTTGTATCCATCGTATTTGTTGAGCCCTAGTTCATGCTGAAAGCTTTGTTGTATCCATCGTATTTGTTGAGCGCTAATTAATGCTGAAAGCTTTGTTGTATCCATCGTATTTGTTGAGCGCTAGTTCATGCTGAAAGCTTTGTTGTATCCATCGTATTTGTTGCGCGCTAGTTCATGCTGAAAGCTTTGTTGTATCCATCGTATTGGTTGAGCGCTAGTTTATGCTGAAAGCTTTGTTGTATCCATCGTATTTGTTGAGCGCTAGTTCATGCTGAAAGCTTTGTTGTATCAACTTGTATCCATCGTATTTGTTGAGCGCTAGTTCATGCTGAAAGCTTTGTTGTATCCATCGTATTTGTTGAGCGCTAGTTCATGCTGAAAGCTTTGTTGTATCCATCGTATTTGTTGAGCGCTAGTTCATGCTGAAAGCTTTGTTGTATCCATCGTATTTGTTGAGCGCTAGTTCATGCTGAAAGCTTTGTTGTATCCATCGTATTTGTTGAGCGCTAGTTCATGCTGAAAGCTTTGTTGTATCCTTCGTATTTGTTGAGCGCTAGTTCATGCTGAAAGCTTTGTTGTATCCATCGTATTTGTTGAGCGCTAGTTAATGCTGAAAGCTTTGTTGTATCCATCGTTTTTGTTGAGCGCTAGTTCATGCTGAAAGCTTTGTTGTATCCATCGTATTTGTTGAGCGCTAGTTCATTCTGAAAGCTTTGTTGTATCCATCGTATTGGTTGAGCGCTAGTTCATGCTGAAAGCTTTGTTGTATCAACTTGTATCCATCGTATTTGTTGAGAGCTAGTTCATGCTGAAAGCTTTGTTGTATCAACTTGTATCCATCGTATTTGTTGAGCGCTAGTTCATGCTGAAAGCTTTGTTGTATCCATCGTATTTGTTGAGAGCTAGTTCATGCTGAAAGCTTTGTTGTATCAACTTGTATCCATCGTATTTGTTGAGCGCTAGTTTATGCTGAAAGCTTTGTTGTATCCATCGTATTTGTTGAGCGCTAGTTTATGCTGAAAGCTTTGTTGTATCCATCGTATTTGTTGAGCGCTAGTTCATGCTGAAAGCTTTGTTGTATCCATCGTATTTGTTGAGCGCTAGTTCATGCTGAAAGCTTTGTTGTATCCTTCGTATTTGTTGAGCGCTAGTTTATGCTGAAAGCTTTGTTGTATCCATCGTATTTGTTGAGCGCTAGTTTATGCTGAAAGCTTTGTTGTATCCATCGTATTTGTTGAGCGCTAGTTTATGCTGAAAGCTTTGTTGTATCCATCGTATTTATTGAGCGCTAGTTTATGCTGAAAGCTTTGTTGTATCCATCGTATTTGTTGAGCGCTAGTTTATGCTGAAAGCTTTGTTGTATCCATCGTATTTGTTGAGCGCTAGTTCATGCTAAAAGCTTTGTTGTATCCATCGTATTTGTTGAGCGCTAGTTTATGCTGAAAGCTTTGTTGTATCCATCGTATTTGTTGAGCGCTAGTTTATGCTGAAAGCTTCCTCAGTACGTTCGGATCCCATCACTCGTCTTCACCACTTGGAATGTTGAGACGGATGGAAGGTGGTATCTGGGTGATCGCTTTTTTGATGCAAAAGAAAAGGTAAACGACCTGAGTTCGTACTCGATGGTTAGCCTGCTCAGCCTTTTCAAGGCAATACACCAACCACTGTGCCAGGAAAGTGCTTAAGGAAATCAATTTGTTTGAAGAAAAATATTTTTTACAATACCTCTATTCAAGTCACTCCTTCGTGAGATTTCGTTGTATACTTTTCATTATTTTATTCTATGTTTTATTTTATTTCAAGTTGTATAAGGGAGTTATTGTCTTTTCAAAACATGTATATTTTAATGTTGTTTTTTCTTTAATTTTTTTTCTGTTCTTTATTACATTTTGCTGTTTTTTTTTGCAGTTGATTTTCTGTTTCTTTTCTTTTTTTTTCTAATGCGCTTCAGTTCTTTTTTTTTTTTTTTAATAAATTTTTTATTTTCTCATTTTGTTTGTATTTCAACACACTGTTTTTCTATATTTTTAAAATCACACTTATGTTCTTTGTTCCCCCCTATTTGTAGGGAAAGAAGAAACTGCCAAAGAAGTTACCGAGGAAAGTTCCAACTTACTGACATTTATATTGATCCCTGTTCTTCTTATCTTGGTGCTAGCCGCCGCCATGACGTCTATATTGTTCTTTAGAAAACGGCATCATACCCGACATGACGCAGAAGATAATCGTCGGGTTAAGAAAAATAAAAAAAATACGGAGGAAGAAGACGAAGAAGACAGTTTAGAGCTAGAAGATGAGGATGACTAATGCACCCCACATCACACATCACCACACGTCACACATCACCACACGTCACACATCACACTGTTCTTTCCACATGTTGTATATATCAAGTCCCACTTTCAGATGTAGAGGCCTCCGAGGCAGATGATGTAAATTTCTTATGTATATTTATTTTAGAATGTAATGTTTACAAAGTTTAATTATTTGCACAAACGTTTTTGTCTAGGATTGTCAGTTTTACGTTCGGCTATAAGAAAACATAAAGAGGAAATGGAAATATGGTTCGTTATTGAAGTTGTGTACATAATGCAGGTGTTTTATTTAATGGCGATATCAAATAAATTGTGATGAAACTTTTATTGTTTTTTGTTTTAATCAAGTTCAATGTCCCCAATTGTTGTCAGCCACTTTCTCTCTATAACCTGATTCCCTAAACCAAAGCTATTGGCATGTGCTACCAGACATTTTTCCATCCGAAATGAGACATTATACATACTTAGTACCCCTTTCGGACATTTAGTCATTAGGATCTTTATGGAAGGTAGTTAGGTTCCCCTTTTTAGACCTTTCCATCTGTAGGGCAGATGATGTTAAGGTCATCAGTTTCTTCTGCCAACGGTTAACGAGCATGATGTCACAACGACCTCAAGCCTTGACTTTCCCCAACTAATTAGATTAAGATGGACTCAGGAGCGCCCTAAAAATCCCGGCATTGAAAATCCAAGTCTTCACCTAGATTCGAACCCAGACAGGATCCCTGGTTCGGAACCCAAGCGCTTAACCTTTCAGCCGCCGCGTCCACTTTACTTTTTCTAACTACTGTTTGATAACCGTCGAAATCGGGTTCACTCTGGGGTATTCTGGGATAGAATACTTAAAGCCACTATTTTCTCTAAATTTTAACTCGAGAACAACAGTTCAGAAGTCAAGTGTTTTACAACTCAAGCCACCAAGCTCCATAACTCAAATGTTTTAACAATCATATAACAATTATACAACAATCCTTTACTTAATTTATAATTCAATGTTTCCAGTATTTAACATAAGCATAAAAAAAGGACTAGATCGAAAGTAATCGATTGTGGCTCCTCATTGGATGAAAACGCTAGAGAGAAGTAATGAGTTGTCTCTTACGAATTATGTAAAATTATTACAGTTACTTCCCTTTTTCTTAAAAAACTGTTCTCAAGACAGTAGTCAAACCTTGTCCAATAATTCTAATGTTGTTGTTTTTCCTTCTTATTGATCTTTATGAAATCAGATCCTCCATAGGTTGTATAATACATTTTAATAGCCTTGTAATTTCACATTGTGTTACGAGTTTTTGTGTTATATTCAACCCACGCTTTATACATTGGAACAGATTTCCTGAACAAAGATAAACATTTTGGTCAGAACTGTCTACCTGTATGACCCGAGTTCTTGTCCGTTCAATAAATTGTGGGAGTACCAGTGACTTGGGTAAGGTATCTCCAGGTCTGAAGTGACTGGGTCAATATAACTCTAGGTCGGCCCTGACTAAGTACGGTATCTCTTGGCCAGCAGTGAATGGGGGTAAAGTATCTCCAGGTCTGGATGTACAGAGGCAAGGTATCTCTAGGTCAGCATGACTATGGTAAGATAACTCCAGTTCTCCAATGACTGGGGTAAGGTTGAGTCCTTGGCGCTTAGATCTCAACTTGATCTAATTGCATCCGACCCTTTTCTGAATATGGTCCAGTTCCCAGACGATTACATTTTTGCTACAGTACTGAGAGAGCAACAACTAGACACCGAAACAACCGATCAAAGTTATAGAAATAATACGGAGCTTATATCTATTCTAAAAGCAGCAGTCATGTGGTAATGTTGGCTATATTTCTGATATATGCACATTTCTTATATATTATTCTACTACGGCCACCGTCATGGGCTATGGATCATCTCATGAAACTAAGATGTATGTCATTAGCTGTGGTAGGGACAATGTCGTTCACACATCCAAGGAAAGTGTTGACACAGTTTAGGGTCAGCGGCATCGCATGGTGTAGAACTGAACGCTACTAACTTCCTAAGGGTCGCCGGCTCGTGACTTTTCCTTAGTGTTGACTCTCTAAGGTTTTTACATGACGTGGTATAGCCGCAAGGCAGCAGAGGTTTGAATTTAGAGGTTTTCTTCTCCTAGGTGGGTAGCTTGCCCGAAGCTTACTGGTTTAGGCGCTAGTAACTTATCTTCGCCATTTCTCCTCTTTGTAAAAACAGTTCTGCAGGACTCAATATCTGAGCCACACGTGAAGGACAGAAGTTGGACAGGTAGCCAGAGGCTATTTTAGACTCATGTCATTAGGAAGCATTTAATAGATAGTTGAGTGCATCTATCCATCACCACTTCTGGCAATGACAACCTTGTGTACATATACTTATAGTACCAGATGTCCGAGCCTCGCACGGTTGAATACTTTGTTAAGAAAGGATATATACCCAAATCATTTTGGAAATACCTATGTAATTACGAAAATGAACAATGGGGTAAAGACTATCAATATGAAGAGTTGCGTATTGTGTTCTGTTAGTTCTAATGGACCTCATTCACCAATCGTAAACAAACAGCATTTAGCCAGGTGATAATATTGATAAAACAATGAAAAAAAAAGTCACATGAATGCCATTGTGTATTACGTAATTTGTATAGAAACGATAGAGAATCACGTGGCTAAATGTTGTTTGTTTACGATTGGTGAATGAGGTTCATTGTAGTTAGAATAGAAAGATTTCTAAGTCTCCCAACAGTCTAGAAAAACCTTAGCTCACGTTGTGTCGTTTTACATTTAAACTATTGGCTGGAATAGTCTTTGCAGTGTAACTTCTCAAATGGTTACTTTTAGACATATAAACATGAACTCTTGAAACTGTGAATACAACAGAACTGAAGTATCAACGTGAACGCTTGAAACAGAATATAGCAGAACTGAAGTATCAACGTGAACGCTTGAAACAGAATATAGCAGAACTGAAGTATCAACGTGAACGCTTGAAACAGAATATAGCAGAACTGAAGTATCAACGTGAACGCTTGAAACAGAATATAGCAGAACTGAAGTATCAACGTGAACGCTTGAAACAGAATATAGCAGAACTGAAGTATCAACGTGAACGCTTGAAACAGAATATAGCAGAACTGAAGTATCCACGTGAACGCTTGAAACAGAATATAGCAGAACTGAAGTATCAACGTGAACACTTGAAACTGAGAAAACAACAGAACTGAAGCATAAATGTGAACGTTTGAAACTCAGAATACAACAGAACTAAAGCATAAACATGAAAAACAGAACTGAAGTATAAACGTGAACACTTGAAACTGAGAATACCACAGAACTGAAGTATAAACTTGAATATTTGGAATTGAGATTACGACAGAACTAAAGCATAAACGTGAACACTTGAAACAGAGAATACAACAGAACTGAAGTATAGACGTGAACGCTTGAAATAGATAATACAACAGAACTAAAGCATAAACGTGAACACTTGAAACATAGAATACAACAGAACTGAAGTATAGACGTGAACGCTTGAAATAGATAATACAACAGAACTAAAGCATAAACGTGAACACTTGAAACAGAGAATAGAACAGAACTGAAGTATAGACGTGAACGCTTGAAATAGATAATACAACAGAACTAAAGCATAAACGTGAACACTTGAAACAGAGAATACAACAGAACTGAAGTATAGACGTGAACGCTTGAAACTGAGAATACGACAGAAGTGAAGCATACAAGTGAACGACGGAACTGAAGTATAAACGTGAACTCTTGTAACATAAAAAAATGCCTTCTTGAGATTCATATTCAATTTTATTTTTAATCATCATTATTGTTGCCATGGGCATCTTCTCCGTTAGTGAAATAGGTCTTCCTCCTGCGGTACAAGATACAAATTAGGGCCACAAGGACCACGTTGACGACGGGAAGAGCGAGAACGAAAAAAAACAAATTGTCGTCCGTATTTTCACTACCAATCTCTGAAATAGAGAAACATAGACATTACAAACCTCTGGAATAGAGAAACATAGACATTACAAACCTCTGGAATAGAGAAACATAGACATTACAAACCTCTGGAATAGAGAAACATAGACATTACAAACCTTGTCTGTTTAAGGCAGTGTTTCCCAAACTGTGTTCCATGGTACCCTAGTGTTTCCCGAGGCCTGAATTGGTGTTTCACGAACTACTGGAATAATTAACTAGTAGGCCACCAAGTGAATTTATCTCTCTAAAAAATAATCAAAGTGTTCCGCTAAATATTCAGACTGTGCGAAGTGTTCCGCTAAATATTCAGACTGTGCGAAGTGTTCCGCTAAATATTCAGACTGTGCGAAGTTTTCCGCTAAATATTCAGACTGTACGAGGTGTTCCGCTAAATATTCAGACTGTGCGAGGTGTTCCGCTAAATATTCAGACTGTGCGAGGTGTTCCGCTAAATATTCAGACTGTGCGAAGTGTTCCGTTAAGAAAAAAAAACGCTTGGGAACCACTGGGTTAAAGTGATGGTTAAAGGGTCAAAGTGATGGTATCCCTAAAGAAATGTTAACCAGAACTTTTACGAGGGGGAGTTGATGTTGGTCAACAGGTCCACCTGAATGTGGCATATAAGGTGTGTACAATTTTAAGTTACTTTTAGACTTGAGATTGAAAGAGGTAGTCATAGTTGGTGACTGGAGATTGAAAGACTTAAGACTTTGCGAGCTGCAATTGGGCTTTCAGAGAGTTGTGGCAGTTGGAGTTGGAAGCTGAGTGTGTGATAGGATTGTCTTAGAGTAGGAAAGTGTTTCATATCATTGAGAAGTACTTGGTGCTGTGCGCTGTTATTAGCTATTTTTGTTTTGGATTGACTTGATGATGCAAAGAAATTACCTTGTAAATATATTTTAATGCTCAATAAATTGTGAATTAACTAGTACCTTCAATGAAGTCCAGTAGGGAATCGGCGCCGTAATCCCGTTGATTGTTAGAAAGGTTTTATCCAACAACCAGGCCTAGACATGGGATTCCCAATCCCGTGTCCTGTCTAAGGGCTCCCAGTAGTAGCGGCCATAATGACTAGGCAGGAGTGGGCCGTACCACTTACACGGCGCACTGCCCCCGATAACTAATAGTTCACACGCTCTAAGTGGTCAGGAGCAGTGCTGACCATGGGCAGCTTGTTACCGCCACTGCCCTTGCGGGAGCCGCTACTCCAGCTAATCCGGTCACTGATGACGGCCTCCTTTGTGGAACGGTGTGGCGGACTTTTTGGACTGGGGTGCCGTTTTAAATTGCATCTTTTGAGTAAAACTTTTGGCCTAGTATTGGCTTGGGAGAAAGTCTTTTGCAGTGTAACTAAAAAAATTATTACCTTCATACATTTAATATTTCAGGTAGTTTACTCATTATGGCCTTATTGCGTAAAATATAGTGATTATAAATCTCTGGATTATAAAACCTGTTCGCTAATATTCTAAAGAAGGACACAGTTGATTGGATAAAATGACGGAGCAGTTAATTACGTATTTATAAATATATTGTAATAATGTACCAACACAATAAAATACTACACTGCTTCAATAGCGCTACAAACGAAAGGATCTTGTGGCTGTCTGGTAGAGCACTTGGGTTTTGAACCAAGGGTCTCCAACTTTAATTTCGGTGATGACAAGAATTTTGAATTTCGGGATTGTAGGGTGTCCCTGAGTCCGCCCAATTCTCATGGGAACCTGACATCTCTTGAGAAAAGTAAAGGAGGTTGGTCGTGGTGATGGCCATATGACACCTTGTCTTTATATGGTTTGCCCTATGAATCGCAATGTCTGCTTTACTTTATTTTTATGTCATCTGTTTTCTATTTATAAGGTGTTTATGCATCACAATGTCTTATTATATAAATGTTGATTGGTATTGAAATAGTTTGTTGTTTAGATTGTCGTGTGTTTAAATATTCCATTATTACTATAAAACGACTTACCGCATTCAAAATCATCGGAATCATCATCTGAACAGTCTTTATAACACAAGCCACTAAACTGTTCACATTTCCCTGACTTGCAAGAAGTGGGACATTCTAAAAATAGAACATTCCTATCAGGGGCACTTACAATTAGAACATTCTGATTAGGGGCATTCTAAAGTAGAGGGAGTGACGGCATTAAAAGAAACTAAAACACCCCAATAGAAAGAAAACTATATGGAGAGCTCCCTGATGTGGAAACCACCGAGCAGTTCATCTCAGGTATTGGTTTAATCCAGGGGTGGGCAATTTACGTCCCGCTGGCCGAAGTGTTTTATGCGGCCCGCCGACGCTTAAAGAAATCAGGTGTTCCCACACATTACACATATAAAAATGCAAATATATTTATATAAATAATTGTAAATATCTATAGATCTAGAAATAATTGAAACTTCTGATTCTTATCACTTATCATAAACGTCATTCTAAAAAGCTTAATTAAAGTAAACGAAGATTATTCTTAATGGCAATATTTCGAAACGTTCAGTTAAAGACAAACACAAGCCAATATTTATTCAATTTTATCAAAACCTGTGTTGAAAGTGTTGGGTCGGCTTGTACAAGATGGTAAGTGTAACAACTAATGGAGCTCGTGCTTTGACTAAGAAAAACAGGCTTTTTAATAAAATAAAGCATTGAATATCAAATATATTGTTGGAATTGATTTCTCAATGATCTTATTATTGGCACAGAGCCAGCTTTAGGCATAGACAAAGTGCTTAGGGTCACCAATTGGTGAGGGCCTTGCACTATCTTCTTTGTTATTATTTTAGAGAAGAAATAGCGAAACTTGTCCTCAATGTTATTGTTGAAGTACAATAGGTTTGTAATAAATTGAATAATTTTACTGTTGTCTCTTTTTTATTTTATTTTAATTTATTTGAGGCCACCAAATCACTTTGCCAAGGGCCTCCAATTATCTGCCTGCCATAACTGGCAGTTCCGAGAAGTACTTGAAGATTTAGAAACAAAACATTTCGATGTTCGGTAAAACAGTAGGCCGCTGGCCTAGAAGAATATGGAATCTCAAGGAAGAAATAGTTAGGTTCATTGCAGGACATTGACTTTGAGTTTGTTACTAATATTTCTAATGAAGAGTTGAAGACAGACTTCATGTTTATCATTGAAAACATTGCAATGTTTTGTTTCAAATGAAATGTATCTGCATCTTAAATCTTTTCAAACAAAGTTATTCCACTTCTTGAGGCAGCCAGTGAAATCGGTTCTTATCATTTTCCTTTTCTGAAAGGTGAAACTATTTCTAGTGAAATGAATGAAATTACAAGACTTATTTGGATTCCTTGATTGTGGAATTTGAAAGCAAATTTTAAGACGTCAAGATCTTGGAACTAGTTTTCAATACCATCAGCTCACTATTTGATGCAGAAGCTGATTTAGCTCCAGATGACATACCTCCAAGTAAATTATGACCTGAAAGAGTAATTCCAGTGAGTTCTTCTACAGAAGTTTCATGACTGCCAGAAGCTGTATTCCCATACTGAAGAAAAATTTGCTGCGAAGCTGTCACATTATCCGGAACCTAATTCATCTGTGAACACGCTTTATATCGTTTGTTTGAAAATTATGAAGTCTTAGAACAGGTTGATGCTCACTGACTGTAATTTGATAGTAGTCGCAAGAACAAAACAACTAGTAAGCTAGTACTACATTTACAGAACATCATGCACGGATGTAAACAGTGAAATGCTTCACATGAAGTACAATTGTACATTTGTGGTGAAATGTTGGGATGTACAAAGACAATAACAAAATTTTAAAAAATTATTCGTAAAATTAGTTCAAGAAATTGCTAACTGTTGTTGTAATTCCTCAATTGGGAGTAAAAAAAAAATAATAATTTATGCGGCCCGCCAGTCCCCAAATTTTTTTAATGCGGCCCTCGGTAGAAAAAGGTTGCACACCCCTGGTCTAGTCATCTGAACGCTTTAATATAAAAATAAGAGGATAGATACTAAGGGCAGCTACTGCTATGAATTATGATATATTGTTCACGTTCTCGATCACATATTAACATCAGCCTCCAACTCGCGCGTAAGAATGTTTTCACAGCATGTAACAAAGCTGTGTTCTGTAGAGCCATTTAGTGTATTATAGTCACAGTGAGTGGACACTAAATTTCTATTCAATCAGAATCACAACATGTAACAAAGCTGTGTTCTGTAGAGCCATTTAGTGTATTATAGTCACAGTGAGTGGACACTATATTTTTATTCAATCAGAATCACAACATGTAACAAAGCTGTGTTCTGTAGAGTCATTTAGTGTATTATAGTCACAGTGAGTGGACACTATATTTCTATTCAATCAGAATCACAACATGTAACAAAGCTGTGTTCTGTAGAGTCATTTAGTGTATTATAGTCACAGTGAGTGGACACTAAATTTCTATTCAATCAGAATCACAACATGTAACAAAGCTGTGTTCTGTAGAGTCATTTAGTGTATTATAGTCACAGTGAGTGGACACTAAATTTCTATTCAATCAGAATCACAACATGTAACAAAGCTGTGTTCTGTATAGCCATTTAGTGTATTATAGTCACAGTGAGTGGACACTAAATTTCTATTCAATCAGAATCACAACATATAACAAAGCTGTGTTCTGTAGAGCCATTTAGTGTATTATAGTCACAGTGAGTGGACACTAAATTTCTATTCAATCAGAATCACAACATATAACAAAGCTGTGTTCTGTAGAGCCATTTAGTGTATTATAGTCACAGTGAGAGGACACTAAATTTCTATTCAATCAGAATCACAACATATAACAAAGCTGTGTTCTGTAGAGCCATTTAGTGTATTATAATCACAGTGAGTGGACACTATATTTCTATTCAGTCAGAATCACAACATGTAACAAAGCTGTGTTCTGTATAGCCATTTAGTGTATTATAGTCACAGTGAGTGGACACTAAATTTCTATTCAATCAGAATCACAACATGTAACAAAGCTGTGTTCTGTAGAGCCATTTAGTGTATTATAGTCACAGTGAGTGGACACTAAATTTCTATTCAATCAGAATCACAACATGTAACAAAGCTGTGTTCTGTAGAGCCATTTAGTGTATTATAGTCACAATGAGTGGACACTATATTTCTATTCAATCAGAATCACAACATGTAACAAAGCTGTGTTCTGTAGAGCCATTTAGTGTATTATAGTCACAGTGAGTGGACACTATATTTCTATTCAATCAGAATCACAACATGTAACAAAGCTGTGTTCTGTAGAGTCATTTAGTGTATTATAGTCACAGTGAGTGGACACTATATTTCTATTCAATCAGAATCACAACATGTAACAAAGCTGTGTTCTGTAGAGTCATTTAGTGTATTATAGTCACAGTGAGTGGACACTAAATTTCTATTCAATCAGAATCACAACATGTAACAAAGCTGTGTTCTGTAGAGTCATTTAGTGTATTATAGTCACAGTGAGTGGACACTAAATTTCTATTCAATCAGAATCACAACATATAACAAAGCTGTGTTCTGTATAGCCATTTAGTGTATTATAGTCACAGTGAGTGGACACTAAATTTCTATTCAATCAGAATCACAACATGTAACAAAGCTGTGTTCTGTATAGCCATTTAGTGTATTATAGTCACAGTGAGTGGACACTAAATTTCTATTCAATCAGAATCACAACATATAACAAAGCTGTGTTCTGTAGAGCCATTTAGTGTATTATAGTCACAGTGAGTGGACACTAAATTTCTATTCAATCAGAATCACAACATGTAACAAAGCTGTGTTCTGTATAGCCATTTAGTGTATTATAGTCACAGTGAGTAGACACTATATTTCTATTCAATTAGAATCACCTAGTTGGAATAACGTTTCAGGAGAGTGTTTTATTATTTTATTTACATCAATGTATCAATTAGTGCAACATCAGACTGTAATATTCCATGCCAGGGAAAAGATACAATTCTTATTCCTTATGCTAGGACAAATTCCTATCAGTGCTCCATGTTCCCTAGTGCGATCTAGTTGAAAACAAAGAGGGTGGGGGTATATTGAAGAATAAACTTGATCATACTTTGAAGAACTGTGGGAAGCTTGGTGGAGAGGCTAAGTACGCTTGAACTTGGCTTGGGCAGGAGAAGCTCGTTAGCCATTGCCTCCCCCCTCTCAAGGAGATAAAAAAATTGAATTTAAACAACATCTGCCTTAAAGCCGTCGACCATTGGGCAGTGTGCATGCTACACCCTGACAGAGCCTGAGACGCCATGACACCAAACTGTATCGGCCCTTGCCGTTCCATAGGATACATTAGCTGCCTGGAGAGAGGGGAGAATCGATGATTGGGCGACACGGTTTTGACCATAGCTAATGCCCATTTCCACGAGCTGATCCATAGTTGCTTAGCGACTGAACGAGGCCATATATATACCTTAAAAATAACCTTTTTTTTCAGTCATAAATCAGTACTTGGTGTATGTTAATAATGAGCACTTTACCTTTTAGGCATTGTTCAGTGTAGTAGCCTTCCTGGCAACCATCCTCACAGCTCTCGTTGGCAGATAAACAAACGTTGCCTCTAAAGCAATACATAACGCACTCTATAAGAAATAGATAATCAAACCTCGCCTTAAAAGCAATGCTTAATGCATTGTAAGCAAATAGATAAACACACCTGGCCGTACAAGCAATGATTCAAAGCAATGAATCTAAGTGTTACGAAACGATACTCTGACCTCATCTCATTCGACTTTTTTCTAGAAACGAGGAGCGGGTCAGAGAATTCGCAGAGTTAACATGTGTCAATTATAATTAACGAATCAGAGAAAGAGGTCAAGAAAAAAAGTCACATACGTCAGTTTCTAGAAGGGCATAGTGAAGATAACTATTTAGAGTAAAAGTTTCTTGGATTCTATTAAAAAAAAGTGGGGGAAAGTAAGTTAGTTGTAGTCCTTGAGTAGTAGCAGGTCCATTTGTAACTGGTCCTTTGGTAGTAGCAGGTCCCTTTGTAACTGGTCCTTGGGTAGTAGCAGGTCCCTTTGTAGCTGGTCCTTGGGTAGTAGCAGGTCCCTTTGTAGCTGGTCCTTGGGTAGTAGCAGGTCCATTTGTAACTGGTCCTTTGGTAGTAGCAGGTCCCTTTGTAACTGGTCCTTTGGTAGTAGCAGGTCCCTTTGTAACTGGTCCTTGGGTAGTAGCAGGTCCCTTTGTAGCTGGTCCTTGGGTAGTAGCAGGTCCCTTGGTAACTGGTCCTTGAGTAGTATCAGGTCCCTTTGTAACTGGTCCTTGAGTAGTAGCAGGTCCCTTTGTAACTGGTCCTTGAGTAGTAGCAGGTCCCTTTGTAACTGGTCCTTGAGTAGTAGCAGGTCCCTTTGTAACTGGTCCTTGAGTAGTAGCAGGTCCCTTTGTAACTGGTCCTTGAGTAGTAGCAGGTCCCTTTGTAACTCGTCCTTGAGTAGTAGCAGGTCCCTTTGTAACTGGTCCTTGAGTAGTAGCAGGTCCCTTTGTAACTGGTTCTTGAAGTGTTGCAGGTTCTAGAATTGCTACGTTCCATAAGTCTCTGAGTACCTTGGTTCTTTGAAGTCAATTATTAGTGAAAGTAAATTTTAAGCTAAGAAGATGGAAAATCTCAGTTGTATCAGTTCGTTCAAGTGTCATTACGATGTAGATTTATTATTTTAGTGTTTTTGTGAGAATATATGTCAAGTAATGTTGTAGTAGGAATTACTGTTATACATGTTTTGAAGTTAATTAAAAGTAAAAAAAAAGTATACAAGTTTCCTAAGTGTATTTTAGTCATTTTATATTTCTCCAGTTTTGTTTGAGCCCATTAAATATACTGAAAGCAAAAATAAGATTTGTAATGTAACCACAATCATAATATAAAATTATCAACAAATAAGGCAGAAAATAAATTAGAAATCGACACACTAAGCAAATAGATAAACAAACATCTCCTTTAAAGCAATACATGATGAACTCTAAACACATAGAATGCAGAAACAAACTTCGCCTTAAAAGCAATGCATAATGTCTTCTAGACTAATCTAGACGATAAGATAATTGATTAGAAAAAAATGTTTTAACACAACTATTGGTAAAAGTTAATATAACATGTCGATATTCTATTCATTGCTTCCACCTCCCAAATACGTTTGCCGCCAGAGCCGCCTATTGTAACGTTGAAAATAGTATATGATAATGCATATTTAGATCATTCTGAGATGTTTGAACTAAAACTGTTAGAAGCCTAATCATGTAGCGAACGAAATAGTTTCACAAAGGCGAGCAAAAAATGTCTATGTAGCTTTCGGTATGTTTGGGCAGAGGAAAAGGATAATCATTCATGATTAATTCACTTCAGTTCCTGAGTTTGCTTATAAATTGCTTCACATAGACACATTCCATTCATAGATCAAGTTCTCATCTTTCATCACGGGTCTACAGAAAGTCGTCGTTGAAAAGGAGTACAAGCGTGACTTTATTTTCTATTCAACTGAAAAGATATTATCGATTGGTATGAAGAAAGCGTGTGCGTTTCAAGAGACCAATCGTATAGAAGTCCTCAACACTGTACTGCAACGTCAGAATATGTGGACAGTGTAGACCAATAGCTCGTTACCATGTCGTACAGACCTGTGAAGTGTCGAAGAGCTATTGGTCTAAACTGCCCACATGCTGTGACGTTGCAATTCAGTGTTCAGGCCTTCTTAACGAATGGTCTCGGTGTTTCCAAACTTTCTGTCTAGAGTGACACGTTCTTTGTTTTAGACTCTACACATTTACAAAGTATCTGCTACGTAACAACCAAACGTCTTCAAATATTTTCGATGTTCGAAAGATTTCTGGAACGATTAATAGCCATGAACCGAGGTAGGCCAACTTACTGTAGATCTATCACTTGTAAACCAAGCTTTTGACACTTGACAGGCGTAAAATAAAGCCTCACTACGGGTCTATTTCTCAGATTGTCGTTCATCAATGATGCCATCCCATGATAGTGGTGGTACGGCTACTCTCCAGGTTGAGGGGTTTAAGAGATCAGAATAGATACTATTTTGACAAAGGGCCAAGGAAGTTAGAAAGTTTTGCCAAATATCAATAAGGGAGACAGTTTCGATCACAAAACGCCCGATTGCTTCTCATTATTTCGTCAAAGGAAAATATTATCTGAAGACAACAGTGCAGCTTAGTTGACTCCCTCATTTATGTAAGAATAATAATTTGTATATCGACTGTAGGCCAGTGGCGTAGCTAGGTTATATGATATGATGCCCCGTGCGGCCCGCTACGACACTGGTGTAGACTCAAGGGGCAATGTAACAGACATAAATAGCAGAGTTCAAATGACAAACTAAATCTAAGACATGTTTCGAACAGATAGGTCTTAATGAATTTACAAAACTGTTATTGAACAGATAGGTCTTAATGAATTTACAAAGCTGTTATTGAGCAGATAGGTCTTAATGAGTTTACAAAGTTGTTATTGAGCAGATAGGTCTTAATGAGTTTACAAAGCTGTTATTGAGCAGATAGGTCTTAATGAATTTACAAAGCTGTTATTGAGCAGATAGGTCTTAATGAGTTTACAAAGTTGTTATTGAGCAGATAGGTCTTAATGAGTTTACAAAGTTGTTATTGAGCAGATAGGTCTTAATGAATTTACAAAGCTTTGATCCACTCTATCTGTCCATCTTTCTGTATGGTAGTTTTTTTTAAATTTATTTTACAAACCTCGGTACATCTTAATATATAATAATAAACCATTAAGTATTATTACCTGAAAAATTGGCAATAGAAGTAGTTTCTTCAATAAAGCCTTGATCTGGACAGAAGCAAGGAAATATATTGTTGATCGATATGTATTGTTAAACGTTAATACACACACACACACACACACTCAAATACACCACAAAAAAAAACGAAAACGAGCCTACATTCAAACCGTAAGCCACAGGCCTTTTAAGACATTTATAAATCAACATAAACACACATACACCAACTAGCATAAGCACTCGTAAGCCTAAACAAATGTCATCCTACATACACAAACTTATAAGCAAAACACACATACACACTGTTCTATCAAGTCTTAGTTCCACCTAGATGAAACGGATAGTGGTCGTATCATTTCGCATTTCATTTTGTACTTTGCAGTGCTTCTTTATTGGAAGACATTTTTCTAGTAAACATTACACACTCAAGGTCTTCCATTAAAAGTCCAACCAATGATTTGACTAGGACGGGTGAACTGGAAATGCTAGTCACAAATTGTTTATATACATATTCAACTCTTTAATGAATAAAGGTATATACATTTTAGTCAAGCTGGTAAAAAGTGGCACTGGATAGATCCACATGGAGAGCGAGCATAAAGGCAGGGTCCCGGATTGAAGATGCCTTGCACAACAGTAGTAGAAAGTAGGGTGAAAATGCAACGGCGCCTGGTAATTACTTATGCCCAACCTATGACCTCAGCTGTGTATCAAGGATTGGCCTCTTTAGTCACACAAGGAGTTGCAAAAGGGAAAATCATATCTCTCGGGACGTCAATTACCAAAGGACTGAATATAGGTCTAAATATTTTAGTCCTAGTCCTAAAATCCTAAATACATTAAAAAAAAATTAAAACAACAACGACTAAAAAAGAAAAAAAAATGATTGTCAGGGGGAGGTATAGCGAGAATGAATGTTACTTTAATATTTTGGTTATGATAGTTATATCCCTTTGCTTAGGTACTCCCAGGCCCAGGTTATGAATGTGAATAGTTTTGCACGTGATATGAACTGAATGATTTAGTCTTAATTAAATGTGTGAGAGAGTGTGTTAAGCTAGTGAGGTCTTGCTCCCGGTCCAGGAAGGTTGGACGTTGCTTCCTGGACTGGTGTTATGTATATATGTTTCATAGAGTTGATGGACTGTTGTTTTGTGTATTAAATATTTATTGAGATTCGATGCCATTGTGTGCTTATTGGATTAAAGCATTGTTTATATTTCCATGGACATCTATAGTTGACGTTGAAGTGTCTCAAGTAATAATTGCTCGTAATAGTAAAATTTAAGTAACCCCTAACGAGCCGAATGAGCCCAGACAAAGACAAGCATAGACAAGAACACTGACAATGACCCACCTGCTACTTACATGTACACAGGGAAGGATATAATACATGACCCACCAACTACTTACATGTACACAGGGAAGGATATAATACATGACCCACCAGCTACTTACATGTACACAGGGAAGGATATAATACATGACCCACCAACTACTTACATGTACACAGCGAAGGATATAATACATGACCCACCAGCTACTTACATGTACACAGGGAAGGATATAATACATGACCCACCAGCTACTTACATGTACACAGGGAAGGATATAATACATGACCCACCAGCTACTTACATGTACACAGGGAAAGATATAATACATGACCCACCAGCTACTTACATGTACACAGGGAAGGATATAATACATGACCCACCAGCTACTTACATGTACACAGGGAAGGATATAATACATGACCCACCAGCTACTTACATGTACACAGGGGATGATATAATACATGACCCACCAGCTACTTACATGTACACAGGGGATGATATAATACATGACCCACCAGCTACTTACATGTACACAGGGAAGGATATAATACATGACCCACCAGCTACTTATATGTACACAGGGAAGGATATAATACATGACCCACCAGCTACTTACATGTACACAGGGGATGATATAATACATGACCCACCAGCTACTTACATGTACACAAAGAAGGATATAATACATGACCCACCAGCTACTTACATGTACACAGGGGATGATATAATACATGACTGTCACAGTCCAGTTTTAGAACCTCTGTGACATGAAGTGACACGCAGTCACCTATTGTAACATTCCGTGCAAGCACGAGGTTATGTGAATAAGTTAAAGGACTCTAAAATAAGGGTCAAAAGTTAGTTAGTGAAGAACTCCAGCAGAGAGTGGATGTACGATTTTCTCTGTCTGTAATATGAATGAATATTAATGAATTTGATTTAATGTTAACTTGAGAGTTTTCTTTGGACTTGTATTTTGAACATTTCATAGATGTGACTACTTATTCCACATGGCATGAACAGCCAGTATTTATTGGTGTATATTTTGTGACGGCTGAAGTCGCCAGTATTTTCTGTAATTTATCTATATACATAATAAATTCCACGTCTGCTACCACTGTGTTCACCAGTAATTCTATATGTGTCATTGGAGACTTTAGTATATTAGTAATGTTGCGCACTTGCAAATCTAGTGCGTCTAATAAAGTACATCGCTAAGAGGTGTGTTATAGCCGTACCAGAAGAGGTACCTACATCACACGGACGTACCCACGCCGCTACACCTACACGAAAAACCAGGTAGCGACATTTGGTGGCCAGTATGGCTGTTAACTAACAGTATGGACCTACAACATTTGGCCTTTGGTGACCAGTAGAGGAGTCTTAAAAGGATCTCAATCGCCTCTATAGTAAACAGCGCAAGACTACACGTTAGACCGGTACTTTTTTCTCAAGATGGCGGCTAACTAAACAAGTACGAAATCCAGCCTGCCCACAAGATCCATTCAAGTAACACCTGCATCCTGAGATCCATTCAACGCCAACCCTGTTCCTACATCTACCTCTGACACCTGTCCGGTGTGAAACAGAAATCGACTCGATTCCTATCTAGAGCTACAGATGTCGTCTGAAAGAAAGAGCCATACCAGTCAAGACATCGCTTGATGACACTAATCACAGATACACCGCTTCATCATTAGTGCTCGCCACTATTCATCATTGGCACACTCGCACCTTGATATGGTCGTACCTACTTGTGATCTTCCCAATCATCGTGGATTATTATTTTGGATTACTTGACAGAGCATTTGAGCATTTGAGCCATCTTATGGCATTGAACTGGATTATTTTTCTTCTACCACTTTAATGCTCATAGTAACGTGTATTCGTAAATTGGATTACTTATACATGGATTATTATTCTTAAATTGGATTACTTATAGTATACATGGACATGGATTATCATTCTTAAATTGGATTACCTATACATGGATTATTAGCGAACCACCCAAGCTATAAGAGGATTAAACTACACTAGTCGACAAGAAAAGAGTCTGTAAGTCACTATTAACAAATTAAATACATGCATATGATTATAAAGTACATGGATTTTGCCTTGATGTAGCAGTAATTAAACTTGATTGTTAGTAGAGTTAGTAATTGATAACTCTTGGCATTTTGGAGCCATATTTTGATTTCATTTCTTCTAAATATTTTTTTTTAAGGGTGGCTGGAGAGGGACTATTGTATGAACTATCATAACAATAGGATCTATTAGGGTCTATCCTATTTGTTCTCTAACCTCTATAAGGCCCAATGCGTTTGAGGCTCTCCTTGTTGGTACGGAGGTCATAGAATATAGTGGGAAAATATTTATTTAGCTGTTGAGTCTTGTTTGTATTTCTGTCAGTGTACTTAATCTGTATCTATATTGTTGTTTGTTTAAAAGTCCTGTATCCATATATCTGTATTTCTCCTGTCACATTTCTACTTTTTATTAATTTCTTTAAAAGCAGACTGTGTTGTTCTCTATATTGTTTCTGTGTTTGTCCTTTTTACTTATACTGTACATATATTTTTCTTTCTCTTACTAATTTACATTTTTTACTATTTTACTCTGGCACAACAGCACACATGTATAACATATATTGATATTTGTGAATATTGAATTTGAATAGTTTATAATTGAGCAACTGAGTAAATTTTGATCTAGATCTATACATTGGACAATTATCACTACATTCTTTCATTACATTGTAACCATTGATTGAATTTTTTATATTATTGTGTAATATACACATGTTAAATAATTGACACACACTGTATTGACAAGTATAACACAGTACATTTTTCTTTCTCACTTAATTAACTACACAAAGCATTAAACATGTCTTCCTATGACAAAATTTTAGAGCTAGTGAAAGTCATGGAACTAGAAGGGGATGAGAAAAAGGAATTTATCAAAAAAGAATTAGAAAAAGCTGAAAAAGAAAAAGATAGAATAGAAAGGAAAGAAAGGGAGGAAAGGGAAGAAAAGAAACAAATTAGTGATAGGGCTGAAAAGGATAAAGATAGGGAAGAAAGAGCTGCTGAAAGAGCTCATCAGAAAACATTAAAAGAACTAGAAACTAGACAAAAAGAACTAGAACTAGAAGCTGCCAAAACAAATTCCAACATTAATACCCAACAGTCAACAACAAAGCCATTCATCTCCAAATTCCACAAATACAACTCTAAAGATGAAACACTTGAAAACTATTTAGTCCAATTTGAGCATATAGCCTCAACCTATAGTCTTAACAATGAGGACATGGCCAAACACCTACTAGCAAATTTGTCCGGAGAACCCCTCAACATCATTTCCACCTTAACTGTAGACCAAAAGAAAGACTATGCAGCAGTAAAGACTAGATTATTAGAACACTTTGGAAAAAATTCAGATTTCTATCGTAAGTTGTTCAGGGACACTAAATTGAAAAAAGATGGGGACTTCAACAGGATAATATTCGACATGAGGACTAACATGATAAAATGGTTAGAGCTAGCAAAATGTGACATCAAGGACCCGACACAAATGCTAGACATGCTACTTATTGACAATGTCCTCAACAACGTGACAGACTTAGTTTTTACTTTCCTGAAAGAAAAGAAGATCAAGACAGAGACTGAACTGATAACGAATCTAAATCTATTTAAAGACAGTCACCCTGGACACACGATTGACAAAAGAGACCTACACCAACTAGTAGCCACAGCAACAACATTCAACAATAACAACAATGACAAATTCAAATGGTCCAACACCAAGACTTGTTTCAATTGTGGGAGAAAAGGTCACGTAAAAAACCAATGCAAAGCTCCTATAAACTACAATAACAATTACAGATACAGAAGTTACACTAGTTACCACAACCCAAACAGCTACAAACAAAACAACAATAATTACAATAATAGACCATATAGACTACACCAGAGTGCAAGTCCCAATGAAAGAAGAAATTTTGCAAACAGTTACCAACACAATAGCTATAACAGAAACAGGCAATCTAGAAGGGACCAATATAACTACCACACAAGCAACCACCCAAACAACTACAATAGAGGAAACAATAGAAACAACAGTGGCAATAACACCAACACCCATAGAGAGGAAAATGTAGCCTACATGCAAGCAAATAAGTCCAAAATAAAAGTCTTTCCATCCTATGTTAATTCTAAAGAAGTAGGATCAATTCGGGACAGTGGAGCCACGGCAATAATAGTTAAAGCCTCTTTAGTCGAACCAGGACAGTATCTAGAAGACACAGTAAAAGTGACCTATGCAAATATACAAAAATTCGATATTTGCAAGACCGCTAAAGTCCTAATAGAATCACCCTGGATTACAGGAGAACTAGAAGCCATAGTTATGGACACCCCAGCACAAGATCTAATAATAGGCAATGTAGATGGTGTAAAAGATCCAACACTAGAAGAAGTTATGCAATGGGCGGAAGATAGACAAAAATATTCCCTATTTAAACATGAGGCACTATTAGCTCAAACCAGATCACATAAAAAAATAACACCAGAAATAGAATGCCCCACTGTATTACTCAATGAAATAGGTATAACTAGGGAGGAACTAATAGCTATGCAGAAAAATGACACCACAATACAAGACCTCTTAAGCAAAGATTATAACAAGATAAATTTAAATAACCACCATATAGAAATTAACAACTTAGCCATTAGATATAACAGGAAAGAAAACTGTACTAGACTTCAAATACTAATCCCTAAAACTTTAAGAGCTAAAATATTAAATATGGCACATGATGACCCCACAGCAGGACACTTAGGAAAAAAAAAAGTATATGCTAAGATAGCCAACAAATTCTTCTGGCCAAAGATGGGAAAGGACATTAAGAACTATGTAAACAGTTGCACAGAATGTGCCAAACAAAAAACAGTGACTAGAGCCCCATTAGAAAAATCAGATAAATCTCACTATTTTTGGGACAAAATTGCCATGGACATAATGGGACCCCTAACTACCAGCAGTAAAGGGAATAAATATATTTTGGGTATCATTGACATGTCCACTAGATGGGCAGAGGCATTTCCTCTAAAAGATATAAAGGCTATTGACATATGTAATTGCTTAAAAACACTTTTTCTAAAATTTGGATTCCCCAATAAGTTACTGTCAGACAATGCATCAAACTTTAAGCCCCACCTTAACCAGGCATTTGCAGAAATGACTAACATCCGCCTAGTCCATAGCACTATCTACTCACCGCAGATAGAGAAATGGAACAGAACTGTAAAACAGATGATATATAAGCTAGAAAGAGACTCAATGAGTACCTGGGACCAGACTCTTAGCTATGCTATATTTGCCTACAACACTAGCATCCATGAAACCACTAAATTCAGCCCCTATGAGCTTGTATTTAACAGAAAACCAAAAGGACCGTTAGAGTTATGGGCTGACAACATGTTAGACTTAGAAAACATAGAACAGTACCATCCTTGGATAATTCAGACCAAACAACAGCTTAGACAAGGAATAAAACTAGCAGAGATAAACATGGACAAAAATTTAGAAAGGCATAGGAAAATAAAAAACAGAAATAGAAAACTAAGAACACTAAATGTAGGTGACCAAGTTTTTGTTAAGATAGAAAACAAACACTGTAAAGATAAGAATGAGGGACCATTTAAAGTTATAGAGAGAATTAATAACAAAGTGTACATCATTGATAAAGATGGTAGAGAATGCAAACTCAATATTGACAAACTTGTAAAATTGGATAAGAGACAAATAACTGACACAGACATAATTGAACCTGATCTAGAAACCAAACACAACATACAAGAACATATAGTAAGCACCATAAACACCACACACAACAGTAGTCCAAACATTGAAAATGATATGTTACAGAACTTGACAGTTAAATATAGTGATGTAATTACACAAAAGCTAGGATGTACCAATCTGATAGAACACACAATAAAACTTAACAAAGCACTACCAACTAAGACAAAAGCCTATAGTATCCCCAAAGCATATGAGGACTTAGTTAGAACAGAAATGACCAACTTAATTAAAGATGGGAAGATAGAGAGATCAGAAACATGTAAATATGCATCACCCATGGTCATTGTAAAAAAGAAAGACAGTGGAGTAAGAATCTGCTGTGACTTTAGAGAAATAAATAAATGCACAGTCATAGACCCAGAACCCCTACCAGACACTGACAGCATAATTACAACTTTAAGCAAATCATCCCTATTCACAACAATGGACTTAAACAGAGGCTTCTGGCAGATTAAAATGGACCCTGACTCTAAGGAATATACAGCATTCAAATGCACTATGCCAGGCCTAGAAGGTATCTATGTCTGGAATGTCATGCAATTCGGCTTAATAAACAGTACAGCCACATTTCAGAAATGCATGTCAAAATTATTAGAAGGCATAAATAATGTATTGTCTTATGTAGATGACATTTGTTTTTTCACAAACTCACAACAGGAACACATTCATGTACTAGAGCAAATATTTTTAAGACTAAGAACACACAACATGACATTAGCCCCCAAGAAATTAAACCTAGCTAAGCCTGAAATCCAATTCTTAGGATATTGCATTACCAATGACAAAATTACACCCACTGAAACAAACTTAACAAAGATTAAAAACATAAAAGAACCTAGGACCAAGAAAGACATGAGATCATTATTAGGACTTTGCAACTTTTATAGAAAGTTTATTCCAAATTATGCACAGATAATTGAGCCCCTTGTTGAATTTACTAAAAAGAAGCATGGAAACACAATTTGTATAGATGAAAAAAGTAGATTAGCATTAAGCAACTTAAAAGATAAATTTAATGAGAAGCTAGAATTAGCCAGTATTGACCCAACAGCAACACTATCACTATACACTGATGCCTCCAACACTGGTATTGGGGCATGCTTACTACAGCAAAGAGAGTCATTTTTTTAAGCCAATAGTACACATCAGTAGAACACTGTCTGAAACAGAAAAAAAATACTCAGTGATTGAGAAAGAATTATTAGCCATTGTATGGTCAGTTGTAAAACTCAAGAATTACTTGTTAGGTAGATTTTTTAGCATTAAGTGTGATCACAAACCATTACTGGCACTAAAAAGAAAAGATCTAAAAAATGACAGGATAAACAGATGGACACTCATTCTCTCAGATTACAAATTTGATTTAGAAAGCATTCCAGGACATGAAAATGTAATAGCTGACTTTTTATCCAGATACATAATACATGAAAATGAAACAAGTGAAAATAATGACATTAAACACATTAGCCAGGACATTCTGATAGAGTAAATAAGCAGTACAAAACACTTAGAAACAAGCAGTAGTAGTCAACTTGCAAATAGGTCATGACACTTTATTGTTACACTTTTCTTTTGGGTCATGATGACATTTATGCTTATGATCAATAACAGATCATCTATTTGCTCATTGTATTCTATTGTCAACTTGTAATATGACAAATGCCAGATGTGTTTATTCTGTGTGTATATATTGTATTTCATTACTGATTGTGCACAGCAATGTAAACAATGAGATGTAAACAACAGTGAACTACTTGAACTGTTGACCTGAATCTTTTTTTCATAACAACTCACAGATGTAAATATTGTCTAAAATTTTTACACACCTGAATACTACAATGAATGTTTGTAAACATGGAAATTTGTTTACTATTGTACTTCAATACTACACTCAGACTATTTATAGTAGTCTTATGCAAGGTCAACCTTGAACTGGATTGACATGTATCTGAAAATTTTTTTTTATTTTATTTTTCTTGATGATGGCAAAACTTAGAATAATATTTTGACACAGCACATCACAGTTGTAAATAAATATGAAATTTTTTTTCTGTAACCATTTTGAGTAAATTTACTCAGTGTGTCAAATGATACACATTGATAATGTTGTGCATCTACAATTATAGTAAAACATTGGATGTGGAATAACTTGTATATTTTTCTCTTTTTTATATTCATTAGCATGTGATTGCATGTACAAATATTTTTTTAAGTACAAATGTATGCATAAAGTTTGTTAACACTTGATGGAGGTACTTTTCATTACAATTAATGTTACATTTCAGTGATTTTGCTCTCAGTGAATTAAGTATATAAATGATTTTTTGGACTCAGTAATTTATATGATGTTATACATAATTACTAAGATTATATAAGATGACATGAGCAATTGGAGTGAACTTACAGCACTTGATAGAATAATGGACTAAGCTCATATATATTTGTACAGTGATATTAATGTAAAATATATTTGTCAAAGATTTTTGGTCAAAAATCTTTTTGGAGTGTGGGGCGTATGTCACAGTCCAGTTTTAGAACCTCTGTGACATGAAGTGACACGCAGTCACCTATTGTAACATTCCGTGCAAGCACGAGGTTATATGAATAAGTTAAAGGACTCTAAAATAAGGGTCAAAAGTTAGTTAGTGAAGAACTCCAGCAGAGAGTGGATGTACGATTTTCTCTGTCTGTAATATGAATGAATATTAATGAATTTGATTTAATGTTAACTTGAGAGTTTTCTTTGGACTTGTATTTTGAACATTTCATAGATGTGACTACTTATTCCACATGGCATGAACAGCCAGTATTTATTGGTGTATATTTTGTGACGGCTGAAGTCGCCAGTATTTTCTGTAATTTATCTATATACATAATAAATTCCACGTCTGCTACCACTGTGTTCACCAGTAATTCTATATGTGTCATTGGAGACTTTAGTATATTAGTAATGTTGCGCACTTGCAAATCTAGTGCGTCTAATAAAGTACATCGCTAAGAGGTGTGTTATAGCCGTACCAGAAGAGGTACCTACATCACACGGACGTACCCACGCCGCTACACCTACACGAAAAACCAGGTAGCGACAATGACCCACCAGCTACTTACATGTACACAGGGAAGGATATAATACATGACCCACCAGCTACTTACATGTACACAGGGAAGGATATAATACATGACCCACCAGTTACTTAAATGTACACAGGGAAAGATATAATACATGACCCGCCAACTACTTACATGTACACAGGGGATGATATAATACATGACCCACCAGCTACTTAAATGTACACAGGGAAGGATATAATACATGACCCACCAGCTACTTAAATGTACACAGGGAAAGATATAATACATGACCCGCCAACTACTTACATGTACACAGGGGATGATATAATACATGACCCGCCAACTACTTACATGTACACAGGGAAAGATATAATACATGACCCAACAGCTACTTACATGTACACAGGGAAGGATATAATACATGACCCGCCAACTACTTACATGTACACAGGGGATGATATAATACATGACCCACCAGCTACTTACATGTACACAGGGAAAGATATAATACATGACCCACCAGCTACTTACATGTACACAGGGAAGGATATAATACATGACCCACCAGCTACTTACATGTACACAGGGAAGGATATAATACATGACCCACCAGCTACTTACATGTACACAGGGAAGGATAATCTTTTTTACAATCAACATTTTTAAGTCTTTTCACTGTTGTGTCAAACACTACACATTCGCCGACAGACGTGGGAAATTGAGCCGCCCATAGCTGTCTGTTCAGCGGCGTCTTGTCATAGTTCCACACAAAAGTTTTATTGATTTTTTTGACGTCAATCAAATCTGAAAAGAAGTGGATAAATGCCAATGGAAAACATTGTAAGGCAAATTCTGAGAAAAATCATGAGCGATCTTTAGGCAGCTTGCAGCACACCGTGCTACCCCCTGATAGAGCCTGCCATGCTAGTGATCTCAATGTTCATTTGAATAGATCAGCTGTGTAGAGGTGTGTGGATATCATAGTTCCAACCATAGCTAATGCCCAGACATTCATCTCATCTCCGATACAACATATAGTATATATACATTGTAACGAGTCTCCTATCCAGGCTATCCAGGCTCTCTGCCAAACTGCATCACACGACACCACCAACTGAAAGAACTTGACAACTCAGGGCTTCAAATAATGTAATAGTTTAATGTGGAATAAATAACAGCCAATACTGTACAATTGGCAGCACGTAACATAAGACTGTAGAAATATCTCTCCGTTAACACCCGTACCGCCGTATCAACTCTTGCACTGGTCTCTCCGTCTCGTCTCAGACTTGTACTGAGCCGTCTTACTAAACCCACTTGACTATGACATCTCCGGTCTTTATATAGGGTCCCTACTGGCCTTCTGGAACCGGACGGAACATCGCTCGACCCTTCTGGTTAATCCCATGACCACATCTCTCGTGACGCTTCTGAGCTCTATTCACTCTAGATTAGATGATTCACGTCACAGCTGATCGCTCGTCTAGCGCTACCCTGGGATGATTGGCGTTGGCTGACTAAACACATACCGCTACCCCGTGTCACCACCAGGTTTAGTACAATATATATATATGTATGTATATAAATATAATTGTGCGTGTATATATTCTTTTCTACGAGATGAACCATAGTCAATACGCCTAAAAGAGGCCAAAAACACTATAAAGAACTAGAATCTTCTCTATTTACCCTGAGTACATCTTTACTTTACATTAGACTCAATAAGAATCTTTTCCGGGGGAGGGGGGAATTCGGGCGGACTAAACATTTTCTTTCTTTTTTTTAACATTTATTATACAGTAGTTATTGAAGGCAAAGTAATCGCTCTTACAAAATATCATCAACTTTATAAAGTGGAGGTTGGACTTATTTACGTGGATCAATTAATTACACAACTACAATGTATATGTATGGAACTGAGAAATACATTATCACCTGAAAGGCCACATTAGGAAACTCGAGGTTGTCCTTTACAAAGGTTTGAACATATTTCATAATCATAAAATTAGTTTTGGCTTTACATGTTTCCAGGCTATAAAGTGCTTCTTAAAATGTCGTCATAAGGGAATTACCGCTTTCGTACGTAAGCGAGTTTTAATCAAGGGTTTACATTTGGAAATGAGCTCAGGAAGGATTCAACTGTCTTGCCTCGTTAGCCAATTATTCTACAGAGCGAGGCTCAGTCACGTGGTACTTGGTAAATAGTTTGAATGATATGTTACTTGATGAATCTACCAAAGAATATAATTGAAAAAAAGGACTTACGAAAAACGTCTTTACTCCCATAGCAGTCTTGGCCAATCTCGTCTAGTCTTTCCGTTGTGTTGATGATAGCAAATTTTGAAGTTGAATAATCGCATACGCCCTGAGTAACAAACAATAGATGTACACGTTTCGTAAACATATTTTGTTTCCTATTGCTATCAATTGTTTATGTTTTCTCTGACTTTGTGTTTGTGTTTTGTCTGACTTTGTGTTTGTGTTTTGTCTGACTTTGTGTTTGTGTTTTGTCTGACTTTGTGTTTGTGTTTTCTCTGACTTTGTGTTTGTGTTTTCTCTGACTTTTTTTTCTCTGACTTTGTGTTTTCTCTGACTTTGTGTTTTCTCTGACTTTGTGTTTTCTCTGACTTTGTGTTTTCTCTGACTTTGTGTTTTCTCTGACTTTGTGTTTTCTCTGACTTTATGTTTTCTCTGACTTTGTGTTTGTGTTTTGTCTAACTTTGTGTTTGTGTTTTCTCTGACTTTGTGTTTTCTCTGACTTTGTGTTTTGTCTGACTTTGTGTTTGTGTTTTGTCTGACTTTGTGTTTGTGTTTTGTCTGACTTTGTGTTTGTGTTTTGTCTGACTTTGTGTTTGTGTTTTCTCTGACTTTTTTTTCTCTGACTTTGTGTTTGTGTTTTCTCTGACTTTGTGTATTCTCTGACTTTGTGTTTTCTCTGACTTTGTGTTTTCTCTGACTTTGTGTTTTCTCTGACTTTGTGTTTGTGTTTTCTCTGACTTTTTTTTCTCTGACTTTGTGTTTGTGTTTTCTCTGACTTTGTGTTTTCTCTGACTTTGTGTTTTCTCTGACTTTGTGTTTTCTCTGACTTTGTGTTTTCTCTGACTTTGGTTTTCTCTGACTTTGTGTTTTCTCTGACTTTGTGTTTTCTCTGACTTTGTGTTTTCTCTGACTTTGTGTTTTCTCTGACTTTGTGTTTTCTTTGACTTTGTGTTTGTGTTTTCTCTGACTTTTTTTTCTCTGACTTTGTGTTTGTGTTTTCTCTGACTTTGTGTTTTCTCTGACTTTGTGTTTTCTCTGACTTTGTGTTCTCTCTGACTTTGTGTTTTCTCTGACTTTGGTTTTCTCTGACTTTGTGTTTTCTCTGACTTTGGTTTTCTCTGACTTTGGTTTTCTCTGACTTTGGTTTTCTCTGACCTTGTGTTTTCTCTGACTTTGTGTTTTCTCTGACTTTGTGTTCTCTCTGACTTTGTGTTTTCTCTGACTTTGGTTTTCTCTGACTTTGGTTTTCTCTGACTTTTGTGTTTTCTCTGACTTTGTGTTTGTGAATCATCACACAAAAAACACACAAAACAATTAGGTAATTTAATAATGATTGTTAAATTATTTTGTTTTGATGACGAAAAGGGAAATAAATATCACAATATCGGGACTATGAGTTGTTAATGTGAAAATTTCCCCCCTTTGATAATCATTTTTTGTTAATTTTTTATTTGGTAGACTATTTTACCCCTATTGATAGTAATTCCCTTGAACACCATTCCTTTATAAATACTTTAAATGTGCTGCTGCTTACCGAAAGTTCATTAATCTTGAGAAAGCGATGATAGCAGGCAATGCACACCCCAGCGCTATCAAAACAATTGTCAAATGGCGAAAAAGCTGACAATGTCATGGATTGAACAAAGAACATTTTGTTAGCAAAGGCAAGGATGTTTAAACAAAATAAATGGCAAAGAAAATGATGACATGACATTCTTTACATGACAACACGACGTGGTGTATCATGATAAGTCTTAGCATTAATTTATTTCATCATCCTCTTCCTCCTCATTATCTAATTCATTGTGAGTGTGGGCTTCAAATCTTCACTCCCAAGAGCCCTAGACTCACTGCTAATTATTCTTAATGTACTCCCCCCTCCTTTTTCAGCAAATATGGGGAAGACTTTGCAGTGGCGCCTTACCCCCCTCCCCCCAGACCATTTGGCTGGAAGCGGGCGAACTTATTCATGTGGAATGTTTACAAAATTTCTCAAAAATAATTATGCGAATTATTGATATTTACCAATGCCTGATTGATCCTTTTTACAGAACTATGCCCGCTATTCTATCTAACGCGAACAAATACAAAAGCAATGTGCCAGTAACAATTGTGGATCAGACGGATCAGACGCTATTCTACTTCAATCTTGCACTCGGGTGGAAACTATCACTAGAGGAAGTGATTAGGCTAAATCCTGTGGGAATGTCTAAAGGAATGCAAGAGCTTTCCCATTGCACGGTGCGAAGTTGAAAGAGAGCTTCCACCACTTCCACGTCCCAGTCGATAACCCATGCGCCATTTCTTAAGTAACCGTTACACTAATGACGAGTCCTGCAAGGTTAGCTTGGTAAAGCAAAGGAAGATAGCGGGGGTTCCCCATGTGCTCGGCCTTTGGCCATGTATTCTAGTCCATGCACCCGGTGTGTCAGACACATTAATACTAGAAGTGTTTCATAAAGACATTGACTTGGACCTCTTTCAGACAAAGCACTTTGTTCAAGCAGGCTTACAAGCGTAGAGTTATACATATTTACCAAATAGAAAGACGTGAACGAAAAACATTTGTATTGGATGAATCTTTAAAAAATATATACACAAATAATTAGTGGTTCTACAGAAAACTGGAAAAAGAATGCAAGTGGTCTATGACGGAACTTTGGCAACCACTGTGTTAGAAGGAAATCACAATTTGTAGTTACTTGAAGTAAGCTACGCGGTGGCTGAGTGGCGCTTGGCTTCCGAACAGAGGGTCCCGGGTTTTAATCCTGATGAATTTTGAACTTCGGGTTTTTATGGAGCTTCTGAATTCATCCAATTTTAATGTGTACCTGACATTAGTTGGAGAAAAGTAAAAGCGGTTGGTCATTGTTTTGGCCACATGACACCCTCGTTAACCGTGGCTCACAGAAACAGATGGCTTTTGCATCATTTGCCCTATTTATCGCAAGGTCTGAAATGGATACTTTTCATTACTTAAAGTGCTTTGATTATAACACTCCAAACATTGTGTTCACTAATAAAGATATCCACAGATGTAATTACAAAAATTGGCAATACCTTGTACTACAAGAAAATCCAATAAACAGATATACTTGAAATATGTAACCAGAAACTTGAAGTATATGCCATGTCGATCTAGTGTCTTCTTTACAATCAACGCATAGGACAGAGACATTTAACACTGGTCACTGGAATTCTAGTTGATTAAAAGATGAAATAAATGTAAGTTTATTACATCCAAAAGGAGCTATATCCTATAAGATTTGAACTACAAAGCTGTAACGATACTAATACCGCAGGGATAATTTGAACTCCGTGAAAAAGAAACTTGAATCTAGATCTTCATGCACACTCAAAGTGTTTTTTACAACACCAACAAACATTAATTCTGTTTATGTTTTAGTCTTAGAGTCTAGATTATCTTATCTTATCTTATACAGACAATTCTTAAAAAAAAATAATTACGTCCTAAGCATTTTATGCGTCAATCTAGTTATGCATGTTAATCAATGACTTAAACTCTGATAAGCCGTTGGTTTTCCTGGCTGCTTCAGGCTCTAGGAAAGATGGAGCGTATGCAATAAGAAACTCCCTCTATTTGTGTGCATTTTTGAGTATTTCATAACATTATTTATTTCATAAGCTATTATTTCTCTAGCATATAATGTATCTTGATATCCTGCTAAGAACTGCTGTAGACAGAGGGAGGATTTGGTAAAGTGAACTGTCACAGCTACAACGAAAGTCAAGGGACATATGAGATGAATAGAGGTCTATTTCTAAAATGAAGTTATTCTGATCCATTCATAATAGTTAGCAGTGTAAGTATATAGACAGAAGAAAACATATAACTAACTACATGTAATGATTCTATCTGTAAAGCACTAGATCTAGATCTCTACTAAAGTCTAACTACACAGTTCATTCTCCTTTTTTCTTTGTTTACTAAGGAAGTCCATATTTTAAAGGCGACTGCATTTTCGCACTATTTTTTCTTCTCGTTTTGAAGCGTGATTTTTTTGTGGGTGCGCAAACACTTTGACACTTTGCTTGTGTGGTGTGCCCGCTGGACTGTCGTTTGGTTGTCTCAATGGTCCAGGGTTCATACCCTGCCCGCTGAAATCCCCCCGTCGTCCTGCAGGAGGTTTGGACTAGGAAGTAAATTATCTTCAGCTCTGACTGATCATCCGAAACATGTTAAACATCAAGAGTCAAATCCTCGTTCATCAGAGACTGACTACTAGCTTCTTGCTACGTAATTGCTATTCCTCTAAACTACCAGCAGGTTGCGACGTCGCGGGTCAGTTTGCTGGTCTTCTATAACGATTGACCTCGGTTCGTATCACCAGGTGCCAGGATTTCAAGTGTCCATTTTCTTTTTTATTATTTTTCTAATCGTCCAACATAAACTCCAATGTCAATTTGGGGAACTATAAGACAAGGTGTTAGGTTCTAAAGATTAATAAGTGCTGCATTTCACTGAACTACGCCATTCAAGTAGCTAATTATTTAGCCATATCTCAACAGGACAAAGCCATTATTTGTCAGGTCAACACACGTTTTCTTTTCGTCTTCTGTGATAGGCTTTGGCAAGGGCGTTTCTTAGGACCTTTAGTGTTTTTTCCCACGACTTTCGTGAATGATCTGTCATTTTCAGATGCGATCTGCTTTTAGCTACTTTCCTCTATGCCACATGAACCTTACGTAACACGCTCAGGGCAGAATAGTTAACAAACCCAAGAGACTTATTTGTGATGAATGAATTGCCGGTGTGTACCCAATGGTGCTTGAGTTGATCTGGTCAGGTTTAAGGGGAGGTAACGTTTGTTGCTCTCTCCTCCTTGAAACTCAGAAGAAAAAAAAACACACGGAGGATGCGGCCAGCCCCCATGCTAGGGAGGTTTCTGCCCCAGCGTAGCTTGTCAAATAAAACAGAATGAATCAATTTTAGATACAACGTACGGAAAAGTCTTAGTTTTATATTTTGTTTCTCTAACAATCCTCTCATACTCGTGTCTGCCTCTAACGTTTAGACATGGACAACTAAACGCGCCAAGAACTAGTGGTCAATCAAGCGATATAAGAAATTTGGTTCAGTCTCTTTACGTTGTCGTTACGTTGGAACTTAAAGACTGTTATCATTCAATGTCGTTTTGTATCTTTTGTATTGCTTATTATACTTCAGTTTTCTTAATATATACACTATAGTTCATATGCATTTCGTTTATGTATTATGTGGGATCTTTAAAATAAGGTGGCATGATAAAATATCCAATGAGGAATTGCTACAAAGAGCAGATTGCCAGGACATCGGATCTGTTATAGACAGCAGACGCCTTGGCTGGCTTGGTCATGTTCATTGAATGCCAGAAGGTCGACCTACAAGACATACTGTATGGTGATCTAACAGAAGGCAGAACAGCCGCTGGTCGCCCACTTTTACGGTATACGGATGTATGCAAACGCGGCATGAGCTCTTCAAAATCGACACTAGTAGCTGGGAAAAAGTAGCACTGGATAGATCCACATGGAGAGCGAGTTTAAAATGAGTGTCTCGGATTGAAGATGACATACACAACAGTAGTAGGAGGAAGGGTGAAAGTACAACGGCGCCTTGTGATTTCAGATGCCCAACCTGTGACCGTAGATATGTATCGAGATCTCTTTAATCACACAAGAAGTTGCAAAGGGAAAATATTATAGAATCCATGTTAAATGCCACAGAGAGAGATGTTGTATGTTTCTTTTCTTTTTTTTTTTATGTAGTCTCCCTCGTCCTAATGTTTCAAGTGTTCTCGTGTTTTTTTGCAAAGTTTATATTATTAGTGTGTTTGCACTTTTTCTGTTAGTCTTTTTATTCATGTTATATAACTGAAGTATTGTAAATGATACTGTTTGTAATTAAGTCTAAAATAATATAACATATAATTTTGTGTTTTTATTATATAGGTCCCAGCAGGGGCTGCGCAGCCACGGAAAATATTGCATTCCTCATTAATCTTCGGACTCGAAGACAAGCCTTATTATATTATTATTATTATTATTACTAGTCGACCGGCGGAGTAGCATATGCCGCTTTTTGCAGAGCCGGCCTTAAGCCACTGCAACCTATGCCAACGCAGTGGGCCCCGCACTTTCATAGGACTCGCGCTAATTCTAGGTGTATAAATTATTAAAATAAACCATTTTATAACTTATAACAAATTTCCCGCGGCCGCCTGATTTACCAGGAGCTCCTGGAAATCTCCTAAAATTGCAAAATATATGAAAAAGTCCTGGAAATCTCCGGAAATTATTAAAATCTTTTGTAATCTTGTGAAAGAAAATTATCCCGCCTCAAACTATTGAAGATTTACTTGAGGTCATTAACTCTCGAAGATAGATTGAAACATTTGGTAATTCTTGCTATTGAGCGTGATCTATGTAGGAAATAAAACTTTTATGATATGCTGTATGACTTCGCTACACGCAAGGCTCGTAAAGTAGTTCTGTATGTTGTAAAGAATGAATAAAATGCAAGACGAATTTATTTTCTAATACAAACTCTTATTTTTCAATTATTATTATCCGTATCTCTACCCAAACATGACCCAGCGAAATCCGTTTCTGAGAGTGGCTATTGGAGAGCTCTCACAAAATCTGCGGGACAAACATTTGAGACTCAAAGAAAAGCCATTATTAAAGACAGGCGCAAAAGACGGAAAGAAAACATTAAATAGACTGTCAGCAGACAACGGCTTTGTCTGCTCGATACTCAGCCTTAATAATCGTAGTCGAAGACATTGCTAATATTATCATTATACAAAAATTACATCAAATAATTTGCAGTGGTTACACACACAAATTAACCTCATTATCATGACTTTCTTTCAAATTCTAAGCATTGTCCCCTTTTAAATTATTGAATATTAGGGCCTACTGTTTGCAAATTTAGTTTTATTTTTAATATAAACATAATTATTGCTGAATTTACTACAAATTGAAATAAAGCTAATGGGAACCTTGTGCCTCCTGCAGTCTGACAATATTAGAAATTTCAAGCTTTAAATTAGCCAAAGCAAGGCCAAGGTCTCCTCTAGTCTTATCTTATCTAGTGGCTACATCCAGTCTATTTCTTTGCTTATTCATTAGGTTTGTTACCCACTAAATCTAGGTTAACCATGTATGTGTATGGAAAAGCTAAAACATAATTCCACTTTCGAAAACATTTTTGGAATTTTACTGAAACATTCAAGTGTAGGCACATCTCTGTCATGCCTCCTGTGTTAACATTCTTTTTACTGAAGACATGATTTTGTAAATTTATTTTTTCCTGCAACTCAATATGAATATCGGTTACAGATGTTTTATAATTGTCATTTATATTTATTTTTATTTAGAAGCGAGTCGTGATTTCTCCATAGGGCATTGTTATGTGAATTGCAGATATCGGTGTCTTAAGGCAGTAATTCATTTATTAACAAACTAGTTACGTGAGATTATAAAACTCTTTAACGTAGATTTTATAGATTTTAATATCTCTATAAAAGAATAAATGATATAATCAATGAAAGTTCATTTCTTTCCTAGCAGTCGGAGGTTGGTTTCATTCATTTGCGTTAGATGCCTACCATAAAAAATATATATATTTTAGCCTGCTTTAAGTCATCGTCAACCATTAAATCTTCCTGTTTCTCAAAACAAAAATCATTCAAAATTGTATTTAAGAGCTTAACAAAACGAGCAACAACAAACCCCTTTCAAAATCCAGCGAACTTCAGTTTACAATAAGCATTATATAGCGGCCTTAAGGGGTGTCAAGTGGGGCCCCTCGATAGGAGATTCACTTGTCACTGTCAGGCTCGAAAACCAGACCAGTTCTCATAAACTACAACTTGTTGCTTATTATTACTGGGCATTTCTATGATACCAATTACCTTCTAAGCTCTTAACACGACATTTTTGGTTTCGAAATACTGTTCAGTTTCGATTAAGACATCATCTTATGGCCTGTACATTCGGCTATCACTGTTGAACAGTTCACTTTGGCATAAAGAAAAATGCCAAAAAAAAACCAACAACACCCAAACAAACAAAAAAACAGCGCATTTCGTGGGAGAACAGAGAATTTTATAGTTTATAAGAACGTCTGGACTGCATATAGGGAAGCTGCTGAAGAATTAAAAACCATTTCATGTTTTCTGCAAAATGATGAGAAACTGACGAAACTGATCACCCAATACAATGAAAAGCAAAAGAAGGTAGTGAATGCTATGGAGTAATAAAAAAAATAATCAAAAGAACCTGAAGAAAGAAAAGACTTGATGGGGAGTTGAGTTCTGATGTAGGACTGTCAATAGAACAAACGTGTTGCGACAAAAGTGCTGGACAGACATCATATGGAGACACAGAGATAAATGCACATTCCTCGTCCCATATGCTAGGACAAATTTGTACAAATACTCCTTCTTCCCTAGTGCTATTAGAGCATGGAATGGGTTGCCTGAGCTAGCCAGGAAAACCAGTGACTTGGAAGAGTTTAAGTCATTGGTTAATATGCATGACTAAATGTATGACGCATAGGACGTAATCATCTTCTTTTTTGAAGTAACGTCTGTATTATATAAGATAAGATAAGATATGGAGATGAGGGGCAGATTACAAAGGCTGGAAAACCATGTACACACTTTTGGGTTTCTTCTTGAACCAAGACACCTCTTGGGGTCTCTGGATGATGACACGCTGATGAAAAACTGTGTTACGTTTACCTGTTTGATTAAATACAGGCAAATCGGTTGTTCTATTGAAGAGTATTGGAGAGCTATTCTGAAGCGTGTATCAGCAGCTATTAAGTACTTTTTAAAAACAAACTCAAGCTTACTCAAGCACATTTCAATTAACAAACCAGTGTCACAATCACCAATTGACATATTGAGGAAGCTGGCTTCATATGGTAATGATAAGTGCTCAAACCTTGCAACCTCCATCCGAATACTGCTAACTCGGCCACTTCCATTGCGTCTTGTGAGAGATTATTCTTAAAGCTCAAATTTATTGAAAATATTTCTGGAGAAAAATGACACAAGAAAAGCTTAGCAGCATGGCTTTAATGTCAGTGGAGTCAAAAATACCTGACAGTATTGATCTACACCATGTTATAGATGCCTTTGCTGCACAGAAAGCACGACATGAAGCGATATGAGTTGAGATTTGTCACTTGTGCATTATCTCGCCAAAAAAAACAACAGTATTATTCATTAAAAGACAAAAGATGCTACAGAAGGATCCTAGGTATTCATTCAAGGACCGCATCACAAACCAAGAGATAAGAGACAGGGTTACTGCTGCGATGGGACCCCATGATGACCTGCCAGCTATTGTAACAAGTAACGCAAGCTTAAAATCTATGGCCATATTACAAGGTCTACGGGGCTCGTAAGGACCTTCTTTCAGGAATAAGTACCAGGAAAGAGAAGAAGAAGCAGACAGGGAAAGCGATGCGAGGGCAACATAAAAGAATGGACGGGCCTGCCATTGAAGGAGGTTCTAAACAAGGCAAAGGAAAGGAAGAAATGGAGAAGGACGATCGACGAATATTTCTTGGTGCCCCAACGGTCCAACAGAATAAGTAAAGGTAGGTAAATTTGTTTATTTAAAATATTTTTGAAAGTGTGTGTGTTTTGTATTGGGGAGTCTAAATGTATTACCTGCTCATCAACATTAACGACAAGAACCTAAATACTAGATCATCAAAATGTATGTATTACTTCACATACGACTGATCCACCGAAAACGATGTAAATTCTATTACTATTTATCTACTTACAAAAGTAACTATTTTAAAGTTTTTAACTTGATAACAAGAAATACATGTCATACACACTTCATGACTGCTAAGTGAGATTCTTCACTTTAGAAAGCAGTATAACAGTACTTTCGTATGCATGAACACATTTTAAAGCTTGCCTTTTATGTAAATCTTTCGTGTTTTAAATAAGATTCTTCTTTTCTTTTTAGGAACGAATAACCCCTATGTGTTAAGAGTAGAAAATCGTTTATTTCTGAAAGTCTGATTAGAGTTACCCCATGTAACTTTCACGGGGACAGAGAGCGCTGTTCAGAAAAAAAGAGAGGAGGGGCGGGGGGGAAGACAAGTAATCTTCTCTGTGTATATAATCCTCTTCGTCGCCCAAATAACGAACCTATTTGGACAACTGTGTCCTTCAGGAAGTGCTTATCCGTCACTAAATGGTGGCGTATACTACGGCGCGGATCGGCTCGTAACATTTGAAAGATAAAAAAAGAATTATAAGAGAATCTATTGTCAACTGTCAAACACCAAGGTTTCGATCCTGTGGTACTATTGTTTATTTGAAATATCAAGTACAATTTATAATGAAATCAATGTTTTGAAACAGGTGGATTTGTGGCGTTTTTTTCTCCTCTTCTATAGTGTTTAGCATAAAAACGTTTAACTTGCTTACTAAAACGAAACAAAATAGGCCTATATTATTTGACATTACAACTCCACTCTAACGAAGGAATAAATCTTCACTTTTACTGATTCACTCACATTTATTACTCCATATGCTAGGACAAATTTGAACAAATACACCTACTTCCTTAGTGGTATTAGAGTATGGAACGGGTAGCCTGAGTCAGCCAGGAGCACCAAAGACTTGACAGAGCTTAAGTCATTAATTAACATGAATGACTAGATTGACCTGAGGATACACGCTGAAAGTATATATCCAGTTTTTTAAAAAACGTTTGCATTTTATACATTAGTTCATAGGATATTAATTAATTAAATTAATTAGAAGAACTGATAGCTATAGATCAGAAAGAAAAAAAAATTCAGAACCGTAAACATAAAATGTAGAAAATTAAAGAGCAGTTCTGTTCAACATACACCAAGACCTCAATGTATACTTACATCGGGTGAACATAAAATGTATTTCAAAACATGACAGAAGTAATGGCATTGCTATTGGTGTAGGACAAGACTCCATTGTGTCTACGAGCATGTCCAGCAAACCTCATGCGGCACTAGGTCACAACCTCACTAAGTGGTCGAGTGCACGTTTGGAAATGCGATTTCTGACACAATCTCTGTTACATTAAAACCCGTGGTAGCCATTGCTACTGTGCTACATTTTTCTCCTCCTTGACCTTTGCTAATGATTTCCATGTCTCGCATTTATAGGTCGCCGTTGCTGTGACTACACTTTATTTGTAGAATACATTAATGAAGAAATTGATAAATAATTCCTTGGAGTATTATACTTTTTTTCATTACTAGAACTTTCTAACAAAAGCGTAGATTTCATCCATCTATAAGATGTGTATCATTATTTCCGTTGCATAGCTACGCGTCTAAATACTTTACAATCAATTCTACAAACAAAGAAGTATACGTATATAGGTACAGTATTTCTTCTTTACATCTAACTAGCAGAAATGAAGGCCAGTTAATACAGCTACTGAATCCTCCTCATTGACTTCATTCAGTAATCTACGTTTGTAGACCACACCTACGTCATGAACAAGTCGTTTTGTAAGGGCTTTTATCTACAGAAAGTAGTTTATATACAGCACCTGCGTTCCCTACCCGAGTCCAGAAAGATGAGAAATTTGAATGTCCAGAATGAGCTCGCCAGGCCTAAACAGGTGAGATGTTATACTAAGGCAGCTGTTGCATTTCGAGCAGATGACGGACACAGCAGCTGCACATTTAAAAGACAAAGTGAATAAGATGGAGATCAAACCAATTATAAAGAATGCATGGGAATACATTGGGGAAAAAGATTATTACAAGATAGTCAGTTTTAATGTGCTTGATGAAGACATCCCGACATGTTTTCATTTATAAATCCATATTCAATTACCTAACCTAAACACTGTGAAGATGCGTAGTTGGCCAAACATACAGATGAAATGTATTGACCTGGAAATTGTATAAGTTTCCCTTACTCCCAAACTGATGTGTCTAAGAAGTGTCTGTGTATGCTCTATAATAGTGGGGAATGAAAGAGACGGACAGAATTTGATGGTTAGAAAATTGTGTTGAGAACGGGTCATTGTAATGCGGGCGTCTTCTAATTGTAACATTGTGATTATGCACCGTTGCGATGTCTGATAAATGATGTGAGGTTCTCGTGTCCTTTTATTCATTTTATTCAAGAGATGAAACAATTTTCCAACATTAAATTTGTTTCAACATGTTGCTCGAGTTGCTCAATTTGATTCTGGACTTTGTAAAGGAATTTGTGGATGTCTGGGTCCAAAGATGGTAATCAGTTGCCAGCTATTTCATTTTTTCCACAATATTTGTCGACTATAAGCGGAACTTTGCTTATGCTGTTGTATAATTCATCATTTTATAATATCTGATGTGACTAGCATTTGTTCTTTTCTTATTTGGGTCCTACATAGATATTTACAATCTAGCATGTACTTATCCTAAGTTAATTAAGAAATCGAATTATCCACGAGAAATTGAAATTGTGCCTAAAAGCAATGAGTTTATCCTTACATTTCAAGGAAAGACATAGCCGTTGTTAACATCAGTGCAGTGTTAGGAGGTTTTTATCAATGATACCTTTAATATTATTCAGCATATTGTTTTTTTTTCCTTATAGTAAATATTATTTTTCTATAGGTCTAAGTATGATTGTTTTTTTTAGTATTTGAGACACAGCTGAACTAAGACAAATTTACCACAGATATGCTCGACATTGTAATTAATCCTTATTATTTCTATAAAAAATTTATCTACTAACATTGACTATCATTTAAAAAAAATGGTTCTTTGATTCAAACTTCGACTGTTTAATTAATTAAATTTGACTCTTTTGGAAGAGAAATTTAACACCAACCGGACCAAGATGACACCTAGGAGGAAAGCCCAAAGTGAAGCGTTTCATTGATATGCAGCCTTATGTGTCTAAGGCATTCAAAGAATAGAACAATTTGTATTCTTAATTTGGTCTTTTACAGAAAGGTAGAAATTTACATTATTTATTCATTCTTTGTAATAACTCAAACAAAGTGATACGCAATCAAAATATTTAAAAGAAAAGAAATGAGAATTTAATAAATAACTTAAACCAAACTTTTTATTTCGCAATATAATACATTTTGTGGTGTTAAATACCGTAATGCTAATCTGTTATTATAAGTGAACATTTGTTGTAATTAATGATTAGATATAGACAAGTTTCATTAACTCCCTTTAAGCAATTGTTATTTCAAATTTACTGTGAACTTTCTCGTGAGCAAAACGAAAAAATAATGCATCTATCTATTTTGATAAACTTTGGACTGAAGTCCAAACTTCGGCACGTGGGTCAAATTCGGACAGTCAAAACAATAGTGCTCACGGTGGATAACAGAGACTTTGTTCTTTTGAACTTCTTATTAGAAGAACTAATCCGTAACAGATCAAATGATAATGCATCTCGAAAGCTTTCAATGCAGGAAAGTGTTATTAGTAAGAGGGGGGAAAAGGGGGTGGGGGGCACTAGTAAGAGTTTCAGAAACACTGTTTTAAACCAACTGTGAGATTGCATTCTAAGGGGGACAACTAACTTCATGATGAACTATTGCCAATATTGTATCTCTTACAAGGGAATGTAAACATTGAATAATGAGACATACATGAGGGATTGAGGCAGAGGTGGGCAGGGAATGATGAGTGAGACATGAAAGTGGTTCTTACTGTTCCATAGGGAACTTCTTTGTAGGAATTTGTACATTTATTCCGTTAACGCCTTGTGATATCTTTTATACGACCTATTAAGTATATAGGCGATACTAAGGTTTAGAAAGTCAGTCTTGTATGTGTACACTCTATTAAAAGAAAAAAAAAAGGATAGTTTAGGCCTATTCATTTCATGTAAGAAACTTCTATCAAGTGTGATTCAATGGGAAATATAATTTAAAAATGCAAGTCTTTTTGAGCACAGTTTTTACTAAACGGCGCCATGGAGTGGGGGGGGGGGGTAGGAAAGGCTTCTAGAATGAAATGTTTTTAAAAAGAATAAAAACTTAACAGAACTGGCTATTTTTTTGCTGCAATATGTACAATATATTTAAAACCCGTTTAGTTCTATTTGTTTTCGTTGTTAGGAAATAGTATGCCATCGTTGCTTGTGTTCTTTATGCTAGGAAAAGTGCATTGCGGAGATTTCTAGAATACAGGTTCCCTCTCCATCAAGCTCTAAGCTTCACCAAGCGGGTCTGGGGAGGAGAGGAGAGACTTGAGAGGTCTAAAAGTTTATTTAGTTCTTAAATTGAATCTAATATAAAAGGAATCCGAGTTTGTTTATAATTGGACATTAAGTTGAAAGATGTATCCATTTTAATCACGTTATTTATATAAGTAAACCTCTCTTATTGGGAAGTATATTTATAGTGTAGTCTCGCAAATCTAGAAACTACTTTGAATTCTTTGCAATATACATTGGAAGTTAACATCTTGTTGATTAAAAAAAAATATATCCTCACTTATGCAGCGGTTCTTAACGTGTTTGTCGCGACCCCTTAGTGTCGAAAGAAGATTCGCCAGAAGTCATCTGAAAACGTAGGGAATATGTTTTTACAAAGTTTAGTTCTCACAACTTACTCAGGCTGTCTTAGAAGATTTCTAGCCTTGAGATAGATAGATGGATAGAGAGAGAGAGAGAGAGAGAGAAAGAGAGAGAGAGAGAGAGAGAAATATTTTAATAAAAGAAAAAAATGGAAATAGTAATTAATGTTAATATTGTGTTTATGTGTTTATTGCTAGCACTTCAATTTGCTTCCCTAAGCTAGAGGCTTACAACGACATTGTCCACTAACCTAAAGGCATATTTCTTAATTAGACTGTCCACTAACCTAAAGGCATATTTCTTAATTAGACTGTCCACTAACCTAAAGGCATATTTCTTAATTAGACTGTCCACTAACCTAAAGGCATATTTCTTAATTAGACTGTCCACTAACCTAAAGATATCTTTCTATGTTTACGTTTTAAAACGTAATTGTCCACTAACTTAACTTTTAAACATGGCCACTTCAAATTAACAAAGGCTTATATTTTTTTTTAAAGACTTTTAAATACTACAGTTAATTTATTTGTAATTTAGCACATAACAAATATATTTCATAAAATAGTAATTATTCTATTTAGGTTACTACAACAAAGTTTATGTAAATCAAATATTTTTAACTAATAAAAGTTTACAAAGAGAGTTTGTGTGGACACATAGACTCAAATCGGCCCACAAACTGGACCACCCAAGCAGGTAAAAGTTCAGTTTTCAATATTTTTAGAAAGAATATCAGAATGAAATTCTATCAAAGGCAAATGACAGAAAAGAATGAAGAAAGAAGGTTGATAGATCTTGTTTGGTGCCCTAGCGGTCCAGCAGACCAAAGGTTAGTTGAAAGTAAATGTGAAATTAGATGTGAACCTGGCGAAACTGATTTCATATAATGATTTATATCTTATTGATCTAATTGTTTTGTATAGGGTCAATCTTTTAATCAAAACCTCAATACAAAAAAAATCTAGAAAAAAAATATAGAAAAAAATCCTAAGTTCATTGACTTTCTCGAGAGCAAAACGCACAAATAATGTTTCCATCCTGATAAACTTTAAAGTGAAGTCTAAACTTCGGCACGTAGGTCATATTTAGCCAGGGGTCATTGAACTCCACATTTTCTGTCATTCACTCGTCACTCGCGTGTCGAAATTTAAATGATGCGAAAGTCGAAAAATGTTTTGCAAAACTGAATCATGGGAAGTAAGTAAATTTAAGAAAATGTTACAGAATTCAAAAGAAAGTTGATACTTTTACACTTTTACTTATCAATAAAGGTAGCAAAATACTAGACATACAGACTAGTCACTAGGACTAGGTCTTCAAAATTTAATTATAAAATTATAACTTTTTACTTTTATGAATGTATTACTAATAAGAATTTATTTGTATCATTAATTATCTACTTAATAAAAGTAACAATTTGATAGTTTTTTTTAGTTGACAACAAGATGTACATGTCACAGATATCTCACAACTGCAAAGTGAATCTCTTCACAAAGAAGTAAGAGAAAAGTGTGATATAAATAATAAAAAAAACTAAAGTTATATACTTTGTGTAAACATTTCGTGTTTTAAATATTGTTCTTCTCTTCTCTTTAGGAACAATTACCTATCTCTATAACGACTGTAGGAAAAAAAAACATTTTTAGGATAAGAAGTAAAAGTGAATCTATTGTCAACCGTCAGATGCGGAAGTTTCGATCCAGATAGATTTGTGTTTATATGAAATGTCAAGTAAAATAAAATACATATTGGTTAGTATGTTGGGCTCGAGGTTCGACACCCGACTCAGGCAGAGTTGTGTTTACTGAGCACCTAAAGGCTGCACGGAAAACCAACTCCTAGATACCACCTCCCCCCCACTGGTCCACAAATGAGATTGGACCAAAGCGCTCTGAGCATGCTATAAGCATGAAAGTAGCGCTATATAAAAGCTATAATAATAATAATAACAATGAGTAAAGGGAGAGACTGGATGTAACCACTAGAGGAGACCTATATAAAAGCTATAATAATAATATCAAATTTTCCGTTTTTTTTAATCTTCTTTAGAACTGAAAGTTTAACTTGATGACTAAAACGTAAACTAAATTTGTACAAATACACCATCTTCCTTAGAGCATGGAATGTGTAGCATGAGTCAGCCAAGAACACCAAAGACTTGGCAGAGTTTAAGTCATTGATTAACATGCATAAGGAGATTGACCTGGGGATACGTCTGTATTTTAATAATTTAGTTTATAAGATATGTAAATTAATGTGAAGAGCTGACAGCTACATATCAGAAAGAGAACAACTTCAGTATCGTTAACATAAAGTATAGAAATATTATTTTAAAGGGCGGTTCTGTTCAACATACTTCAAGGCATCAATGTATAATTACATCAGATGAACATAAAATATATTTCAAAACATGACAGAAGTAATTGTATTGACATCTTTGTGGAGCGCGATTCAGTGTGTCTACGAACATCATTGTGTCTACGTATATGTCCAGCAAACCTTAGGCGACACTCGGTCACAACCTCGCTAAGTGGTCGAGTACACGTTTAGAAATGGATTTGTATGTGACACAATCTCTGTTACATTAAAACACGTGGTAGCCATTGCTACTGTGCCACATTTTATCTTGACCGTTGCTGATGATTTCCATGGCTCGCATGTGTAGGTCAAAGTTGCTATGACTACACTTTATTTTTTTAACGTGACTGAAGAAAATGGTAAATCATTGCTTGTATTGATATACATTTTGAACTACTGGAACTCGATTACAAAAACGTTTCATCCAACTCTAAGATGTTACAAATGTGTATTTTCTGTCTTGATGATTTATTACAAAGATTATATCATCACACTTTGTCTGTCAGTCTGTCTGTCTGGTACAATGTTTTGTACAAGAGAACTCAACCCTTGGATCCAGTTGAAACTTTGCAAAATTATTTGTTGTACCTAACAAAACATGAATCGGTCAAAAAGTTAATTAGTTAATCAATTATTTATTTTAGTTAGTATTAATAAAAGGATATAAAAAAGCTACTTATTGATTGATGTGGCTTTATATGTTAAGCTGAAATTTTTTTCATAAATATGTTTATAGTCAATGACAATACATTGATCAATTAATTAATTAAAAATACACTTTTTTTTTTAGTTAAAGAAAATTGACCTTTTCCAACTATATTCAAACATATGGTATTGATTTTGCTGATCTTTCGTTCGCCTAATAGTTTTTATTAGAAGAACTCCACACTCTATGGCTGTTTCTATTACACGTAGATATCTTTCCATTTTTATTTTGATCTGAAAGGAATGCTTCGAATACATTTTCTGACATAGAAACCAAAATAAGAGACTTCAACCCAAGACAGATACGAAAACTGTTTTCTTACTTCAATGTGTACAATTTTAAAACATAGAAATCAAAGCAAGTTGTTTTAACTGGGACAATCATTTATATGGCTCCTTTAGTCTCGAAAGGCAATGGATGCGCCCAGGTGAGTCACTGGTTTTGGTTTAGTCTTGAGACGGGGCAGAAACTAGTGTGGCTAATCAGGCCAATTCTAGAGCGGCAGACTTTGCCACAATTCATGCATGTGTATGCATCTGATTCAGGGCTAGCGGACAGGGCAGGTTTCTTTTTTCCCTCTTGATAAAGGTCGCTTCAATTCTTTTGCTCTCAGCGAGGGTTGTCCCAGCACTCACAGTCTGTCTCCATGCACTCCGGTCTTTGGCTATTTCTTCCCACATACTTTCGTTGATGCCTGTGGCTCTCATGTCTCGCTTGCGGGCCTCTCCATATGTTAGTCTAAGGTGGCCAAATTGCGTTTTCTGAGGCTTCTACAGCGCATTACCCTTTTTGTAACCTAATAAGTTCGGGTCTAAGGTCAAATCTAAATCTGACAATCAGTGTTGTAACAAGATCTCTATGTACTAAGCTCTATGGAAACTACACTAGTTTCTCTCCACTATTTTGGTAATACAGCTTTTTACCCTGTTTATTCGATGTCTGTTTACTGTCAGGAGTGACGTATGAATGGGCTAAGGAAATCAGTGCGATGGAGCCTAGGGGCAGAGTTAGAGAACGGGTAAGTTAAATGTGAAATTAACTCAGAAGAATGATTCTGGTCCTTTATATAGACTCCTTGGTTTCTTGTAGATGTATACATGTAGATTGTAAACATTGTTCTATTGATTGAGCAGTGCTAGACACCATTGAGATGCCTTTAATGTAAAGGCGTACAAAATTGTATAAACATTAAATAGTCGTTTAGTTTCTAACCCTAACTTATGTTAAAATGTACACAATTTAAACATTTATTTAGAGTAACTATAAAGAAGTCTCAAAAAGTATCCGGAACATATTTATTCGATTATCAGTTTACCTTATTGTGTCCATTGTGTCTATGTCCATTACCTCCCTTCGGACATTTACGATAAAAATGTATAGCCAGCTGATGACTTCAGCACAAGAGCAATGAACAATCTAATCACTGACGTGACGATTTTAATAAACTATGACATTGATGTCCAAACTGCGCCATTAGAGACAGATCTGTTTCGTGATGCTGTTTAGTGTAACACGAATTGAATACATGGAGGATTTCCCTCTATTGTCTGGTAGCGAATACACAGTTTCATTGTTACATTTATGCTCCATTCTATCTGACTTTACACAGGGAAACATCCCGAAGCCACTAGGACTCAACAGAAGTAGGAGCTTATTTCCGCTTACAAGAGGCGGCCTTAGGTGGTGTCGAGTGAGGCGACGGCCTCAGGCCCAGTTCTTTAGCTTGGTCACTTCATGGATGAAATATTGTTAACTACGTCATCTGATGTCTTCGTCTTACCGATGTGACTAACTTAAATCAAGTGCTGCGCAATCAAATTAACAATGAATAATAGGGTTGTTTATTGGCGAAATAATGCACAAATTACAAATGTCAATTCATATTGCTTCATGTCGTGCTTTCTGTACAGTAGAGGCATCTATAACATCTTCTACATCAATACTGTCTAGTATTTGTGACTTCACTGACATTAAAGCCATGCTGCTAAGAGTTTCTTGTGTCATTGTGCTCCTGAGATAGTTTTTTGATGAACTTGAGCTTTGAAAATGATCTCTCACATGAAGCAATGTAAGTGGCCTGTGTTAGCTGTTTTCGGATGGAAGTTGCAAGGTGTGAGCACACATCATTACCATACGAAGCCAACTTCCTCAATATGTCAATTGGTGATTGTGGTACTGGTTTGTTGATGAAAAGGGTTCGTGCATCAGTGACATCATTGAAAAAGCCTGTATTTCATTATACAAACAGGAAAAAGTAACACAGTTTTTCATCAGCGTGTCATCATCAATAGACTCCACGAGATGTCTGTGTTCAAAAAGAAACCCAAAGGTGTCCACATGGTTTTCCAGCCTTTGGAATCTGTTTTATCTTCATATAAAGTATGTCGTAACACGTTTGAATTACAGTTCTATTGACAGTCCTACATTAGAACTCAACTCCCCATCAAGTCTTTTCTTTCTGATAAGCAAATATAAGTGCTTATAATATGATATGAACAATCAATAATAGTAATATTATTTTAAATAAAAATAATTCACCTTAATTATACGGTTCAGTACAATTGTCCACATAAACGTTCAAGACAAAATCTGGCAATACAAACAGATCTAGCTTCTAGCCCGGATACTGTTCATCGACGACCATTACTCAAAAGTTCATAGTTCACACTGTATCACCAGTTCTGGACACAGCAACCCGCAGTCTGGAATCTGGAACCTCAGATTTGTGGAAACAAAACTTGCATCGTCAGACAGACTAACTGAGATGAAAACCTCAGTCCTGTAGACTAAAGCTGAGATCTCAATATTGAAAACGAGACTGGAAACTAAGATGACACTGAGACTGACACTGAGACTTGACACTGAGTCTATCACTGAGACTGAAACTTGATACTGAGACTAAAACTTGATACTGAGACTGAAACTTGATACTGAGACTAAAACTTGATACTGAGACTGAAACTTGATACTGAGACTGAAACTTGATACTGAGACTAAAACTTGATACTGAGACTGAAACTTGATACTGAGACTTGACACTGAGTCTAAAACTTAATACTGAGACTGAAACTTGATACTGAGACTGAAACTTGATACTGAGACTGAAACGTGATACTGAGACTAAAACTTGACACTGAGACTGAAACTTGACACTGAGACTAAAACTTGACACTGAGACTGAAACTTGATACTGAGACTAAAACTTGACACTGAGACTGAAACTTGATACTGAGACTGAAACTTGACACTGAGACTGAAACTTGACACTGACACTGAAACTTGATACTGAGACTTGACACTGAGACTGAAACTTGATACTGAGACTGAAACTTGTTACTGAGACTGAAACTTGATATTGAGACTGAAACTTAATACTGAGACTGAAACTTAATACTGAGACTGAAACTTGATACTGAGACTTGACACTGAGACTGAAACTTGATACTGAGACTTGACACTGAGACTGAAACTTGATACTGAGACTGAAACTTGACACTGAGACTGAAACTTAATACTGAGACTGAAACTTGATACTGAGACTTGACACTGAGACTGAAACTTAATACTGAGACTGAAACTTGATACTGAGACTTGACACTGAGACTGAAACTTAATACTGAGACTGAAACTTGATACTGAGACTTGACACTGAGACTGAAACTTGATACTGAGACTGAAACTTGATACTGAGACTGAAACTTGATACTGAGACTGAAACTTGATACTGAGACTGAAACTTAATACTGAGACTGAAACTTAATACTGAGACTGAAACTTGACACTGAGACTGAAACTTAATACTGAGACTGAAACTTGATACTGAGACTTGACACTGAGACTAAAACTTGACACTGAGACTGAAACTTAATACTGAGACTGAAACTTGATACTGAGACTTGACACTGAGACTGAAACTTAATACTGAGACTGAAACTTGATACTGAGACTTGACACTGAGACTGAAACTTAATACTGAGACTGAGACTTGACACTGAGACTGAAACTTGACACTGAGACTGAAACTTGACACTGAGACTGAAACTTGACACTGAGACTGAAACTTGACACTGAGACTGAAACTTGATACTGAGACTTGACACTGAGACTGAAACTTGATACTGAGACTGAGACTTGACACTGAGACCCTATAGAAAGATAAAAGAACAAATTCTTCTAATCTTCCAGTCTAATTATAAAAATACAAATACGGTCGAATCCATATACAAACAACTATATAATGTGAAAGTAAAGCTCACCCTAAAAGATAATCCAATAAGAATATATCCAAGGAACAACGATAAGACTATTTAATATCAGATCCAAGGAGAAATTCCAAATGCGACTTGTCTCAACACAAGATGGAGAAAATGAAACAGGCGACTTATGTCGAAAGTCATAACGCGCACTAACTCTACGTCACCCTTCAATGAAGTCCAGTAGGGGAAGACGCCGAAGGCGCCGTGAATCCCGTTGGTTGCTGGAATGGCTTTTATCTAACAACCAGGCCTGGACGTTGGGTTTCTTCATCCCGTGTCCTGTCTGAGGGCTCCCAGTGGTAGACGGCCATATCGGTTGACTGGGCCAGACCGGGCCGTGCCGCGTACACAGCGCACCGTCCCTGAGCTTCCTCACCCGCTATAAGTGATCGAGGACAATTCTAACTGCGGGGGGGGGGGGGGGGCTTGTCTCATATTCCTATACTGTTACCGCCATTGTCCCGTGCGAGGGTCGCCAATCAAGCAATCCGGTTCTGATGACGACCCCTTTTGTAGAACGGTGTGACGACTTTTGTTCAGGGTTGCAGGTTACTTGTTCCATCCCCACCCCGAGTGAGATAAAAAAAAAACAAAAGCTCACAGAGAGAGACCTGCTAGAAGGCCTGGTTCGCTACTCGTTCTTTGCCTATCCAGTTCCACCCCTGGACGTTTCCACCGGAGGGCCACGCTGAGGCGACGGGTAGCTGGAATTTCCTCCGGCTCTACGTCATTAGAAATAATGACGAAGCAACAAGGGGAGATCATTCCCCTAACCTACATAAGAAAATATTATTTGACTCAGATGACGTCATCAACTAGTGATGATCGCGGCGCTAAGCAACCAATTCAGTAGGTGCGACACCAGGCACACATTACAAAATAGGTGAAAACAAAATTGTACAACCCGCACCCTTATAAACGCCGCAAGTGGAAGGTACCGTACATAAGGTACTATCATCGGTACTATATTGTTTCCATGAGGTTTATAAAGAGATGTTTCCAATGTATATTTCATACCCTCACAGTGAACTATAGGAGGTGTCACAGTGTTGTGTGTGTGAGTTATTAATAGATTCATAGTTGTTATCAAAGCTCACCGATAGACTTGACAGAGACCAGACAAAGGTTAGGACAATGTCAGTTTGGTGTTTGTCCGGTAGAGAGACTGATATGTGGGTCGGGACAGACATTAGTAATGTTAGTTTAGGTGTAGGCTAGATACTCAGCCTATATAGAGTAGAGTTTTGGGGCAGTAGGGACACAGCGCCATGTAGTGTTAGCAGGGGCGTGTGTCGTGTGCTAGGCGTTTTCTGGTGAACGACACATACAGACATCGGGAGCAAGTCGCCGAGGTTGGCTCGCGATCTTGGCTCCAAGAGGTGTGAGTTGTTTGCCAGAGACATGTAGGAACCAATTCCCAGGGACCAGGGTAAGAAGAAATGTTTTTTTTTAGTTATATATCCAGCATTAGATGTTATTTGATTATGATTAAATAGAATGGCGCTTTACCTAGTTGTTAGCGATATTTTGATTATTTGTCTATTTAGAGTGACAGTCTTAGTGACATTCTGACGGTCAGAGACGGTAGATCTATATATGGTGCATCTTTGCCTGCTACGCAAGGGGATATCACTCTAGTATTGAGCGGACTGTGACGTTGGGTTCCAGGATTCGTGCAGAGACTAGAGAGAGAGAGAGAGAAACAAGAGAAATGAGTCAAGAGAAATGGAACGTTCATCGTGACCTACAGCCAAGCATCAATGTCTATGTGATTATTTGATTATTAACTTTTAATTCTAGAATCACATGAGTTAAACTTTATAATAGTATTTTAATTAATAACTTCTTTGTTGTTCTTTTTACATATTAGACTGTCGTATTATATGTAACTATAAGTGTTAATTAAATATTTATTTTTCATATGCAAATTTGTGTCAAGAGATCATGATTTATATCATTATTGAATATTGTGATGTGTGTGTGTTTTATCAGTTAAATTACATCAGTAAGAATCATCCTAGACGTATAGCCATCAAGAGCTGATATCAAGATCTTGACAGGAGGTATAAAGACCAACCTTATGTTTCGATTGTATATTTCATAGCCTCACAGTGAACTATGGGAGGTATAAAGACCAACCGGATGTTTCCAATGTATATTTCATAGCCTCACAGTAAACTATGGGAGGTATAAAGACCAACCGGATGTTTCCATTGTATATTTCATAGCCTCACAGTGAACTATGGGAGGTATAAAGACCAACCGGAGGGTCCATGGTTTCCGTTATGTTTATGGGTAAAATAAATTTTGTAAACACCACACATTTGTCTCCCCTGCACAGCTGACATTCGTGTGTAACAACATATAGAACTCGAGGCTTATATGTACACAAATACGGTCCTGAAGTGTCTCTACATTCATTGATTGTTTTGTCAGCAACAACAGAAATAACTGTTAAAAATTCATCTTGATCCGAGATAGGGCGTGGGAGAAATAACGCGTGCACATTTTTTACCAGACAGACAGAGTGAACCCATATGTCAAGATGTGATACCGAGAATGAGGAGAGGCTAGGGCGATGGTCGCGTGAGGCAGGTTTGGGGAATGGAGGAGATAATGAATATTGTTATTTCTTTAACTGCCTTTATTGCACTCATTGTAAAGGGTTTGGTGTGTGCGTCTTTACATTTGAGTTAGTCGAGTGTTTGATACTGAATAGCGACCTATTTAGAATAGGTATTCGAAGATTGCTTTCAAAATTCTATTTATTTATTTAATTAAAAAGAATTACAAATTTTGAAATATTTATTACATATTTTTAGTAACTTCAATAAAGTTTTAATTAAATAAAAAATGTTGACTATATTTGAAGTTAATATAAGTATAAGCTAAGCGTACAAAACATTCATTTTTAATATAGATATACTTGTGGATTAAGATTCAATGTATATTTCAATAATATGTCGAGCTTTTCATTTGCAATTATATTTATTTCGTTAAATTGTCGTTACCTCCATTGTCGCTATCATACCACAATTTATTAGCGGTCCCCAAAAGGAAAATTACGCTATTATTTGTATGTGAAATGTCTGTACGTCTGTTCCGTTTAGATCTCGTAAACTAGAAAAGATAGTGAAAATCCGACATCACGATATTTTATTTCATTCAAAGTTCTGATGCAACGGCTAATTTTTTTTCTTTTCTAAAAGCGAAAAAATCCAATTTAAAAAAAAATCATTTATGTTATCAGTTTTCCCATAAAATATACACCACTTTTACAACTATTCACTATTAATTGTAACAAACACAGGAGGCTCTTAAGTAGGGAAGGAAGTATTCATCATATTTTAAACATATTTATGCAAATGGTTCTAGACTTTTTGTCAATATATATATATATATATATATTTACATTCATACTGTAAAGTTGAACAGAATATATCCTGCTATGTATCATAAAATAATGTTGTTTTTTTTAAGAGAAAAAAAAATTTAGTATGCATATAAGTTGCACATAATTTAAAACAACAATTAATAAGTAGGTTTTCATATTATCGGATGACCTGCAGATTCCACAACACATTCTACATCCATTTCTAACTTCATATCTTTGAGAAACAGGATTTCTCTGCTTGTTAGTTATCACGTCTAAATACATAAATACACGATACATTCGTAATGATCTTACAAAGACTGACTAAGAAGCGTTTGCAATGCATATACCATCCATATCGCTCAGTAGTCAGTATAAGATAATATCATAAAATATAATATAATATAAAACATGTTTAAAAGGTAATCTGTTTCGATTCTAGATCTAATTAAAATATTTTTAGATAAGACCAAAGTATGGTATGGCTCTGGAGATACGGATGCTTAAGTGTAAGTAACTTTTGGGGAGTATGGCATTCAAATATTTCCTGCTATATGAGTAGCATATTTACACATCAATATTGTTTGCATTAATTTCCGAAATTATGTATTACTTTAAAGTAACTAGGTTGACGCAATCATTTAATGAAAAGGAAAGAAAAAGACGAGATAATAAAGGCCAATGATGAAAAATGAAACCTTTTAATTTTCAACTTGATGCATTTTGCGGTGTACAAACATTAAAATATAAATTTGTTTCAATGTCAGCACTTGTTTATTTAACCTTCAATTGTAATTGCAACAATTACCTTCCGTTCAAACAAATAATAAATACATTTATACAGAAATGTCCTGATGGCTTAAATAAAAAAAAATTCAATGATCATTCTTATCCAGCGGTTCTCAACCCCTAATACGATTCTACACCAGGAAGCAACCCCCAGTTGTAATACATTTGTATGGATAGTATGCATAGGTTAATGGAACTTTCCTAATGTTATAAAGTCGATATCGTAAAGTAGCCTATATTTTAAATTTCTGACGCATGTATTTTTATTGGTAGAATTTGAAAGCAAAAGATTTATGTAAATGTAATTAGTGTAAAATAAATGTGTTTATTTATTAAATTTGCTAACAAAAAGTTTATCTTTATGACCTGCATTTATTAACTTTTCTATTGCGTATTCACCATTTCCATGTGCATTCTTGTGTGACAATTTGAAAAGCATGGCGAAACATGGAGGATGATATTAAAAAAATGTTAAGTAACATTACTACACATTTGTAAATACGACAACGTTAAGGAGAAGGTTGGATTCTTGCAGAAGTCTTTGTAAGAGGACAATGAATGTCATCTTCAGCATCAAGTCTACCTCTCTGTTTAGATTGGATGAAAGCTTCTTTTTTTTACATACTAAAACATTCTTCTTGTTGAAAAGAAATATAAAATCACTATAATGATGTCTCCATTAGATGTCTAATAGAACGGAAAGGTAACGAAAATCTGCCGATAAAAACAAAGGAAAGATTCGTCTACCAAATTATCACGTGTAAAAGTTTGTATTTTTTAGTGGGAAAAAAAACAACTTGTCATTGAGTGATGTTATTTTATGTTCTTTTTATTTGTATCTGAACAGTCATTAGATTAAACAACCTGATACTAATAATTTATATGAGAACATATCTTATTATAATTATTTTAACCTTTTTCTCTAAAATAGTAACCACTGATGTGAAAATAAAGGTGTATATCAAGACGTATATGTTACATACGGAGATAAACACTTTTGTAGAGTACACACAAATATGTGTCAGTATTTCTGAATTCACTGAACTCTAGATTGACATGATAAATTCACTTGTGTTTTCCACGATGAACAAAAAGTTTATCAGATGTTTAAATCAGTTTATCGTTAAGTAATTCATTCTTAGTAGTCCTATTTGCCCTGATGACATATTAGATCTATTTTCTTTTAAGTTTCAATAAAAAAAAAATGATTACAATTTTACTTGATCTTTAATTACAAAAACTCACCAAAAAAAAAAAGACCGTGGATTTCATTAAATTCTACTATGTTTTTAATGTGTATTGTCATGTCCGGATCCATTTTTTTTTGCTTGTTCAAATGAGTGGCTTTTCACCAGCTCTCAAGTACTATTTTGATTTTGTATTATATGTATTCTGACGTGATCATAACAAAAGGTGGGTTGAAGGTTTGGCTGAGCGGGCTGAATAGAATAGGATGAAATCACGAGGTGGTCTGTTTCGATCCCCACTGTAGTCTGCGCAAGTCTGGCCATCAGTCCAGGCGTGTTCCCTTATTCAAGACGATAGCTCCGAGGCGTTCAAAACTACCAGCACTTGTCAGCCTCTCACCTCCAATGTTAAAGTCCCTTTGAAATCCCTGTTGGCCATTGGTCATTTGAGTTTTTTCGGCATTTATTTTATCATTATTTTAATAAATCATTCATTATTTAGAGCGAAATAATCGCTTTTACAAATGTTAGCCATCTGTATATCGGTGAATTTGTCATTAAAAAAAATAATTTTGCTTGGAAAGGTTTGGACTAGAAAGTAAATCTTCAACTTTTAAAGAGCATCTGAATGAAACATGCCAAACATTCTACAATTCTACAAACATTTACAAACATTAACTTTGACTGGATACTTTTTTTAGGAGAAAGAAAACTCTGAATTCAAACCTCTGATTCCAAGAGACTTTACCAAACATTTGAAAATATCTTCAGGAATCAATCCATACAAGAGACTTTACCAAACATTTGAAAATCAATCCATACAAATTAACAGTTACCGTTGACGCTTAGGCAGTTTGCAAAAAAAAGTGGCAGAACTGCTGGTAGGAAATTAACCGCTGCAGGTGTATCATATTTTAACTTTTGAAACTAGAAAACTTGAATAACTTTTTTCTGAACAAAAGTAAATGTAATTTAAACTACAATATAAATTTTTTTTTTAAATTGGGATGAATTAGAGTAAATGCAATTTACCTTAAAATAACACGTCTTTTCACTCTAGCAATCTGTAGTCATGACGACAATCTTGCATCATTCACACTCAATAGAAAAAAAAAGCTAACTTCTTCCGCCCGTCAGAAAAGATACATACACATACACACACTCCATAACAATGTAAATTATGTCAAAATATGAAGTGTCAAATTCAAATGTTAAATATTTGTTGAGACCTAAAGTGAATAGGTTCTAAATAGTTGGTTAAAAGCAAAATATATTTGTTGTAGTATAGTAATTTACTACGTTTATTTATTAGAATTTATTTTTAAAGTAACTCTAATAAGGTTTCAAACAAATCAAACAGTTAGTGTATATGAGATTGCATATAGTGTACATAAAACAAAGTCTCTTCAAATATAAAAAAAATATGTCACATCTAATGATATATGAACTTGTTTACCATGAATTACGCAATAGTATAATGATGGTATTAATGTTAATTTTAACCCTGAAGTATTTGTATACAAAATAAAATTTAATGAACGTAAATACTTTATGACTTAAAAAGAAGTAACCCAAAAACTCTAAACTGTTGCGCCTCTTAGACAACATTATTTTCAAAAAGCATCTGAAATCATACACACAACACTACCATATTAAAACGAACTTTTGACCAAAAATGTCTAAGGAAAAACGGAAAATCTTGGAAGACAACAGCCAATGCATGAAGTATATATAAAAGACAAAAATGATTTGGTTATCTCTTCTGGATTAAATAAAAAAAATAAATTTATTATTAACTTTGAACTTATCTAGATTTTGACTCTAATGGCAACGCCTTCGATTCCGAGGATAACTGAGTGCAGTGTTTTAAATGACTACACAAAAAAAGTTGAGACCTGCATCTTTTTCCCGCAATAAATAATTTCTGGTCAAGTTGGTCTGAAAAAGTACCTTAATATTTCAGAGCAAGTTAATATTTTAATTATGCTTACTACGTCTTTTGTGTGAGAAGTAGGGTTTTTATGTTGAAATAAAGTCAAAGCATAGGTCAGGGAACAGGGAGGCTACGGTTAGAAAATATCAATAAAAGAATTCTACTATCTAACAGCAACCTGTCATATTTTGATCCCGATAACTTTGCCTGTTTCAATCATCTTTAGAAATGAGACGAACACATTCATAAAGTAAAATAAAATATGGTTCGTTGTTTTAATATACACCTTGAGAACACATTCCTTTTGGGGTGGGGGAGGAGGAGAGAACAGATAGCTTCCACATCCTCCGTGAGAAAACATTCCTTGTGGGGACAGATAGCTTCCACGTCCACCGTGAGAAAACATTCCTTGTGGGGACAGATAGCTTCCACATCCTCCGTGAGAAAACATTCCTTGTGGGGACAGATAGCTTCCACATCCTCCGTGAGAAAACATTCCTTGTGGGGACAGATAGCTTCCACATCCACCGTGAGAAAACATTCCTTGTGGGGACAGATAGCTTCCACGTCCTCCGTGAGAAAACATTCCTTGTGGGGACAGATAGCTTCCACATCCTCCGTGAGAAAACATTCCTTGTGGGGACAGATAGCTTCCACATCCTCCGTGAGAAAACATTCCTTGTGGGGACAGATAGCTTCCACATCCTCCGTGAGAAAACATTCCTTGTGGGGACAGATAGCTTCCACGTCCTCCGTGAGAAAACATTCCTTGTGGGGACAGATAGCTTCCACGTCCTCCGTGAGAAAACATTCCTTGTGGGGACAGATAGCTTCCACGTCCACCGTGAGAAAACATTCCTTGTGGGGACAGATAGCTTCCACATCCTCCGTGAGAAAACATTCCTTGTGGGGACAGATAGCTTCCACATCCTCCGTGAGAAAACATTCCTTGTGGGGACAGATAGCTTCCACGTCCTCCGTGAGAAAACATTCCTTGTGGGGACAGATAGCTTCCACATCATCCGTGAGAAAACATTCCTTGTGGGGACAGATAGCTTCCACATCCTCCGTGAGAAAACATTCCTTGTGGGGACAGATAGCTTCCACGTCCACCGTGAGAAAACATTCCTTGTGGGGACAGATAGCTTCCACATCCTCCGTGAGAAAACATTCCTTGTGGGGACAGATAGCTTCCACGTCCACCGTGAGAAAACATTCCTTGTGGGGACAGATAGCTTCCACGTCCTCCGGGAGAAAACATTCCTTGTGGGGACAGATAGCTTCCACGTCCACCGTGAGAAAACATTCCTTGTGGGGACAGATAGCTTCCACGTCCTCCGTGAGAAAACATTCCTTGTGGGGACAGATAGCTTCCACATCCTCCGTGACAAAACATTCCTTGTGGGGACAGATAGCTTCCACATCCTCCGTGAGAAAACATTCCTTGTGGGGACAGATAGCTTCCACGTCCTCCGTGAGAAAACATTCCTTGTGGGGACAGATAGCTTCCACGTCCTCCGTGAGAAAACATTCCTTGTGGGGACAGATAGCTTCCACGTCCTCCGTGAGAAAACATTCCTTGTGGGGACAGATAGCTTCCACGTCCACCGTGAGAAAACATTCCTTGTGGGGACAGATAGCTTCCACATCCTCCGTGAGAAAACATTCCTTGTGGGGACAGATAGCTTCCACGTCCACCGTGAGAAAACATTCCTTGTGGGGACAGATAGCTTCCACATCCTCCGTGAGAAAACATTCCTTGTGGGGACAGATAGCTTCCACATCCTCCGTGAGAAAACATTCCTTGTGGGGACAGATAGCTTCCACGTCCACCGTGAGAAAACATTCCTTGTGGGGACAGATAGCTTCCACATCCTCCGTGAGAAAACATTCCTTGTGGGGACAGATAGCTTCCACGTCCACCGTGAGAAAACATTCCTTGTGGGGACAGATAGCTTCCACATCCTCCGTGAGAAAACATTCCTTGTGGGGACAGATGGCTTCCACGTCCACCGTGAGAAAACATTCCTTGTGGGGACAGATAGCTTCCACATCCTCCGTGAGAAAACATTCCTTGTGGGGACAGATAGCTTCCACATCCTCCGTGAGAAAACATTCCTTGTGGGGACAGATAGCTTCCACATCCTCCGTGAGAAAACATTCCTTGTGGGGACAGATAGCTTCCACATCCTCCGTGAGAAAACATTCCTTGTGGGGACAGATAGCTTCCACATCCTCCGTGAGAAAACATTCCTTGTGGGGACAGATAGCTTCCACATCCTCCGTGAGAAAACATTCCTTGTGGGGACAGATAGCTTCCACGTCCACCGTGAGAAAACATTCCTTGTGGGGACAGATAGCTTCCACGTCCACCGTGAGAAGACTTACCTAGGTACACAACTGGTATACAGATCAATTCTTCACATACACAATTTTCATGGCAAATGAAATAATGTTATTTTAATTGGGTCCTATTCAAACATGAATTAATCATTTTAATTTTTTAGAAAAATATTGTTGTTTTTCTTTTGATTTTATAAAAGAAATTGTTAAAGTTAAATTAATGAAAACTCGTTAATAAAAGTCTTCGTGAATTACTATAACGTGTTTAATTCTATGACTTTCCATTCAACATTTGCATTTTCAATTTATAACAAAAGAATAAAGCATTAATCTAGCTTTCATAATGTTTCTGTCTTGATTGTGACCGGATTTAGGAGAGGGCAGGTGGGGCTACTACCCAGGGACATCCACAAGGAAGGGGCTCCCAAAATATATATTAAAAATCATTATTTTGCCAAAGGATTTTATTTGAAAAGTAACACGAAATGTAAATTTTAGGGTTCACGCAATGAAATCAATGCCGAGTTACTGTTATATTTCATTATAAGAAGACACTTTTTAACTACGACAGTGTTGCGAACTACTAGATTTAAAGTAATGTCGTGACTAATGTGATAATGTCCCCTCCTTTTTATCAGAACGTTGACTGTTGCCCTCACTCCCCATTGACATACAAAGTTTAAAAAATGATGCATACATTTGAACACTGCTGTCACATAAGCGGCCTTTCATAGCCAAAAGGCATTCATAATTCGACATATACTTTTCATGATATGCTTCGAAATATTGATATTTATTTCGTTTCTTTAAATAACACTGAAATAGTTAAAAAAAAAAAAAAATAAACATGCAAGGGTTTTCTTTGTTTGTACGTATATATATTGGGTAACGACCTAACTTTGTAGGTCTTCACAAATAGGAAATGCTGAATATATGCTTTATTCAAATTACAGAGGCAAAATATCTACAATATATATTCATTTATTAAAAGTAAAATTGATATAGTTACATACGGATCAATGTTTATTTAGCAAAAATGTTTTCTATATATACTTTACATTAAAAGAAACATTGCAGTGCTAAATTTAGTTTTGTTAGGCAAATAATTAAAATACTACAAAAAATAATTTACTACCGAAACTTTGTTTGCAATCCATATTATATTTACATACTTTTATGAAGATCTTCTCCCTTAATCATCAACATTTTGCTTTTAATAGCTAAAAACAAAAACCAAGTAATGATACTATATGCATGCATACCGTCTAATCATGGCCGGATTTATTTTGGGTCCCTAATTAAACTTTGAAATGCACAGTGCCTTATTTGTATACTATATTTAGTTTTTGTATACAAGTTCATGTTTCAAAGTAAAATAAATCAGGTTACAACTTCGACTTTTTTTTTTTTCATTTCTAAATGCATTTTGCATCATAGTGCTCTATTAGTGGCGACTTTCTTGTACGCTTGTGAAACTTGACTCTTAATGCAGAATTAGTGAGAAGGATCCTAGCTATGAAATCAAGCTGCTATAAAAGAAATATAGATGTCACCTACATAAACTGCATCAATAATGAGGGCATTCAAAACAGGTAACACTAACAGTAATCGGATTCCACGATGACCTGCTAGCCACTGTCAAAATATGCTAGCTAACATTTGGTCTTAGGACTCGCAAACATCTTTCTACACGGAAAAATACCAGGGAAAAGAAGGAGAAGCAGACAGAAGACGAGATGGATAGACTACAGGAATGGACGAACATATTAATGAAAGAGATGCATCAAGGCAAAGACAGAAAAAAAAATGGAAATAGATGGTCCACAGTTCAATTGTGGTGCCCAAATGATTTGACAAACTAGGAACATAATTAAACACCATAATTTATGTATGAACATAATGTATTAAAAATCATTCCTATTACATTTCTGATTAAATATATTGAACTATAATTTATAGTAAATTTCTACAATTTCTCTATTATTTTTTTCATATAAGAAATAGCATTGGGAAAATGCATGGTAAGATTACGTCATGATAAAATTATCTTATAACAAGGTTACAAAGACAGTTTATGTGGAAACACAAACTCAAAATCGGCCCCCGAAGTGGTCCACACAGGCAGGCTTCAATATTTTCAGAAAGAACATCCGAATGAAATTATATCAAAGACAAATGAGAGATAAGAATGGAGAAAGAAGGTTGACAGATCTTGTGTAGTGCCCCAGCAGATCAAAGGATAGGTGCAAGTGAATGCAAATTTAGATGTGAACCTGGCCTAACTAGTTCCCCTTTCAGACCATGTGGTCTATAGGGCAGATGATGTAAAGTTCATCTGTTTTTGTGGCCTACGGTTAACGAGGGTGTCATGTAGCCAGCACAATGACCAACCGCCTTTACATTTTCCCCAACTAATGTAAGATACCCATTATAGCTGGGTGGACTCAGAGAATAAGACTCATAAGAATAAAGAATATAAAAAAGACCAACATTAATAGTTTTCTTTTAGAACGCACTATTCATCCAAGTAAGAAAAAAATCTAGTAATAGAGAGGCAGCCCTGGTAGTAGTATTCAATAAGGGACATTCTAGGTATATATAGCACACGTACTTCTGTAATGGGCGTGATCTTTTTTTAAAGATCATCTTCGTGCTAAGTAATGTCAGGTACCCACTAGAGTTGGGTGGACTCAGAGGCGCCCAAGGTTTCCGAAGTTGAAAATCCCAATCTTCACCAGGATTCGAACCCTGTACCCCCGGTTTGGAAGCCCAGTGCTTCACCGCTCAGGTACCACGCCTCTCCTGGCCTAAGTGAAGTCTTATAATTGATGTAATTGTTTTGAAAAGGCTCAATCTCTTATATAAAAAAAAAAAAAATTCTGCTGATAAAATAAACGTTAAGGAAAATGAAGATTACAAGATTACTATTCCTTTTAAATTAGGTTTAACTTATAATGCATACTAATTAGCTTTTTCTCTTTAAAAAAACTGCTTACATAACTGATTTTTAAAAATGAGATTTTTCGCTTTCAGAAAAATAAAAGTAGCCGTTGCATCAGAACTTTGAATGGTCTAAAATATTGGGATGTCGGATTTTCAATATCTTTTCTAGTTTACGAGATCTAAACGGGACGGACGGAGAGACGGACAGACGTCAGACGGACAGACATTTCACACAAAACTAATAGCGTCTTTTCCCCTTTCGGGGGCCGCTAAAATATTATATTTACAAGGGGCAGACAGTTTGTAGAAATCAGCCCTGACATTACCATATAATCTGGCTCATTAACTGAATGCCGCATGAACAAGTATTGATTACTGGCTATCCCCATTACATTGGCAGTGTCCACACTTGCATACATATGGATACAATGTTTTAACTGGATCACATTAATTTATCAACTTTTATTCTCGCTTTATACGCCATAGAGAGAAAGCAATAGTAAATGAATATGGCAGAACAATCTCGGAAAGAGAGTAATGTGACATTTGGTCATATTGGAATTAACATGCCAACTGGATTGCAGCAGTACAGGGATACTACCAATAGAATATCTAAAAAAAGGGAGCGTTGACTGGTTAAGCACTTCACTTCTGAACCTTAGGTCCTAGGTTTTGAATTTCAGGATTATTAAGGAACTCATGAGTCCATCGAACTCTAATGGGTATCTTACTTTAGATGGGGAAAGTAAAGGTTTGTTGGTCGTTGTGCTGGCCACATGACACTCTGAGCGACAATAACCCTTGGCGAAAGAAACAGATGATCTTAACATCATCTACCCTATAGATTGCAAGATGATAGTTGGAGTACAAACAAAGTTGATTATCAATAATGTCATATTGTACCTATATTGTCTGTAAATATTTTAAAAAAAGGGAGACAATGATTTTAAAATACTGAGATGGAGCAGTGATACAAGGTAAGAACAAGGGGCTAGGAAAGTGCTGACAACACGATAGCGTGCGGGTAGGGTTGGGTGTAAGGGAGCTGAAATTGGTGGTGACTATGTTACTTTCTGTGATGGTTTCCCTTTCCTCAGTGCACATGTCGGTGAAAATGTAAACTATTGACAGAGAGACTTTGAAAGATGAGGACGTCAAAAAGTGAAATATTACATAATTAGGTCAATGGACATCACAAGGATGTAGCGTTACCATGCCAATGTTATGAGGTACACTATTGAAGTAATGATTCAATTGCATTTTGTATAGTACCTAAAATTATGTTGTATAGACGCGGACATTTTAAACACAAGAAAATACAGTTGCATAAATACAAAGCCATACAGAAAACGTATCACTGAAGCAATATAATACTGTTACGTATTTCTGATTTCCTGGCTAAATGTACTAGGCACACAAATAAAAGAAACACTGCAAAGAACTTGACGACTCAACTTTCAGCTTTAAATAACTTTATTGAATTATAACTATAACAATTTGTCACTGTAACATGTAGCGTATACGTCTTACATCGACTGTATCGACTGTAACGGCTCAAGTCCACTCTCTTCTACTGTCTCGCACAGTAGAGAACAGTATCGACGACTGTACTGACTCCTTTCACATGAACATCTCTGGTTTATAAAGAGTCCCTAATCGCTTGTCTATTGTTGCAAAAACACTGCTAGTACACTCTGGAACAACATGGGAGGAAACATCACATCCTGTTGTTGTTTATACATGTCGATACCAGAGGATGCCTGCTGCAGTGTCATCTCGCCGAGGTCACACGTAGTGACCTCTAACTGTCACTGTTCATTTGTCACAATGCCCCCCTTCGTAAATCTGTTCGTCCTCTGGAACAACACGTGAGGCACGTCCCATCCTGTCTTTGTTTACATGCATAGATTCCAGATAACACTCGGTGCTGTGTCATCTCGCCGGGGTCACACATAGTGACCTCTACCTGTCACTGTTCATTCGTAACACTGCCCCCTTCTTAGATCTGTTCGTCCCGAACAGATTCTATTTCACCACGGTACTGATGGAGTCGGTCAACGTGGACAACCTTCAGCTTGGACCGTGGACTTTTCTGTATCCGGTAGACCACGTCGTTTATTCTTTTTACGACACGGTATGGACCTTCCCAGTCTCTTTGGAGTTTCGGGGATCTGCCTTTTCGTCTCTGTGGGTTATAGAGCCACACTAGATCATTCTCATGGAACCCCGACGTATTGGCCCGTTTGTCATACCTCGTTTTCATCAGGTCACTGTTGGTCTTGATGTTTCTGCGGGCCAATACATGAGCATTCTCCAATCGTCTTCGGAGATTGGTGACATATTCAGTTGAAGACACTGGCGTATCTCTCGGAATCCCAAATAACAGGTCACATGGTAGACGAAGCTCACGACCAAATAACATCTTCGCTGGGGTATATCCTGTGGTGCTATGAACGGATCCTCTGTATGACATGAGGAACATGGGGATATGGGTGTCCCAGTCGTCTTGTCGGTCATCAGTAACCTTAGACAGATGTTGTTCTAGGGTTCTGTTGAATCGCTCCACCATTCCATCAGATTGCGGATGGAGAGCTGTCGTGTGAGTCTTTTCGATGCCAAGTGTCTTGCACATCTCCTGGAAAACTTTGGACTCGAAGTTCCTGCCCTGGTCAGAGTGCAACTCATTAGGTACACCAAAGCGACTGATCCAGTTATCCACGAGTGTTTCGGCCACTGTGATAGCTTCTTGGTTTGGTATGGCATAAGCTTCTGGCCATTTGCTGAAATAGTCCATGACTACCAAGATGTATTTGTTTCCTTTCTTGGTTTCAGGAAATGGGCCTGCTACATCTATTGCGATCCTTTCGAATGGAACACCAACATTATACTGTTGCAAAAGACCCCTAGTTTTGCGTCGAGGGCCTTTTGCTGCCGCACATATGTCGCACCTTCGACACCATTCCTCTACATCCTCTCTATATCTGAACCAGTAGAACCGCTGACGAACCTTTTCCAGAGTCTTATTGACACCAAGATGAGATCCGCTAGCGCCATTATGCATCTCTTTCAGTACTTCAGCAACTCTCACCTTCGGTAACATCAGCTGAAGGCGATTGGATGTTCCATCAGCAGATTCCCAAACTCTTTTGATGACACCATTGACCAACGTCAGCGAGTCCCACTGAGCCCAGTACGCCTTGGTGGCTACCCCCTTCTCAGAGATGTCTTTCCAATCTGGCCGTTGTCCATCTTCTTTCCATAGAAGAATGGGAGCCAGATCTTCATCTTGCATTTGGTCCTCTCGAATCCTTTTATCACACCAGGGTCCGGAAACATCTACTCCGAGCCGAAGACAATTGACAGCTACCTCCTTTTCCTCAGCCTTCTTGCAGTGCTTACATTCTGCTTTGCAGGGTCGTCGAGACAGTGCATCAGCATTCTGGTGAATTTGCCCTTTTCGGTGCTTAGTTTCAAATTCATAGGTTTGAAGACGTTCGATCCACCTTGCCACCTGACCTTCAGGGCTCTTAAATGAAAGCAACCATTGCAGAGCTGCGTGATCTGACCTTAAGATAAATTTCTGCCCGTATAGGTACTTGTGGAAATGTTTTATTGCATCCACAGCAGCCAGCAATTCACGTCTCGTCACACAGTAGTTCCTTTCAGCTCTCGATAGGCTTCGACTGAAGTATGCGATGACTCGTTCAGTTTCATCCACCTTTTGGGACAAGACTGCGCCTATTCCAGTGTTGCTTGCATCTGTGTCGAGTATGAATGTCTTCCCTGGAATGGGGTAGGCCAATACTGGTGATGAGGATAGTGTGTTTTTCAGCCTCTCGAAAGCTTCTTGACATTCAGATGTCCAAATAAATGGCCTCTTTTGCTCTGTCAGTTGATGAAGGACCTTACAGATGTTTGAGAAATTTGGCACAAAACGTCGGTAGTATGTACAGAGTCCCAAGAAACTTCTCAGCTCATGGATATTACTTGGCGTAGGCCATCGTTTCACTGCCTCAACTTTGTCAGGGTCAGTGCTGACTCCGTCATTTGACACAATGTGACCAAGGTACTTAACGTTTTTCCTGAATAAGGAACACTTCTTTGGGCTGAGTCTCATTCCCGCACTTCTTATCCGTTGAAATACTTCCTTCAGATTTGCAAGGTGCTCTTCAAACGTTTTGCCAATGACAATAATGTCATCAAGGTAAACAAGGCATGTAGTCCAATGAAGTCCTCGTAAAACCCTCTCCATCAATCGTTCAAAGGTGGCTGGTGCGTTGCAGAGACCGAATGGCATCACAGTAAATTGCCAGAGGCCATTGCCAGCAGAGAAGGCGGTTTTCTCTCTATCATTGGGATGCATTTCAACTTGCCAATACCCACTCTTTAGGTCGAGAGTAGAAAATACCTGGGACCCTGCAAGCGTGTCCAAAGTATCGTCGATTCTAGGAAGTGGATAACTATCTTTATGTGTGACTTCATTCAGAGCTCTGTAATCTACACAAAATCGCATAGATCCATCCTTCTTCTTTACTAAGACAATAGGCGAACACCAAGGACTATTTGAGGGCTCAATGATTCCTTGCTGCGTCATGCCCTCTATCATGTCCATAGCTTCTTGTTGCTTTGCTAGCGGCAAGCGACGTGGTGGCTGTCGAATCGGTCTGGTGTTTCCAGTGTCTATTCGATGTTGTACCATGTTTGTCCGTCCGCAGTCTGTTTCATCAGATGGCAGAATATCTTCAAACTCAATGATCAACTGTTCCGCTTTGCTGTACTGCTCATCTGATAAATTCACTTTCATTTCTGTCAGGAGCTTGGTAATTTGTGGATTGAAAGGTTTGGTGGAATTAACGATCGTGATATCATTATTACAGTTTCTTATCAGGTCAAGAGTATTACATATTGCGATGGGGCTGTCTTTCTCTAGATGTCTCTCCTGTAGGCCGAGGTTCATGATTCTGACGGGCACCTTTTGATCTTTTCCGACAAGGACCAATGTTTTTCCTACTGCCATTCCGCTGTTGTCATTTTCAATGCCTTCCACTATCGCCGTCATCGTTGCAGTTTGACCATGCTCTAACTTTCCCCAGATAATTGCTTCAGACTGAGCTGGCAAACTTGTATCTTCTGTTAAAAGGATTCTTCTTATTTGACCATTCTCTTCATCTTCATCCCCGAGCAAGGGAATCTCAACATCACCACATTTCAAAGTACCACCTCCGATGTTCAGAGAGAATTCACATTTCTGCATAAAATCGAGCCCAATAATACAGTCATCCGTAATGTTAGCGATCAGAAATTCATGTATAAATGACTGATGCCCGAGCTCAAAGTTTATATTTGTCAGTCCATGTATAGGCATCATCTCTCCACTGGCCGTCTTCAAGGAGTAAGAGTTCACTCTCTTGATTTCGTTCTTTTTGACAATGTCTGGACGAATGACTGAACGTGAGGCACCAGTATCTAGAAGAAAACGGTAATTTCGAGATCCAATTCTACCATTGATGTACAGACTTTTATTCTTCCCTAACACAGCGACTGGAATTATAGTTGCAGGGGCTGTCATGTTCTTGATCGCCGATTTTTGCCCCATAAAACCGGCGAAAGTTAGTTTCCCTGGTAGACATGAGCACCTGACCTTGCATCTGTCTCCGGTCTGTGCTGATACTCTGTTTGTCGGGGAAATCTTCTCGTGCAGTTCCTTTGTAGATGGCCAGGTTCTCCACAATTCCAACAACGTACACTGGTTCTATTCTGTCCTTCTTGCTTCTTATTTGGTCTGCGTTCTTCTAGCACTTCAGTTACCCTTCTGAGAAGTTGTGTAAGATCTTCTTCTTGGACTTCCAGCATACGCCCATGATGGATATTCTTAGAGGCGTCTTTGGCGGCTTCATAGGAGAGGGCGTAGACCAGAGCTTCGCTGGATTTGCGCTTACCACTGATTCTTATTGCCTTCTTCAGTTCTGGATCTCGAATAGCATCAATGAATGCATCAGTGATAATGACGTCCAGAAAGTCTTGTGCTGCTGTTGGATATGCCAAATGAGCAAGACGTTCTATGTCCGCCTCTAGCTCTTGCAAGGTTTCACCGGAGCGTTGTTGTCGGGTTTTCAACTGAACTCTATAAACTTCTTGTAAATGTTCGTCTTCGTAACGGAGCTCCATAGCCTTAACAATGGCAGCGTAATCTTGTTGATTTGTTATTGACTGAAGCAGTTCTGCTGCCTTCCCTCTTAAAGCTAACACCAGAGCAGTCGCTTTCTCTTCTTCAGTGTTCCAGTTATTAACCTTGGCCGCTGCCTCAAACTGTCTTTTGTAAACAGTCCATGAGATGGATCCATCAAACACAGGCGGCTTTATCTTCCCAGAGATTTCGGGCACTAATGTTTTTGTTCTAGTACCCCGTTCCTTACTCAGTTGTTCTTGGACATGAGTCCTTATCTCTTCCATTTCTTTTTCCACAGTGTTGACTCTCTGGTTAATCTTCTCGTTCATAGAGCTCATCTGTTCATTTACGTTTTCATTCATGGCGTTTATTTTCTTGAGGCTCTCCTTCATTAAGTCCATCTGGCCCTGCATGTTACTCAGGATCTCTGTCATATCTGGGTTTAATTCAAATATGTATTCATCTGGATCTTGATCTTCCTCAATAAGGGCCTGTCTTAGGCGTTCTGTTAGTGTTTCTTTGTTACCATTGAGCTGCAGACCTCTCTCACGAAGTTCTTGCCTTAATTCTTTGACCAACAGCTGGTTAAGTAGTTTCCTCGAAGACATTTCAGCCAGAAAAACATCCCACTTCTGACACCAATTGTTACGTATTTCTGAATCTTCTGGCTAAATGTACTAGGCACACAAATAAAAGAAACACTGCAAAGAACTTGACGACTCAACTTTCAGCTTTAAATAACTTTATTGAATTATAACTATAACAATTTGTCACTGTAACATGTAGCGTATACGTCTTACATCGACTGTATCGACTGTAACGGCTCAAGTCCACTCTCTTCTACTGTCTCGCACAGTAGAGAACAGTATCGACGACTGTACTGACTCCTTTCACATGAACATCTCTGGTTTATAAAGAGTCCCTAATCGCTTGTCTATTGTTGCAAAAACACTGCTAGTACACTCTGGAACAACATGGGAGGAAACATCACATCCTGTTGTTGTTTATACATGTCGATACCAGAGGATGCCTGCTGCAGTGTCATCTCGCCGAGGTCACACGTAGTGACCTCTAACTGTCACTGTTCATTTGTCACAATGCCCCCCTTCGTAAATCTGTTCGTCCTCTGGAACAACACGTGAGGCACGTCCCATCCTGTCTTTGTTTACATGCATAGATTCCAGATAACACTCGGTGCTGTGTCATCTCGCCGGGGTCACACATAGTGACCTCTACCTGTCACTGTTCATTCGTAACAATACATTTCTTGGAGGAACACTAAATATAAATTGATTTATCACCCAGATCTTACATTATAAAGATAAACGATGGAAAAACAAACAGAAGAAATCAATGCTTTTTGAATAAGAGTTTCGATGAAGACATCTCTGGGTACTATGATACCGATGAAGACAATGAACAGCAAACTGTTGGAACATACGAAACAGACAGTTATAGACCAACGTCTAGGGAACTTGTTGTGCCAGTCAAGACAACCATAAGTGGTCAGATTGTTAAAGTTTCTAGTAGATATCAGTTTTAAGAACTTTAAAAGGAAGGATGTGATAATAAGTTCAAAAGGAAGGATGTGCTAATATTATATGATATTACGTCATTGTTTGTTGTTTATGTTTTGTGCTAAAGCAAAAGGATTTGACGGAAACAAGATTACAAAGAGAGTTTGTGTTACACAAACTCAGAAGCGGCCCCCGTCGAAGTCGGATCCTTGTCGCATCTGTATATTCGCAAATAATATTCAAGAGGTGATTTAATTTTGATGGTCAAAAGTAATAATGTTTCAAAGATTCATGTGCCGTAAATTTAAATTAAATAAAAAATAGTAGATTAGTTTTAGTACATTATAACATTGCAATATTGATCAAAACGTTTGGAAATGAAAATATACACTTTTTTTTACACTTTAAGTTTAGAAATTGAAATTCTACATCTTAATCTAGTCTATTTTAGTCTAAACTAGATCTAGAAATACTAGATCTAGACTCTAAAATAATTTTAATTAGAATATAAATCCAGATCTAGATATACTATAATAAAAATCTAGATCTAGTTTAAAAAATCTAGATTAGATCTAAATCAAGATATCATTCCTTTTTAAAACGCGAGTCACATAACGAGGCTTAATAAACATTACTATGCCGAGTTCTTTTAGCATTTCATTTGAAGAATTAATTCCATATAACGTCAGAGGGAAAAAAAACACTTCGTCACACGGCCTAGCTAGACTAAAAATCACCTTCATCAATATGAGCCATTTATCGAGTGTTCATAGACATTGGTGCACCGATTGAGTTCTTTTAGCATTTCATTTAAAGAATTCATTCCATATGACGTCAAAGAAAAAAAAACACTACGTCACACGGCTTAGTTAGACTAAAATATGTTTTCATCAATACGAGCAATTTTTCGAGGATTATTAGACATTGGTGCACAGACTGCGTTCTTTTAGCATTACATTTAAAGAGTCCATTCATATGACGTCGTGGAAAAAAAAATTCCATTACCTCACAATAGGGTAGTAGTACCGGTACCATAAAAAAATGTCTTTATTTACACGAGATATTTAACGAGGGTTCATAGACATTGGTGCACTGAGTTCTAATAGAATTTATTTAAAGAGGATCAAAGCCGCATTGATTTTGCGTTTAGTCTGTCAGTCGGTCTGTCCGTCATCTTGATATAAAAAAACAACAACAACTAAAAGTTATTAAAAATTGATTAACCTTTATTTTACGTTTCAAAACATCGCAATAATTTTTAGGTATGAACACAATTGAAAAGTTTATATAATAGATTGTTCCGGATGTTTGTATAAATAGTAAAAGAAAAAGAGAATTTCAGATAAATGTAATACCGTTAATTAAATTTTTTGGATGGTCTCGTATAAAAATTATATGTACTACAGCCATGTGGAGAGATTTTCATACCTTACTTTGGTGTTTGGATTCTGTTTTCCTTTAAAATCGAAACATAATATTAAAGATAATTAGATTTTTTAATGTTTTAGGTAGAAAGTTAAATGTACTGTAAGAGAGAAGTGAGTTAAAATATTTTTCATAAAAATCCGTAAAAACATTATTTCGTAAATGAGAAGATTATTTGTTTATTAATTAGAAGAGGGAGTTGAAACAATTATTTGGCGTTAGTAGATTTTTAAATAAATTCGGAAATTTCTGGCGACGATTTGTAAGAAACAAAATCCGGAACATTCTATATCGATTACAAAACTTCTATGTTATGTTTCAGCAAGAAAATTAAATGTCTAAAAAGTAATTTTCAGTAATCAATTTTAGTAAATTACTTTTTTTTTAAAGCCCTGAACAACCTATTGTCGATATTTTAAAAATTTGTTTAAAGATGAAAATACGGAACAATTTGATATTGATAACCAAATTATTGTGACGCATTGTCAAATAACATAAGTGTAATATTAGTAAATTATGCGATTTCAAATAATCATTAGGCATAATTCATGTTTTATAAAACAATATCCGGAACATTTTTACACTTAATGAAATATAAGTCAGTATAGAGATTTTGATTTAGCATTAATATGCTATTTACATAAAAAAACAGAACAGCATATTATTGATAATGTGTTTTTGCAACGTTTAAGCATGGAAATTGAATGTAATATAAGCTAGAAGAGCAAACAAACATTTGTTGGCGTTGATTAGTTTTGCACAAAAAAATCCGGAACAATCAATTTTAGATACTTAAAACTATTGAGATGTTACGGGAGGAACATTAAAGGGTAAATCAGATTTTCAATAGCTTTTAGAGTTCTAGTTTTTTTAATCTAATCGTGACGGACGGACCGACTAACAGACAAAACGCACAAAAATAATCTTCTTTTATTCGGATGGGGGCACTAAACAAAAAATAAATAAAATCTGATTTTTTAAAAAAGTTTAAGGAATTGGTTTAGCACCTGATCATGTTGCGACGTTACACTACTGCACGAAAATCGCTGCATAAAAAGTCCATTTAAAAAATTGTGCGTGATATTTACATACAAAATGCATTATTAGCCTTTATAAACAAACAGAAATGTTTTCTTTTAATTTTAGCAGCTAGTTGACCAGAAAAAACATCTTTAACTATTATTTATATTTGTTGTAAACATTTCCTGTACATTTTAAAAATATATTTGATACTGAAAATACACAAAAATTGTCCATCTTTGTTAGCATATTGTAGCCGTTGCCGTTGCACCTAAACTTTTCAAGCCGCATTTAATGATGAAATAATATTTTTCATATCTCTTCTAGTTTTCGAGATCTGAGTGTGACAGACGGACAGACGGACAGACAGACAGACGGACATTTTGAACAAACATAATAGCGGCTTTTTCCCCTTACGGGGGCCGGAAATAAAAGAAGAGGCTACTTGGATAATCAGTCTCCGTTATAATTATCATTATTATTAATTAATGTCTACAGTATGTTAATGTTAATATCTATCTGTGACAACAGAACAGATTCTGTGCACTGCTTCTAGTGTCCATTCTTCCAGTTGTTGATTCAAAAAGGTTCTCCAACAGTATGATGATTTTGTCGAGATGCAAGGAAACTGCCGACGTAGCTTCTTCTCTTGTATTACTCTTACTCACTGGTTGTGACATTACATGTTTCTTATTGTACTATAGTGTAGGTCTGGTAGTGACAGTAAGATTTTGACAAATCTGCTTCAGTTCTGGAAAGTCTCTTCGAAAAATATTTGCGACATCTGTACAGCTGGTGCTACAAGGATGGAGATCTGTATTTTAGACGTCACTAAACTTCATCGTAACTCACTGTGACATCGACGACATTGTCACAAGATTGACGTCGTTAGTGCTGTCCATTTTATGAAAGCGAGTGCTTAAAATAGTCAAGTGTTTTCAATACTTAATCATCCGTTTGACGATCAATGTTCATTTATTTCTGTAAAAGTTATATGTGCGTTGACGTAGCATTATAATATTACATACACATGAGGCTGGTTACTATTAGTGTGTCTCGAATGCGTAGACTGCTGGGTTCGTGCTTCCTGGAGTCACGCTTGACACATGACAGACACAGACATTACAGATTGACTCAAGTTTTCTTTGGCAGACAAATATAATGTTTATTTAATGCCAATAATAACAATACTGCATCTTATTGGCAGTTGCATCAAGACTTCCGATGTGAAACATAATGTTATAAACCTGGTGGTGGCACAGATGGGGGTAGTGGTGTGTGTGTAGTCAGCCGACGCAAATCGCCCCAGGCCAGCGCTAGACGAGCGGTCAAGCGTGACGAGTTACGACTGTCAGCCGAGTCGAGCGTCAACAGGACAGTTCGGGAAGGATCGCCGACGTGAACAGAGCTCAGGAGCGTCACGAGAGTTATAGTCATCTGACCACCTAGAAACGTCGAGGGGCGTTCTGTCCGGTTCGAGAAGGCCAGTAGGGACCCTATATAAGAGAGGAGGTGTCGCAGTCAAGACGGTCGAGAAAAGGGGCTCAATACAGCAAGGTTCAGAAAGCGGGTTCACGACAGGAGTTCAGAACACGGTCGACTACAGCACAGTTCAACGGTGTGGTTCTGTACGGAGCATTACGACGGTTCAGTGCGGAGTACTGTCAAGTACAGTTGAGACGAACGGCGTCTTGATCTTGGTCTGTGATCGAGTCCGACACAACGAGCCCAAGTGTGTGAAGTCAGTCCCGAACTGTTGAACCCAGTGCAAGCCCGGAACGAGACGGAGAGGCCAGTGCAAGACTTGATACGGCGGAACGGTGTTATCGGAGAGATATTTGTTATCGCAGAGCTATTTGTACTGTTCTACGTGCTGCCAATTGTACAGTATTGGCTGTTATTTATGGACATTAAACCTTTACGTTATTTTGGAGCCCTGACTTGTCAAGTTCTTTAAGTTGGTGGTGTATGGTGCAGTTTGCAGAGAGCCTGGATAGTGAGATTCGTAACAATAATTACATCCGCATAAAACAGCATAACAGCGGTATTGAATGTCCAAGATGATTAGTTACAGAATAAACTACAAGTAACGTCCGCATTACAGCGGGTAATAATAATACATCAATAATACATATCCACTTCTCAGTGTAGAGAAAAAGTAATAGAAATATAAGTAGTGTTCACTGGCTTCAACTGCCCAAAGATACTTAAAAAACAGTTAATGAATACGAGATGTATACAATAAATAGTGTGTTGAAATATAATAAAATATATGAAATCTAATTAAATATTGAAATTTATTAACATATGCTATTCTTTCTTACCGTGAATGACGTGATAGCACATCAATGTTATCAAAAAACTATCAATGTTATCAATGTCTATTTTTATCCTAAAGTATTTGCATGACAACAAATGTAATGAATTTAACTTCTTCATGGCTTTAGAAGAAATAAGGAATTAAAAAAGCTAACTCCGAGTGTTTCTATCCCGATAACTCATTGCAGTGATGTCCAAACCACGGAGCACGGGTTAAGTCTTGCCCATAATACGTTTCTATCCGACCCTCGAAGCATGTGTGTTCACTGTGGACCATGAAGTCTCAGAGAACTGATTTCATCAGACTTTATTTTTACCTGATTTCTCACGTGAAACGTTTCTTGACACAATTGAATCATGGGTTATAAGTAATTTAAAAACATATGAAATGAATAAATACAAAACAAAAGGATGTATTACTACTTTCAGATATCAGCGTATAAAACTGGTACAGAATATTGTTTTTCTAATTTGGCATGGTCGAGAGGCTAAGTACGCTCGAACTTCGCTCCGCTTAGCTACCTTTGAACAAAGTAGGCCTTCACAAGTGGGAATAAGAAATGATATAGAATGGTGACATCATGATTGAATATGAAAATGTATATTCATTTAATAAATATAAAATAAGATAAGATATGAAAAACAAAGTTACAAACTAATCAATATTTATTTATCAAAAATGTTTTGAATATATACTTGACATTAAAGTGAAAGTGTTTTATTACTCTTGTATAGTGGGAAGTGATGCAAGAAGAGACCAGTGACAGCGTCAATCACGAAGTAGGTCAAAGTATAGGAAATGAAGTATAAAACGATACTTCGAACATTTTCCGACCTATCTTGTAGGTCTTTACAAATTGGTAAAGTATATCGACCTTATTCCTTATAGATAATGAAAAATAAGTATCTTCAATATTTATTTATTTTATAAATGTAATAGAAATTTAGTTACATTCTTATCTATATTTATCTAACAAAAATGTGTTCAGTATATACTTGACATTAAAAGAAGCAATAACAATAAATTTTGTTATTAAAAAATTAAAATACGAAAAAAAAATACTACAGAAACTTTTTTGCAATTTAAATTATATGTATATTCTTTTAGTACGATCATCTCCCTTTAAATAGTTACACCGTAAACATGCTACTTTAAATAGCTAAAAACAAAAAACAAGTATTGAGACGATATGCATGCATACAGTCTAATCATGGCCGGATTTAAGCGGGGCAATCGGGGCTACAGCCCAGGGGACTCTACAACGAGCCTCTAAGAAAGAGATAATAATAAGTTCGAATTTTGACTGGTCAGAAATTTTTTCATATGCATATTTTTGTTTTCGCATGTTTACGTCTGACAAAAAATGTGATTAAGAAGTGTATGGCAGTAGGCTTGTAGCATGCTTGGAATAAGTAAATACAGCTCCGGATTTAGGACAGTGCATCTACCAAGGGACTTAACTTTCACAAACTCAAAACAATATACATATTAAATATTTTTCAGAATAAAAGCAAGATGAAATATAAAAAAAACAACTTTTTTTTTCTAAAAAAAATCTTGCTTTCAGAGGCACTTACTTAATGTGAAAAGCTCCTGCTTCGTTCTAGTACATTCTCTAAAACGCGAATGACCAATTATTTAAAATATGAATATAAACCTATTTTCATTAAATAACATTATACATCAGAGAAAATATAAATTGCAAGGCAGAAGCTGACCCCAAATATATTTTATAAGCCCTTTAAATTATTGAAGAAAAAAAATCCCATAAACCAATAAATTAATGCAAGAAATAAAACTTTTAAATGCCATGGCTTTTTCCTTAAATGGATAACAGCGTTATATTGATGAAGTTATTATCACGGGAGGAAAATGGAGGAAGGAAATAGACAGGGCCAAGGAAGGTGAAGGAGCAATTGGGCAATGATGTCGTGGGTAAGGATTGAGGAACGGATTGGCTAATGCGTGGCCTGATTGTGCTAAATGGGTCATAATTTTAGTTAATCTCATTGATGCATTTGTGTATTTAAAATCTTTTAAAAAGTATGTGTGTGAGTTTCATTTTAGGAGGGCAGTCGTATTGTATTACTTCGTTAATCAATACATTTCATGGACTTATAGACTAGGTCATAATGATTTATTATTTCTGTGTTGTCCCTGACCTGTAATGAGAAAAATAATTATTATTTATATACTTAATAAAAGTAACTATTTGATAGTTTTCCACTTTATAAGACGAAATACCATAATTCAAAGGTCAATGTACGGGTCTTTTAGGGTAACATTGACTAATAATAAGTATATACATACACATGCACACACTCCATAACAACGAGGTTTGTGGGTGAGGACAATGTCAATGATGTAAAAGTGTAAGTGTCAGATTCAAGCGATAAATTCTCATTGAGACCTAAAGCAGTGGCGTAGCTAAGGTATTTGATACCCAGTGCAGCATCTCCTCATGATGCCCCCCCTCGGGTATAAAACATTGAAGATATGTTATTATACAATAACCAAATATACTACAAAAACAAATAAATATAACGAGCATTTTTGGTCACAAAACTATCAATAATGTTATCCAAATCTGTTTTCCACCAATGTCCAAGTTAGTGAAACGCATCGCTGATTGGTATTAATTCTTGATCAACTTAATTAAGTCTGAAACAAAAAAAAAACGCTCGCATAAAGCTATACTTACCGCAATTGTCAGAAATATGTTAAAATCTGATAAGTAAAAATCTGATAAAGCTACCTGAATAGAATCTTGGACATAATTATTTTTTCTCTCAAAGCAGAATCTGGCATTTGATAATCACGTATATTTAGACATTATTTAGGACTGTATCATCTAGTAGCATTCTGATATCTCTAATTTTTAAAAAAATCAAGATTTCAAACGGGTCCTTGTTTGAAAAGTTCAAAGGCTTCTTTCGCTCCAGATGAAATTTGTTTTCGTCAATGAGCACCATCGAGATTGATTTCAATCTGATGATTTAATAGTTGGGATAGCGACAAAATTCATATTCATCTACCACATCATGATATTATCAAATTGGGTGATTGTTTCATGAACTATCACGTCCTAGGAAGATTAAATCTCAATCCGTACCTCGTTCTTATGTGTTTATACAGTATCTTCACCTTTTTCGCTTGGCTTCTTTTTATTGTGGCCATACGTCTTTGATGTTCTGCATTAATCCTCAGATCAGAGCACATACTTTCGCTGAAGGTAATAATGGCTTCAGCGTAGCCCTTCCGACTAGTAGTTATCGATGTTTTAATGTTTTCTATTAAAGTGCGCAGTCTCGAATTGACGATCATTGTTTTTAAAGCTAGACTTACCCGTCGTTTATTTCAGTTAATTCAGGGGCCAAGAATCCAAACTAAGTGAGAAAATTAAGACTGCATAGCAACTAACAATCCGCCTACTTTACAATTCTTCTTCAACTCGTTCTTAATTTCCATTGAGGGCCAGAATCTGTTTTGAGAGAGAAGGAATGATATCCAAGATTCGTTTAAATATCAGATTTTTACCTTTAGGTTCCTTTGATCATTGCCGTCAACCATTTTAACCAGAGAAGACAATTTCTCGTCTGAGCTAGCACTATGAGCGCCAGCCATACTTATCAATTTTGAGCATCGCCCATAATATTAACAGATTGGCAAAATAAAAAATGTTTTAAAACCAAATACAGTAGTTTATGTTTGTTCATGTACCGTATGTACAAGGTGTGCAGTTTTTACTGAGAAATTTTGTGCTCAGTTTGATGCCCCTCATCACGTGATGCCCTGTGCGGCCCGCACCACCCGCACACGGCTAGCTACGCCACTGACCTAAAGTGAATAGGTTTAAAATAGTTATGTTAAACTAAATTAAAAGTATACCGCCACAACCGAAAGTCTAAGTTTATTTATAAACATTTACTTTTAAAGTAGCCCCAATAAGGTTTGAAATAAATGAATATGTCCACTTAAAAAAAAAGTAATTACGGGTTCCCGGTCATTTCATCCCCGGTATTTCATTCCCTGGTCATTTCATCCCAAGTCACTTCATCCCCTGGTCATTTCTACCCCTGTTATTTTCATCATCTGATCATTTTGTCTAAAAAATATTAATTGTAAAAAAAAAATCATGAAATGAGCAATACTTCAATGACAAAAAGTGTAATACGTTAGATAAGAATAACACAAATCTACCGACAAAGGAAAGGCTCGTCTACCATATACACGTTTTGTAAAAGTGTTATCGCACTTCCAACATTTCTAATACATTATCTTACGTTGAATAACCCCCACCACACTAAGGCTTACCGGACACGTTCAAACCCAAAGGAGGAAAATAAAATAGACAAAGCCTCACAAAGGAGGACAATAAAAGAGACAAAGCCTAACAAAGGAGGACAATAAAATAGACAAAGCCTCACAAAGGAGGACAATAAAAGAGACAAAGCCTAACAAAGGAGGACAATAAAATAGACAAAGCCTCACAAAGGAGGACAATAAAAGAGACAAAGCCTAACAAAGGAGGACAATAAAATAGACAAAGCCTAACAAAGGAGACAATAAAATAGACAAAGCCTAACAAAGGAGGACAATAAAATAGAACAGAACACTACATAATAATTACTCAGTGCTCATATAACATACCTGAGGAGATAAATACGCTCCTCTATTTACAAGAGTCATAAAACAACTGAGGTGTCCACCTCGTGGTCAGTTACTTGACCAAGCAAAATCTCGTGTTGACCGCACGGAATAGTTAAGTGACTACTAGTCACCAAATATTACAGGGGTTCTAAAACTGATACATGACACCGCTGGACAAAGGGGGGTGGGATCGGGCAGGGTTTGATAAATTTAAACGACAGTCAAGCGCGCAGCCAGTCATCCGTAATGTGAATACTACTGTTGTTTTCTCGTGGACTATCCGTAGAAATAAGAGAGTGATCTTTCCTTTACTTCTCGTTTAAACTCTTGAGGGAAGAAGAGAATTATATATATATATATATATATATATATATATATATATATATATATATATATATATATATATATATATATATATATATTATATACTAGTCGGCCGGATGCATAGCATACGCCGCTATTTTGCAGGGCCGGTCTTAGGCCACTGCAACCTATGTGACCGAAGGATCCGCACTTTTATGGAACCCGCGCTAATTCAAGGTGTATAAATTATTAAATTAAATCATTTATAACTTAAAACAGATTTCCCGCGCACTCCTGTCGATTTACCAGGAGCTCCTGGAAATCTCCCGAAATTGCAAAATATACGAAAAAGTCCTTAAAATATACGGAAATACATAGAAAAAATTGACATTTTGGGGTGTCATTCAATACGGAAAACGCCAATCCTACCCGCGATAAATAAGCATTATGCATCAGCCGTAATTGAGTAATCACGTGAAAGAAGCTTCTCGCGCCTCAAACTAATGAAGAATTACTTGAGATCAACAATTCTCAAAGATAGATTGAAAACATTTGGTAATTCTTGCTATAGAGCGGGATCTATATAGGAAACAGAAGTATTATGATATACTGTATGAATTTGCTACACGCAAGGCTCGTTAAGTAATTCTGTATTAAAGATTGAATAAAATGCAAAGACGAATTTATTTTCTAATACTGACTCTTAAATTTCACTCTTGTCCGCTTTCCTACCCAAACGTGACCCCTCAAAATCCGTTTCGAATAGAGCCCCACAATGCTTAAGTCTGGCCTTGCTATTTAGTGTTTGTAAATAAATGTTTGTTTATAAAATATTTTACATGTTTCGGATGTTCCTTCAGAGTTGAAGATTATTTTAGTCCAAACCTCCAGCAAGACGAAGCGGGCAGGGTTTGACAGTCCAGCGGCGTGTGAATACCTACGTGTTCTACCCCCCCCCCCTTCCCTTGTTTTCTCGTGGACTATCCGTAGAAATAAGAGAGATTTATGTTTCCTTTACTGTTCGACCAAATTCTTGAGGGAGGAAGAGAATTATATATATAGATATCTATGTTACAACAATGAATCCAAATGTACTATCAAAGATATAAAAGTTAGTGAAACAAACATTTTATTAAACTAAACATTTTTTAGATTTCTAAATTACACAATGTCATTATTATATGTTAGGCTCTCTTATAGTTTTCAATAAAATATTTAACATGGAAGTTGGACTCAGAAAATCGACTAATGAATGACCAGTTTCGGAAAATAGTATGAAACTTTGTTTTTCATCTTATATTTGGAATTATATGCCTTACGTAACTAATGAATATTTATATACTAAATATAGTTCAATAACAAAAGACAATAAATGTTTACAAATATGAAATAAAAACACATATTACATAACTAACTACATAGACTAATTGCTGCTGAAATAATAGAATGAAATGTGTTTAGCAAAAAAAAGAGTTTGATCTTGTTGCAGACGCCACTATTAAAACCAGTATAAATTCTTGAAGGTCTTAAGTACGTGTCTTTTAATAAACTTTTCTTCCTCCTTACATTGCCGCAAACGATTTGTTGTCCTTTCAAACATAATTCGAGCTCCTCGTATCCACCTTAAGAAACATGCTAGGCAGCTAAAATGTCTTGTCCACCATTGTTTAATGCGTGCCTTTCGGTGTGGCCCTTATGGTAGAGATGTCTATAGTCAAATACAAACTAATTTTGTACATTATTTATAGATGGCTATGAAACATGTTTTCTTTAGTTTCATTTTAAAAATCAATTTATAATACTTTATTATCTTTTAATTGGACACATGCTGTAAAATAATTAACAAAACTAATAAACATTTATAAACTTACATTAATATACGAAGGCTTTTCTTCTAGTGAGAAAACATATTGTTACGAATCTCACTATCCAGGCTCTCTGCAAACTGCACCATACACCACCAACTTAAAGAACTTGACAACTCAGGGCTCCAAAGTAACGTAACACTTTAATAGTTGAAGAAATAACAGCCAATACTGTACAATTGGCAGCACGTAACACAAGACCGTACAAATACCTCTTCGATAACACCGTTCCGCCGTATCAACTCTTGCACTGGCCTCTCCGTCTCGTTCCGGGCTTTCACTGGGTTCAACAGTTCAGGACTGACTTCACACACTAGGCTCGTTGTGTCGGACTCGATCACAGACCAAGATCAAGACGCCGTTCGTCTCAACTGTACTTGATAGTACTCCGCACTGAACCGTCGTAATGCTCCGTACAGAACCACACCGCTGAACTGTGCTGTAGTCGACCGGACTGTAGTGAACCGGGCTCTGAACCCCTGCCGTGAACCTTGCTGTATTGAGCCCCTGCGACACCTCCTCTCTTATATAGGGTCCCTACTGGCCTTCTCGAACCGGACAGAACGCCCATCGACGTTTCTAGGTGGTCAGATGACTATAACTCTCGTGACGCTCCTGAGCTCTGTTCACGTCGGCGATCCTTCCCGAACTGTCCTGTTGACGCTCGACTCGGCTGACAGTCGTAACTCGTCACGCTTGATCGCTCGTCTAGCGCTGGCCTGGGGGCGATTTGCGTCGGCTGACTACACACACACCACTACCCCTCTCAGTGCCACCACCAGGTTTATAACAATATCTTTAGTAATTTTTTTTAAAGATTATTTCCCTTTTCTAAAACTAAATAAAAGCGTTTAATTATACATATGTACTAAATGTAATCAATCTAAAATTCTAATTCCAATGTCAGAAGTCTAGACTCCCATATGTTAGTCGCAATACCATTAAATAATAAAAACAATCATAGACGTGGCTAAAGAGGCGTATACATTTTGCAATTTTTGCTTTGCATACACAAGCACAAAATGTATTCTGAACGTTAAATTGCGATTTTTGAGGTTTTCTTTAAAGCATTTTCCAAATAAGTTCAGGTCAAAAGTCAAATCTGCCAATCAGTGCTGAAACAAAATCTCTGTACTAAGCTCTATTGAAACTGCCCTAGTTTCTCTCCACTGTTTGGATAAAACAGCTTGAGAATCAGGATTTGTAAGATGGTATCTGCATCCAGGTAAAGTAGAACACGTCCAGACAAAATGAAACAAAAGTCGTAAAAGAAAGATTGATGTCTTCTCGTTCAAACACAAGCAGACTGATGTCTGACATCAACTAACACAAGCAGACTGATGTCTGACATCAACTAACACAAGCAGACTGATGTCTGACATCAACTAACACAAGCAGACTGATGTCTGACATCAACTAACACAAGCAGACTGATGTCTGACATCAACTAACACAAGCAGACTGATGTCTGACATCAACTAACACAAGCAGACTGATGTCTGACATCAACTAACACAAGCAGACTGATGTCTGACATCAACTAACACAAGCAGACTGATGTCTGACATCAACTAACACAAGCAGACTGATGTCTGACATCAACTAACACAAGCAGACTGATGTCTGACATCAACTAACACAAGCAGACTGATGTCTGACATCAACTAACACAAGCAGACTGATGTCTGACATCAACTAACACAAGCAGACTGATGTCTGACATCAACTAACACAAGCAGACTGATGTCTGACATCAACTAACACAAGCTGACTGATGTCTGACATCAACTAACACAAGCTGACTAATGTCTGACATCAACTAAGAAACATATACTGATATCTGACATCAGTATATAGTGAAGTGTTTCTTTACATTGACTTTTGGAATGTCGATCATATAAACTGTTTGCTATTAGTTACTGTACTGTCGAGCATAGAAACTGTGTGCTACTAGTTACTGTACTATCGAGCATAGAAACTGTTAGTGACTGTACTGTCGATCATAGAAACTGTTTGCTATTAGTGACTGTACTGTCGATCATAGAAAATGTGTCCTATTAGTTACTGTACTGTCGATCATAGAAACTGTGTGCTATTTGTTACTGTACTGTCGAGCATAGAAACTGTGCGCTATTAGTTACTGTACTGTCGAGCATAGAAACTGTGTGCTATTAGTGACTGTACTGTCGAGCATAGAAACTGTGTGCTATTTGTTACTGTACTGTCGAGCATAGAAACGTGCGCTATTTGTTACTGTACTGTCGAGCATAGAAACTGTGTGCTATTTGTTACTGTACTGTCGAGCATAGAAACTGTTAGTGACTGTACTGTCGATCATAGAAACTGTGTGCTATTTGTTACTGTACTGTCGAGCATAGAAACTGTTAGTGACTGTACTGTCGATCATAGAAACTGTGTGCTATTTGTTACTGTACTGTCGAGCATAGAAACTGTTAGTGACTGTACTGTCGATCATAGAAACTGTGTGCTATTTGTTACTGTACTGTCGAGCATAGAAACTGTTAGTGACTGTACTGTCGATCATAGAAACTGTGTGCTATTTGTTACTGTACTGTCGATCATAGAAACTGTGTCCTATTAGTGACTGTACTGTCGATCATAGAAATTGTGTGCTATTTGTTACTGTACTGTCGAGCATAGAAACTGTTAGTGACTGTACTGTCGATCATAGAAACTGTGTGCTATTTGTTACTGTACTGTCGAGCATAGAAACTGTTAGTGACTGTACTGTCGATCATAGAAACTGTGTGCTATTTGTTACTGTACTGTCGAGCATAGAAACTGTTAGTGACTGTACTGTCGATCATAGAAACTGTGTGCTATTTGTTACTGTACTGTCGATCATAGAAACTGTGTGCTATTTGTTACTGTACTGTCGATCATAGAAACTGTGTCCTATTAGTGACTGTACACTCGATCATAGAAATTGTGTGCTATTTGTTACTGTACTGTCGATCATAGAAACTGTGTCCTATTAGTGACTGTACTGTCGAGCATAGAAACTGTGCGCTATTAGTTATTGTACTGTCGATGGTATCTGCATCCAGGTAAAGTAGAACACGTCCAGACAAAATGAAACAAAAGTCGTAAAAGAAAGATTGATGTCTTCTCGTTCAAACACAAGCAGACTGATGTCTGACATCAACTAACACAAGCAGACTGATGTCTGACATCAACTAACACAAGCAGACTGATGTCTGACATCAACTAACACAAGCAGACTGATGTCTGACATCAACTAACACAAGCAGACTGATGTCTGACATCAACTAACACAAGCAGACTGATGTCTGACATCAACTAACACAAGCAGACTGATGTCTGACATCAACTGACACAAGCAGACTTATGTCTGACATCAACTAACACAAGCTGACTGATGTCTGACATCAACTAACACAAGCTGACTAATGTCTGACATCAACTAAGAAACATATACTGATATCTGACATCAGTATATAGTGAAGTGTTTCTTTACATTGACTTTTGGAATGTCGATCATATAAACTGTTTGCTATTAGTTACTGTACTGTCGAGCATAGAAACTGTGTGCTACTAGTTACTGTACTATCGAGCATAGAAACTGTTAGTGACTGTACTGTCGATCATAGAAACTGTTTGCTATTAGTGACTGTACTGTCGATCATAGAAAATGTGTCCTATTAGTTACTGTACTGTCGATCATAGAAACTGTGTGCTATTTGTTACTGTACTGTCGAGCATAGAAATTGTGCGCTATTAGTTACTGTACTGTCGAGCATAGAAACTGTATGCTATTTGTTACTGTACTGTCGAGCATAGAAACTGTTAGTGACTGTACTGTCGATCATAGAAACTGTGTGCTATTTGTTACTGTACTGTCGATCATAGAAACTGTTAGTGACTGTACTGTCGATCATAGAAACTGTGTGCTATTTGTTACTGTACTGTCGAGCATAGAAACTGTTAGTGACTGTACTGTCGATCATAGAAACTGTGTGCTATTTGTTACTGTACTGTCGAGCATAGAAACTGTTAGTGACTGTACTGTCGATCATAGAAACTGTGTGCTATTTGTTACTGTACTGTCGATCATAGAAACTGTGTCCTATTAGTGACTGTACTGTCGATCATAGAAATTGTGTGCTATTTGTTACTGTACTGTCGAGCATAGAAACTGTTAGTGACTGTACTGTCGATCATAGAAACTGTGTGCTATTTGTTACTGTACTGTCGATCATAGAAACTGTGCGCTATTAGTGACTGTACTGTCGAGCATAGAAACTGTTAGTGACTGTACTGTCGATCATAGAAACTGTGTGCTATTTGTTACTGTACTGTCGATCATAGAAACTGTGTGCTATTAGTTACTGTACTGTCGAGCATAGAAACTGTGTGCTATTTGTTACTGTACTGTCGAGCATAGAAACTGTGTGCTATTAGTTACTGTACTGTCGAGCATAGAAACTGTGTGCTATTTGTTACTGTACTGTCGAGCATAGAAACTGTGTGCTATTTGTTACTGTACTGTCGAGCATAGAAACTGTGTGCTATTTGTTACTGTACTGTCGATCATAGAAACTGTGTGCTATTAGTGACTGTACTGTCAAGCATAGAAACTGTGCGCTATTTGTTACTGTACTGTCGAGCATAGAAACTGTGTGCTATTTGTTACTGTACTGTCGATCATAGAAATTGTGCGCTATTAGTGACTGTACTGTCGAGCATAGAAACTGTGTGCTATTTGTTACTGTACTGTTGATCATAGAAACTGTGCGCTATTAGTGACTGTACTGTCGAGCATAGAAACGGCGCTATTTGTTACTGTACTGTCGATCATAGAAACGTGCGCTATTTGTTACTATACTGTCGATCATAGAAACGTGCGCTATTTGTTACTGTACTGTCGATCATAGAAACTGTGCGCTATTAGTGACTGTACTGTCGATCATAGAAACTGTGTGCTATTAGTTACTGTACTGTCGATCATAGAAACTGTGTGCTATTTCTTACTGTACTGTCGATCATAGAAACTGTGCGCTATTAGTGACTGTACTGTCGATCATAGAAACTGTGCGCTATTAGTGACTGTACTGTCGATCATAGAAACTGTGTGCTATTAGTTACTGTACTGTCGATCATAGAAACGTGCGCTATTTGTTACTGTAATGTCGATCATAGAAACTGTGCGCTATTAGTTACTGTACTGTCGATCATAGAAACTGTGTGCTATTAGTGACTGTACTGTCGATTATAGAAACTGTGTGCTATTAGTTACTGTACTGTCGATCATAGAAACTGTGTGCTATTAGTTACTGTACTGTCGATCATAGAAACTGTGTGCTATTAGTTACTGTACTGTCGATCATAGAAACTGTGTGCTATTAGTGACTGTACTGTCGATCATAGAAACTGTGTGCTATTAGTTACTGTACTGTCGATCATAGAAACTGTGTGCTATTTGTTACTGTACTGTCGATCATAGAAACGGTGCTATTTGTTACTGTACTGTCGATCATAGAAACGTGCGCTATTAGTGACTGTACTGTCGAGCATAGAAACTGTGTGCTATTTGTTACTGTACTGTCGAGCATAGAAACGGCGCTATTTGTTACTGTACTGTCGATCATAGAAACTGTGCGCTATTAGTGACTGTACTGTCGATCATAGAAACTGTGCGCTATTAGTGACTGTACTGTCGATCATAGAAACGGCGCTATTAGTGACTGTACTTTCGATCATAGAAACGGCGCTATTAGTGACTGTACTGTCGATCATAGAAACGGCGCTATTAGTGACTGTACTGTCGATCATAGAAACGGCGCTATTAGTGACTGTACTGTCGATCATAGAAACGGCGCTATTAGTGACTGTACTGTCGATCATAGAAACGGCGCTATTTGTTACTGTACTGTCGATCATAGAAACGGCGCTATTAGTGACTGTACTGTCGATCATAGAAACGGCGCTATTTGTTACTGTACTGTCGATCATATAAACTGTGCGCTATTTGATACTGTACTGTCAATCATAGAAACTGTGCGCTATTAGTTACTGTACTGTCGATCATAGAAACTGTGCGCTATTTGTTACTGTACTGTCGATCATAGAAACGGCGCTATTAGTGACTGTACTGTCGATCATAGAAACGGCGCTATTAGTGACTGTACTGTCGATCATAGAAACGGCGCTATTAGTGACTGTACTGTCGATCATAGAAACGGCGCTATTAGTGACTGTACTGTCGATCATAGAAACGGCGCTATTAGTGACTGTACTGTCGATCATAGAAACGGCGCTATTTGTTACTGTACTGTCGATCATAGAAACGGCGCTATTAGTGACTGTACTGTCGATCATAGAAACGGCGCTATTTGTTACTGTACTGTCGATCATAGAAACTGTGCGCTATTTGATACTGTACTGTCAATCATAGAAACTGTGCGCTATTTGTTACTGTACTGTCGATCATAGAAACGTGCGCTATTTGTTACTGTACTGTCGAGCATAGAAACTGTGTGCTATTTGTTACTGTACTGTCGAGCATAGAAACTGTGTGCTATTTATTACTGTACTGTCGAGCATAGAAACTGTGCGCTATTTGTTACTGTACTGTCGATCATAGAAACGTGCGCTATTTGTTACTGTACTGTCGAGCAGAGAAACTGTGTGCTATTTGTTACTGTACTGTCGAGCAGAGAAACTGTGTGCTATTTGTTACTGTACTGTCGAGCATAGAAACGGCGCTATTTGTTACTGTACTGTCGAGCATAGAAACTGTGTGCTATTTGTTACTGTACTGTCGAGCATAGAAACTGTGTGCTATTTGTTACTGTACTGTCGATCATAGAAACTGTGCGCTATTAGTGACTGTACACTTCTTAAGGAAAGTAAAGGTAAAGTTCCCTTTTCAGACCTTGTGGTTTATGGGGCAGACGATATAAAGGTCATCTGCTCCTTTGGTCCACGGTTAACGAGGATGTCGTGTGGCCAAAACAATGACCTTAATTTTTTCCCAACTATTATCAGATACCATTACAGCTGGGTGTCCCAAAATTAAAAGTCCAAGTCATCACCGGGTTTCAAACCCATGAAGCCAAGCTCTTTGACGCTTATAAACGGCGACTCTTGCTATAGGAAATTAATATATATGTTTAATAAGATTATCTTTAATTTTATAAGATTACACTATACATTTAGTTAAAAGACAATATTTGCACACTTTATTCACATATTCAGATATATATGGCCCCACACAGAAAGCAGTATAAAGATTGTATGTCGTAAACAGAGAGTTCGGCAGACGTAAAACATCTTTAGAAAGACAATTGAGCGACTTCGAGACTCCACCCGTATTAGTAATAAATCCATTGATGAGAAAATTTGAGAAAGATTTGTACTTTTAGTTCATTATTCATGTGTTCAGTGTGGTTCTTTCCAAGTACGCATTGGCGTGTAAAGTTTTTTTGTGTAGATAGGGGTATTACTAAGTTTGGGGAAGAACGAATTACTAAGTGACCTATTGAGATAGGTACCCAAAAACTTTATGAGAAATCTTTATATTAGTTTTGAAACCTTAATTGGTCATAATAAATATGAAATATGCTTAGAATGTTTAAGTAACTTCAATGAAGTTCCAGCCTTGCCTATTAAATAAAGAAATATGTCTTGCGGGTGTGAGCGTCTGTTAGAGTTTAAGTCCACTCTTAAATAGATTGGGACTTGAACTCATTAGCATAGCCAGTAGTGCCGGGTCTAATGGATTCGGGGTATTTTGAATTTTATTTTAAAATAACATTCATGCTTAACCCAATGGGATTAAAGCTTCTAAATTTCTAAGTTACCCACGTCCAGAAGAATTGAAATTTGAATTTATCTAACTTGTGATCAGGTCAGGAGTTACTAAGATGGTAATTTGGAAAGTTATCTTTTCCCTAGTAACTGCTTGGATGGGAAGATGTCACTACCTGACTCTATTGTTATTCTTTTTATGGGCGGATGTGCCCATGCCTGAGGAGAATGGGACAGAGCAGATATTAATCTCGTTGCTCAGCTCGCTGGACGTGGGGAGGGGGGGGGGAGTAGTTAGTTGGACGAAGGTCACACTGGATGAATTTTATCACTGTAATACCCCTGGTCAAGTTGGTCAGGGGATGGGTAATAAAAGGAAAAAAATAGAATTCCAACAGCAAACTTCTCTCTCAAACGTTTTTAAAGCATACATGAAACTTTTATACCTTTATATACAAGCGTTTACGTATCGTCACAATTTGCTAAGCTCTTGAATGCAGAATTGGACTAACCTACTTCAGTCCAGGAAAAGAATTAAGTCTCTTTGGAAATATTGGCGGAGTCTGTAATGATAACAGTATGTTTCAAATACTCTGTAGTGAGTTTGATGTTTCAATTAATGTTCTGCTATGTCACACTGAACTGAGATGGTTGGCAAATTCGAAGAAAAAAAGAAAGTTACGTAAAGTACCCCTTTCAGACCTTCCAATCTATAGGGCGGATAGTGTTAAGGTCATCCTGTTTCTTTGGCCAATAATTAACAAGCAGGGTGTAATGTTGCCAGCACAATGACCAACCGCTTTTACTTTCCCCAACTAAAGTCAGGTACGGATTAAAGTTGGAAGGACTCAGGGGAGCCCTAAAAATTCCGAAATTCAGTCTCAATTTTCACCGAGATTCGAACCCAGGATTTCAGGTTTGGAAACCAGGTTCTTAACCTCTCAGCCTCCTCTTATTGTATTCAACAAAAAAAAACTTTTTTAAAAATCTTGTTTAAAGAAACAAAACTGAATTCGTCCTCACTATTATATGAATCTGATCGTTAATAATCTTAATCTAGTGTACATCTCACTGGAGATCACATCAGCGTAGAAATAATGGAATATGAGCCTTTAGAGTCAATCTTAGTACAGGCCTTGTAAAAATGCCTGTATCATGTTTCTCTTGAAAGAAAATATAAACCTTTGTGTCTCTCTTGTCAACTTGAGATTAAGAGGGAGGGGGGATTGAGTGGACGACCTTCAAAAAAAAGTATTAGGATTAGTTGAAAAAAAAATTAAAAATAAAAAAAAAACCCTACTTTTTTAAGTAATCGCAGTGAATTTTGCTTGATACCTAGATAACTGCGTTCTGTTATAAAACTCTACTGTGTATAATAGTCATATAAAGTTATGCAATAAAATCTATAGAATAGTTAAAAGCAAAGTTTTCTTGAACAGATTGAGATAAGATAAACATAATATACAAACTCAGACAGAACATCAAGACTTACCTTGCTTCTAAACTTTTACTAACATCAAGTTGGCTTACAGCGCTATAGTGATGAAATTATTATCATGGGAGGAAAATGAATAAAGGAAGGAGACAGAGCCAAGGGAGGGGTGGAGCAGGTGAACAATGCTGTCGTAGAGCCAGGTTGACATGGGGAAAGGTTGAGAAGCAGACTGGCTAATGCATTGCCTAATTGTATTCATTGGGTCATAATTTTGGTTTATTTCATTGATGCATATGTTTTTAATACTCCTTCTGAATGTGTGTGTCTTTCAGTATGAGTCAATATGTTTTACTGCGCTCATTAATAAAATAAACAAGATAGACCTAAAGACAAGGTCATCATGAATTTATAATTAATTTGAAACATTAAATATAGAACATTTGTTTGTTTTAAACTCGTTTTAAATGTGTGTCTGTTTTAGTGTAAGGAGAGGGAGTCAGGGTTAGGGTTATATGTTTTACTTTGATTTTCAATAATTAAAGGTTCGACCTAATGACTAGGTCATCTAAACAATTTTTAGACTATTATAATTTAATACTAGTGTGAATAACAAAGACACGTTTTATCATTATTTATCTACTTAATAAAAATAACTATTTGATAGTTTTTCACTTAATAAAAACATACATATCATACGGACTTCATGATTGCAACTCTTCACTTTTTTTTTTTTTTTTTTTTTTTTTTTTTTTTTTTTTTTAACAGATTTGTGAAAATTTAATTAACTATGATGTCAAAGAGTCATGTTTTAATACCAGAGGCCAAATTCCAGAACTCAATTATTGAAAGATGCAGCTTGAATGCTTACGTTTTGTTTAATGAAATCAATATTCAAAGTTCTATATTTTTTTATTTTTTTTCACTTTACAAAGCAGTAAAAAAAAGTGTGATCTAAATATTAAAATACAAAAGTTATGCCTTTTATGTAAATCTTTCGTGTTTTAAATAAGATTTTTCTTTTCTTTTTAGGAACGATTACTTCACTATGTCACAATTGCGTAACAATTACATTTAAAAGATAAGAATAATAATTAAAAGAGAATCTACACTCTCTCTTTCTCTCTCTCTCTCTCTCCCCTTCCCTAATACCATTGAATATTTACTTGAAAGCAGCATATGAAGGTCTTATTGAAGATGAAAGTACCAATAGTGTAATAAATTATATATTCTTTCTTAGTATTTATTATTGAATTTAAACTAGGGTGCCACAAAGGAGTCTTTGAGCTTAGAAACATAAACAGAGCGCCTCATATCAACCTTAAGAAAAATGTTAGACAACTAGGGGGTCTTTTCCACCATTCAATATTGCGTATCATCATGAGTAGGCCTTAAGATAAAGACTTTCAAAAACTAAATATGTATTGACGTCATATGCGCATGGCATATTAGGTTTTTTACATTATTTATACATTAAAATAAGGAAATAAAATAGTTTAACTCAGTTTCATTTTAAAAAATAAATGTATAATACTTTAATATATCTAGGACTCCAAAGGTACCGCACCGTCCTTACTGCCTTGCTGTCCTGGACTCACCTGTCCTTTCTTACACACTGTCTCTCGTCCGTGAAGGCTCTCGGTCACATGACCACAACACGGGTCATACTTGGGTGTACTAGCAGTACTGTCCTTGTCTACCGACAGCCCCTTGGCCTGTGTGATTTGCCTGAGTCGTGTGTGTCAGTAGGCCGCACACATTAGCCCTTTCAATCCGCCACTGGAGTTACTACAACATATATATATATATCATGGGCGTACCCAGGATTTTTTTTCGGGGGGGGGGGGGTTTTGGGGGGATTTTTTCTGCCCCCCCCCCCGCTTCTCCCCCCCCCCTGAAAAAAAATTATATATATATATATGTTTGTATGGATTGATGTGTGTGTGTGTGTACATAATTAATCTAAATTACATTACAACTTACTTCATTCTTTTGGATGACGTTTATTGTGCCCAAGAATACGTTCTTCCTGGAGTTAATGAAAAAACTGTAGACTCCTCGCTCCTGCCAACAAGGGGTCTGGGGGAGCGCTGAGAGCTTCCTCAGCACGGGGCGGAGCCCCGCCGCCAAGCACTATTTCTACTTTGAAAGCAAACTAAATGCTTATTCTAAGGTACCTACAGTGCATTTTTTTGCTATTAAAAAGTTTTATTTTAGAAACCTAATGTGCTAATTTTACTGACTTAGACCCTCCCTCGCCCTTCGGCAAATTTGCTGGCAAGCTGTTTTTACAAAAATCTGTAACTGGCTCTGAGGACCTCAATGAAAGTGTGGCGCCAAGTTGTACTAGGATGTCATCGCAACATGTCCCGCAAACCTCATGCGACGCTCTGTCACAACCTTACTAAGGGGTCGACTCTCATTTCGGCATAGGATTTTCTTGATTTAGACCCGATCTCTATAACTGACTCCTAAAATCCTTCTTAGCCATCTTTGTAGAGCCACATTTGGTTCTTTTCAATTTTATTGCACTTTATTAATGGAGCCCAGCCACTGGTAGACATGTGTAACTTCTCTTGACTACGATTTTGGAATTAGGTGACTATTTTGCTTTGCATGTTATATCGAAAAGGGAAGTCTTATCGTCAAAATCATCTATTGGGGGTTTTAAACTAAAAAATCTCTGGAGTTTTTTTTTTTTTTAAAATTCAAAACCACATTTAACTACGTTCATATAATTTGGTGACTGTAGTTTGCTTTAGAAATAATAGTGAAGAGAGAGGCTTTCAACCTTAAAACGCTCTGTAGGGGTATTTTAAACTCAAAACTATCTTGAGGGGTTTTAAACTTTTAAAAAAGCCATCTGGAGGAGAGGGGTTGTAACTCAAAACCCTCCATTGGCTTGGCTACGCTCAAAGAATTTTTAGTGTACTTTGCTTTTTTTTTTATATTGAAGAGGTATTTTTTAGCATTAAACCCTCTCTGAATGGAAATTTAAACTCAAAACACCCAATAGTCTTAGATATGCTCTTAGCATTTTGATTGCAAAATTTTTTTTTTTTTTTGAAGATTTATTTTTGCGTTTCAAACCCCGCTGGCGGGGGGTTTTAACTAAAAAACCCTTTGGCTATGCTCATAGCATTTTAAGTGAGTAATTTGCTTTTTTTATATTGAAGAGGGGCTTATCGTAAATTTAAGAGAGGGGTTTAAAATCTAAATCTTCCTTAGGTGTGCTCTTGGAATTTTAGGATTGTCGTTTGCATTTTTTTTTATAGAAAAGGGGGATTTAAATGCAAAACCACTGGTAGGGGGTTTTAAACTCAAATTCCCTGGTAGGTGGTTTTAAACTCAAAACCCCTGGTAGGGCTTTTAAACTTAAACCCCCCTGGTAAAGGTATTCAAACTCAAAACCCCCTGGTAAGGGGTTTTAAACTCAAAACCCCTGGTAGGGGGTTTTAAACTCAAAACCCCCTAGTATGGGGTTTCGAACTCAAAACCCCTTGGTAGGGGTTTCAAACTCAAAACCCCTCTAAACCCACTGGTAGGGGGGTTCCCAACTTAAACCCCCCTGGTAGGGGGTTTTAAACCCAAAAACCCCTTGGCTGTGCTAGGGCAAGTGATGGTTTAGTATTAAAATTTCACCTAAAATAGACAAAATTAAACAAAAGATCAGTCACTAAACTCCGACACCCCCACCTGCGTGGCGGGGGGGGGTGTTTCATTTCGGGAGGGGGGTTTGAACACCACCCCCCCGGCTACGCTCATGATATATATAATAAAGTAGTAATGTATGTTTGTATGTCCCCGTATAGGAATCAAAACCGCTTAACCGATCTTGTGTCATTGACATTAATAAAAAATCATTTTTCGCTACATATGTATTAATGAGTTCAATAAACTCCGGAACATCTTCATTTTTGATTGTGAATGGACTTCGGGCAAGCTGTGTTAGATTTGAAAAGTAGGATGAAGGCTCTCCCGCAAGCATTCACAAATGTTCTTTCACAAATTATCATTTGATTGCTTTATCAGGTTCAATGTCATTTTTCTCAAAGAGAGTTTATACATTTGGCAACATGGAAATATTATTTTCGTGACAGTTTGTTTGTCAGTTTGTTTTATTTTGAAGGACCGGACTATTATCAGACAACTCGAGAGACATGTTGGTCCTTGTAGTGAAGTTTTTCATTCCTTCTTGTAATTCTTGTGGCTGTGTCTTCGTTACAAATATTAATAATCGTCCATGTCGTGAGCTCCGATGACTTTTGGCGACTCACTCAGTAGCAGACGTTGAAATCTAGAACGTCATACTGGCAAACTTCCTGTACCATCTGTACAAACATTACTAATATTTTTCAACTTTTCAAAAAAATGAATCATTTCTATGATTTCCATCTTGTGTTAGTTTGGAGATTAAAGTCTCCACTGTGTGTGTATATTAATTGGTCTCCAAGCTCAGATGTTGAATATCAAAATGAAGCTGCAGTTATTTAGCTTTCACAAACTTACATAGATTCTCATTATTAAGCTTGTTTACAAATGAAGCACAGGATTTTAAAAATTTCTGCTTATACTATTGAAGGTAAACCAAACCGTCAATAAATCAACGTAAAATTTTCTGTTCTTAATGTTTAATTTCCATGGGCTCTTCACTGGTGAAAATATTTCATTTCTATTTAAACCATAATCCATTGCTAGCTAGAATCTCTTTTCACTTTCGTCCTGGCGTTACTATACAAATAATAACTACGATTCCACATCGCTGCGCTATCCTTAAAGTTACATTCATTTAAACTAATAAGAAATTATGTATACTGTGACAATTGATATGTTAAAGATCTTTATGATTTAGTTGTCTATTCTTCAACATCAACAGCAAAAAAATATGAACTTCCAATGGAAAAACTTTGAACAATGTCAAGTTTTACAAGTTAGAATAGAGTCGAAAGATACAAACAAAATTTCATATTTTCGATGGTCCTAGGCGACCCCTGGCAAAATGTTATTGAACCCATAAAGGGGTCGCGACCCACAGGTTGAGAACCCCTGTCCTACATGGCGGGCGACAAAGAGAATTATATATAGATAAGTAGACCATAGATCTAAGCTGAGCGGGTAGTGTGATAATGGCAAGTGGCTGTCGATTTCTTTGTCGTTATTTGTTACAAGACCTGATCCGACGAGCTATTGGTATTGTAGACTTTTGTTTCCTTTGTGTTTTTAAACTAAACTAGTCGACCGGCGGCGTAGAATAGGCCGCTATTTTGCAGGGCCAACCTTAGGCGCCTGCAACCTATGCGACCGCAGTGGGACCCGCAATTTCACGGGACCCGCACTTTCATAGGGCCCGCTCTAATTCAAGGTGTAGAAATTATTAAGTTAAACCATTTTATAACTTAAAAGAAATTTTCCGCGCCCTCCTGTCGGTTTACCAGCAGTACTTTCATGGACCCGCACTTTCATAGGACAAGTACATTCATAAGACCCGCACTTTTAGGACCCGCGCTAATTCAAGGTGCATACGTTAATTAATTAAACCATTTTATAACTTAAAACAGATTTCTCGCACCCCCCTTGCGATTTACCAATATTTAAAATATACGGAAATATATACTCGAAAACTGTCATTTTGGGTGTCATTCAATATGGAAAACGCCAATCTTACGCGCGATATTATGCATCAGCCGTAATTGTGTAATCTTGTAAAAGAAGCTTCTCGCGCCTCAGACTAATGAAGAATTACTTGAGGTCAACAATTTTCAAACATAGATTAAAACATTTGGTAATTATTGCAATTAAGCGTGATCTATGTAGGAAACAGAATTATTATGATATACTGTATGACTTCGCTACACGCAAGGCTTGTAAAGTAATTCTGTAAGTAGTAAAGAATGAATAAAATGCATAGACGAATCTATTTTCTAATACAAACTCTTAAATTTCACTTATTATCCGCTTCCCTACTCAAACTTGGCCCCACGAAAAAGGTTTCGCATAGGGCCCCACAATGGGTAAGTAGATTACTTAGATTAGTTCCTAGTCCAAACCTCCCGCTGGACAAAGGGGGATGGGAGCGGGCGGTGTTTGATACATTTAAACGACAGTCAATCGCGAAAACAGTCATCCGTAGTGTGAACACTACTCTTGTTTTCTCGTGGACTATCCACAGAGTGATCTTTCCTTTACTTCTTGTTAAAAATTCTTGAGGGAAGAAGAGAATTATATAAATAGATAGATAGTGTATGTTGCAACTAAGCTATACAGGGGCGGACTGGCTATATAGGTAAACAGGTAAATGCCCTGTGGGCCGGTCTGGTCGCGACCAACGACACATTTTTTTTCAATGCAGACAACTTTAAAAAAAAAAGTGACAGCAGCAAGACACAGATGCCCGAACACATTTTTCTTTTTTTATAATTATTATTACATTTAATTGTTTGAAATTCAACGTTAAATCGTACTTTTTGCTATGCGCGAGCAGCATGGACTTCCAACACTACTTTGATGTCTTCGAAGTTGTGTTTGGCCTAAACATTTTGCTGGTTGGCATGGAGGTTTGATGGCACTCCCTTTTGTTTTTGCTCCTTCCCTTTCCCGTCTTTTGATGGTTCCATTGTCAGTTAACGAAAAAGATGGTTGAGAGAGGTTAAGTTAGAAAACATTGATATAACGCAGAAAAATAAATTAGGGGCGACAATTACCTCTTTTACAAATACAATGGATACCAGCACATATACAACTAGAAGGAAATGTGAAGGCTGACACTCTTGCGAAGAGTGGGAGAACAAACTCACAATTAAACATTACACTCTATCCAGAAGAAATGAAGAAATTAATAGTAAATAAAATAAACGAAATGGACAAGCTCTCACCCGAATCAAAAGAAAGATTATGCCTATTATAAGCTATCCCGACAAGATCAACGTCGAATCTCGCGATATAGGACCGGACACAACAGAATGAGACGACATGTCCTTCAAAACTGTTCTCTTTGTACCAAGAGGCCCGTACAAGACACTGGCCCCAAAACACCCCAATAGAAAGAAAACTATATGGAAACCACTGCACATTTCATCTCATATATTGGTCTAATCATCTTAACACTCCAACAAAAAGATGAGAACGAGGAAGAAGAAGAAGCTTTTTAACAAAATTTAATAGGAATTAACTTTAAAACACACACAGCCGCGAAATTGCAAACCACCCAACTTATTCACAGTTCAATATGGGTCTAGAGTTCTTCTTTCTGAGATTTGTACAGAAAAGTAAGTTTTCTTTTTGTTTATTTTTTAATAACATAGATCTAAAAATACTACACTTAAGGCTTACAAAAAAATATTAAAAAAAACATATCTAGATCTATATCATTTTTTTTACTATTATAATTAATGGCAAACTTATGCTTAGTATGAAGTCACTTATGATGCAAAGTATTTATAATAATTATAGGCTAATAATTTATAGGCATATAGCGCTGTCACATCCGATATCTAAAGAAACGAGATTTATATTTATATTTTAAATAATGGGTACTTATATATCATATAAAATTCGCGATTTTTGAGATTGTACAAGTAAGTGCCTGTCTAACCGTTCTGCATTCTCTTATCTTTTGATGGAATGGGTTGCCTGAGTCAGCCAAGAAAACTAATGACTTAATTAGCATATTTTAAGTCACAGTTCAACATGCATGACTAGATTGACACCTGAAATGAATAGGACGAAACTATCTTATTTTTTTATGAAACGTATATAAATTATAAGTAATACCAAAAAGTTTAAAACTCATTAAGGTTGCTATTGCAGCCTATTGTTTATAGTTTTCAGACTGCATACATGTATAAAAAAAAATACATTATGTAATCCTACGCAAGCATACATCCAGTTTTCGGTGCGTTATCAAACTGTATATATTTTGAAGAGAATTAGGTTTACACATATAATATGACACATGGGCGTAGCCGGGAGGAGGGAGTTCAAATTATCACTTGCCTCAGACCTCATTGTCTGAAAAGGAAACTTTACTTAATCCTCAATGCAGCCAATAAGCAAACTGCAGTCACAGAATTTATTTCCTAAGCGTAGCAAAATGGGGTTTTGTGGTTATCCTTCCCCACCAATACAAAAACTAAAGCAAAACTATAGTTACCATTTTCTACCAGTCGCTGGACTCCATTAATTAAGTGCAGTGAATAGCAGATTTTTTATTTTTATTTTTTAGCGGAAGAAAAAAACAACTCAGATACCTCAGAATATGCATTATCTATAGCTTAAAATAACGAAAATAATGATTAGATTCCCGAAACCAGCTTAGGGAGCTCACAGCGCTCCCCCAGACTCTCTAACTGTCCTTGGTGGTGTGTACCGTCTTTCCACTAATTAAAAGAAGAACCTATTCTAGGCTGATACCTATAATATTGTAGGCTAAAAAGAATGAAGGGTCAAAATGTAATGGAGTATAATTAAATATACATATAGATTGCAGAGGTGAGTAAAGAAAAATCACCCCCACCGAAAAATGACATGCCATTAATTTGTGGGCCGGTTTATATGGTAATGCGCCCAGGCCGATTTTGATACCCAGTCCGCCTCTGAAGCTATATCATTATTTTACATATGTACATATGGAGTTCTTATTTGTAAAATGTCTAACATGTTTCTTATGTTCTTTAGAGTTGATGATACTTTACTTCTTAGTTTAAATCTCCCCAAGGACGTCGAGAGATGGCAGTGGGCAGGATAAACCCGGGACCATCGAAAAGTCCGAGCGACAGTCCAGTCCTCGACCAGGCAACCGTCAATTGTTTTTTGTAAATAAATTTGCTTATTTTAATCAAACGTTAATAATTCTAATTAACTTTTTTTTATATTTAAAGCAAACCGCGGTAATAAAATAAATATTTGTGCTAGATCTAGATTTTACATCTTGAGTTAGGCAAATGTTTATAATGTGTGACAATGTTTACATTAATAGTTTTGTTGTATTTATTGGTGCTTAATTTAAGATTTATTTAATTTAGTTTTTGTTATTACCATAGCCGTACTTAGGGTTTAAAATGTATTAAGCTTTCTGAAATATGGTTCTTGTGGGGGTCCTTTTAAATTCCGCAAATTATTTGCCAATGCTAAATATTTCTTTTGTAATCCCTAACTTTATTTTCTTTTGCCTATAGGTTAATTTCGGCAAGACGAATACTATTTAGTGATACTGGTTTTCATCAGTGGCGCCACTAGGGTCGGTGTCATCCAGTGCGGGAAGCTCGGAGTGTTACCCCCCCCCCCACAGGAAAAAAATCTCCCCCTTTTTTTTTATAGTTTATCAAAAGTTATTATATAAATTAAAAATGTAGGCAACAATATTGAATTGAAAAGAAAATTGAGTTGAACCTATTTTTTTTATTAGAGATTTTTTAAGAGCTCCTTGCTGAAAAGGTTTTAAAGTATACTAGTGTTTCTCAGTTGCTTCTAAAAAGACAAAACAGTACTGAACAGGTAAATGTCGAGCAAACCCTGGAATGCCAACAAAGAATGTTGATCTGCTTTGTAGATTTAAAAAAAACGTTTGATAGCGTCCATCAAAATCACTCTGAAAAATAGCAAGAGAATAACGCATCTCGCAACAATTTGTTCCAATTCAGCGACGTGTCTAAAGGAAATCAAGCTGTTGTGTCACAATATACGCTGGAATTCTTCAACATCGAGACAAATATAAGATTAGGATTTATCTTGTTCTATTCGGGTTCCCATGGCGTAAACCAAACCGAGTTGAATTTTGCAGTCAATGAGCATTACTTTAAAATACAATTAAATATTTACACGAGATAATGGTGGGTGTCACCGGTGCGGACCGCACCCCCGCACCTGCTTAGTGACGCCACTGGTTTTCATAATTAATTGTAACACACAAAGGCTTGCTTTCAGATATAAATAATTTTATTGAGACCTTTAGGTCTTTGTGTTCAGTTCAGAGCTGTTGTAATTTTGGGAATTTCCAATTTTTTGAAAAAGCTTTACAGCCGATAAATATTTTCTACTATAACTGATTATAATTTTCAATGTCGAACATACTTAATTAAAAATAATAATTTATACTCGTTTATACTTGTGGAATCTGATAAAAGAAGCATCTCTTGCCTCAAACTAATAAAGAATTTCTTGAGGTCAACAAATCTCAAAGATAGATTGTAGAAATAAAAGAATGATCTTTCCATGTTCCATGTCCTACATGGCCGGGTGACAAAGAGAATTATATATAGATAAGTAGACCTTAGATCTAAGTTAAGCGGGTAGTGTGATAATGGCAAGTGGCTGTCGATTTCTTTGTCGTTTTTTGTTACAAGACCTGATCCGACGAGCTATTGGTATTGTAGACTATTGTTTCCTTTGTGTTTTTAAACTAAATAGTGTATGTTGCAACTAAGCTATATCATTATGTTACATATGTACATATAGAGTTCTTATTTGAAAAATGTTTAACATGTTTCTTAAGTTTCTTCAGAGTTGAAGATAATTTACTTCTTAGTTTAAATCTCCCCAAGGACGACGAGAGATGGCAGCGGGCAGTATAAACCTGGGACCATCGAAAGGTCCGAACGACAGTCCAGTCAACCGTCAATTTTTTTTTGTTGTAAATAAATTTGCCTTTTTAAATCTATCTTTAATAATTCTAATTAACCTTTTTTAATATTTAAAGCGAACTGCGGTAAAAAAAAATATTTGTGCTGCTAGATCTAGATTTTACATCTTGCGCTAGGCCAATGTTTATAATGTGTGACAATGTTTACATTTATAGTTTTGTTGTATTAATTGGTGCTTAATTTAAGATTTATTTAGTTTAGTTTTTGTTATTACCATATCCGTACTTAGGGCTTAAAATGTAGCTTTGTGAAATAACCCTTCTTTTGGAGGTCCTTTTAAATTCCTTTTAAATTCCGCAAATTATTTGCCAATGCTAAATATTTCTTTTGGGGTCCCAAACTTTATTTTGTTTTGCCTATAGGTTAATATCGCCAAGATGATTACTATTTAGTGATACTGGTTTTCATGAGTTGCATCACTGGGTCGGTGTCATCCGGTGCGGAAGCTCTGGGTGTAATCCCGGCCCAGGAAACAAATATCCCCATTAAAAAACAAACAACTATTGTTTACTTTGTTTCTTTTTGTTGAACAATAAAACTGTAAGCTAATTCATTGATTGAGTACACCCGAAAATGTTTTTTCATTCTATTTTACAATGTTTTTTTTTTTTTTTTTTAGTTTATCAAAAGTTATTATATAAATTAAAAATGTAGGCTACAATATTGAATTGAAAAGAAAATTGAGTTGAACCTATTTTTTTTATTAGAGATTTTTTAAGAGCTCCTTGCTGAAAAGGTTTTAAAGTATACTAGTGTTTCTCAGTTGCTTCTAAAAAGACAAAACAGTACTGAACAGGTAAATGTCGTGCAAACCCTGGAATGCCAACAAAGAATGTTGATCTGCTTTGTAGATTTAAAAAAAACGTTTGATAGCGTCCATCAAAATCACTCTGAAAAATAGCAAGAGAATAACGCATCTCGCAACAATTTGTCCAAACTCAGCGATATGTCTAAAGGAAATCAAGCTGTTGTGTCACAATATACGCTGGAATTCTTCAACATCGAGACTAATATGAGATTAAGGTTTATCTTGTTCCATTCGGGTTCCCATAGAGTAAACCAAACCAAGTTGAATTTTGCAGTCAATGAGCATTACTTTAAAATACAATTTAATAATAACACGAGAAATCGGTAATTGTCACCCGGTGCTGACCGCATCTCCCGCACCTGCCTAGTGACGCCACTGGTTTTCATAAATAATTTTTAGACCGTGCTATCTATTGTTCAGATTATGTTAGGGTCTTTTATGTGTCCTACGGTTAACGTTGGTGTTTGTCAGGACAATGACCAACCTTCTTTACTTTTTTCCAACTAACGCTACTTAGTAGGACCGGTCTTAGGCCACTGCAACCTCTGTGACCTTAGTGGGCCCCGCACTTTCAAAGGACCCGCGCTAATTCTAGGTGTGAATTATTCAATTAAGTCAGTTTATAACTTAAAACAGATTTCCCGCGGCCTTCTGACTTACCATGAGCTCCTGGAAATCTCCTGAAATTGCAAAATATAAGAAAATGACCTAGAAATCTATAGAAATTTTAAAAATCTTTTTAACACTCTTAAAAATCTTTTTAAATATACACAAAATTAAAAAAGGGAATCCTACGCGCGATACAAAAATAGCTAACCCTAACCCATACTTGTGGAATCTGATAAAAGAAGCATCTCTCGCCTCAAACTAATAAAGAATTTCTTGAGGTCAACAAATCTCAAAGATAGATTGCAGAAATAAAAGAATGATCTTTCCATGTTCCATGTCCTACATGGCCGGGCGACAAAGAGAATTATATATAGATAAGTAGACCTTAGATCTAAGTTTAGCGGGTAGTGTGATAATGGCAAGTGGCTGTCGATTTCTTTGTCGTTTTTTTGTTACAAGACCTGATCCGACGAGCTATTGGTATTGTAGACTATTGTTTATTTGTGTTTTTAAACTAAATAGTGTATGTTGCAACTAAGCTATATCATTATGTTACATATGTACATATGGAGTTCTTATTTGTAAAATGTTTAACATGTTTCTTACGTTTCTTCAGAGTTGAAGATAATTTACTTCTTAGTTTAAATCTCCCCCAGGACGACGAGAGATGGCAGCGGGCAGGATAAACCTGGGACCATTGTAAAGTCCGAGCGACAGTCCAGTCCTCGACCAGGCAACCGTAAGTTGTTTTTTTTTTTTTTTTTTTTTTTTGTAAATAAATTTTCCTTTTTTAATCAAACGTTAATAATTCTAATTTAACCTTTTTTAATATTTTAAGCAAATCGCGGTAACAAAAAAAAATATTTGTGCTGCTAGATCTAGATTTTACATCTATTGCTATGCAAATGTTTATAATATGTGACAATGTTTACTTTTATAATTTTGTATTTATTGGTGCTTATTTTAAGAATTATTTTATTTAGTTTTTGTTATTACTATAGCCGTACTTAGGGCTTAAAAAGTTCCTAAGCATATTTGAAATATGGTTCTTTTGGAGGTCCTTTTAAATTCCGCAAATTATTTGCCAATGCTAAATATTTCTTTTGTCTTTCCAAACTTAAGTTTGTTTTGCCTATAGGTTACTATTTAGCGATACTGGTTTTCATAATTAATTTTAATTTACAAAGGCTTGTTTCCAGGTATAAATAATTTTATTGAGATCTTTAGGTTTTTGTGTTCAGTTCAGAGATGTTGTAATTTTGGGAATTTCCAATTTTTCGAAAAGCTTTACAGCCGATAAATATTTTCTACTATAACTGATTATATTTCTCAATGTCGAACACGCTTAATTAAAAATAATAATTTATACTGGTTGAACAAAGTATATAACTGATATTCTGGCACACAATATTGGAAAATATAATATAAATATACACATAAATAAAAATTGCATTTCAACATTTAAAAAAAAAATGTTTTTCGGCTTTGATTTCTAAAATGCATATGATCTAGTGGTGTTTACTTTACTTTTTTCCCATTTAATGCTAGAGCTGGGTGGACTTAGTAAAGATTTTGTTAAAAAATTTCACCAAGAAACGAACCCGAATATACTGTAGGCTAGTTCTTATGTTTTGCTTTATTTATACATTTCTCTTGCATGCTTAAGCTTAGGCTATAAACAGTAGCCAATGTTCACTATTACCGCGAAGTCATAAAAAATCCCACCTATAATGTAATGTATGTTTGTTGTCAATCTACATGTCTGGAACTTTTTATTATAACTGGGTAAATAATTCTTAAAGTACGTACTGCTATAGCTATAAATGTGGGATTCTTCCCCTTATTGAAGAAAAAAAAAATTAAATTATGAGATCTTACAATTAATTTGCGTGGTGTTTTTTTATATTAAACAAAATAAGATGATAGTTTCTCACAGAAATGAATTGGTTACGAATTCACTTTGGGGTGCGTGTTGTGTAATATTTATTTCATTATTTTTTTCTTGTTTGTTTTGTTGTTATTTGTTTTTTAATTTAAAAAAATGTTTATGTCCTGTTTTGTTATTTGGTTTGTATTATTTCTTTAAATTTAATCTGTATTTTGTTATAATTTTACTCTTCAGACTTTTGCTGATGGAACTGTAAGAAGCTAATCATCATCATCATCATCATCATTTTCTTTCTTTAGGAGGAGACATTCAAGCTAAAATTCAACTTTTAAAAATTACACAAAAAACACACCTTTTTTCAAGCGTGAATATTTCTTCACAGGTCAAGACTAATTGATTTCTTTAACCTGTGGATTTGTGGAACTCAATAAGTGTGGGATATGCTAAAATAATAAGAGACTATCTTCTGCCCTCACCTAATGGATACGTGATGATTCAAAATTTGGCCCTGAAAGTTTTAAAACAGGAACAGTAAGTCTTGGCCCTTCATTCAATGGTCAACATAAAACCTAAGACTTGGATGACCTCAAGCCCATACTATTTTGAAAATTATTCCTGCTGACCCATTTTCCTGTTACACTTTTTGGATGGTCGTCAACTCGAGTTTGTTGAACGTCACAAAACAGTTTCAGCGTTCATTAGCGTGTCAGGGAGTTTTGGGTGGAATTATCAGTCACACCTTTGAAATGTTGTATTTTATGCTAGATATTCTGTTCTATATCAGATATTAACAACAATGATTGACTAATTGTCACCGTATCGTATGTATAGTCTTATAGAATACTATTTCTTAATGGTAGTCTACGTGATCTAAATTATGCATATTTAAACTACTTTATAATACATACTGTAAATAGAAATGCACACTGAAGTAAATGTAGTCGCTGAAATTTTATAAAAATTTTCATAACCATATAATACATGCTACATCTGAACAATGGCGCTACCATTAATTGAAACTGAGCTGCACAGAGCGTCGAAAAATGGACAAACTAAAAAAGTTAAAACAATAATTAAAAATGGTGCCAATATAAATGCAGTGGACGAGGAAGGTATGACACCCTTGATGCTGGCTTCAAAATTCCGGAACCATGAGATAGTGAAATTTCTTATACAAAATGGAGCAATTGTTAACGCAACAGACCACAAGGCTATGACAGCTTTAATGCATACCGCCCAAACTGGCAAGAATAAAACACTGTTATTACTTATGGAAAATCAAGCGAGAGTTAATGTCAAGGATAGACAAGGTAAAACAGCGTTGATGCACGCAGCTGAAACGAGGCACATCCTTAGACTAAAACAGCTCGTTCAGCACGGAGCGCAAGTTGACATCGTGGATTTGGCGGGAAAGTCTGCACTTATGTATGCGTCCCAGTCAGGAATACGTCAGGCTGTTAAATATCTTATCGATCAGCATGCGGACTTAAATTTGACTGACTTAAAAGGAATGACTTCATTAATGCACGCCTGTGCGAGTGGATATGGAAGTAGAATCAAACTACTCGTTAAAGGTGGCGCCAGAATTAACGAGAAAGACAACAACGGCAGAAACGCGTTGATGCATGCTTGTATTAAAGGTCATCATAGCTCTTTTAAAATTCTTATTGGTTTAAAAGCTTCAATCCATGAATCAGATAATGATGAAAACACAGCTTTGCTTCATGCTTCGGAACACGGCCATCATAGAATCGTAGAGAATATTTTAAAAACCAAATCAAAAGTAGAAGTCAACCAATCAAACCGTGAAGAAAAGACCGCATTAATGTTGGCATCAAAATATGGGCACAACAAAGTTGTCAACATACTTCTGAAATATAACGCAGACATTCATTTAGAGGACAACAAAGGCTGCACTGCTTTAATGTTTGCAGCCGAAAATGGCAAAAAGGAAAATGTCTTAAAACTTCTGCAGAAGAACGCTGATGTCAACAAACAAAATGTCAACAGCAAAGACGCTCTAATGTACGCTTCTGAAAAGGGAAATCACGTTGCTGTCGAAGTTCTTATCAAATACAAAGCTCTTGTACAAAGAAAAGATGTTTACGGCCTATCTTCTCTGCATTATGCATCTAAGGAGGGTCACCATAAAGTTGTGAAGTTACTCTTAAAACATAATGCACTCAAAGATTTAAAATCCGAGTCTGGTGAAACAGCTCTAATGTATGCATGCCAAAAAGGTCATATCGACACTGTGAAGTTATTAATAGCCCAGGGTGTTGATATCAACGCGGTAGATGGAAAAGGTCGCACGGCTCTGATGTATGCTGTCATTAATGACCACAGGTGCATCGTGGAGAAACTTATCAACGACGGTGCTGATGTCAATAAAGTATCACGGGAAAAGAAAACAGCACGTACGTACGCCATTGAGAACAAACACAGTGCAATAGATGCGTTACTAGCAAGAGTCAATGCATTAGTCTACTTTACTAGGGATGAAACAGATACTTGCACAGTTTCAACATTTACTGCTAGTAAAGGTACACAAACAGAGTCCTACAATGAAATTGAGTGTCACCATCCCCTTGAATTAAGTCAAAAGTAAGTAGATTTATAGAGTTTCTTTTTTTTCCCACATTTCGGATGTTCCTTCAAAGTTGAAGATAGTTTACTTCCTAGTCCAAACCTCTCGCTGGACGACGGGGGATGGGAGCGGGCGGGGTTTGAACCCGGGACCATCGATAAATCGATATGAAAGTCCAACGCGCAAACCGCACGACCAGGCAGAGATACATTTCTATTCATGTATTAAAGTAAAATGAATGTGAGATATAATGATTTCATTAACTTTTTTAAAGTGTTTAAAAAAGTTAAATAACTTGTTTTTTTTTTAAACCCACTATTATTTGTAGCTAGCCCATTAGTTTCCATGTTGGGAATAAATCACATAAGAACGTACTGAGAGGTTCCCTTTAGGCTTCCTCATGCGCAACGAGCGTGTTTTGTGACTCTTCCCCTTCCCCCACTTTTGGGAGATCCTGGGGGCCGCAGCTGCCGGTTCCCTGACATCTCATCATACGAGACATTTTATCATTGCAACAATTTATCACCACAACTTTTCATCATAGCATAAAGTGTATTTTGCAAACATACGTACATGTAGGTGGAATTTAATAATAAACATACTGAAAAAGTTAACACTAACCCTAAATGATGAATCGATATAATGATGAAATGTTTCATTGATGAAATGTCTCGTGTGATGAGGTGTCTGGTCACCGGCCTTGCTATTTAGTGTTTGTAAAATGTTTGTTTATAAAATGTTAAATCGAGCCCAGCTATATATATATATATATATAGCAGAGTTTGATAAATTTAAACGACAGTCAAGCGCGCAGCCAGTCATCCGTAATGTGAACACTACTCTTGTTTTCTCGTGGACTATCCGCAGAAATAAGAGAGTGATCTTTCCTTTACTTCTCGTTTAAACTCTTGAGGGAAGAAAAGAATTATATATAGGGATAGATACCTTCGTCAAAAAAAACTCAAAATGTTATAAAATGTTTTTAAAAAAATGTTTGATTCTAACCGGGTATCAGAGCCACGATTTTGACAGTGTCAGCCGCTTAAACGATCGATGTTGCCCACTCAACCAATGCACAATGTAAACTTTATTGATTCTTTATTGGTACTTTCATTATATAAACATCTAGATCTAGAACTTGATTAATGTCAATATATTTGGATTCTAAAGATCTAGTCTAGATCTACTGCTATTATCTGTAATAAATTTAAGTAAAAATATTAGCAAAACTTTGATAATGTTTCAATAACTTAAAGTAATTTTAAATTTAATATGCAACTTAGTTTGTTACGGTTGACTTACGCTATGTTTTTATTGAATATTTCTAATGATAGTCCTTTAGATTTAGACGATTCGCAAAATTTTCCTGAACATTAATTTAATAAACTCTTGAATCACTAATGCCTTACATTCGGATGTCCCCAAAAGTGAAAGTCATTTCAATTATGCGATAGTCCTTTTAAAACCGATTATGGACCTAGACCTATAGGCCTATCTAGTTCTCTAGATAAATGTAAATGTATTTCTTTTTGTGCTTGAAAAATTACAACTGTCAAACTAAAGTTTTCTACGTCTGGCCAACAATCTAATAATTCTTTTCTCAGAAAAATAAATCTTAAACTAAAAGAAAAAACGTAAGAGCCATTGTTTGAGATCGTCCTCCACGTTCCACGAGGTTCTGACTTTAATAGAGTTATTGAAAAAAAAAATAGAATTGTACCATCCCTTTGGCGAAGTCCTGTGCGTTATCAAACTATTTACAATTTTAAGTTTGGACATGTTTGTAGGAGGCTGTTTATATACTAAAAGCTTAACCTCTCAAAGATGTATTGCTTAAGTTAGTGTCGCTCGTCTTCATTAATTAAATGTTTCCTCCCCCCCCCAGCCCATTCTTAAAATAATTTATGCCAGTAAAAGCAATCGCTTTTATAGAAATTGCATGAGCCTGTTCGCGCAGCCTGTTCGGGTATCAGCCTCTTCAGGTATCAGCCTGTTCGGGCATCCTGTTTGGGTATTAGACTGCTCGAGTATCAACCTATTTCTTGTATCAGCCTGTTCGGGTATCAACCTAATCGGGCAGCCTGTTTGGGTAGCCTGTTCGACTATCACCCTGTTCAGGTATCAACCTGTTTGGGTAACAGCCTGTTCGGATATCAGCCTGTATCAGCCTGTTTGGGTATCAGCCTGTTTGGATATCAGCCTGTTTGGGTATCAGCCTGTTTGGGTATCAGCCTGTTTGGGTATCAGCCTGTTTGGGTATCAGCCTGTTTGGGTATCTAGGTTTCACACTGAACTGGCTTCGTCTGCACATATAGTGGTGCAAGAATTTGTTTTAAATCCCTATCTGATAAAACTTTTTAAAATTTTTAGTAATAATTTTTTATTGCAAAAATTAAATTAATTTTTTTTTTCAGATATTCTCCAGTTAATGTATTTTTTCAAAACGCTGCCGTTGTTCAAATTCAGTAATTGAAAAAGTATCTAGGAGATGACAAAGGTTCTAGGATCGATCTGAAAGTAGGAGGCTACAAGATTAGGATTGATTGTTTTGTTGAGTTGCTATTTATATCGTACTTCAATAGAATATTAATGTTTTTATATAAGTGTTTAGCTGTATTACCTAATTGTAGTAGATTAGGGTTTAAAACATTTTTTTTATCTCATTCTTCCTCTATCTTTCCCTACATCTCTATCTTTTTTTTCTACCTCCTGACTTTCTCTACGGCACTTAATTTCTTGAGAGAATAACCCCGTGTGACAGAATATAGATATTTATTTACAATTTTTTGTTGTTGTTTTTTCATCTAAGTTATCCTTAACATGAAAGCTTACTTATTTTGTAAACAAACAACATCCACTGTTACTGAAGGAACTCCGTCTGTTTCTCAATTTGTTTGTTTTTAGATTTTCATCGATTCGTTCATTGTGTCTTTGTGCAAATGTACAAGATCTGTGTGTTATTTTTCATAAAATTATAAAATGACTTCAATGAAAGATTGAGAAATGTTTATCGTAGGTCAATAGAGATTGCTAATATCATTCTTTGCCTATCGTATCTTATAGATTACAGACATTATTTCAAAAAAATAAGATAATTATGCCCTACCCATTTCATCTGCTTAGTCATTATTTTTTCTGGCTAACTCAGTCAATCCATTCCATTCTCTAATGGCAATAGGGAAGAAGCAGCACTTGTATGAATTTGTTCGAGCGTATGGAATAAAAAATGTTTTTTTTTGTCTTTCTGGTATTTCTTTAAGTTTTGTTTTCTATTTGTAAATTATAGTATAGTGTTTTATGTATAATAGAAATTATAGCTACTTTACTTTTGATTGCTTAGTCCTGAAGTGTCTCTGAGTTTAGTGATTTTAATAACGCTGCTACTCAAATAAAGTTGGAATATTCGTTTCTTATAAATATTGTATTTATTCTAATTTTATAATGTTTTGTTAAGTTGAGGGGTCCCACAACAGAGGATGCATATTCTAATATTGGCCCAACTAAGGAAAAATAGCGTTTTAGTTTTATGTTCCAGCAGGTCCAGAATCTTTATTTGGTTTAATGCTAGCTAATAATTTGTTGGATCCCTTCTTCTTGTGCATTTACGTGTTCTTATTGGTTTCAATTTTATTACTATGTCTGTCTCCTGGGGGCTGAGAATGCTGATGTAAATTATTAAGAATGTTAGCTTTGATTTCATTTTCAAGTCACTGGTTTTCCTGGCTGGCTCAGTCAACCCATTAATAGCACTAGGGAAGAAATAGCATTTGTACATTTTTTGTACAAATTTGTCCTAGCATATAGAGCAGCGGTTCTTAACCTTTTATGCTCGGCGACCCCTTTTACAATCCCCCACTTAGCCGCGACCCCCCCCCCCCCCCGCACACACACACACAGCAATAGAAGAATAGACAATAACAATCCATTTTTTCAAAGGTCTTTAGCGACCCCTGGCAAATCGTCAATCGACCCCCAAGGGGGTCGCGAGTAACAGGTTGAGAACCCCTGATATAGAGCGAGGAATGTGCCTTTATCTCCTAAGGTCTCTTTTGAACATCACTGTACTAATGTTATGTTTGTATAGGTTAGGAGCAAATTATTTTATTTTTGAGGACTTATTCACACATTCCTTACTATTTATTATCCGTCAATACCGTCTGCATTCTTATTACCATGCCTGAGGGTTTAGATACAATAAGTAGAAAATGTGTATAATAGAATAGAATATACATGAATATAAATGATAACGCACTATAGCTCTGTGTCTTCACAAAATGTATAACTTTAAAACGTTGTCTTGTTCGATAGTTTCTACACTCTCTAAATATAATTTAGAACTTTGCTATCTCCATTTCGTAATGAGTCCCCTACATATAGTGAAATTTTAACAGAAATTAAAAAATGTGTAACTCAATTAAGAGGTCTTTTTTTTAAATATTCTAAATACGAGCTGCTACAAATAGTGAACTAAATATTTCAACAAGAAGAAATTTGTTTAAGCCATCGTTTCGATGGTCCTGGGTTCGAAACTTGACGCTCCCCATCCTCCGCCTTTTTACGGTTTGAAGTAGATTTAATATTTACTTCTGAAGGAACATCTTAAAATGTACTTGTAATGTACCGCCATAGTTTCTCAGACTTAAAAATTAATGTACCTTCTCCCCCGAAACCTAGACTTTGTTTATGGTGATGGAAAAATTTTAATAAAAGTTTAAAACTATTAGTTTAACTATTGAAAAATTATTCAGGGCTAAACTTTAACTCTTATGAATCCACTTGTTTATGTATGGCAATGTGATTTGCTATAAAAGTTTGGAGATGTTTTAAAAGCTGAGACTATAAGTTACTAAATTCAGAAATTCAAAATCACATTTCTTCCAATCAATGAGTAGATAACGGCATTTCTTCCAATCAATGAGTAAATAATGACATTTCTTCCAATCAATGAGTAGATGATGGCATTTCTTCCAATCAATGAGTAGATAATGGCATTTCTTCCAATCAATGAGTAGATAATAACATTTCTTCCAATCAATGAGTAGATAATGACATTTCTTCCAATCTATGAGTAGATAATGGCATTTCTTCCAATCAATGAGTAGATGATGGCGTTTTTCCAATTAATGAGTAGATAATGGCATTTTTTCCAATCAATGAGTAGATGATGGCGTTTTTCCAATTAATGAGTAGATAAAGACATTTCTTCCAATCAGTGAGTAGATGACGGCATTTCTTCCAATCAATGAGTAGATGACGGCATTTCTTCCAATCAATGAGTAGATAATGGCATTTCTTCCAATCAATGACTAGATAATGGCATTTCTTCCAATCAATGAGTAGATGACGGCATTTCTTCCAATCAATGAGTAGATAATGGCATTTCTTCCAATCAATGAGTAGATGACGGCATTTCTTCCAATCAATGAGTAGATAATGGCATTTCTTCCAATCAATGAGTAGATAATGGCATTTCTTCCAATCAATGAGTAGATGACGGCATTTCTTCCAATCAATGAGTAGATAATGACATTTCTTCCAATCAATGAGTAGATAATGGCATTTCTTCCAATCAATGAGTAGATGACGGCATTTCTTCCAATGAATGAGTAGATAATGGCATTTCTTCCAATCGATGAGTAGATGATGGCATTTCTTCCAATCAATGAGTAGATAAAGACATTTCTTCCAATCAATGAGTAGATGATGGCATTTCTTCCAATCAATGAGTAGATGACGTCGTTTCTTCCAATCAATGAGTAGATAATGACATTTCTGCCAATCAATGAGTAGATAATGGCATTTCTTCAAATTAATGAGTAGATATAGATGAAATTAAAAAAGTGAAATTATATTCAACGAGAATGAAATGGTGATATTTAGGAGCGCTAAACATAAAAAAAACCCACATAACTACTAAGTTTAGCAGTAGCTCATTATGTTCAGTACAGCATTAACGCCCATGTTGACAAAACGCTTGATCATTTTCTTTTACGCTCTAGATACAAACCAAATGCTGTAGTTACAGACGATGTCACATATTCTTCTTCTTCTTGAGACTGTCAGGTAGAGTTGAGCCTTCGGCTCTTGGAACTCTGTCACAATTTTAAATCTGCTGTAACGTCTTTGTCGACTATTGTCATTATTACGTTTAAAACAAAAATAAAGTTTTGACAGTGTGCTGTTAACAATAATTGGTTATGTCTTATATTTTGTTAATCTTGTACCAACCATGTTAATCGTATATCAACAATGACAAGCGCAGATGGCGAAAAGAAAATTTAAATCGATAACCGGTGGACAATGGTTTTGGAGCTAGATGTAGCAAAATATGTAGGTCACAGCTGGGGCTGCGAACTCACGGGAAATACAGCATTCCTCATTAATCGTAGGACTCTAAGACAAGCCTTATTATTATTATTATTATTATTATTATTATTTTGTCAATATGTTAAATATATACCAACCTTCAAAGACAAGCTTAGACATAGAAGAAATCACCTGGTTGCATGTGGCCTCAGAACGAGACAGCTGGTGGTCACTCACGAAGGCCGCGGGATACACATTTGGGACCAAAAGAAAATCTGCTGTCGAGGACAAACGCAGGGGAATAGATAAATACTATTTATAAATAAATAAATTTATACTATTAATGAATCATTTAAAATAATCTTTAAACACTTTGCCTGACGCAGTTGCACAATAGCTAGATAAGACGAATTCAATAGAATGCTGGATTTCGCACTTAGTCGCTAACTTATTCATTGTTCCGAAGAATAAAAATGATTAATTGGTGATTAGCCTAATGGCCCACAACAAGCAGGACATGTAAAAATAAGCTATTACCAATTTTCATACAATATGCTCATTGCTCAGAACCATAGACTTATATAGACTACTAGATTGAAAACCGGAAATAAATTCTTATCCTCGACAGATCGATCGTGAACATTTTGTAGAAAGTTGGATCAAGGCGTTGTTTTGTAAAATAGTTCAAAGAAGTCAAGTTGTTTTTCTTTTCAACCCTAACCTATGTAACATATTTTATTTTTTAGATCTAGATCTAGATCTAGTAATTGATTATCAAAAACACACAAAAAAATCACAATTTAGTGTTGCATTCAGTCTTTTGATAAAGAAGATTATGTATCTAAAAATTGCAAAATAATAATTATGAGACGAGAGTACTCTTATTTTTTATGTTCATTTACTAGATCTAGATCTAAAAATTAAATTATATGTTACATAGGTTAGGGTTGAAAAAAATAGCCTGTACTTCTTTTAACTACTTTACAAAACAACGCCTTGATCCAACTTTCTAAAAAATTTTGACATTTTTTGTAGTGTTAAAATGTCTCCATGTCCAGTGTAGATATGGTATATATAAGTCTATGACTCAGTACATAATTTGAAAAATTAAAACACATCTAGCAGAAAATATTGATAATAATGTAAAGTTAAATTCAATAAAATACTATGTTTATTTAAACTTCTTCGTAAAACAGAATTTGTTGTTATAAATTCCAAATTTCTAGAAATTAACAAAATAGTTTAAATAAGTATATATGAAGGCTTATCTAATAATAAATTAAGTTCTATATTTTAATTCATCATTAAAATGTTAGTGTACAATATTCTCTTCCTTCTAATATTTGAAGTGCAGTTTTATCGTAATATTTTACTGACTTAAAAATTTGCATGTAGTATATAACAGATGGAGACTTTTAAAAGACGATTTTATTATTTACAAACCTCTTGAATCAGTGGCGCAGCTAGGGTTGGGAAGGAGGTGAGAGAATTTGAATATCCCCCGGATCCCACTTGAGAAGGTCCCCAAATAAATGTTTTACATTAAATATTAAATATTACGCATAATGGTAAGGGCCCCCAAAGGATGGAAAATTCATAGCTACGCCCCTGTCATAAATGAAAAGAAAATGGCAAACTTGCTTCAGTTCGGGAAAGAATAAAGTTTATTTTAAAAATATTTGTGGTGTCTCGACACATGGTGCTCCAAGGATGGAGATCTGGATTTTCAACGTCACTAAAATTCATCGTAACTCACTGTGTCATCGACAAATATAAGCACCGAAGACAATTGTCACAAGATTGACGTCGTTAGCGCTGTTAGTTTTATGAAACCGATGCTTTAAAAAAGCCGAATGTTTTCAGTACTTAACTATGAGTTTGATGTGTCAATCAATGTTCACACTGAAATGAGATTGTTCTCGAAAGCAAACATTAAAAGAGGAATTTTTTTTCCCTCTTACTTGTTTAAAGAATTAGAACTGAATTCCTCCTATGTATTATATGAATCTGAATCTAGTGTTCATCTTTCAGGAGATTGCATCGGCGTAGAAATAATGGAATATCTTCGTCAAATGAGCCTCTAGAGTCAATCTTAGTACATGCCGTGTATCTCGTGAAAGAAAATATAAAACCATTGAACCTCTCTTGTCAACATGTCGCAAGCTGCAATCTAAGATTAAGAGGGGAGGGGGATTGAGTGGACCCTTTACAAAAAATGAAGTATTAGAAAAACTATTATTTTCTTAATGTAATCTTACTAAAGCAATAATTTTTGTTTAATACCTAGGCAACACTGTTCTATTTTACAATTATACTGTCTATAATTGTCATATAAAGTTAGGCAATAAAATCTATAGAATAGTTAAAGGCAAAGGTTTTCTTTAACAAATTGAGATAAAACATACATATATTACATACTAAAGAAGAACATCTAGACTTACTTTGCTTCTAAACTAACATCAAAATGGCTTTCAACGCTATATTGATAAAATTATTATCATGGGAGGAGAATGGATAAAGGAAGGAAGACAGGGCCAAGGGATGGCCGGAGCAGGTGGCCAGTGATGTCTTTGAACAAGTTACTTATTATAGAAAAATACAAAAAGCACGACCTAAGAACTAGGTCATCAAAATTTAAAAGTAACATAAAGGTATTTCGGCTTCAGATAATGATACTAAATTTTATAATTATTTATTTACCAAATAAAAGTAACTATTTGAAAGTTTTCCAGGCTCTCTCTCTCTCTATATATATATAAAAAAGGCTATAAATTTAAATTTAGGACTCTACCAATGTGATTCTAACATCTATTTTCTTACGCCAGAATGGACAGATTTTTTCTGAGTGACACATCAGCATTTATGGCACTGTCACCAGACTGACTCACAATTTACATAGTTTATATCAGTTAGTTTGTATTTAATGATTTGATTGAGACATGAAAAGGCTTGGAGTAGTCCCCATTTTCAAACAACTTCGGTACGGGGAGCTGTGTGCAGGAAAGCGCTCCCAGGGAGGCCATTACAAGCGCTAAAATATACTCTCAAGAGCTCCTACAAGGAATGCGATATCAACATTCACGGCTGGAAATCACTTGCTCTCGATCGCTTCTCATGGCGTGAAGCTGTCTCGGAGTCTCAAGACATGAAGCAAGAAGAGTGGCCAGGGCGAAAGAGCGCCGAACCAACAAACCTGAGAGACAAAGCAGGCCTATCTGCAACTGACCTAACCTACCCATGCCACGTATGCGACCGGCTTTTTAAAGCGAGGATTGGACTTTACAGTCATCTTCAAGTCCATAGGAAATGAGAAATGTGCTCATCTTCGACAACGAACTCGTCCATATAGATTGCTAGGGAGGCCATTGACTTAGAGTACAATGGTTGGGAAGATGGGATTGGTTAATTCATTCAATGTACGAAACAAAGCGTAGAGATTTTATCAAGTGGCCTATTTACAATAAGTATTCTAAACGTCAATATTTTTTAATTTTTGATATGTAAGGGATGCGTGATGTTATAGTTGCGGATAATGGTTATGCTTGCCCTGGATGTGGCAAAATATGTAGGTCATAGCTGGGGCTGCACAGACAATGGAAATACTGCATTCCACACTAATCTGTGGCCTCGAAGACAAGCATTATATATATATATATAATTAAAAAGAAAGAAGCATATATGAGTGGCACAGACAGGAAAGGAAAAGAGCACAACGAGATTACAATGTCGCTCTTTGGGAAGGGAGGAGAAACTAGGGCACCAAGCACGAAGACTCAAGACAAGTGACATCAGACAGGCGTGGGGTATCATGAACAGGCAGGAAGACAGGTCAAAAGTAAAAATAAACGTGTTCCAAGAGACAAAACATTATTCAACGAGCTAAATCATTTCTGCAGTCGTTTCGACACTGAGGATTTTAATGATAAAGACTTAAAGCCACCGAAGATGTCAAAGTTAAGAATTGTTTAGAGGTAGAGAATACCAAAGAGCAAGTCTGCAACATTTTTAAAAAATGTTCACCCAATGAAAGTTGATGGGCCTGATGGGATAAAAGGATAATCTTAAAAGATTTTGCTGACAACTAGATTAACCTTTCCTAGAGATTTTTTCTACTTCATTACACAACCATGAAATACCATCTGCGTGATTTTAAAACCATGCAACTTGATTTACTTATTAAAAAGATAAAAGCATTGAAGATTAGTTCATATATAATACTATAGACGAAAGGCTTATGAATTTTTAACCAGAGATCTCAGAGGGTTAGGGTAAACAATGTAATATCCAATGCACGTATAGTTAACACAGGGGCGCCACAAGGGGCTGTGACATCTCCATTTTGATTCATTTTGTACCCTAATGGTTTTCGTTCCGATAGTCCTTTTTGCTCCTTCACTAAATTCGCAGACGATGCCGCTCTCCTTGCCCTGCTCTCGGAGAGCTGAGACGTAAATGAGTATTTTAACAAGATTACATAGAGAGTTTGTGTTATCACAAAAGCTCAGAGACGGCCCCCGTCGGATCCACATATTTGCAAGGAAGACGTGATTTTGTTTTGATTGTCAAAGTTATTAGTTTTAAAGACTCATTTGGCGTTGGAAAAATGTTTTTTTCTGTAAAATATTTTACATGTTTCGGATTTTACTTCTAAGTTAAATTTTGAATAATTTTGATGTAATTTAGATAAGATTTACGTAAAATAAAAAAAAAAGGCTATATAATCTATCAATAGACTGAAAGCAAAATTAACTTAAAAATAGTAGATTAATTTTTAGTATTTTATAACATTGCAATATATATCTAGACCTATGGAAATCAAAATCTACACTTTAAGTCTAGATTTTGATCTACAAATAGATCTTTATCTAGTTTATATAATTCATAACTAGCGTTAGAAATTCTAGGTCTAGAATCTAGAATGATTTTAATTAGAATATAAATCTAGTTTATTGTAAAAAAATATATATATATAGATCTAGTGTTTAAAATCTAGATTTAGTGTAAAAAAATCTAGATCTAGATTAGAAAAAATCCCTTAGCCTACGTCACATGCATGGGCGTAGCCGGGGGGGGGGTTGGGGGTTCATCCCCCCCCCGAAATGAAATCCCCCCCCCCTTAGGGGGGGATCGGAATTTAGTGACTGATTTTTTTGCTTTGATTTTGTTTATTTTAGGCGAGATTTTAATACAAAACCATCACTTGCCCCAGAACAACCAAGGGTGTTTTAAGTTTTAAACCCCCTACCAGGTTTTTTTTTAGTTTAAAACCCACTACCAGGTGGGTTCGAGTTTAAAAACCCCTACAAGGGGGGTTCGAGTTTAAAATCCCTACCAGGGGGGTTTGAGTTTAAAAACCCCTACCTGGGGTTTTTGCAGTTAATTCAAAAAAAAAATGCAAACGAAAATCCCCAAATTCCAAGAGCACAAAAAAAAGCAAAGTACGCACTCAAAATTCTATGACCGTAGCTAAATAGGTTTTGACTTAGTTTTGAGTTTAAACCCCCACTTCAGCGGGATTTGAAGGTAAAAATAACTCTTTAATAATAAAAACAAAGCACATTATACACTAAAAATGTTATGAGTGTAGTCAAAGGGGTTTTGAGTTTAAACTCCCCTCCAGTGGAGTTGAAAGCTAAAAAGTACCTCTTTAAAATAAATTAAAGCAAATTACTCACTTTAAAATCTATGAGCGTAGCCAAAAGGGTTTTGAGTTTACCCCCCCCTCCCCCCCAGGGGGTTTGAAATTAAAAAATACATCTTCAGTGTTAGAAAAAAGCAAATTACGCACTCAAAATGCTATGAGCGTTGCCGTAAGGGATTTTGAGTTTAAACCCTCCTGCAGGGGGGTTTGATGCTAAAATACCTCTTCAATATAAAACAAGATTACAAAGACAGTTTGTGTGGAGACACAAACTCAAAATCGACCCCCGAAGTGGTCCACCCAAGCTTCAATATTTTCAGAAAGAACATCCAAATGAAATTATATCAAAGACAAATGAGAGATAAGAATGGAGAAAGAAGGTTGACAGATCTTGTGTAGTGCCCCAACGGTACAGCAGATCAAAGGATAGGTGCAAGTGAATGCAAAGTTAGATGTAAGCCTGGCCTAACTAGTTCCCCTTTCAGACCTTGTGGTCTATAGGGCAGATGATATAAAGTTCATCTGTTTTTGTGGCCTACGGTTAACGAGGTTGTCATGTAGCCAGCACAACGACCAACCGCCTTTACTTTTCCCCAACTAATATCAGATACCCATTGGATCTGGGTGGACTCAGAGGCACCTAAGGATTCCGAAGTTGAAAATCCCAGTCTTCACCAGGACTCGAACCCGGGGCCCCCGGTTCGGAAAACAAGCGCTTTAACGTTCAGCTACAGCGCCTCTCCTGGCCTAACTGAATTCTTATAATTGATATAATTGTTCTGAAAAGGCTCAATCTCTTATTCGAATGCTCAAAAAAAAAAAAAAAATATTCTCGTATTATTAAAAAAAAGTGCACGAAAATGACGTTTACAAGATTACTATTCGTTTTAATCTAGGTCTAACTTATAATGCATACTAATTAGCTTTTTCTCTCTAAAAAACTGCTTGCATAACTGATTTTAAAAATCAGATTTTTCGCTTTCAGAAAAAAAAAGTAGCCGTTGCATCAGAACTTTGAATGGTCTAAAATATTGTGATGTCGGATTTTCAATATCTTTCCTAGTTTACGAGATCTAAACGGGACGGACGGACAGACGGACAGACATTTCGCACAAAACTAATAGCGTCTTTTCCCCTTTCGGGGGCCGCTAAAAAAGCAAATTACACACTAAAATTATTTGAGCGTAGCCAATCCAATCGGGAGTTTTGAGTTTAAACCCCTCTCCTACAGATGGCTTTTTATTTAAGTTTAAAACCCCTCAAGATGATTTTGAGTTTAAGATCCCCCTACAGAGCATATGGAGTAGGAAAACCCCCAACAGTGATTTTGACGATAAAACTTCATTTTTGGATATAAAATCTAAAGCAAACTACAGTCGCTTAATTCCAAGAGCGTAGTCAAGAAAGGTTACAAATTTCTACCAGTGGCTTGGGCTCCATTAATAAAGTGTGAATAGCCTTCTACCGAACTTGAAAAACACTAAATGTGGCTCAACAAAGATGGCTAAGACAGATTTTAGGAGTCAGTTATAGAGATCGTGTCTAAATCAAAGAAAGCATATGCAGAACTGGGAGTCGAATCCTTAGTAAGGTTGTGACAGAGCGTCGCATGAGGTTTTGCGGGACATGTTCTCCAACAAAATGAATTGCGCAAAACAAGAGTTGCGGAAACAGCTTTCCGGAAAATGCTCCGAACGGTGCGAGAGGGTCTAAGTCATTAAGAATAGCTTAATAGTTTTTTGAAATAAAACTTTTTAATAGCAAGATAATGCACTGTAGATACCTCAGAATATACATTTTGTTGGCTTTCAATACCAGAAATAGTGCACGGCGGCGGTGCTTCGCCCCGCGCTTTGGGAGTGCTGCGAGCTCCCCCAGACTCCCTTGCTAGCAAGGGCGGGGAGTCTACAATAAACAATAAACGTGTTCCGAAAGGGTCAGAATGTAATAAATATTAATTATGTACACACACACACACACACACATATATATATATATATAAAATGTTTTCCGCCGCGGGAGGGGGGTGGGGGGGACTGTCAACAACTTAAGTGTCAATTTCAAGTGTTAAATTTTCATGGAGGCCTAAAGTGAATAGGTTATAAAAAGTTCAATAAAAGTACAATGAAATATACTACCATAGCCATGATAAAACGTTCGTTTATAAATATGTATTTTAAAAGTAACCCCAATAAGTTTTGAAACTAACGAATTCGTATACTTAAAAAAAAAAGGTAGTGAATACGATATTGTATTGTTCTAAACCTGGTGGTGGCACAAATGGGTGTAGCGGTGTGTAGTCAGCCGACGCAAATCGCCCCAGGCCAGCGCTAGACGAGCGGTCAACCGTGACGAGTTAAGACTGTCAGCCGAGACGAGTGTCAACACGGCGGTCCGGGAAGGATCGACGTCGTGAACAGAGCTCAGGAGCGTCACGAGAGTTGTAGTCATCTGACCACCTAGAAACGTCGAGCGGCGTTCTGTCCGGTTCGAGAAGGCCAGTAGGGACCCTATATAAGAGCGGAGGTGTCGCAGTCAAGACGGTTCATGGCAGGGGTTCAGAGCCCGGTTCACTACAGTCCGGTCGACTACAGCACAGTTCAGCGGTGTGGTTCTGTACTGAGCATTACGACGGTTCAGTGCGGAGTACTATCAAGTACAGTTGAGACGAACGGCGTCTTGATCTTGGTCTGTGATCGAGTCCGACACAAGGAGCCTAGTGTGTGAAGTCAGTCCTGAACTGTTGAACCCAGTGAAAGCCCGGAACGAGACGGAGAGGCCAGTGCAAGAGTTGATACGGCGGAACGGTGTTATCGAAGAGATATTTGTATGGTCTTGTGTTACGTGCTGCCAATTGTACAGTATTGGCTTTTATTTCTTCAACTATTAAAGTGTTACGTTACTTTGGAGCCCTGAGTTGTCAAGTTCTTTAAGTTGGCTGTGTATGGTGCAGTTTGCAGAGAGCCTGGATAGTGAGATTCGTAACAGTATATAATGTACATAAATCATAGTGTCTTGAAATATAACAAAATATATGAAATTTAATTTAATTTTGAAATTTATTACCATGACCTACGCAATAGCTTATTAATGTTATTAATGTCCATTTTTCCTAAAAAAGTATGTGCATGAACACAAATGTAATGAACGTAAATGTGTCATGACGTAAGAAAAAGACAAGCAATTAACAAGCTAACCCCGAGTGTTTCTATCCCGATAAACTATGGTAGTGATATCCAAACCACGGGCCATAAGTTAAATCTTGTCCTTTATATGTTTCTATCCGACTCTCGAAGGTTGTGTATTTTTATTTTTATTATTATTACATCTGTGACAACAAGTTGGCTTCCCTTGATGTTCTTTCCATTGAGCGAGAAACAGCCAAAACTTTAGAACTTGAATTCATTTTGGACTTCCCTAAACAGAAGATCAGAAAAATGGATTTGTAGTAAATATATGTACGATTTATTTTCTATGATCTCAATTACATTGAACTAGATTATTGTTTTTAACAATACTTAAGAGTCTGACGCAAAGATCTAGAAGTATTTTCTGAATGTAAATTTTTATACTGGGAAAAAAAGAACAAATAAAGCATTCATTTGTCTATTTACTATTTTGTGTCGTTAGAAGCTATGCAAACATTGAGTTATAAGGCACTATTACTCTGTTGAAGTCTAAACTGAATCAAACCCAATGACTTTATATGACCTAAGAAAATGTACCTGTTACATAGGAACAACTTAACTGTGCTCTTGGAATTAGGGGATTATCGTTTGGATTTTTTTTTGTTTTGTTTTATAGAAGTGGGGGAGTTAACTGAAAAAAAAAACAGGTAGGGGGTTTTTCAAAACTCAAAACCCCTTTGGTTGTGCTGGGGCAAAGGATGGTTTAGTATTAAAATCTCACCTAAGATAAACAAAATCAAAGCAAAAAATCAGTCACTTAACCCCAACCCACCCCGGCTACGCCCATGATATATATATATATTTAAAAGGGTATTTATATATCTAATTTGAAATGGGAATTACACTTATCTAATCGTCTGTGGTTTCCTTAATACGTATATCACCAATATATAAGAATTTGTTTGAATTTCCGTCTTTTAATGACCTTTGCATTTAGAAAAAAACAACAACTATGTATTGCTACAATCTGTGTTTTAGTCTAAGGGTGTAACCTCTCAATTTTATATTCTATTAATAATAACTAAATATTAGAACACTTGGGTATTCAGTTAAATATTGAAATAAATAAATATATATCAGTCCTTCTTACAAATACTTTTTAACTCTTTCTTTTTTTCAATTATTGCCCTTTAAATATTTGCACTATTAATGTAAATGTGAACAGAAAAGGGAGTCCTCTTATTTTATAGAATGTCTCAAGATTTTCAGATTTTACTTTTCCTAAACGTCTCCTGGCATGATGTTTTAAATGTCTCTTTGACTTCCTTCCATCTATTGTGTACATCGTCTTCGTCTCCATCGATTTAATGAAGCCAAAGTTTTCTTTAATGGCCCCCTAAAGTTTTCTATATTGGCCCGCCTAAGTTTTTTTTTATTGGCCCCCTCCTTAAGATAAAAGTGTGATGCAGAGAATGAGGAGATGCTTGTCAAGTGTGGGCGATGATCGCTTGAGGCAGGTTTTGGAAGAGGATGAAATATGAATGTTGTTTTTTCCTTTAATGTTTTGACTACACTAGGACATTAATAAAATATGTACTATAAATATCTCTAGATGTCAGAGTGTTTGATACGGATGATAGGTTGAACTGTATATTATTTTGCGACCCGTTGAGATGGGCATTCAAAACTTGTATTGAAATTTCAAATAATAAATACACTAAAAATTGTGTGTAATTAAGAAATATACTTGGAATATCAAAGTAACTTAATCTTAAACTAAGATTAAAGCACTTAATTTTGCTATTATTAAGCTTCCTATTGAGATAGGTATTGGTCAACTAATTATTTAAATGAGAAAATATCTAATTATAATTATGTTGACCTTTTTTTTTCTGCACAGGGGGTTGTGCGCACAAGGTATCTCACAGAGAGGTCAATACTAGCGTTATAAAGACACTCTCAAGAGCTCCTACAAGGAATACGATATCGACATTCACGGCTGGGAAGCACTAGCTCTCGATCGCTCGTCATGGTGTGAAGCTGTGAGTCTTAGAGTCTAAAGATTTGAAGCAAGAAGATTGGCCAGCGCGAAAGAGCGCTGAACCAATAAAAAACTGAGAGAAGAAACAGGCCTAATTGCAACTGACCATACCTTCACATGTCACGTATGCGGCCGGTTTTTTAAAGCGAGGATTGGACTTTACAGTCATGTTCGAGTCCATAGGAGACGAGAAATGTGTTCATCTTCGATCAGGAAGAGGGAGATCTATATTTGCCTGGATTATACAATGACCTAGTTTCCTTCACGTGTCATACAACAAAGTATGGAACACCATGTGTATCAACGTTGTATCTAATACAATCTAGTTCTACAAAGCAGGCACTCCTAGACAGTCGTAATGAAACGATATCCACACTTTAATGAATAAAACTTAATTATTTAGTTTTTTTGGCGAATATCAATATTAATTAAAAAAAAACAACATATACTCTTAATGAATATCTTGAAATCATCTTTTAACATTTTGCCTGACGCAGTGACACAACGACTTGATGACTCACGAAATGAAGAAATCTTTTCTCACTTGGCCAGGAGTTTTCAAACATTCTATAGAATGCTGGATTTCGCAATTAGTCGGTAATATGTAAATTGATCTTATTAATAATAATGATTAACTAATGGTAATGATAAATAAATGGCCCCAGATATGCAGGCCAAGCCAAGATATAACCATCAAAATTACTCTTATTGTTACACAATAATTGTTGCAATAATTACAACATATCTAGCTAAAATTATTGACATAATAAAAAGTTAAATTCAATTTTAAACAAAAATATGTTTATTCAAACCTATTCGTTGCCATTGAAAAATCGAAACCCACAGAAGCATTAAACAAAATATTTTAAACAAGTATTTATGTAAGCTTATCTTATAGTAATTAAGTTTTTTCTTTTTACTTCCTTAGTTATGATAGTGTACATTATTCTCAATCAAAAGCATTAAACCATTTCAAGATTTTCTGAGTCCGACAATAAAGACTTCAACCCAAAACAGATACGAAAACAGTTTTGCTACTTCAAAATTTAAAAACGTAGAAATCAAAGCAAGTTGTCTTAACTGAACGATCCTTTAGAATTATGCGGTCAGCAAGTCCGAATGACCTCAACACCAAACTAAAAAATCCGCAAGTCTGAATGAACTCAACACCAAACTACAAGGTCAGCAAGTCTGAATGACCTCAACACCAAACTACAAGGTCAGCAAGTCTGAATGAACTCAACACCAAACTACAAGGTCAGCAAGTCTGAATGAACTCAACACCAAACTACAAGGTCAGCAAGTCTGAATGAACTCAACACCAAACTACAAGGTCAGCAAGTCTGAATAAACTCAACACCAAACTACAAGGTCAGCAAGTCTGAATGAAATCAACACCAAACTACAAGGTCAGCAAGTCTGAATAAACTCAACACCAAACTACAAGGTCAGCAAGTCTGAATGACCTCAACACCAAACTACAAGGTCAGCAAGTCTGAATGAACTCAACACCAAACTACAAGGTCAGCAAGTCTGAATGAACTCAACACCAAACTACAAGGTCAGCAAGTCTGAATGAACTCAACACCAAACTACAAGGTCAGCAAGTCTGAATGAACTCAACACCTAACTACAAGGTCAGCAAGTCTGAATGAACGCAACACCAAACTACAAGGTCAGCAAGTCTGAATGAACGCAACACCAAAACTACAAGGTCAGCAAGTCTGAATGAACTCAACACCAAACTACAAGGTCAGCAAGTCTGAATGAACTCAACACCAAACTACAAGGTCAGCAAGTCTGAATGAACTCAACACCAAACTACAAGGTCAGCAAGTCTGAATGAACGCAACACCAAAACTACAAGGTCAGCAAGTCTGAATGAACTCAACGCCAAACTACAACGTCAGCAAGTCTGAATGAACTCAACACCAAACTACAAGGTCAGAAAGTCTGAATGAACTCAACATAGCATACGCCGCTTTTTTGCAGGGCCGGCCTTAGGCGTCTGCAACCTATGCGACCGCAGTGGGCCCCGCACTTTCATAGGACCCGCTCTAATTCAAAGTGTAGAAATTATTAAGTTAAACCATTTTATAACTTAAAAAAATATTTCCCGCGCCCTCCTGTTGATTTACCAAGAGCACTTTCATAGGACCCGCACTTTCATAGGACCCGAACTAATGCCAGGTGCATCAATTAATTAATTAAACCATTTTATAACTTAAACAGATTTCCCGTGCCCTCCTGGAAATCTTCCGAAATCGCAAAATATACGAAAAAGTTCTTAAAATATACGGAAATATATACACGAAAACTGTCATTTTGGGAGTCATTCAATATGGAAACGCCAATCTTACTCGCGACATTATGCATAAGCCGTAATTGTGTAATCTGGTGAAAGAAGCGTCTCGCACATCAAACTAATGAAAAATTACTTGAGGTCAACAATTCTCATAGACAGATTGAAACATTTGGTAATTCTTGCTATTGAGCGTGATCTATGTAGGAAACAGAATTATTATGATATACTGTATGACTTCGCTACACGCAAGGCTCGTAAAGTATTTCTGTACATAGTAAAGTATGAATAAAATGCATAGACAAATTTATTTTCTTATACAAACTCTTAAATTTCACTTATTATCCGCTTCCCTACTCAAACTTGGCCCGCGAAATCCGTTTTGCATAGGGCCCCACAATGGGTAAGTCCGGCCCTGCTATATATATATATATATATATATATATATATATATATATAAATATATATTTATATATACACATATATATATGTATATATATATTTATTAGATTACTTAGATTAGTTCCTAGTCCTAACCTCCCGCTGGACAAAGGGGGATGGGCGCGGGCAGATTTTGATACATTTAAACGACAGTCCATCGCTCAGGCAGTCATCCGTAGTGTGAACATTACTCTTGTTTTCTCGTGGACTCTTTCCTTTATTTCTCGACAAAACTCTTTTGAGGGAAGAAGAGAATTATATATATAGAAGATAGTGTCGATAAAAATAACACTTGGGATAAATGAAAAAAAAAAACAACAAAAAAAAAAAACTACTGAAAGCTGCTGACTCGTCAGAATTTAAAAATCTCATTAGTGTGGGTCCCTCTGTTGTAGAGACCTAGAAGCAGTAGCCATGACTGCATTTCCTCAAATAAGTCTCTATCTACTAGTAACAATTCATTCTTACCATCTGCCAAAACAACTCGCTTGTTAGTGTATCTGCAGGGACGGTGTTCTATAAGTATCTTAGCCATGTTTACTTTGAGTAATATCCCTTTTGATACCTGTATGGGGCACTATGAGGTCAAGTTATAAACACAGATATTATGGTACAAATTTACTACATATTTATGTTCCCCATTGGCCTCCTTCAGTCGTAGAACGACTATGGTTCATCTCAGAGCACACTTCCTCATGTGGCTGTGGAGCCCTATTTTGTAGAAACACTCGCGTCCACAGATAGCACAGGTTAAGGTGGCTTTTGCTTCGGTGGTAGAGGAGCTGGCCCATTTTCGGATTGTGCGTTTTTCTTCCTGGGCTGAGACCCATGTACTTTCACTGTCCATAGCTTTCTTGGTAACTGCCTCTCTCCATCTGTTGCGGTCTAGAGCTATGTCTTCCCAATGGTCAGTATTGATGTTCACTGATTTGAGGTCACGTTTTATCACATGCATGTAACGGAGGTGGGGGCGACCAGTTTTTCTAGTGCCAGTCGCGAGTCGTCCATATTTATGTTACAACAATGAATTTAAATGTATTACTAAATACCTAAACGTTAATTAATACCACGCCTAGAAACAAACATTTTATTAAACTATAAACTTTGTAGAGTTCGAAATTACACAATGTCATTATTATATGTCAGCGTCTCTTATAATGTATTTTATCATATTCTGTCGATTTTCATTAACCTTTTTTTTTTCTTTTGTCTATGTCCATTATCTCCCTTCAAACATATGCTTTGGAAATGTATATCCAGGTTTCTAGATGGCTTAAATAAAGGAGCGATGAATAAACTTATCACGATTCCGATAAACTATGACATTAGGTCCAAGCTGCGCCATTAGAGACAACTGGTTGACAGACAAATGTGTCAAGACTAATGTTATGATGTCCCCTCCTTTTATCAGAACGTTGACTGTTGCACCCCCCACACACACACACGCATACACAAGGTTTGAGAATTGATGCATACATTTGAATACAGCTGAGTTCTATATGTAGTGGAGTGGATATCTTTTTAGAAAACACCGGCCACCTCGATATCCACGTGACCCTTCACCCTAGATGGCACCTTGTGTCCGCGCATGACAAGGCAGACCAACGTGGGCACTGTCCATTCGACCGGCATCTCTTATCGCTGTAATGTCCGTATGTTACTGGACCTAAGTTGTCTCCACTCCCTTTTGTGCTTGGTTCTACACCATGTGTTCACGTATGGCTGCAGGTAATCACATTTTACTTATTCATATTGTAGATTGTAATTTTAATTAGTAGTTTATATAGAATATCACTACCGCGGTTTTTGTTCATGTTGGACTATTCTTATTTTTAGAAGCCAGCATGTAGATGAATTCATTTATTGAAATGCGTACCTGTAGTATTCTATATAGAATGTTAACTGTTGATCTTGTAAATGTATTTTTACAACAAGTGTTTACATACTAGCTTTTAAGAAACATTGTATTTGTGAGTGTATAGATTTGTTCTATTTAATTGTTGTAGTTTTTTGTAAGAAAAGTAAAGCGCGAAACTCTTCAAACAATGTATGTTAGTTTTATGTAGAACAACTAGTTGATTTATTTTTAGAGAACTACATTGTCTTTTATTTTTATTATGTTTCGGGTGTTCCATATCTCTCTTGTGTTTGTATAAGAGATGGTTGGTTTACACTATATGATTTTCTTTTCGTTTTTTGTTAAGATTTAGTATTTAGACTTTGATGTTGTGTGTACAACTTGGTCTAACCATTTAGGCTTATTCATTATTTTTAGTTAATGCTCATTTGTTATTATGTTTTATGTTTGCCTTTGGCAGGTCTTTAGTATATAATAAACAGTTTCGAATCGTCCTACGAGTTGCCTTCATCATTTAGTTGTCTTCTGTGCCAAACCCACCACATATAATTTTCAAAAGAGGCCGTTATTAGTCAAAGGTATACACAGATTATCTTGCTTTCATTTTTTATATCTACTGCTTACATCAACGCTTGAAATTTGAATATTTATTTTGTTGCTTTAAGTTACTTTAATATAGTTTAAAAAAAAAACATTTAATGAATACCTATAAAAAAGAAGGGGTTTTTCTTTTGTTTTGTTTTTAAATTTAAAACAGTTTGTGAAGTGAATTAAATAATAAAAACTCGTTTATATAAGTCACCATTTTTGTTATCGTGAATTACTGAAGTGAATGTTTACAATTACTTTCCTTTCACCTTCTTTACAAATTTATAACAAGATTTACTGACCACTGATAAGTTTCTAAAGAATAAAGCATTGATCGAGCTAGGCTTCATTAATGTTTTTTCTCCAGTAGACTATGAAAGTAAAGTCTGAACAACGGTCCGTGGGTCATATTCGGCCCATCAAAGAATGTTATTACATTAATAACGAGACTTTTTCTATGATTCGCCCATGACTCCCATGTAAAGGTTTAAGAGACAAACAAAAAAAAAAAGCTTTAACTAAGGGAAAGATCTCTGCACTTACAACTATATCTCACAATGATGTAGACGTTACTTCTTTATTCCATATCAAACAAAATTATAAATTACCAATAATTAATTGACTAATTGGTTAATTTTTTTATTGATTCATGTTTTGTTAAGTAGCCTATATTTGATTAAAAGTTTTACCTTGATCCGAGAATGGGAGTATGAGAAATAACTTTATACAATCTATATTGGTCTGCCGGGTTTTCTTTATTAATTGGGCTGCCCAAGTTTTCTTTATTGGCCCTCTCCTTAAGATGGAGGTGTAATGAAGAGAAGGAGGAGAGGCTTGCCAAGTGTGGGCGATGATCGCGTGAGGCGGATTTGAGGAGAGGAAGAAATAAGAATGTGGTTCTTTCTTTGAATGTTTTTCTCCACTAGGCCATTAATGAAATCTGTACTATAAATATCCGTAAACGTGAGAGAGACAGGAGTGTTTGATACTGAATAGTGATAGAACCGTATAGTGTTAAGCCACCTATTGTGAAAGTAGAATTGGGAATCAAGATTTTTAATATGTTAATCTTCATTTGCCCTAAATTGTTGATGTAATTAAAATATATTTGGATTGTTAAAGTAACTCGAATGAAGTTTTAATGTTTACAATTATTGTAACTACAAAATACAGTCCATGAAATACTAAGTTTAAAGCAATTCCCTTTGCTATTATTAAGCAACCAATTGAGATAGGTATTGATCAACTTGATACTATTAATTTATTTGATAAAATATCTGATTATAACTATTTTATTTATATAGTTTCATTAATTATTTAAAATTTAAAAATAAAATTGATTATATAGACAAAAACAAACGTGCGTAAATGTTGGATTAAAAAAATAGTTTAAAAATACAAAAAGTCTTTTTAGTAGGAATCAGCATCACTAAAAAATAAACATTTTGACCATCTCCCTTTTATATATGTTTAGGATTAAAAAAGAAAAAAAAATCTAGCTAGAACTAAATATCTCCGAACCTTGAGGGTTAAAAAAGGAAAAAAAATCTAGCTAGAAGTAAATATCTCCGAACCTTGAGGGTTAAAAAAGAAAAAAAAAACTAGCTAGAACTTAATATCTCCAAAAAGAAAATTGCGTTGTGGACAATACGTGCTAGTTTATTATGTTAACAATGGTGTGGGTTGAAGGTTTGGCTGTGCAGCATGAATAGAATATGATGAAATCACGAGATGGTCTGTCGTAGTTTTAAGTTCATATGTACTTATGTGAACGTTGAATAAAGGGAGAACAAGACACCTTAGGTAATGTCTCAACAAACCTGCAACTGGAACTCATTGACTTGCAAGGCAGAAACTCCTGCTGGTGCAGTGGCGTAGCATCTAAAGCACGAAACTGTTGAATAAACCCGGGTCCACGGCCATTAAAGACCCCTAGCCTGTAGCGAAGTAACCAAGTCGCAAAGGTATTCAATGCTCTTTGGCTCTTGACTAACGACCAATTGAGGCCCAGCCTAAAAGTAGGACACCAAAATGGAAAAAAATTGAACTTTCGTAAAAGCTGTTTTTTTTTTAAAGTTCCTTCAAATATCTGAAATTTTATACCAAAATTAATATTTAAAACGTTAATCCGTGTTTTTAGCTACAGTCGGTGCACCAGTAGCTTTGATGTAAAGAACTTCTTTCATCAGATTTATTGTAATGATGGCTAGCTCAAATCACAATGTTCCTTTTACAACTTAAACTTGGTCTTGAATGATCTTGATAGTGTATTTCTAAGGTTAGAAAAGGAATGTGATGTAAATGAAACAATATGTTATTGTTTTATCCCCTTAGTACACGGACTTTTTTTCTGCTTTTAAGGCTTCTGCTTGAATGGCATCAGGTCCTGTTGCCTTTCCATTTTTCTTTCTTCTGACAGCCCTTTTAAATTTGTTCTTTAATTGATTATTCACGGCTAATTTGGAGATCAAAAAGGTCAGTGGGATTTAAAGTTGCTGGTCTATTCAATAATTCCTGGAAACATTAAGCCCATCTATATATATGCTTTTCAGAGATATAAATTATGTGACCTGGTTGTCCTACATTTCTTTTTGACGTCTGAAACCTTCCCGCTAGAAGTTGAGTGGTGCCATGCGACATCTTCAAGTTGGCATAGTAAGCTTGCTGTTTTTGTATGTAATCCTTTTTGTCCTTCCCTGACCGCTCTGTGTGCATCTGCATGCTCTTCGCATCATGGGCTCTAGTTTTGGCATTGTTGAGAATGATTTTCTTTTTTATTTTCTAACCTCCTTGATAATGTCTGAGATCCACTCTTTGTGTGCATATTGTTATAAACCTGGTGGTGGCACAGATGGGGGTAGTGGTATGAGTGTAGTCAGCCGACGCAAATCGCCCCAGGCCAGCGCTAGACGAGCGGTCAACCATAACGAGTTACGACTGTCGGCCGAGACGAGTGTCAACATGATGGTTCGGGAAGGTTCGACGTCGTGAACAGAGCTCAGGAGCGTCACGAGAGTTGCAGTCATCTGACCACCTAGAAACGTCGAGCGGCGTTCTGTCCGGTTCGGGAAGGCCAGTAGGGACCCTATATAAGAGAGGAGGTGTCGCAGTCAAGACGGTTCAGAAAAGTGGTTCACGACAGGGGTTCAGAACACGGTCAACTACAGCACAGTTCAACGGTGTGGTTCTGTACGGATCATTTCGACGGTTCAGTGCGGAGTACTGTCAAGTACAGTTGAGACGACTGGCGTCTTGATCTTGGTCTGCGATCAAGTCCGACACAACGAGCCTAGTGTGTAAAGTCAGTCCTGAACTGTTGAACCCAGTGCAAGCCCGGAACGAGACGGAGAGGCCAGTGCAAGAGTTGATACGGCGGAACGGTGTTATCGGAGAGATATTTGTACAGTGTACGTGTTGCCAATTGTACAGTATTGGCTGTTATTTATTCAACTATTAAAGTGTTACGTCACTTTGGAGCCCTGAGTTGTCAAGTTCTTTAAGTTGGTGGTGTTTGGTGCAGTTTGCAGAGTGCCTGGATAGTGAGATTCGTAACAATATTTTACTTTTCCAGGCGACTCCTGGCATGACGTTTTGAATGTCTTTTTGACTTTCTCCCAAAGGCGTAGCCAGGGGGGGGAGGTTGGGGTTCCACCCCCCCCCCATGAAATGAAATCACCCCCCCCCGCAGGGGGGGTCGGAATTTAGTGACTAATTTTTCTGCTTTGATTTTGTTTATTTTAGGTGAGATTGTAATACTAAACCATCACTTTTCCCAGCACAATCAAGGGGGTTTTGAGTTTAAACCCCCCTAGCCGGGGGTTTTGAGCTTAAAACCCCCTAAAAGGGGGGGTCGAGTTTAAAACCCCTTACCATGGGTTTTTGCAGTTAAATCCACCTCTTCTACAAAACAAAACAAAAAAGAGTTTAACCCCCTCCCCTTTTTTTCTTCAGTAGGGTTTGAAGCTATATAAAATAAATACCTCTTCAAAATAAAAAAAGCTAATTAGGCACTCAAAATGTTATGAGCGTAGCTAAATGGGTTTTGACTCAGTTTTGAGTTTAAACCCCCCCTTTCTGCGGGACTTGAATGTAAAAAATACCTCTTTAATAATAAAAACAAAGCAAATTATACACTCAAAATGTTATGAGTATTGTCAAAAGGATTTTGATTTTAAACCCCCCGCCAGCGAGGTTAGAAGCTAAAAAAATACATCTTTAGTGTAAGAAAAAAAGCAAATTACGCACTCTAAGTGCTATTGAGCGTTGCCAAAAGGGGTTTTGAGTTTAAGCCCCCTTCAGAGGGGTTTGATGCTAAAAAATACTTCTTTAATGTAAAAACAAAACAAATTACACACCAAAGTTATTTGAGCGTAGCCAATCCTATTGGGGTTTTTAGGCTTAAACCCCTCTCCAACAGATGATTTTTTTTTAAAGTGTAAAACCCTTCCAGATGATTTTGAGTTTAAAATTCCCCTACAGAGTGTTTTGAGGTGGAAAACCTTTATCTTCAATATTTTTCTAAAGCAAACTACTGATACTAAGTTCTATTACCGTAGATAAATGAGGTTTTGAATTAAGAAAAAAAACAACTCCAGAGAGAGTTTAAAACCCCCAACAGATGATTTTGACGATAAAACTTCCCTTTTCGATATAAAATCTAAAGCAAACTACAGTCACTTAATTCCAAGAGCGTATTCAAGATAGGTTACACATTTTTACCAGTGGCAGGGCTCCCTTAATAAAGTGCAGTGAATAGTCATCTGCCGAAATTGAAAAACACTAAATGTGGCTCAACAAAGATGGCTAAGACAGATTTTAGGAGTCAATTACAGAGATCAGGTCTAAATCAAAGAAATCCTATGCCAAAGTGGGAGTTGACCCCTTAGTAAGATTGTGATAGTGCGTCGCATGAAGTTTGCGGGGCATGTTCTCCGACAAAATGAATTACGTATAAGAAGAGTTGCGATAACATTCTGGTACAACTTGGCGCCACACTTTCATGGAGGTCCTCAGAGCAGGTGTAAAGAGGCTTCAGATATTATCAGTGACAGATTTTTATGGAAACAGCTTGACGAAAAATGCGCCGAACGGCGCGGGAGGGTCTAAGTCAATAAGAATAGCACACCAGGTTTTTGAAATAAAACTTTTTAATAGCAGAAAAATTATCTGTAGATACCTCAGAATATGCATTTTGTTTGCTTTCAATACAAGAAATAGTGCTTAGCGCTCCCCCAGACCCCATCTCTAGTACAGGCGGGGAATCTACAATTTTTCCACTAACTCCAGGAAGAACCTATTCTAGGGCACAATAAACGTCTTCCGAAAGAACGAAGGGTCAGAACGTAATAAAGACTATGTACACACACACACATTAATACATATAATTTTTTTTCGGGGAGGGGGGGAAGAAAAAATCCCCCCCACCCCCACCCCCGAAAAAAAATCCTGGCTACGCCCATGCTTTCTCCCATCGTCTTTGTCTTCAGAGAATTACTGAATTTATTATGACCCGCCAAAGTTTTTATTAGCCCGCCAAAGTCTATTTTGGCCCTCCAAGGATTTCTTTATTGGCTGCCTACGTGTTCTTTATTGGCCCTCTCCTTCATGGTTTGCTTATCACTGCTTTCAGTTGTCAGGAGACGGAGAACTGATGTAGAGAATGAGGAGAGGCTTGGGGCAAGTGTGGACGATGATAGCGTGAGGTGAGTTTGGGGAGTAGAGAAGATCATGAATAGCGTTCTTTCTTTGATTGCCCTTAGTGCACTGGACCTTTCATTGTAAGAGGATGTACTACATGTGTCTCTAATTTAAGTTAGTCGAGTGTTTGATACTGGTAAGGGGCCTATTCAGATGTATATATATATATAAATATATATAAATATATATTTATTTACACTTGTAAAGTAACTTAAATAAAGTTTTAATATATATTAAATATAATCAAAATTAATATACTCTTAGGGTACAGAACGTTCATTATTAAATTAAATATACTTAAGGAGTTCAACTCAATTTCAATGATATGTCATTTTTTAAATTTATTTTTTAAATTTTATTTAATTCGTTAATTGTCATTTCCTCCATTTTAACTACCATACCACACAGTAATTTAATTATTTTTGGGCTTTAAACAACAAAAAGCAATAAGTAGATTATCAATACATAAGCAATTAATTGACAATTTACTGCCAGTAATTAAATTATTAATTGGTTATTTTGATTTTATAGATTCATGTCAACATTGTGTATGCTTACCATATATTTGTATTATTAAATGTAAAAAAAACCCAAAGAAATGATAATCGATTTTCGTAGGGAAAGGAAGGAAAATGATATTGTTTCTGTAGCTGGAGAGACTTTTGAAATAGTGCAAACCTTTAAATACCTTGGTACTATTCTAGACAATAAACTAAATTTTACTGCAAATACTGATTATAACAGCAAAAAAGGCAGCAAAGATTACGATTACTAAGAAAACTGTCCTCGTTTAATGTTAGCTAAAGGGCCTTGGATATGTTTTATCACGCTCACATCTGCAATATTTTAAGTTTCAATATCACTGCCTGGTATAGCAATCTGAGCATTAAAAATAAAAATAAACTTTATAGAATCCTAAATGCTGCTGGTAAAATCATTGGCAAAAAACAAACCCCATTTGGACAAACATGTAAAAAAAAAACTAAGAAGATCCTCGAAATAAAGAATCACCATTTGTGTAAGGATTTTGTGATTTTACCATCACAAATGAGATACAAGACACCGATAGCAAAGACAAACAAACACAAACACTCTTTTGTTCCCCTGGCAATCAAATCATTAAATAAGAACAATCTGGTATAAACTTTGTCACATGCAAACTATGAGTGAGTCTGATGTGAATGTACACTTTGGTTTCATATAGTTATAATGTTTTTTTGTTTGGTGTAATGCACAAATTGTAAGACAAATTTCCATACGGACAATATAGATTATTATTATTATTATTATTATTATTACTATTAATGCTCACGTTTTAACAATATTATAGTTACTACCTACGTTTTAACAATATTACACTTACTGTCTACGTTTTAACAATACCACACTTACTGCTTACGTTAGAACAATATTACAATTTTTTGCCTACGTTTTAACAATACCACACTTACTGCTTGCGTTTCAACAAAATTACACTTACTGTCTACCTACGCTTCAACAATATCACACTCTCTAACTTAGATTGACCTATGCATCTTTTGAGAATATGTAAATGTTCTTAATAAATGTCGCCTTCCTACTTTTTAGCGGTCCCCAAAAGGGGAACAGACGCTATTAGTTTTGTGTTGAATGTCTGTCCGTCTGTCCAGTTTAGATCTCATAAACTAGAAAAGATAGTGAAAATATGGTACCATAAAATTTTAGACCATTCAAAGTTCCAATAGAACGGTTAATTTTTTAAATCACTTATGCAAGCAGGTTTTTCATAAAAATACACCACTTTTACACTATTCACTATTAATAGTAACAAACACAGGAGACACTATAGAGAGGAGATTACCATATACCATATTTTTAACATATTTATGCAAATAGTTAAAAAAAATTTGTCAAATTTATTTTTATTACACACATGTTGCTAAGTTATGTAAGTTCTGTTATACTAGCTACTATATTTACACACAAAAAAATTCTTTTATTTCTAAAGAGAAAAAATCTATTTAGTATGCATATAAGTTGGACAAATTTAAAACAACAATTATTATGTAGTTTTTCATAATAGCGCGTGAACTGCAGTGCTATCTTGTGGTAATAATAATTTAACTACTTTTGTTTTTCTTAAGGATTTGAATAGAGTTTGACCCTTTACAAAACAATTAGATCTATTAGATATTTATTAGAAGGCATCAGTTACGCCAGGTTAAAATCCAACCTAACACTCACTTTCGACTTTCTTTGGTCTGCTGGTGCACCACACAATATATGTCAACCTTCTTTTTACATTCTTCTCTGTTATTTGTCTTTGATATAATTGTATTATGATATTCTTTCTGAAAATATTGAAACCTGCCTTTGATTACCTCTTCAGGGGCCAATTTTGAGTTGGTGTCTTTATACGTATGGTCTTTGTAACCTTGTTATTAGATTATTTTAATGACACTTGATGATCGTTTCATAATTCGTGTTAACCTATGTCATTTTGTAATGTGTCATTGACTTTTTTGTTTATTATAAGTGTATAAAAACTATGGTACAGACTAGCTTTGTAACAAAAGCCCTGAAACAAAAATAAAAAACAACTCATAATTAATAGACAAAAAAACTACGATTCTTTTGGAGATTCAAGGCTAATGGTTATTCGACCTTCAGGGTGGTGTGTGAGCCTTACGTTTTACAAGCTTTAAAATACACGACAGTCAATTTCATCTTGTTTTTAAAAGGGTGTATATGTATTTGCATATGGTCTTTCGAAAGTGAAAAACTAATTAAATAGCATATTTATCAATGGTGTATTTCTAAGGTTAGGACATAACGGGAAGGAATGTGATTTGATTGTAAAAAATAATTAAATTATTTGCTATAGTGTATAGCAGAAGGGGAGATAAACTGTAATTTTGAGTAAATGACAGTAATTAGTTTTTTTCCCTTTAGAAATGAAACCATTAAATATTAAAAATAGCAAAACCTCATCTAATAATCTTCTCAGCTTTAAAGATAAATAGTAGCGTTCTATTTGCGCTAGTGGAAATCCGTTATTTTAAATTGAATATTTAAAGTGTGCTATGTTTGCGTCGTCAAATATTTCCCAACAGATGTTTTCATCAATGAGTCTTAGAAAAAGCTGTGTCAAAAATATTGACGTTTAGCGATATACTATTTATTCTGGGACATTCTTTCCATCTTATCTTGTTCCAGGTGTAACTTACTTGCCTGCCTCTAGTTCACGTCAACGGGTGCTTCTAGGATGCCCTTTCTTTTTCTAGCCTTGTGGATTGCACTTGAGAACTGGTGAAATGCGCAAAGTTTGCCCAATCCAGGGAAACTTCATTCCAATGATTGCTGTATGATATGCAGAGAAGCTATCAGGTCTGCAAGCAGTGTGTTTCTTCTAGAATCGGTTTATTCATCGTCAGCTTGGGATCTACTAGATTCTTAATTCCCTATACGAGGAAAAGGTCAAAAAAGAAGCTTGGTTTTCTCTGTAATTATTACAGTTGCTGCGATGACACATTTTTGGGAGCTTTATAAGGTATCATTCTTTCCATTTTGCTGGGATGTCCTCCTCCTCTCCTTTTGTGGAGTCATGACATTCAATACAATACCTGCATTCTGCTGTTAGAGGTTCTATCTTAAAGGAACTAACACGCTAGCCTTTCATGGAGTTGTAACATTCAACAGAACACCTGCATTCTGCTGATGAAGCACGCAAAAATTTCTACTGATGACATTCTCTCCCTCGCCGAAGAAAGCCATTGCAATCCCAACTGAATTAGACATTTAGAAGCAACAATGGAGCTGTTTTGGGGCTTAGGGCCATGATCTTGCTTTGTACAGAGTAACAAAGGTGTTCAAAATATAACTACATGAGTCTTGATTTTGTGAATTGCAAATCTTCTAAAACAGACTATTGGAGGGGTTATGATATATACAATGTGTTTTTGTAACTTTTAATGCATACTCTAAAGCAGTGGTTCCCAAACTTTTTTGTCTCGTAGACCCCTTGACATGTTTTCTGGTTTTCCGTAGACCCCTGCTTAAGTTATATTGAATTTTTTCGAAAATTCACCAATTTCAAATTTTGTTTAAAATAATTTCTAACCAGTGACACGAGGAATGAAAAAGTAATTTAAAACTCCATTTTAAGTAGAATTAATTTTTTAACAAAATTCAAATTTAAACCCATTATATAACAGTTAATACATATATAGCATACAATCACTAAACACATCGGGAACTTTTTGATTTTAAAGGTTTGCAAGCTCCATTGCTTCGGAGATTATGTTTCATATAGGGATTTGATGTTTATTTTGAAGTTGTTCTTCAAAACATTAAACATTAATGTGCTTTAGTATCATTGTAAAAGTTTTCACAAAGAGTAGTTTTTCGTGGTTTTCTTGAGCCATAATAATTTGAATAAAAAAATACATTATTACTAGACAAGGTTGACTCAGCCAGTAGTATAGAGAAATATGTTGTTAGTAGAAATTTGTCATTTCAAAGACTTACATAAGTAGAAAGTAATATTTGACAATATTCCAACAGAGCTCAAGAATTTAGTGAACTCTTCTACAAATCCATTGCCCTAACAACGAATGGGTCAGAGTTTGCATGGATGGTTCTCAGAAAGCCACCACAAACGGAGGAGCTGGAATACTCATTGAATGGCCCAATGGAGAAAAAAATAATTTAAAAAATAAGTTGTAACTAATGAGCTCTATGACAACCACAGAGAATAAATAGGAGCACTGGAGCTAACAGCTACCATTCTAGCGAATCAGCCAAGTTCACCAAACAGTTACATTGTTTCTTGATCAGCAAGAACACTGTTCTCCAATGTTTAAATAGAAGGAATTAGAAGGATGACACATTTGTCAAATGTGAGAAAACCATACACACTTGAATTTCGCATTCTATCAGGAAGAACTGAAGAAACTATTCGTGAATTGTAAAAACAAGAAATGGGCAAGCTCTCATTCGATATACAAGAAAGATGACACCTATAATAAACTATCCCGATAGGACCACTTATACACCTCGGCACCGGACACGTTTTGTTGTGGTGTCTCGGCTCATGGATTGAGTGTCAAGGTCTTAGTACAAAATGTTAGCCTACATAATATGCATGTTACTGTACCTGGATGACCTTTATTTTCTGTTATGACGTAATAAGAAACATTCTATGTCCTGGCACCCTGCTCTGTGTCCTGGCATCCTGCTCTGTGTCCTAGCACCCTGCTCTGTGTCCTGGCACCCTGCTCTGTGTTTTGGCACCCTGCTCTGTGTCATAGCACCCTGCTCTGTGTCCTGGCATCCTGCTCTGTGTCCTAGCATTCTGCTCTGTGCCCTAGCATCCTGCTCTGTGTCCTGTCATCCTGCTCTGTTTCCTGGCACCCTGCTCGGTGTCCTAGCATCCTGCTCTGTGTCCTGGCACCCTGCTCTGTGTCCTAGCATTCTGCTCTGTGTCCTGGCACCCTGCTCTGTGTCCTGGCACCCTGCTCTGTGTCCTGGCACTCTGCTCTGTGTCCTGGCATCCAGCTCTGTGCAGAACTTCCCGATTGGTTCATTTATCTTTCAATTTGTTGTTTTAGTAAGAACATAAAACTTTTTTTTTTTTGTCTGTTTTCTTAAGGCAAGTTAATCATGTTGGTTTACAGCGCAGTTTAAGTGAGAATGTTTTATTACTATTTTATATTGTGAGATGGAGTTATGCAAGGAAACACCAGAGACTGTGATAAGAGGGCAGTGCGGGAGGGGGGCAGGATGACAATAACGGCTGAGGACAACAGTTTTTCTACGCATATAATTGTTAAACATTTCATAATCATTTACCTTTTTCCGACCCTACATTGCGGGTGTACATAAATATGATAAGAGAGGAGTAGGATTATTTTCAATTCATAAAGAGGATGAATGTCGACAAAATAAATTCATTTAATAAAAGTTCTATAGTAATAGTTACATACTAATTAATATGTATTAAACACAAATTATTTCAGTATATACTTGACATTAAAAAAAACCCATTGCATTACTAGAAATTAAATTTGTTATGTAACACATAAATGCTAACAGAAATAATATACTACAGACAATGTTTTTCCAATCTATATTATATTTATACACTTTTAGGACGATCATCTCCCTTGAAATAATTAAATAATTAACATATTGCTTTTTTAGCTAAAAACAGAGCCAAGTATTGATACAATATGCATGCATACCGACTAATCATTGCCGGATTTGTTCAACATGTTTCGGACGTTCTTTCAGAGTAGTAGATTGACTTCCTAGTCCAAACCTCACGCACGACGACGGGGATAGGAGCTCGCAGGGTTTGAACCTGGGACTATCGATAAATCCCAACGACAATCCAGCGCACGACCAAGCAGCCACCCTGTTTAAGGGACGACAATCATGGCTACAACATAGGACTCTACAACGAGCCTCCAAGAAAGAGACTGGTCAGAAACTTGCAATATTTTTATATGCATGTTTGTTTTTTCGCATTTTTACGTCTGGCAAAAATGTGATAATGAAGTGTACGCTTGAAGCATGCTCGGAATAAGTAAATACAGCTCCGGATTTAGGACAGTACGTCTACCAAGGTCTTTACCCTTCACAAACTCAAAACAATATACATCATATTAAATATTTTTTCAGAATGAATTGAGATGATCTACAAAAGAACTCTATTTTTTTCTCTAAACTATAGCCTGCTTTTAGATAGAAGTATTTTTAGTCCTAAGTGTATCTCTATTGAAGCGATCTATTTTACTGTGCGCCATAGCAAGATCTGCCAAACTTTTATGCAAGACAACATTTTATCTAAAGTGTTATAGAAAGAGCTTCAAAAAACCACTAGAACTCTGGTGTATTTAAAAACACTTTTTGAACAAAAATGTCTTTGCCAAATCGGAAAAAATCTTAGCGACAACAGTTAACCGCTCCATGATAACTACGTCAAGTGGTCGCGATTTGAGCGACTTCTGTCAATCAAAAAACCAGACGCTCAACACTGTCATAGTTACACGAACGTTTTGAACAAAAATGTCTTAACGAAATTGGAAAATCCACAATAGCAAATGGAATAAACGACATGTCGGTCAGTTTGCGTGAACAATTAAAGAACAAAATGCATAACTTTGAATTATTTTCATTGGCTCTCGATAAGTCAATTGATGTAATGTACATACATTCTAATTTACATAAAACTAGTACGCTATGTTTTCCAACTGATTATTTCCTGCGGCCCTTCAGGTCATGGTAAGTTTTGTATGCTGCCCAAACACCTTAATGAGTTTGAGTTGCCTGCTCTAGACAGTAAAAGTTAGTTACTTACAGTCGTCATTTATTGTCAAGTTCTAGATCCTCTATAATAAGTCTAGATCTAGATCTCTATCATATGTCTACTTCTAGATTGTTGCATTCATCTTGAGCTTCCAATACTTAGATTCGTTAGATTCTGTTAAAGTTAAAGTGTTAGAATAGAATTATAGATCTAGAATCTAGCCTTCGGCATCTATTGCCAGCGTAATTTCCTTGTTTAAACCAATGTTAATATCTAGATCTACGAAATTCACATGATTCCTGTTAAAAATTTTTTTGATCTAAGAAATTATTAGATCTAAAAATGTTTAAAAAATTAAGCAAAGTTATAGAATCTAATCTATAGAGGACTACTGATTTCATTTCAGCTGTGGTAAAGCGTCCGTTGACAACCAATGGTATAAGAAAAAGCAAATCATGTGATCATTTTGAACAAATCGTATTATTCGTGTTTGTAAACAGAAGATGTGTAGGTCTTGGCAGTTCTTTTTATAGTCAAAAAACGCATTTATATAGGAGGGAGAAATGTTCAAACTTAAATAATTATTCTTTATTGGATGTTTTTTTATAGTCTGAACTTAGAGAAAAAAGGACGAGGTTTACAATGAGGCCAAAGATGGAGGGCTCCCTTTAATTATTGTTTATGAAAATCAAGTAAAAACAATGGAAATTTTGGTCATTTTCAGCTCTTATTATGACAAGGTGACCATTATTAAATGCATTTTTAACATAATAAATAATTTTTTTTTAAATATTATAATTAAGTAAAATGTGTGCAAAACATCTTGGTCTCTGTTTTTACATTGAAGATTTCAAACGACATCAACGAAACGTTGAGAACGAGAAATAAAAAGCCAAGAGTTTCTCATTCAGTTTTAATGTTTTATAAAACGATTAGCAAAGAAACAAAGGTAAGTAACTCTTTAATTCTTTCTGGTTTGTGTTAAGCAGGGTTACTTTTTCTTTTCTAGTGTGAATGAGTGACATAAACCTAGACCAGGGGTCTGCAACCTTTCGAGTCAAAAGAGCCAAAATTAGAATTTACAGTTTTTTTTGAAGAGCCACAACTTTTTTTTTCTGGCCAACAATAAATTTTACTCTCTTTTTTTTTTGATGGAAAATAAAAGAATATATTTATTCATATATACGAAGTGTTTTTCTCAACAAATTAGATTATATATATATCATTATTACCAAATTTATGACCTTATATACATATATGCTACATATTTGCCACTCTTCGGTATCAACCAAAGCAATAACACATGTACTTACAACACTTAAATTGTACTTCAATAACAAACAATTGAGCAAACAAATTAAACGGGAACGATGGCTTTGCAAAGTTTTAGAAAGTTTTGATAAATATGGCACATAGCTTGTTTTTAGTTTCGAAAACGACTCTAAAGTTTCAGTTGTTACTTGGCTTTTACTTTACTTTTAATTATATTCATGCAAGAGAACGCTTTCTCGCACAAATATGTCGATCCAAAGAGAGTCAGTACTCCAAATGTCAACTTCTGTACCTCACTGTAGCATTCTGGAAGATTATTCCATGCGGCATTACTTTTAAAGCTGTCCACTTCTGTTACATAACTTACATACATATCTGGACCTTCAACACTTCCAACTTGATATTAAACTCTGTACATTTTCCACTTCACATACAAATTTACTTTTTAAATCCATCAATTGCATTTAAAGAGACCCAGTATTAATTCCAAACGGATCAATGTGAATTTTGATACGATTTGTGTTGGGGGGGGGGGAGGTTTACTAGAAATGCTAGAATGGTTTTGAACTCCTCTTATCTATTGAGAAGTTCATCTTTGATTTTTTTTATAACCGTGCTGAAGTAACTCGTGTCAAAATTTGCACTGTAACAATACTGACCGCTCTAAATTTCTCATGCAAAAACAATCAAATCTTCTACCAAACCATATGATTGGTTTCCATTTTATTTCAGTTGAAGATTCAGCTCATTTAAGTTCTCCATTATATCATTCACTAAGTAAAATTTGTCATTCTCTAATTCAAGGTGATTAACACCTTTTTTTATTTAGGAATGTATTTCTTTCATTCAAAAACTAAGCGAAACATTTCAACACCTACACTGTGGAAAGCCATCAAGCACTTTATTGTGAAGAAAGAGTTTGGAATATTGAGTCTCCATTTCGTTTAAGATTTTTTTTTAAATTGACCACGGTAGAGTGCTTTTGAAAAGATGATTACCAAAACTTGATTACCAAATGTATGACCTTAACTTTTTCGACCGGAAATGTTTGAACACAAAGGTCTTCTTGGTGTATTATGTAATGAAACGTAAGAATTGGGTGGTTTATTTTGCTCCAAAGAATCGTTGTTTTCTTTTTTTTTATCATACTTTTGGCTCCATCGGTTGCTATTAAAACAATTTTATTTTATTTCTATCTTATTGTCTTCAAGGTATTCAATGTGTTGGCTCTATCTTCCCCTCTAGTTTGTCATGAGAACGGCAGCAATCCTAGAAGTTCTTCTTTTGGACCTTGGGAAGACATTTACCCTAAAAAATTGGCAACGTGCTTTGTCTTTATGAAGCAATACTCATCTTTAGCAATTGATAAGACAGAAGAAAGTTGAATACCTTCTACCTGCAAATATGTTACTATTGAAGACATTTTAGCTATTCTATATTGTATTGTATTAGCGGATAGTGGCAAATGTTAGATTAAAAAAAAATGATTTCTGGTCTGCTTTTGAAATCAAGAAACAGATCTTCACATCCATATAGGAAGCAGTCTTTGACATACGCATCATCTGTGAATGGTTTGCCTTTTGTGTTAATTATAGTGGTACCACAAAGCTTTCCCGATTAGCAATACTTGTAGATAGCTTCTAACTTTAAGAAGAAAATCGCTTCTAACTCATTTACTTAAAACCAAAAAACTATACATCACAGCCAAAGCGATGCTTCGAAAGCGAATGAAAACCTACATAAAAACATCCGACGAAGGCCGAGAGCTTCCGACAGACTGACAACAGTGACGACGAGTGTAATGTGGGAAGGATGTGGTGAAAAGCGAGTACAATTGGCTGAGAGATAAAATCGGCTCCTAATCCTCGTTAAGCAATTCAGAACTATTTTAAAAAATGTTTCGATAAAATAAATAATATTTGTAAATGGAACTAAAGAGCCACAGCTTCACATCAAAAGAGCCGCATGTGGCTCGCGAGCCGTAGGTTGTCGATCCCGGACCTAGACCATTTGTCATAGTAGGCCTGTCACCTGATCTGAGGAGACCGATAGCTCTCAGCCACGTCACAGGTCTGACGTACAGACCTACTATGATGATTGGTAAAAAAAACAAACACTTACATTACATCTTACAAGAACTCCGGGGCTCGAAAAAGACCTTACTTCTGGGAACAATACCAGGAAAAGAAGAAGAGGCAGACAGAAAAAGCGATGTAAGAATAATATAATATAAAAAAAATGGATGGGGCTGCCATTGAAAGAGGTTCTAACTAGACAAACGACAGTGGATGGAGAAAAAAGATCGACGAATCTTGCTTGTGCCCCAACGGTTTAATATAGGTAATGATAAAGATAAAGGTAAATTACTTCTCTACCTATCAAGGGAGCTTGACTTTGTAATAGGACTTAGCTGAAATGTGTGTTCGGCTCAGTAAACACAACTCTGCTCGTGTCGTGTAACGATCTTCGAGCCCCTTCATAGGTAGCCAAACCAAGCAAAGCATACTGAACTCGACCACGTATTTTGCGAACACTTGGCTTATTTTTAATGAGAGTAATTCACATGGTGGCCTTCTAGTTAATTGTCTCAGTATTTTGTGGAATACCTATTCAACCTCGTGGAACACTAGGGTTCAACGGAATACATTCGGGAATCACTGATGTACACTAGCAATACAATAAAAAAAAAACAAAAAAACTCGAAAGTACTTTTATTTTTAAAGTGTAGAACTTAAACTCTTTAAGAAATGAGAATAATTACTTTTTTAAGTAATTTTTTTTTATGGAATCACATACGAGTTCGCATGTTTAAGTTGCATTTTTTTAAAAATGTATGTCCTCATATGTCCTTCATCTCTTCAACCTAAGTTCTCATATGTCATTTATCTTTTGTATGTTTACCTGCGTATGACTAGGCATGTTTTAAAATTATGTGTATAGGATAGCTAGAACAATAATAAGACTAATATTGGTAATTTAAATTTAAATAATATTATGGAGTTATATATTTATATATTTGAAATTACACTATATGTATTCATTATAAATATTCAGGATAGCATAAGAAAGGTACATACATATAAGTTTTTTTTAAATTATGTTAAGTTTACATTAGGCTGTTGCTTCTCATTACATAATTAAATAATCGAAACTACCAAAACAATAAAATCCTGACAGTTTCACGCACTTCTATTCCTTTCGATATTACAGCTTTCTAGTGTATTTCTTTCACCTTATTGATTTCACTTACATTTGTTTCTACATGATTGGCACGACATCGTTTTTTTTGTTCTTATACAACATTACATGTAACTAAATAAGATAAACCAACAAAATATAAGATACACTGCCACATTATGGAGTCCAACGTCTCTGTTTGATGATGTTGTAGATTGTGTAGTTGTTGAGTTGGTAAGTAATGTTGAACCCAATCCACTCACTGTTGAAGTTAATGGAGATGTAGGTCGTAGTTCTGTTGGTGCTTAAGATGTCTGAGGAGAACGAATGTTCTGCCTAACAGGTATCTGGCCCATTGGTTACTGCCCAAACAACTGCCAAGCACTCTCTTTCTACGGTGCTGTATCTTTGTTCGTGCTGTCCCCATATGACCCGCAAAAGGTGAGTCATGACCTAACTCCAAAATTCTGTTTCTGTCGGCGGCAGAAAGGACTAGCTGTAGTTTCTCTTTGTTATCTTGTCTCATCGGAAGTCCTTTTTTCACTTTAAATGTACTGGTAGGACGCTACGCCAATTCAAAAGTTTAACCAATGTTTGATCCTCTTTTGTTTCAAACCATAACTGGATGTTAATTCTGATTCTGGCTGTTCAATCTGACTATGTAGGATCGGTTGTCCCATGTTTTCTATAACACCAGATTGAGATCTAGTTACCGCATTTGTAACTTCTGACATTGCTGATCTTTGCCACTTGTAGATATCTGTGATGGTAGGCTCAGTTATGCCAGTCATGTTTCCTAGAATCAAGTCAGCTGCAGGCCTCTCCAACACACATGCTTCAACTTTCCCAGATAAAAATGGCGTATCAATGTCAATGACAGCTGTGGGATATACTTTAATTGTTCCTCCGAATGTCATACATTGGACTTTCTTACCCGTCAACTGGTGAGGGTGCACATGTAGTCTCTTCACTCCGATTGTGGTCGCTCCTGTGTCTCTCAAGACCCAAATAGATTTTTCCCAACAAATCCAGGATACATTTTTAATTTCCCAGCGTCACAAGTTTCAGCTCCAGCCAACTGGATCTGATCAGATTCATGAGGGAGTTGTTCAACATGTTGATAGTCTATGCACACTGACGCATTGTATGGATGTCCAGTTGGTCTTCCCCTGTTGCTGGTTTTAAGCTCCTGACTTCTGCTTGAGCCCATAGTCTCATTTCGTCTTAATGGGCTTTTGTTTCTACATTAGGCTGCTAAATGTCCCGTTTTTAAACACTTAGAACATTTTCTTTTTTCACCCACACTTCTTTTCTGCAGACGGTCCTGTCTCCATTCTTGTTTAAAGCGACTTCTGTTACCATTAGTCTTTGCAGCAAATGCAAACTTGCTAGTTATCAAGTCTTCCTCTCTCTGAATTGTCTGATCTGTCTGGATGTGCAGTAATATATTGCTGACACAACTTGACTGCTGTTGGCACATCTTTTGGTTTCCTTTCATATAGAAAAGCCACTAACTGAGGATTGCAAGATATGAGGATCTTATCTCTGATGAACAGATCAATGAGACCTTCGAATGTATTTTCAGTGTTAGATAATTCGACCCAACGCATAAGGTATCTTGTAATGTTCTCAACAAATTCATGGAATGGCTGGTTTCTCTCTGGTTTAGCTTTATGGAACTTCTCTCTATACCCATCATCTGTCAAGTTGTATCTTTTCATTAATACTTCCTTCACCTTGTCATATTCCTCTAAATCTTTCTTAGAAGAGCTGATACAAGCTTGCAGTGCCTTTCCCTGTAACAATGTATAAAGATAACTTCCCCATTGAGTTTTAGGTATTTCTGTAGCTAGAGCATGCACTTCAAATCTAGCCAAATATGCATCCATTTGATCAACATTTTCATAAAAAAGTGGCAACTTTGGCTTCCATACAGGTTTTATATGCTCTTTGATTTCTCCATTCGTCTCCCTAAGCTCAAACTCTCTGACTCTCAATTTGTGTATTTCTACCTCAGCTTCTTTCTCTTTAGCTCTTGCTTCTGCCTCTCTTTCTTTAGCTCTTTCTTCAGCCTCTTTAACTCTCACTTCCCTCTCTTTAGCTCTTTCATCTCGCTCTCTGTCTTCTTTTTCTTTCTTTTCCAGCTTGACTTCTCTTTCTTTCACCCACTCCTGTAGAGCTGTCCCCGTCAATACCATCTCTTTTCCAGCGGCTATTATCTGTGATAATTTGTCTGCCATCCTTGTTTATGCGTGTAGCATCAAATATATACAATACAAATTACTTTGTCACTGTGTTTGACCTGGTTTCGTCTCGGCTGATTGACTTAGTTTTTTCCCGCCGTTGCACGTAAGCGCACACTCTTCACGGCCTTCTTTGTCCTTGACCTTTTCACAATGGCGAACCGCAGTTCTGCCTAATGTCTACCAAGACTAAGTCAAGTAACTAGATAAACGAGACTCCGAATATGTCACAGCTTTCCTATTATATTTATACTTATAATTCAATAGAATCTACCTTAGGTCTCGCTACGTCTAGGTGTCCCTGGTTCAGTTCTAGTTAACGAAATACAACAATGAAACCACTAGATCAAACACATAAACTTTTAATCAGCTTTACTGCATATCACATTCGCTGGTCTCTGTCTCTAACAAACAACACACTTCCGGTCATTCGCGCAGATTGTAAAAATAGATTATACATACATACACACATTCATCCGTGGCATCCCTTTTAGATACGGAATACAAGAGATGGTATCTATTATTCACGTCTGTAATGTGATACAATGTGTATTTCCAAAAATTCATATATATCTCTATATATATTCCTAAAGATGCAAAAGAGAGAAAGTGAAAGAGAAAGACTGAGAGAGACAGAGAGAGAGAGAGAGAGAGAGAGATACATACGTACATACATACACACATACATACACACATAATAAAGCTTGTCTTCGAGGTATATGATTAATGAGTACAGTATTTCTCTTAGCTACGCAGCCCCACTGTGACCTACATATTTTACCACTTCCAAGGCAAGCGTAGCCATTGTCCGCCGGTGGGTGAAAGATTTTTTTTTCTTTACGCCGTCTGCGTCTGTATACGGCAGCGGATGTTTGTACGTGTGTCTAAAACGCCGCGAGATACACATTTGAGACATACGTACATACACGATACATAGATAGATAGATATGGGTATAGATAGATAATTATATTAGATAACATTAGATAGATAGATAGATAGATAGATAGATAGATAGATAGATAGATAAAATATTTTTACCTGGAATGACGATGCTTGACTTTTCACGAGGGTATCGTATCGTCAACACAACGATCAAGCTACTTAACTCCCACGACGTATACCAGCTACCTTTTAGATTTCGATGGACTCATAGTAAAGTTTCCATTTCAGACCTTGGGATCAATGGGGCAGATGATGTAAAGGCTTATGGTTAACGAGGATGTCACGTGGCCGGCACAACGACAAACTGTATTGTCTTTTTCCCAACTAATGTCAAGACTTAAAGGCACCCTAAAAATTCCAAAGTTAAAAACAGCATATCAAAAACCATTTATTTAGAAGCCAAGCGCTATAACACTTATCCAAATCAATCCCTATAAAAATCATATAAACAGTTCGGTGCTTATCAAATAGGTGTAGTTTTAAAAAGATACAATTATAATTAAGCGTATAAAATTCAAAGATGTAAAATAGACTTACCAAGAAAATAAAATGTAACAGCAGTCAACATGTTCTTGTCTATTGTCAGGATGTCTTCTGAGATGAACAGGAACAAAGGAAGTAATCTAGTGCTAATGTTGCGATTTTACTTTAACTTAATAATGTAATTGTCTTCTCTTGTATTACCTTTTTTGTTCCCACCTTAAGCCTACTTGTTAAACTGTATGCTCTTAAGAGAGAACTTTTTCCCACTTGGGAAATTTAATACTTACGTATTTCAGAGTAATGTTTTTATCTACTTAATAATAGGAAAAAAAGATGATCTAGTTTCTTGGAGGACTTCAGGTCTAAATATAAGAAATAAAAAGATAAAGTTTCAAAAGACAAAGTCAAATAGATTATCAGTTAGTTACGCAGTATAAGGTAATAAATGTTTGGATAATCTTCGTAAATATGTATTTCATAATTCTTTGTTAGTCTAACATGACATGGTTAAATCTTTCCAAAGATAAGAATCTAATAGATAGACTATGGAGTCCAACTATAGGGATCAAATGTGTTCGGCCAGGAGTGTCTCATGAGATTAGAAAATGTAATTCCCCTTTTCCATGAAAAATACTTTTACTTTTATTGATTATATCGTGTTTTTTTTAGGAGAGGGGGAAGTACTATTTACTTTTATTGGTAATTGCAAAAAGGAAGAACTCTAAACTGTGATTAGACGAAAACTGAGCTGGTTTGTTCATATTGTAAGACACGACTCACTGTCAAAAGTAGAAGAAGAATGAATAATAAATCGTCCAAGGGAAAGCTGGCTGAATAACGTCAAAAATGGACCTACCTCTTTTGCTAAAAACAGCTGCTGACCGGTGAAAAGTGGAGGGATTTGAAAACGCAAGAAAGTCAAGGGACAGATAAGATGCATTTTGTCAGTTTATCCATTTCCTTCCGTCTTTTTATCTTATCTTAGCTTATCCTAGATTATATATTACAAACGTTACTCTACAGAATTGATTGACTACACCGACTCATTATAATCACACGTCACATCTTGACGTTACCGCGATCATGTGACTGTACTCAACAAAGTTTTTATAACGTTTCTGACGTTGGTCTATACCACTGATGTTGTCTTATTTCTCTTATGTTATAAATTAAAGACTTCTACAAGAGAAGATAAAATCCATCCAACGGGGATCGCTGTGTTAATCTAAACACGCATACTAATTAGACCTATACTCTGTTAAGTCTTTGGTTTTCTTGTCTAGATTTGATTCATCCCTGCCTTTTATAAGTAACGCTGTTGCGATAGTTTCATCATTGTTGACTTTATGACCTAGCTTTGGGAGTTGGCTACTAAAATCGAATAAATTGTGATTGTTAGCTAGCAGTTAGGGGGGTAGAAGCTTCGGTTATATTACTTTCTCTAATCAGGGCCAGCCTTATAGATAAAATTACTAAGTAGCCACCTGATACCTCTGATTAGTTGTGGCTTTGTATAGGACACTAATATTTTTTTTTTATACAGAAAAAAATGCGAAATATAAATCTCAAGCAAATCAGAACTATATGGCCCTATGTATATTTACATAGCCCTAAAAAGTCTTTACAATGAATCAAGAATAATTCGCAAATATTTAGACCTACTCGTTTAGACTACATATGTAAGAAGACAATTGTTTCTTTATTTAAGTGAAATGTCGACACCAAATGCTAATTAGACGTATTTCTATTCTGGTGATGATTAATCGTCTATTAGGCATATTTGTGCTATCAGCTCTAGGCCTATATGGATTTAACGTGTTTGTTGATTTAGATACAAGTCTTTATACAGGACTGTTTGTAATTGCATATTCTACGGTCTCAATTTTATGAATTTGAACCAAGTAGACAACATAGAAGATATAGTAGTACAAGAAAATGGAATTCAAAAACTATTAGCCAACACCAAACCAAATAAAGCGTCTGGACCTGATGGTATTCCAGCTATATTAGAGCATGGATTAGCTAGCCGGAGCAAGCCAGGAAAACCAGTGACTTGGCAGAATTTAAGTCATTGGTTAATATGCATGACTAAATGCATGACGCGTAGGACATAATCATCTTCTTTTTTGAAGTAACGTCTGTATTATATAAGAAGATATATAAAGAAGATGATTACGTGACCAATGACTTAAATTCTGCCAAGTCACTGGTTTTCCTGGCTAGCTCAGGCAACCCATTCCATGCTCTAATAGCACTAGGGAAGAAGGAGTATTTGTACAAATTTGTCCTAGCATATGGGACGAGGAATGTGCCTTTATCTTTGTGTCTTTCAGAGTATTTTATTAAATTTTGTTTTTGTATTTGAAGATTATGGTTCAGTGTTTTATGTATGATTGCTACTTTACTTTTGAGCCTTCTGTCCTGATGGCTCAACGAAAATACAATGTAATCATTTCCTTGAAGTAGATCTTTATTGCCATACATTTTTAAATTTTGAACAAACAACCGACTTGCTATTGCCTACTGTCATAAAAGGGAAACTACTGTACCTTTGAAGATTTGTAATAAAACTACAGTTTCATCCGGTAAGTTCTCTCAGTTAGTGGGATTGAGATGATTGAGAAATGTATTTAGTTAGAAAACGTTTGTCTGTCAATCTTATAGTGTATGGAGCGACAGTGACAAAGTAATAAATCCATTTGCTTCCCAAGTTCTTGCAGTACAGTCAAGCAACAAAGGTTCTTGTCGAGGTTGTAGAAATACGTGAGCTTCAATCAACCCATACATTATTTCAGTAGTCAGTCAATGACTCTTTTAGTTATGCAAATGTTGTTTTTAATGGAGAAATAGGTTCATGTGACTATCGATGCCAATAAGGATTAAAACAACATGGATTCGGATATTGAAATTTAGTGGGTGTTGTTTGGTTTTAATGGATTGTTCAGTACCAAGAAATAATTATCACACATTTTTTTGTTTCGTTACTCGTCGACATATTTTTGATTACATTGTTAAAATATAATGCAGAAAATTAAATGTAACATTTTGAAGTTACAGGAAAAGACAACTGGGTTTTTATTTTAAAATTTAATATTTTATCAGTTATCTCCCTTGAAAGAAAAACCCGCGCATTTTAAAAGAAGTAAAAAGATAGATATCAAACAAAACATTTGATTTTTTTTTTCAAATTTTCAATTAATTTTTTATTTGTTTATATTCAAAATCTTGGCTAAATTTTAAATTACATTTAAAATGATAGAATACAGACAAGATCTAGAAGGTTGTTTACTGTAAATCTCTCGACATATTTAATATACAAATTAAATATAAGTTTTTGAGGTCCTGAAAAGACAACTGTGTTTTTGTTTTTAAAAGTTAGTATTTATCAGTTACCTCCCTTGAAAAAAAAAACACGGCTGCTTGATAGAAAAGAGCTTTAAAAAAAAATCAAACAACACGCTAGAATTTTAATACGATTTATTCTTTTATTTTTTTTTTACAACTGACAAGTTTTTGCATTTGAAATGATTGCAAACTTTTAAATTGCATTTTAAATGAAACAAAAAACGACATAAGAACTAGATCTACATCTAATAATTTTTTTCACTAACCTGATCGCCCAATGCAAGTTCTAGATTTACAGCTGGTAGATTTTGTTTGTATATAAACAGGTTTCAATTATTGTAAACGTAAATTACAAAAAAACAACATTAATAAAAAAAGAAACAAAACATTGTAAATTTAAAGACTGCATACACAATTTAATTAGATAACTAGAACAAAAGTTGATCTAAGACAATAGGAAGATTTTTATTTGAGTTTGACGTCCAGAATGTTAAGGGTTCTCAAAGACATCTTCATGGTGGAGCTGGACAAATTACAAGGGAAACACCTCACAAGACATAACCAACTCCACTGTAATTTAATCTTGACTTGAGACTTCCACTGTGGACAAGTTCAAGCCAATTCGAGTCATTATACCCCAGACAGTGGACTTGTGCTCCACTACTTCCTGGACATGTACAAGTTGTATAAGTGAACTTAGATCTAAGACCCACCTTTAGTCTGTCCTTCCATTGACCAACACTGACCTGTTTAGAACATCTATGAGGATGTGACACTATAAAGAGAAACTTGTGTTGAGATCTAGATGCAAAGTATTTGTCCCTGACATTCCACCAGACATTTTCAAAATGTTTGAACATTCCCATCAATTTATTTCCTAAAGTTTTATCACATGTCACACATTTCAACACGCAAAAGTCAACCTCAATGTTTACATAATCAACACTGACCTTATCAACACTGACCACTGGACTGTCATCTCTATCATAAAATAATCTCAAGGTCGTGTGGTTGGCCTCAATGTCATCAAAAACCACATGTGTGGCTGTCTTCACTTCAAACTCCCACCAGACATTGCTGGGTGAGTTTGAATCTTTTTCTACACCAACACTTTGTGTAGGCAGTAGGTCTATAACCTCCATCTTGTGAGACTCCATCTTGAAACTTTTTTACGTACCTCACTCTTCCACTTCCTGTCCTCAAGTTTCTTCTCTCACTAATGTTAGAAAATGGATATAGTTGAAATGTCTCTGGATAAAACTTTGGTCTCTCTGGACTGGTCATTTCAACACCTACTCTAACTGTGAGTTCAGCTGTAACTTTGATATATTCATACAAATCATTGTCTTGAAAACCTTCAGGTAAATGTTTCTTGCTAAATGTATCAACAGGTATAAACTGGCTATGACCTGGATTCTTCTCACAGCCCACAAGATATTGGTGTAGATCAGCTTCACCACCTTCTGACTCCTGAGTTTCATGATCACCCGAAGAACAGGGAAATAAACTTGATCCAATGTTTACAACACAATGTACAGTATTGAGTCAATTAAAAGATATCTATAAATATATCAATTTAAATACATGTGTTGATCTCTATAGTTTATACACTAAAAATGAAACTCAAATGTTACCAATTAGTGGACCTTCAACATCATCTGACTGGACTTTTGACTAGTCACTGGTAAAATGATGAGGATCTGAAAAGATAAAAGTCAAATCTTATATTATATAATACAGACATTACTTCAAAAAAGAAGATGATTACGCCCTACGCGTCATACATTTAGTCATGCATATTAAACAAGGACTTAAATTCTGCCAAGTCACTGGTTTTCATGGCTAGCTCAGGCAACCCATTCCATGCTCTAATAGCACTAGGGAAGAATGAGTATTTGTACAAATTAGTCCTAGCATATGGGACGAGGAATGTGCCTTTATATTTGTGTCTTTTAGAGTATTTTATTAAATTTTGTTTTTGTATTTTAAGATTATGATTCAGTGTTTTATGTATGATTGCTACTTTACTTTTGAGCCTTCTGTCCTGAAGGCTTTCTAAATTTAGTGATTTTACTAAAGGTGTTACTCTAGTCAAATGTGAATATTCGTTTGTTATGAATCTCACTGCTCTATTTTGTGTCTGTTCCAGTTTCTTCACTCGCTATCAGAAAATCTTTAACTCACTGATGCGGTGGACCATTAATGCCGAAATATTTTAATTTTTTTAGAAAACTATGGTGGTGAACTTTGTTAAAAACCTTAGAAAAATCTAGTAAGATAGCATCTATTTGTTCACTATTATCTTAACCTTTTTAAAATTCATCAATTAGTCCTATTAGTTGTGTTTTACATGATCTATTTTTCCTAAAGCCATGTTGGTATGGTGTGAGGACATTATGTTTGTCTAAGTGGTTTATGATGTTGCTACATATTATGTGTTCTAGGATTTTACATGTGATGCTGGTAAGTGATACTGGTCTGTAGTTTCCTGGGTCAGATTTTTCTTCTTTTTTTAAATAGGGGGGGGTGACATTAGCTTCTTTCCAGTCTTTTGGTACTCTGCCCTGGTTAAGCGAAGCCTGAAAGAGTATTTTGAACACTGAGGCTAGCTCATCGCTTAGTTCTTTGAGTAATCTAGCTGGAATACCATCAGGTCCAGATGCTTTATTTGGTTTGGTGTTGGCTAATAGTTTTTGAATTCCATTTTCTTTTACTACTAAATCTTCTATGTTGTCTATCTGGTTCAAATTCAGTAATATGGCTTTGTCTTCTGTGGATGAGAATGCTGATGCAAAGTATTTGTTTAGGATGTTTGCTTTAGTTTTCACTAGAATTTAGCAGAATAATAGTCAACATGTCAAATTCAGTTGTTGCAAAGTTAGGTCTATGTTCAACTTCTAGAACTATATATTAAATCTTTAGTATCTTCTCTATGAAAAAAATACAGTATTTGAAAAATATTCTTTTTTCTTTTCTAAAAAAAAATTCTGTAAAAAATTAGACTGACTATTTTATTTTATTCTTTTTTATTATTATTAGAAAATAGACTTAAACAAATACCTTTCTCTATCTGAACATTTAGAAACCAAAAGTTTACCTGTATCTTGATTCTCATCCCCAAGACGTGATAAGTCTGCTAGGTCAGTCTGATCCTTTAAACAAACTGGATGTGTCAGTCAGTCTAATTTTTTACAGAATTTGTTTTATTTTTTTTTTCGAAAAGAAAAAAGAATTTTTTTTGACATGTTGTTTATTATTGTGCTAAATTCTACTGAAAAATTTGATAATAAAATAAAACCATAAAACGTTTTAATTTTAGGTATTGTTTCACTTAGATTACATACCATTAAGTCCACAGGTGTCTTGAAGAAAACTTGGATCTCTACAGTTCTGGAAATTAGAACAAAATATGTACATAAATTTGCTTTAATTTTTTTTCTTTATATATAAACAAATTTACATCAATGAAATATTCTCAGAAAAATCTAATTTTTATGTCTTTGTGCTTGTAGGGTTAAAATAAATATATATTTTGTTGTTTAATCAATTGTTTAAACTAAGATTAGCTGCATTTTTTTTGCACTTAGACCGAATGTAATACATGTGAAATGCTTTATAATGAAATGTAAAAAAATAATAATTCATTAGGCTTTGGTAGTCTAGATTTCAATTTAGAGTTCCAATTGACTTTAAAACTACTTTTAAAGTATTAGATCTAGATTCTAAATCTAAATGACAAATTCCTTAAGATAGAAAATAAAATAATAAAAGTGAAAAGTAGTAATAAAAGAAAGAAAAATACTAGTCAAATAACAAAAATTAAAGAAACCACAATAAAAAAAATACATTAGTTTAGGATTTATTATGTATATTATTTTGAATAAGGATAATAGTATCCTTATTAGTAAGATATTTTTTATCTAGATCTTGCAGCATGGTAGTGTGATATGCAATAATAGTTGTCTCTCCATAGTCTTGGGTTTGAATCATGCCAACTCCATCCCTAGTCATCCTGTCTGAATTTTTGCAATTAGAAAAATGTCTGTAATTATATCTACATTTTAAAGTGTACATTTTAGATCCTATCTAGTTAATTTCCATTATTTTTTTTAAACAGAGATATTTACAATTTTAGAATTAGCCTATAGATCTTGTAGGACTACTTTTTGTTTATCTTTTAGATTTTATATATATGCATTAACTTGTATTTAAATCTAAGTAGGCCTATATCTAAACTCTAAAGATGGATATATCAATAGACTAGATGTAGCATGAATTAAATTGTTTATAAATCTAGACTACAAGCTAATGTGAATTTAGATGTAGATATATATTTTTTCTACATTACCTAAGATCTAATTAGTTATGGTGGTTTATATAGATCTACACCAGAGTCTAACTTTTTAGATTTAAATTTACCGTTGTAGCTTTAAGTTATTTAAATAATACAGATGTTAATTTAAAAAAGAAGATAATTATGTTTTATGCATTTCAAGTGTTAATCTAGACAAGCATGTTAATCATTGACTTAAACTTCTGATAAGGCTTTGTTTTTCAGGCTAATTTGGGCAACCCATTCAATCTTTACTGGCACTAGGGAAGGAGCACTTGTAGTTGGTGGTTGTGCTGGTCACAAGACACCCTCGTTAACTGTAGGCCACAGAAAAAATATGACCGTTAATAACATCGTCTGCCCTACATATCTTGAATGCAGGGTCTGAAAGGAATACATTTTACAAGATATACAAGTCTCTTAACACTAGATAGATCTATTTATATGCCTATACTGATTATGGATCTAGTAGAATATTATCTGAACCTATATCTATCATAAGATCATCTATAAATTGATTAGTTAGGAGACATCTAGATCTACTCTAGATCAATTATATAGCTAATGTGATCTATTAGGTAATAGATTTTAAATTGAAGCCTAATTTAATTTAGATATAGATCTAATTGTATATGTTTACAATATTTACTACTAAATCTAGACATTTATAGGTCTATAAACGTAAAGGTTAATTAAGTGTAATCTAATTCTAGATCTAGACTTTAGACAAGCTAAACTAGTAAAGAAAGAAGAATGGATTTATCGGCTGCAGTATTCGTTAATCGTAATCGAAAGATTTATTTACGCTTACAATTAAAATCTCTAGAACAATATTGTGACAGGTGGGGAAATGTGATGTGTGTTTGGCACGTTTTATGTCTAGGGGATGATTATTTTTAATGCTATCACACCTCCACTTATCAGCATATGAATCGGGAGCAGACACGCAACGAGACAAAGCAATGAAAGATAGATACCAAAGTTAAAATAAAGGATATTTATTTACATAAATATACATATAATGATAAAAGGGGGAGGGTTTGCACCTATCTCTAGTATATTCTATGTTTAATCATCACTCTTGCACATAATAAGAGAGTATGTCACTTTGTCCTCTGACTTAGCTGGTTGTCCTGTTGGTGTCGCAGCTGGCTGGGTCCTGGCTTTAGGTTCTGCAGCTGGAGGTGGCGCTCTAGCGGATAGAGGGACGCCGGCGATATAGCTCTTGTGGAGTCTCAGTCCCAAGTTCTAGTATCTGTAGTGGGCACTAAAGCCCTAGTCTACCGGACCTGTGTGTTGAGCACCTTGCTGTACGGAAGTGAAACATGGCCAACCTACTCATGGCAGGAAAAAAAGCTGAATGTCTTCCACCTCCGATGCCTAAGGCGGATCTTTAAAATAAGGTGGCAAGATAAGATAACAAATGAGGAAGTGCTACATAGAGCAGGATGCCAGGACATCCGCTCTGTTATCAGCAGCAGACGCCTTGGCTGGCTTGGCCACGTTCGTAGAATGCCAGTAGGTCGACTTCCACAGTACATCCTGTATGGCGATCTAATTGAAGGCAGGAGAGCCGCTGGTCGCCCACTTTTACGTTATACGGATGTATGCAAACGCGACATGAAGCTCTTCAAAATCGACACTGGCAACTGGGAAGAGGTGGCACTGGACAGATCCACATGGAGAGAGAGCATAAAGGAAGGGTCACAGATTGCAGATGTCATACACAACAGAAGCAGAAAGAAGGGTGAAAATGCAATGGCGCCTGGAGATTTTATATGCCCAACCTGTGATCGCAGCTGTGTATCAAGGATTGGCCTCTTTAGTCACACAAGAAGTTGCAAAGGGAAAAGATCGTCTCACGAGACGTAAAATGCCACAGACACAGTGGGCACAGTATGGCGGGTGGCCGGATACCGTGGGCACAAGGTTACTGCGGGCAGAGCTGATCTGCCGTGGGCAGTGTGAGTAACAGGATATGTCCAGTGAGTTGCAGAGGGTTGGCGTAGCTATGACGTCTCGCACAGATCTGACTCTATAGGGACGTCGCGCCTAATAGCTTGACAGGTGGGCTGTCGAATAGGCGGGCAATGCCGATAGCGCCAAGTAGTAGAGTTGGGTAGATCTCAGTAGGCAAATGCAGCGCTGAATAGCACTAAGCACAACTGCAGGTAAATGGATCGTTATCCAGTAACTAGGCAATAGGTGATTCTTGATAGCAACTAGGCAAGTGCAGCGCTGATTAGCACTAAGCACATAGATAGGCCAGTAGGCAAATAGGCAGACACCTGAGGGAGGCTGCGGATAAATAAAGACAAGTTAGGACATGTCTCTCATACATCTTATCGATGCCCTCGACTGAGGTGCATTCGTCAGATTGGTGAAATTGCTTTAGAGCACAATGAGGAGATGATGACAAATGGGATTTGGAAAATAGATGGCAGATAGTAGCATTATATAAATGTACATAAATGGGGAAATACTAATATAAAAATGTACATAGAAGGGGAAATAATAATCTCAAATAAACAACACAGGTGGATAGAGAAAGAAAAGGGGTGGGGGGTTTGAATTGGGCGGTGGTCAGCGACCCAGATGATTGTTTACATATGACCGTGGGTCGAGAACAATGGAGCGCGCTTGAATGGTGTGTCCGTTCAAGCGGCGCAACTCTCATTAGAGTAAAATGAGTAAAGGGGAGATAATTCATTACAGGGGAGATAATTCATATCTCCTTTCTAAGCGCAGTATTAGTGCGATAGTAAAATCATCAAGGCGATCAACCGAGATAAAGGAAATAAAATAAGGTGTACAAATATATACATGGTTGCATCAATGATCAATTGAGCAACGTAGCATTAATAGATTAATGCAATACTAAAATATATACATAGCACATGTTTACGTTTTCTACTTACGCCAGTGAGAAATACACAATGCACTAATTAAATATAAATGAACTAAGCAAAATACACATGATAATATCCAATGGAAATAGCACAAAAGTAATTAAGATGGAACTTGTGATTAAGTTCGGCTTACCACCAGGTATTCCTCTAGGAGAGAGAATAAGTGATATAGTCCAGACTCGATAGCTCAGCTCGAATGAGAAATGAAAGAGAGTCTGGCTTTGATTTGGTTTACCTTATATACAGGCCTGGAGAATGTGGGCGGACACCGGAAATGTCCTAGGCTAAGATTTATCTTACACGTGGGTGGATTTGACTCGAGGTGGGAGCCGAACCTTGGAATATCACGCGGTGTGTTGACCAGGGTAATCTCTTAGATCAAAGAGAGATGTGAGAGAAGGGGGGGAAGAAGGATTAGCTTGCATTCAAACCAAGGTGGTGTCAACCGCGACCGTCCTTCAGACATCCGGCGGGCAAGACAAAAGAGATTGTGTGTTTACCTTTCCCCGATCAAGGGCAGATAAATGAAAGGACGCGCTTTAGCTATCTCCAATGTGGTCAACTAAGTCTAGCCTGGAGAGGAAAAGGTGGTGCGGGTGGAGAATTTAGGGGTAGGATGGGGAAATAATAAAAATAAAATAAATAAATAATGAAAAATAATAATTAATGCTATGATAAATTTGAGTGACTCTGACAGCGAGTTTTTGACTTGTCACAAATATGGACGAATACAATAGTCATTTGACAAAAAGTATAACTCTAGGTATTGTGAAGATTTTAAAACATATAAATATATGATCATGTATTACTGATAGACTATATTTTACAAACACCATTAAAATTTTATAGATATAATAGATCTATCAAGCAGGGGCGGACTGGCTATATGGGCATCTGAGAGTCGTGTTAAAAAAATCTTTCACAGACATTACAGTTTAATACTATTTTAATCAAACACATTTTCGAAAATAAAATGTAGAATGTAGACAGTGCTAATAAGTAGGCTTCATCTTTTTAGAGCCTACATAATTGCTGATTTCAAAAGACGCTATATAGCTTATTAAGATATAGAGTTCACTGTATGCATGCATATCGATACATTATTAAACTTAACAATGATTTTTAAGGACTGATACACCTAGAAATGGATGCCCATCAAATGATAGAGAATTTGTGGACCGAATTTTATAGAAATGCCAGGGCCGATTTTGACCCCCAGTCCGCCCTGCTATCAAGACTGCTAGTCTTAGAATCTAATAATTGAATTAAATTTCAATTCAAAAGTAATCGCGATCATGTAAAACCAGATTTTTCTGCACTTTAAATTTGCAATTTTAATTCTACATTGTTATTGTCTTTATTAGTATCATTATTGTTATTATATTACAAATGGAGGAATTATCATTCTCAGGCTATTCCATGGACGGTCTAGCTTCGTTAGGGAGAAACAAAATTCATAGATAATTGTATTAATGACAATTAATATTTTAATTTTTCATTAAAATCCTAACTTGCATGTCAAGGATGAGCGTGAAGTGAAGAAAAAAGTATTAGATGAAAAAAAAAGGTGTTTGTACATGTTTGATATTCTACTTCCTAGTTACAACCTCACGCAGGACGATACGATGGGAGAGGGTAGCGGGTGTCATGCGCTTATTGATTGCTTCTTTGTTAGGGGTGTGTGTTTGATTTTCTAAGGTCTCTAAGGACGTGTTATGTTGGCGTCATTGCTTCGTTTTATTTTGCTTGGGTATCAGATTTTTGCTTAAATTTATAAGAAGAAAAGCCTAAATAAGAAAACATTTTTTAGTTAATTTAAACAAATATAGACTTACTTTTTCTGTTTTGAGTATTTTCGATACGTTTCTATCAGTTTTATTTTTTTTCTTGCGAAACATCTTTGACAAGTTCTAAAAATAAATAAGAATCGCTTCAAAATTATTTTTTTTCCAAACATACAAGGGCAGATAACTGAAACTTTTTTGTTTAACTTTGTTACCCAAATAAGCTTTTTTAATCTTCCACTTCAAGAAATTACGTACAAAAATATGAGTACTTTGTAGACCTTGTTGTAACTCATGTCTCACTTTTTTTTTCTCGTACAGTTCCAGACATTAGCTGCGAACGTTTGTTGTTACAGTATTGATCTGACCTTTGCCAAGCCCTTTCCTTTCTAACTATTCTGACAAGCCTTAATATGTCCTTAAGAGTTGTCTGCATCTGCTGTCGGGGTTTAGGATCTAGTTGTCTCTCACAGGATAGTATTTTTAAAGTTTATTTCTGGACATGTGTCTGCAGAATTTGACTAACATTACGTTAAGGAAGTAAAATTAAGTAAATTTGCAAAAGACGAAATAATCTACCAAACTTTGGTGTCTATTTATAATTTAGAAGTAATATTTTGAATTTCCAATTTCTTATTAAATCTATATTTAAAAACAATTCCTATAGTCATAGAGTCACAAAAGATATGTGTAGACACTATATTAAAAATTACTATCTGATAAGTTTAGTTTTTCCTTTACCACATGCTTGGCGCTATTCATCGAATTATAACCACACACATGCATAGATAAACATATACGTGTAATTATAACCACACACATGCAGATATAAACATATACGTGCAATTATAACCACACACATGCCCAGCTTGTAAATCAAAAGCGGTTAATTGCTTGGCTTCCAAACCTTGGGTCACGGGTTCGAATCTCATTGAAGACTGGTATTTTCAATTTTAAAACTCTAATGGGTAAGTATCTTTATGCTGGCCACAAGACTTCTAGCTCGTTAACTGTTGGCCCAAAAAAAACAAAACATATGACCTTTTTAACATAATAATAATAATAATAATAATAATAATAATTTTGAGGAAATAGAACGGACCCATTGCTTCTTCCAGGACAGCAATGAATATGAAATAAATTAGGCGGTAACTATTATTCACCAATGAGTCGAGTGTTTACTGAGGGCAATTCACAACCTCAAGACCAAACACAAGAGGTCGGTCTACTCCCTGACTCGCACCCCACACAATTGAGAGGTGCTGTTGGTGGTAGAACAAGAGGAGCCAAAAGGATCAAATGGACGAGAGAAATGAATATAGACATAATCAAATCGTTCTTCCGTGTAAACATTTGTGATGATAAACCTCTCCCAGGTTATAGGCAAAAACTCTCCCTGGAATTTAACAAATTATACCCTAATCTAAACCTTACAGAGCAGAATGTTGTAGACAGAAGATCTGTAATAATGAAAAAATGTTATTTGACCCCTGCAGAAATTGACGTGATAAGAAGGGAAGTAGGTCATGAGCTTCATATACAAGAGCTCATCTCAGATATAAACGACACGCCCACACAGCCGACCAA